>NC_140300.1:20999759-21672258 GCF_964211825.1 Aythya ferina
ATATAATAGCCAAAAAGATGGTAGATGCATCAAGATGGTAGAGCATATGTCATGCTCTACCATCTTGATAATCTGATCTGCTTATAGTAAATATCTGTTGAAATTATCAACATAAGCTACCTGCTGTTGCTTGTACTAAAGCTGCTGAGGGGAGATATGTGAGCTTTTTGAAACTTTGTTTCTTTCATGCTTTCCATCATTTAATGATGGTAAATTCTTCACTATAAAAGAAAACAAAAGACAAGAGACTTTCTTTGCAAACAAGAGCAAACTTATTAGAAGTTGCTGTTTTAAGTACATCCTGTTGTTAGGGTAACTAAAGTTCTAAAAATACTTTAAATAAAAAGGACATTGCCTTAAAGCTTCTCAAGTAGTCATAGCAACAATATTTTTTAGACTAAAAGCAGTTTGTAGAGGGTTGTGTTTTTTTTTCCTCCTGACCTTAAGGTTAAAAAAAAATATAAAAAAATGCTGCTAACTTCTTTTTAGAAAGTGTATATGTTTATCCAAAGTCTGATAAAATCCAAATTAAGAATTTGTTGAATTATGCCAAAGCATTTTATGTGGTCATAAAAAATAAAAATAATTTTTAAAATCTGTCAATTTATTTATTTAAGATTCCCTTGAGTGCATCATAATAAATATGTATTTTAGAATTATTTTCAAGTATTTAGCTAAGGTTTGCTAAGGGTACATCACATATGATGAGTCTAGTGACCTTCTATGATGGAGTAAATGGTAAATGAATCAGCTGACAAGGGAAGACTGACCAATGTCATCTACCTGGACTTCTGTAACATCCTTATCTCTAAATTCTGGACATCTTTATATCTAAACTGGATTTGAAGGGTGGACTGTTTGGTGGATAAGGAACTGGCTGGATGGCCACAGCCAGAGAGTTTCAGTCAACGGCTCTATGTGCAGGTGGAGGCCAGTGATGAATGGTGTCCCTCATGGGTCCATCTTGAGACTGGTGTTGTTTAATATCTTTATCAGTGACATAGACAGTGCTATTGAGTGCACCCTCAGCAAGTCTGCAGACAATACGAAACTGTGTGTTAATTGATACACTAGAAGGAAGGGATGCCATCCAAAAGGACTTGGACAAGCTTAAAAAGTGGGCCCACATGAACACAATGAGGTTCACCAAGTCCAAGTGCAAGGTGCTGCTCATGTGTTGGGGCATTCCTAGACAGAAGTACAGACTGGGAGAAGAAATCATTGAAAGCAACTCTGCAGAGAAGGACTTGTGAGTTCTGGTGGACAAAAAGCTCAACATAAGCCAGCAGTGTGTGCTTGCAGCCCAGAAAGCTAACTTCATTCTGGGCTGCATCAAAAGAGGCATGGCCAGCAGGTCAAGGAAGGTGACTGTCCCTCTCTGTTCTGCCAGCATGAGGTCCCACTGCATCCAGGTCTAGAAGCACAAGAAGCACAGAGAAGGGCCATGAAGATGAACAAAGGGCTGGAGCACCAATCTGATGAAGACAGGCTGATAGCTGGGGATGCTGAGCCTGGAGAAGAGAAAGCTCTGAGCTGACCTCATTGCAGTCTTTGAGTACTTCACAGAGACTTATAAATGAGGAGCAACTTTTTGCATGGGCATATAGTGTTAAGACTTGGCACCCTGACATAGTGGGTGGCATCCTTGCCTGGGGCAGAGAAGCTGAAACTAAATGATCTTTAAAGTCCCTTCCAACCCAAGCTGTTCTATGATTCTGTGATTCCTATGCATTACATATTTATCAGGTGGGATAACATTCTGACATTATCCTTTTTTTTTTCTTATGAAAATATGTAGTAATGTTATTTTATTTTTTTGTTCTTAAAGACTTCCATTCCTCTTCTGAAGAGATAAGTTTTATTGGAACCTAAAGTACAATTTTCATATAATCATAGAATCATTAAGGTTGGAAAAGACCTCCAAGATCATCACCATACTACCAATGTCACCCACTAAACCATGTCCCTAAGCACCAAGTCCAACCTTTCCTTAAACTACTATTTTGCTAAATGCTATGATTATTCAAAAACAGTGCATTTATTTTCATGTATGCATTCAGACATCTGATTAAAATTTGCCTTCTTAAAAATAGAATCTAATTTTTTTTATCGTTTCTAGCCAACATAGCTAAGAGAATGAGATGGTTATTAATTGTTCTTGCACTTCATTAACAAAATTGTTTTAAAAAGCTTTACTTAAAGCTTATTGAAGTCAGTATAAAGACACTCCTTGTTTTCAATTTCCTTTGTATATCAGTTTTAACGTCCATTTAGTTACAGGTGTAACACCAAAACAAAGGTTATGAAATTGTGAAGTTATCTCTGAGTACACAATTTGAAAGTGATAGAATTTCATCTGTATCCATGGGACTAATGTGGCATGCAAATCCTTATTAACACAGTGACAGACACAAAGAGAAGAATACCGCATGAGGCTGACAGCTCAGGTTATGATTACATAAGCAAAATTCAAAATAAATGTAATAAATATCATAAATATGCATACTTGATATTATGGATAGGTATCAAGCATAGAACTCATAAGACAGTGTCTTTCTAGATCAGGGATGTATTCAAAGTTCTTTATCATCTCAGAACAAAACACTGCTTCTCCTGAGTCAATAAAAAACTTCATTCAGATAAATAATATCCATATTTGGAGTAAACACAGAAGAATTTTTATTGTAAATAGTCATATTTGTGCGTGGATAATATCTGGAGCTTCTGAGAAGCTGGAATATAAGCAGCATTCATAAGGGATTAATGGAAAGTATAGAGTGAACGGAAATGAGTATAGAGGTGAATGGAAAGTATAGAGGTGAGTATAGATGTGCTATGTTCACATGGCTTTTCACAAAATAATTTGTCACGCATATAAAATAATTTGCCATTTGCCGAGGCCATCGGCTCCGGGGCAGACGCATTCTGCAGCGGAGCGGGGGATCGGGCCAGGCAGGGTTAATTTTTCCGGTATTGAGCCTACTTGAGGGAGCCGCCAGGACCCAGCAGCCCTCATGAGGGAGGCTGACGAGGTGAAGGCGGAGCCAGCAGCGCCCCCTCCCCAGCCGATCAAAAGCTGCCCCTAGGGAGCGCGAGCGACCAGGAGCGCAGCGACCAGGATGGGCAAACAGGGCGTGGCGCGTCAGAAGGGAGTGGTGCGGCAGTTAGCGCGGCAGTTCGTGCAGGCAGGGTGAGCAGGCAGGGCAGAGCGTTCCCCCCCCCCTCCTTAACACCCTCCTTAAGGAGTCCACCTCCTTAACGACGGCCGTTAGCTAGGTGCTAATGGTCTCCACCAGGCATGGTGCGCTCTCCAGGAAGTCGGTACACACCCAGACCGACTACCCATTAAAAAATGCAGGAGTTCAGGTCACCAGATGCAAGGAGTGTCTGAGCCTGTTGCTGCCAACGGCAGGAGGCAGAGAAACTGCGTGCATGAGGTGCGAGCAGGTGGATGACCTGGTCCGCATGGTGGCGGAGCTCAAGGAGGAAGTGGAGAGGTTGAGGGATATCAGGGAGTGTGAGTGGGAGATAGACTGGTGGAGTAACTCCCTGCAGGGCCTCAAGGAGAGGTACCGGGGTGAGACACCCCAGATGGGGGTGGACCTCCTGCCCTGTCACCGTCGGGCAGAGGAAGGAGATCTGGGAGTTGAGGAGGAATGGAAACAGGTCACTGCTCGACATCGCAGGCGATGCCCTCCCCTTCCGGCTCCACCTTCCCAGGTGCCCTTACGCAACAGGTTTGAGGCCCTGGAGCTTGACAGACCGGTAGCTGAGGAAGAGGTAGCAAGTGTTCCCAGGAGGATGCCTAGGGGGAGGAGGTCAACTCCACGCCTCAGGACTGCCTCCATCAAGAAAGACAGGAGGGTTATTGTTGTTGGAGACTCTATTCTTAGGGGAACAGAGGGCCCTATTTGTCGGCCTGACCCTACCCGTAGGGAAGTCTGCTGCCTCCCTGGGGCCAGGGTCAGGGATGTTGCCAGGAAGCTTCCCAACCTGGTACGCCCCTCTGATTATTATCCTCTTTTGATAGTCCAGGCGGGCAGTGATGACATTGAAGAGAGAAGCCTCCAGGCTATCAAACGGGACTTTAGGGGGCTGGGGCGACTAGTTGATGGAGCGGGAGTGCAGGTGGTGTTTTCATCCATCCCTACGGTGGCAGGGAGGTGTACAGAGAGGACACAGAAAGCCCACCTGCTAAACACGTGGCTCCGGGACTGGTGCCAACGCAGAAATCTTGGGTTTTTCGACCATGGGGCACTTTATTCGGCACCTGGCCTGATGGCCACAGACGGGTCCCTATCTTTTAGGGGAAAAAGGATCCTGGGCCAGGAGCTGGCAGGGCTCATTGAGAGGGCTTTAAACTAGGTAAGAAGGGGGATGGGGCTGAAGCAAGGATTGTTGGAGCTGTGCCAGGGGGAACAATGGCAAGGCCGGAGGATAAGGTAATGGCCCAGCTGAAGTGCATCTACACCAATGCACGCAGCATGGGTAACAAACAGGAGGAGCTGGAAGCCATCGTGCGGCAGACAGGCTACGACTTGGTTGCCATCACAGAGACGTGGTGGGACCAGTCTCATGACTGGAGTGCTGCAATGCCTGGCTATAAGCTCTTCAGAAGGGACAGGCAGCACAGAAGGGGTGGTGGTGTGGCTCTCTATATTAGAGAGTCTTTCGATGTTGTAGAACTCGAGGCTGGGAATGACAAGGTCGAGTCCCTTTGGGTTAGGATCAGCAGGGACAACAAGGCTAGTGTCCTGGTCGGGGTCTGCTATAGACCGCCGAACCAGGATGAGGAGACGGATGAGGAGTTCTACAGACAACTGACAGAAGTTGCGAAATCTTCAGCGCTTGTTCTCATGGGGGACTTCAACTTCCCTGACATATCCTGGAAGCACAACACAGCCCTGAGAAAGCAGTCTAGGAGGTTTCTGGAGAGCGTGGAAGATAGCTTCCTGACGCAGCTGGTTAGTGAACCTACCAGGGGTGGTGCCCCGCTAGACCTTCTCTTCACAAACAGAGAAGGACTGGTGGGAGATGGGGTGGTTGGAAGCTGTCTTGGGCAGCGTGACCACGAAATGGTGGAGTTCACTATTCTTGGCGAGGCCAGGAAGGGGACCAGTAAAACCGCTGTATTGGACTTTCGGAGGGCTGACTTTGAGCTGCTCGGGACACTAGTTGGTGGAGTCCCTTGGGAGGCGGTTCTGAAGGGCAGAGGGGTCCAGGAAGGCTGGCTCTTCAAGAGGGAAATCTTAATGGTGCAGGAACGGTCTGTCCCCAAGTGCCCAAAGACGAGCTGGCGGGGAAGAAGACCAGCCTGGCTCAACAGAGAATTGTGGCTTGATCTTAGGAGAAAAAAGAATGTTTATAATCTTTGGAAAAGTGGGCAGGCCACCAGGGAGGACTATAAGGATGTAGCAAGGCTGTGCAAGGACAAAATTAGGAAGGCCAAAGCTCATCTGGAGCTCAATCTGGCTACTGCCGTTAAAGATAACAAAAAACGTTTTTATAAATACATCAACACAAAAAGGAGGACTAAGGAGAATCTCCATCCTTTACTGGATGCAGGGGGAAACTTAGTTACAAGAGATGAGGAAAAGGCGGAGGTGTTCAATGCCTTCTTTGCCTCAGTCTTTAGAGGCAATACCGGTTGTTCTCTGGATACTCAGTACCCTGAGCTGGTGGAAGGGGATGGGGAGCGGGATGTGGCCCTCACTATCCATGAAGAACTGGTTGGTGACCTGCTACAGCACTTGGATGTGCACAAGTCGATGGGGCCGGATGGGCTCCACCCAAGGGTACTGAGAGAACTGGCAGAGGAGCTGGCCAACCCACTATCCATCATTTATCAGCAGTCCTGGCTATCGGGGGAGGTCCCAGTTGACTGGCGGCTAGCAAACGTGACGCCCATCTACAAGAAAGGCCGGAGGGCAGACCCGGGAAACTACAGGCCTGTCAGTTTGACCTCAGTACCAGGGAAGCTCATGGAGCAGATCCTCTTGAGAGTCATCACGCAGCACTTGCAGGGCAAGCAGGCGATCAGGCCCAGTCAGCATGGGTTTATGAAAGGCAGATCCTGCTTGACGAACCTGATCTCCTTCTATGACAAAGTGACGCACTGTGTGGATGAGGGAAAGGCTGTGGATGTGGTCTACCTTGACTTCAGCAAGGCATTTGACACCGTTTCCCACAACATTCTCCTCAAGAAACTGGCTGCTCTTGACTTGGACTGGCGCACACTTCGTTGGGTTAGAAACGGGCTGGATAGCCGGGCCTAAAGAGTCGTGGTGAATGGAGTCAAGTCCAGTTGGAGGCCAGTCACTAGTGGTGTTTCCCAGGGCTCGGTGCTGGGGCCGGTCCTCTTTAATATCTTCATCAATGATCTGGACGAGGGCATTGAGTGCACCCTCAGTAAGTTTGCAGATGACACCAAGCTATGCGCGTGTGTCGATCTGCTCGAGGGTAGGAAAGCTCTGCAGGAGGATCTGGATAGGCTGGACCGATGGGCTGAGGTCAACTGCATGAAGTTCAACAAGGCCAAGTGCCGGGTCCTCCACCTGGGGCGCAATAACCCCAAGCAGAGCTACAGGCTGGGAGATGAGTGGTTGGAGAGCTGCCAGGCAGAGAAGGACCTGGGAGTGATGGTGGATAGTCAGCTGAATACGAGCCAGCAGTGTGCTCAGGTGGCCAAGCAGGCCAACGGCATCCTGGCTTGTATCAGAAACAGTGTGACCAGCAGGGCTAGGGAGGTGATCGTCCCCCTGTACTCGGCTCTGGTGAGGCCGCACCTCGAGCACTGTGTTCAGTTTTGGGCCCCTCGCTACAAGAAGGACATCGAGGTGCTTGAGCAGGTCCAGAGAAGGGCGACGAAGCTGGTGAGGGGCCTGGAGAACAAGTCTTACGAGGAGCGGCTGAGGGAGCTGGGCTTGTTCAGCCTGGAGAAGAGGAGGCTCAGGGGTGACCTTATTGCTCTTTACCTTAAAGGAGGCTGTAGTGAGGTGGGGGTTGGCCTGTTCTCCCACGTGCCTAGTGACAGGACGAGGGGGAATGGGCTTAAGTTGCGCCAGGGGAGTTTTAGGTTAGATGTTAGGAAGAACTTCTTTACTGAAAGGGTTGTTAGACATTGGAACAGGCTGCCCAGGGAAGTGGTGGAGTCACCATCCCTGAAGTCTTCAAAAGACGTTTAGATGTAGAGCTTAGGGATATGGTTTAGTGGGGACTGTTAGCATTAGGTCAGAGGTTGGACTCGATGATCTTGAGGTCTCTTCCAACCTAGAAATTCTGTGATTCTGTGATTCTGTGCATCTCTACAACTTATCAAAAGATTTTATCACCATCAATTTGGTCAGTATTTTAAACTATGTTTATGAAACCAGAATCACCTTACAGAAATGAAAATATTTATTGATTCTATAATATATAGAGACATGCAGAAAGCAACATTATAAAATTATAATCAGGTTATTTGTTAAAATACAACAGCAATGGCAAAAAAAAAAAATTCCCTTTGTGAAGGAGACACAGATAAAGGTATTCATGTTGGAAGAAAGCAAATAATAAGTCCAAATTCAATGGAAGAAGAGAGATATGTTTTTTCTCCATTGTTAGTAAATATGTTATTAACAGTAAACCTAATCAGTAAATATTGGCTGCAAAATCCTTGCTTCCTAAAGATTCTAGCAGCCTGGAGTTCTGAATTTAATTTGTCAAGGAACTTTCTTCTCAACAGCTACCAAATCATGGTATGTTATTATGTTTTTCAAGAAGTTTATAGTTGCCACCAAGATTTCTAAGCTGTAGAAATAGCTCAAAATAAGCTCAAAGAATTCTAGATGTGGTAATATGACTATATGTACTTTCTACACTGGTAAGTAGAGAAAAAATTTAAAGATGACACATTGTGAAAATATTATGCCTTCCAGACTGACAGCACTATTCTTTGCTGTGTCTATTTCTACAGGAAAACCCAAAGGAATGGAATTTTATGTTTTGGGTCCATTTAGGAACTGGCAGTGGTCTTATTTTCCAGTTCATTCAAAATTCATAGGTGAGTGCTCACATCCAAAATAAAAATAGACAGATACACTTCTGCTAGAGTACATCTTCAGTCTCCCTTACAAGAAAGGAGAAAGCTCCTTTGCAGGATACTTACATGAGGCTACCGAACAAGAAAGACTGAGACTGAGAGAATGGGAATCTGGATTTCTGATCCCTTGTGGATAAGAAATCTATGCTTATTTTGTGCTGGATTGAGCACAGAATAAGCAAACACAATCATGTCTAATGGAATGATTAAGTGTTTAAAATGATGTTTTAATTCAATCAATTAAAAGCATAAACAGCATGAGTTTGATTGAATCAGTTTAAAGAATTACACAGAAGCCAATGTGGTTGTCAGCAGGGGTGAAAAATTCATGTATCACCTACACACAGCTTGAATCCCATACTTCTCAATTAGATATTACAAACAACCTACTCTATCACAGAAGGATAGCTCTTGAGTAAGAAAAAAAAAATAGCAAAGCTTTCAAAACATGTACAGTTAATTAAAATTTAGGCACTCGGCAGACACTGTCAAACATTTAATAAATATGACAGCTTGATTAGTCTTTATTTGTTCTGTCTTCCATAGACAATATCAAGAAAATATTTAATAGGTTTAAGATTTAAATTTGCTTTTAACAGGAAAAAAATAAAGTTTTAACATAATAAATTAATGCAACATCTGCCTTTTAAGAAAGTGTATTTTTTTAATTTGGTAGATGCATTTCTAAAACATAATAGAATATAAAGGACCATAAATATTTAGCTACTGTTAATTGTGTATAGAGTACATAACAGACAGTAACAAGGGAGCCAACAAAATCATCCAATTGCAATTTTAATATAAAATAGCTTTTATCATACCCCATACACATTTGTATTGTAATTTAATATATTAACATTAGGGCAGAAGTGTTCAGTTCTGGTCTAACCAAATAGTTAGATCCACAATAAATACAATTGCCTTTGAGATAGCTTTGGTTAGAAGGAAACCTGGGAGACAACTAAGCTGCTTTTATATATGTGCCATATACATACATAGAATAATTAACATAAAATTACATATTAAAATACATGTATATAATTAAATTCATAGTTATATAGGGACAAGTTGATTATCGACAAAAGCTGTTTTAGATGCATTCACTTCCACACTTTAGTCAACGTATGTCTGATAAAAAAAATATTTAAAAAAATGTTCTATTATTTTGGGGATTAATTGTAATGAATATTTGATAATCTCTTTTACCAATATTATCAGTATAACATTTTTGGATGACTAGCTGCTCTTTAAAGTTTTATCTTAATACTAATTTTTTCACAGAAGTTTTGGTGGTCATGATTAGAACTTAAAATCATATCACCATTAAGAACAAAATAAAGAAATATATGCATGGAAGCAACTAGCACAGCAAAAATTATCATTCTCTGCTCTGATTCTTCTCACCTCATGCTGTTGTTTATCAGCTTTGCTCCAATAGTCCATTGAGTTTAATAAATAAATAAATAAAAGGTTAAGAATATTTATTGGCCTGATAATGTTTATGTTATTCATACAGTGGTAAATATTTTTACATTGAAATATCTGATGTTAATATTTTAATATAAATATTTATCTCTTGATCTATTAATTATTAAACAAATTAATCTAAAAAATAAGAAATAAAATATTTATACATGTATACATATACGTATTACATGCAAATGCAAGAGATTTGCAAGCAAAGAATCAGTGATTTAAAAGTACTTCTTTCATAAGACCTTAGCAAAGAAGGTACTCTCAAACATTATGGAATTCACAGACATGGCATTTTTGAAATTTTACAGTATGGGTATGTATGCAGTTTGGGAGAAAGAGGAAGTGATTCTCTGGACAGCAGATACAACTTTAGGATTATGTCAATAGGACTGGATGGTGCTGGAAATTTGGAGTGCTGGATGAGAACGATTGTTTTCTTTACCCTCTGTTCATGGCCTTATGTCAACTCTACTGAAAGAATGTCTGTTCTTCTAGAGTTGTATTAACTATGTATGGTGACAATGTCATTCTGTCTGGTCTTCATGCCAGTAGAACACAGGCATCAATCCATTTTTTTCAGTTTTTCTTCTCCTATGGACTGATAGACATGGTTTTTATACCATTTTCAATGACATTTGCCAGCATAGATTTAAATGGTTTACATAACTTTCCCAGATTATCGTTCCAATGACTACAGAGCAAAAAGGATTTTTTTTAATCTTTCAGATCCCTAATATTTCTTTCTTTAGATTAATCCCAGATATTTGTTTTTCTTACTTCAGCTTCTTAAAGCCTTGCCCTGAAGCCATTTGTAAAAAGCTTTTTCCTTCAACATTACAGTCTTTACGTCAGCTAAGCACATTAATTATCTCCTCTGCTAATATAATAATTGTGTCCCAGGTAGAGTCTAATATTTAGGTTAATTGCTGTGAAGAGAATGGGGAAAATAGGAGAAACACAGAGGATCTTGGCATGCACCTACCTGGACAGAAAGCCTCATGATTAACAAGCCTATGGTCAGAGGTACATGGCTGATGTGCAATTACTTGTTACTGCAGCCATGGGGTTAGTTAAAGAAGGTCGTGTCTCACCCCAAAGCCTATGCAAGTGTCCATTATGAGGAAATGCTGGCTGATAACAAGTCAGCACGATCACAGAAGCTGCAAAGGGAACCCTGCTGTTGCAGTATCTCACTGTGCAAAATCCTGTCCAGAACTAGAACTATTTCTAGTACTGAAGATACATCTGTCAGTATCTTTGCTCCTTGAACCACTATAAACACCTGAACTTTAACTCAGTAAATATTACCAAAAGGAGGGTGGAGGATGGTTTCAATAATGGCAATGTTCAAACGGTAATGATGTTGACTTAACTTTTAAGACTTTTTGTCTTCTCAATACTTATAATGATTTGATATTCTTTTACAAGCCATGCACTTTTTTCTTTTTTTTTCTTTTTATTTTTTTTTCTGAGCAGATAATCTGGCACTACTGTAATTTATATCACATAAAAACATAAAAATCTAAAAATAAATAAATGAGAGAACTATTAGCAGTCCTAAAAGTCTCTACTCAGGATGACATTTCTGACCAAAGCAGTAGTCTTAGTAATGCCCAACTGGCACACTGAATCATTAGAATATCCTCTTGACTATAACCAAAAACAAAAACAAAAGGACTGGAAACTAATATTAAACTTTGGCTGAATGTTTAACTGGGGAGACCCCTGAATCTCATGAGTTTCTGAGAGAGAAACCTAAACCCTTGGTTGCTTCCACAGCTCTGAAAAAGCTCCTGTCAGAACTGAATTGGGTGCTGATTCACATAAATCCCCATGTATTAATTCAAGCATATACTCCATTTCCCTTCATGTATTTTTCTTTCATCCTCTCATCCACTCCACCTGTCCCAGATATGCAATATTTATTCACAGATAAGGAATCTATTAAGGCTAAAGCTTATCACACAGCTACAAGCAGTAATTCAATGTGATTACACTGAGGCTAGCAAAACTTATGTTACCACTTGATTAATATTCACATAAGAAGACATAAATATGTAAGAAGGTATAATATATCTATGAGGAAAATAAAAATTGAGAGTTTTTTTAATGCTTACCTGTACCTCACTTTACATGAGTTTTCTCCCCTTCCCACCTCTTTCCTGATACTAACTGTAAGTTTCACACTTCATCAGTGCCTTACAAATGAGACAGGTAACATTTTTAACCAATTTTGCAATCTTGTAAATGAATACAGAAGCCAAAACAATGAGTAATCTGGCCCCAAGTGATATTTACTTCCAATGCAACATGACTGCACTTTATAAGAAATGTTGACAGAACTAACACTCCAGTGGGAGTCACAGGGACAGAAGAGAATGGGTTACACTGTCCTACCTAAAAACAGAATATTGTCTAAGTTTTCAGTTAGCAAGCATACCAAGGAAAAGGCTGTAAAAAAAAAAAAAAATGTAGTAAAAAAACTGTAAAAAAAAAAAACCTGTAGTTTGTGTATTTTACTTGATTGTACTTGACATGGTTGAACTTTTTACAAGCAGTTCTTCACTGCTTGTAGAACCTTATTTGTAAGAACCTCATCTGTAAGAATAGGACCAGAATCACATAAGCTCAAATTAACTCATTCCGCTTTTCTCCAGCTTTTTTAGAAAAGGCTTGTAAATTAAGAGCACTGGACACCCTGAGCACATAAGGTGGGAGGATGGGCCACATGAAGATGTTCGGAGCAATTAAGGTCTAAGGGAACACCCTAATCTGGTAACACACATTTAAAGTCCTTTTTCCCTCCCTGCTAAAATGACATTTTTTTAGTTCTTTTCATACATATGGCTTTTATTCCTTCTTTTTATTTACTTTTTTACCATCTAAATGGAAATATTGTTTTATTTTCTTATAATTTTTCTGATTGTCTCTTTTTTTGTATTACTCATGAGACATCTACCTGTCATTTACCTGAGCTCTTAGTTAGTTTTTGGTAAGTAGAAAATTATTCACATGATAATAGTACTCCATCAAGTAATCTTTTATTATATGTTCTGTCATTACATGTTAAATGGCCCTCCTGCAGCTTGTACATATGATCAGGAACATCATCATATGTTTCAGCTCCAATAAATACATCATCTGATACACACATACCCAAGTACAAAAACATTAAGGTAAGACTTTGTTCCAGAATCCTCCCCACCTGGATTAAGCTATAGTGCTCAGATTCCAGGTGCCACCTCATTCAATATATATTTAAATTACAATAGTGTATTAGATTGACCTGTATCTTCCTGGAATACACACTTATTTATTTGTATATAAGCTTTTCTGGTGCACTTGAGAAATATAGTTCCTACCAGTTGCCATGGTTGCTGCCTGCAATCTTAATAAACTTTTTAAAGTGTTTTGAAGAGCACACAGAAATACCATCTTAGGCAGGCTGCCAGCTGGAAGGATATTATAAAATACTGCACTTGCTCACCAGGGGTTTCCCACAATATCTCTCCAGCTGGCAGCATGCCCTGCCAGACAGGAGCTTCTAGGAGGGCAACACTACATGTATCTATACCTGTTGCTGGCAGACTTGATCTCACAGTAGGGGTTGAAGTGCCCTAGGAAGAGTTTTTAACAATTTCTTCAAGCCTAGACATTTATGGGGTTTTACTTTCCCTGCATTTTGTGTTTGATAGAAATCTATAATACAGTAATACTGTACCTCAGTAGTGATCTGTAATGCAGATGCCAAATAGTTCCCTCAGATTTCACTGGTGTACCAAATTAGTATTAATCCTACAGTCATTTAATAGGAGCAAGAGTTTCAAAGTTTCCCAAGTAGTTTAGGGACATAAATTTTCTGAGAGAAAAGAAAACAACACCATATTTTAAAATTTTATTTTTTAAAACATCACCCAAACTCATTTTTAAAATCTCATTGAAAGTTTGATGGATTTAAGAAAGCTTTTTTTTTTGTCTGCTTTTCAAAACAGTTTTATGGTTTCTGATTGCCTTTAGGATGATCATAAGATATTTCTTGTAATAGTTTCTCATGAAAGGATATACTGCTTTCTGAATAATTTATTAATTTTACTTTATTGAATGAATATTCAACAACTAATAAATAAATTATTAATTATTAAATTAAATTAAATTTAAAAAATTAATAATAAATTAAAAAATAAAAATTATTAAAAAAAAAAGTCTTTTCCTGAGAAATAGTCTTCTAAGATATAAATCTGAACTGATAGCAGTACTTCGGATCACTCCAAACACTTCCATCTGTGTCCATTGACAGAGCACAAATCTCAATAGAGGAGAAATGCAGTGGATAAGAGCAAAGCATTAACTGCCACACTGTGCAATTTCAAACATAATGATATTTAGTCATTGGTTACTGAGACAATTTTTTACTTCTACTGGACAATGCCTTTAAGAAGACATTGAAGATGACAAAGAATGTTGAATTTTCATATGAAATCGGAAGGCTTGAATTCTTCCCTTGGCTAAACAAGAAAGCTTACAACATTTTCTCTGATTTGTGCAGAAGTATATTCATAGAAAATGTGGATGATGTCATTTTCATCTGCTCTGGCAAGTTTAGCACAGGTGTTGTTAGTGCAGTCTCTTATCTGATATGGATAGCCAGATTGAGCTATGAGTCATTCTACAGCATGTAAAACAAATAGATCCAGGCTGGATGAGAGTTGTTTGACGCCAAGTAGTGGAGAGCAAGAGCAGGTGTCCAAAACATTATAAAATTAGATCCTCAGGCAACTGATTGGTGTTTGGAAGTAAGAAAGCCTTGATTTTGGCAGCCATACTTTTCAGATGATCACACTAAGTCAGAGGACTACCAAGAACATGGGCTGTGATTCAATGGGTCCTTTTTCAGAGAGACATTCTTTTCATAACACCTCAAAAAAATCAAATTTGAAAAATGCACAGAACTGTCCTTTTAAAATATCAGTTTATGGCAGCATCTGTCAGAGAGCAGCAAAAGTGGGATGTACCACGAAGACTATGAGTCAGGAGCGGAGAGGAAAAGTTAGGTAGGTAATAACATCGTCCTCACCAACACAGTCCCACAGTACCAAAGCAAGAGCAAAGCAGGTCCTGTGAAAATAACCATGTTCAGCCAAAAGTCAGGTACAACAGATAAGTCCATAGTGATAATGTTTAAGATCAATAATGGATTCAAGGCAAGCAGATTAGGAAGGTATGTGGCCAGGCACAGGAATACCTACAGTATTAGTCATACAAAGACCAAGGCCAAGAGTGTAAGAGTAAATGTATTTCCCAAGTCCGGTGGGGAAGGCCTGAGAAGGTCTCTCAAAGCTGTTTTTCCATACAGATCTTTTCTCAGCAGCCTGATCCAACGTGACAGAAGAATGGTATCAGAACTGGCCTTCAGCACAAGCAACTGAATTCCTGTGTGACAACATTGCAGATCTCATCAGTACACTCAGTGTACAAAATTACCAGATTAAAATGTAAGATTTTAATCATTAATCATTAAGTCAGAATCATAGAATCATAGAATTATAGAATATCCCGAGCTGGAAGGGACCCATAAGGATCATCAATTCCAACTCCTGGCACTGCACAGGTCTGCCCAAAGGTTTAGACCATGTGACTAAGTGCACAGTCCAATCACTTTTTAAATTCAGACAGGCTTGGTGCAGTGACTACATCCCCGGGGAGCCTGTTCCAGTGGCCAGCCACCCACTCGGCGAAGAAACTCTTCCTGATGTTAAGCCTAAACTTCCCCTGCCTCAGCTTAACACCATTCCCGTGGGTCCTATAACTGGTGTTTACAGAGAATAGGTCGCCTGCCTCTCCACTCCCTCTCGTAAGGAAGTTGTAGACCGCTATGAGGTCCCCCCTCAGCCTCCTCTTCTCCAGGCTGAACAGGCCCAGTGCCCTCAGCCGCTCCTCATACATCTGCCCCTCTAGGCCCTTCACCATCTTCGTCACCCTTCTCTGGACACTCTCCAACAGTTTAATGTCCTTTTGGTACTGTGGTGCCCAGAACTGCACACAGTACTCGAGGTGAGTCTGCACGAGTGCATAGTAGAGTGGGACAATCACTTCCCTCGACCAACTAGCAATGCTGTGCTTGATACATCCCAGGATATGGTTGGCCCTCCTAAGTGAGTGGCCATGCAAGCATAACAGCGAAATTTATAAGAACAGAAAACGTTTCAGGCAAATAATTATAATGACTATCATCATTCAGTTTATAATGACTACCATCATGATAGTTTTCTATCAAACGCCTTTATTTCGATATTTGTATTGACAGTTACATAAGACAGTTCTACAGTGCTAACAAAACAATAATGGGCTTTATTAAAGTTCCACTATCAGACCTTCACAATGTATCATACCATAAAGAGAAGTCAGATATATCTGTCTTGGGGAAAGATCTCTCAGTTTCATTTGTTTTCAGACGAACTGTGATGGTAATGACTTTATCTCAAATGCTGTAGCCACAAAGAAAAACAGCATATTATATATCATTTATATAAGAAGTTCCTTCAATGTTCTTGAAACCCTGCAATAGAAGCTAATTTCGAATGCCTTCTAATACTATACAAAATGGAGTGAGATAATTGATGCCATTGCACAGGGCTCAACAGATTTACTCATCTTCATTCATCCACAAATATGTAAACTAAACTGTTTACATGCTCAAGAAGAAGAAGAAGAAGAAAAAAAAAAAGGCAGTTATTTAGTCTGACAATTTGGGGGGAAAAAAGTGTTTCAACCTTTCATTTCCTAGAGTATAAGGTCCTTCGTGAATGTTGTCTATCTAACCAGATAAAGAAATCAGCTCTCAGTGTTATAGATACAAGAATCTCACCTTATTGTGAAAAAAGTAAGTCTCTTCAGTGTTAAAAATCTTTGATATTCCCCTGTAATAATTTTCCTGGTCAGAAATATTCACCTGAAGGTAAAAAATCATTATTTGAATCTGATGCCACCTTATTTGAATCTTCTAAATTTTGTGATGTGGTCCAAATCATTAGAAATGATATATCAAGAATATGAGAAAGTCAGCAAATATGTCCCCCTCAGATAAGAGAAAATTTTGCTTTAGCTTTCTGAGCTTTGTGTCATGCGGAATATGACACATATGTTTGTCATATGTGTCATATTCCACATATGATACATAGAAGGAGGGGAGAGGAAGGATACATATTTGCAAAAGAAGCCAAGGAATAGCATATTTGCTTTACTTCTGGGTACACTCCATTTATAATTGTTCGTTTTATTTTTTATTGTTTGTTTTATTTTTTATTAAGTAGGGTACTTTTAACTGCTACAGAACAGAGTACAAAAACAGTATCACCAATGTAGAAAGTATTTACTCAGTTGTTTCATTCTACAGTGCTATACACTGGGACTTGCTACCACTTACAGGAGGAAATACATGCCATAATCACTATGTTAGAGAAATCCTACATCTACACTGAGCTAAACTTCTGTTTGGTTCTGCTGGATCTGTGATTAGAATCTTAAAAATTCTAATGCAAATTCTAATTCTAATTTTATTTACAGAGGGCATGAAAGAAAAGAGTAAATCTTTTCCTTTCAGAAACTGAATGTAATTTTCTGTAAAATGTTGAACAAATCTGCACAAATTATTAATAATTATCAGACATCAAGTGACACCAAAGCAATTACCTTATTCACATTTACCAAATAAAAAGAAAGGACAAAAGACCTGCTTTAGCACAGTCGTTTTCTGAGATTAATAATCCGAGCTGTTTGGAAACTTTGAAATTTTACATCATTTATTTGCAGAACTGTTCTATAAGTACAGGAAGATTGATTTAAGATAAGTGAATTTAAGTTTAATAAACTGTTAATGATAATGCACTCCTTCAGTACCTCTGTATCACCGATTGTATTTATACAAGTACTGAAATGATGCACTTAAATTAAGTGCATCACTTAAATTAATCTCTTTACTTGTTAATTTATATGTTCTCAGACTTAAACTTTTCTTTAATGTGAACTTATTTTCTTTGTGGTAGGATAACTTTTCTGTGGTAGAATAATTTTCCCACTTTCTAGGACTTGACAATATTGCTACAGTACAACTACTACTAATACAAACTTAAATAATTATAGATTTCCCATAAGAAAATACAAGATATGTGATACTTGTATAACAGCTTTCATACAATTTCCTTCTCCTTTTGTTACAGCATTCCAAGAAAGAGGCATTAGGGTATGATATTTTCAAGTTTAAATTCAGTCCTACAGCATTCTGAAGAAGCAGTTACAGGAGGTATCAACAGGTCATTGAGATAAATCTGTGAGATGATTTTGGAGGTGATTTGACTTTGTAAAAGTTTCTAATATTGAGAAATAGTTAAGACAACAATTAACAAGCTAATCAGAATTATATGGTTTCCTCACGGGGGAAAAAAAAAAAAAGTCTTTAAGTTATAATCTTTAAGTCATAATCTTTAAGTTATTAGTTAATTAGACTTTTAAAATCCTACACACTAAATAAGTTACAGTTTTACTGGGAGAAAATCCTGTCCTTGTACAACACATGCTCCAGTCCTCTAATAATCTTCATAGCCCTCCTCTGGACTTGCTCCAGTAGCTCTATATCCCATAGATGGTTCATCTCATTTTAATTTCAGCTTTCACTGACCCTTGCTATACAACAGTCATAAGCGGAACACCAGCACAGTCAGAGAGCTCACCTTGCACCTTCCTACAGTGAGGAAACTTGAAACCCTGAAACCAGGCCAAAACCCCAGCAGAATGCATGGGGGCACACCCTCTGCAAGGCATTCCTGTGCCCAGCCGAACGCTTCCCTGCCATGGACGCCCTGCTCACTCCATACCTCCTACCTCCACCTGCCCCTGGCCTCAGCTGATTTCTAAACCTCCTTTTCTTCACATCTGCACCCCCACGAACCCCTGGGCAGCTCCGTGCTCCCCACAAGAAGTTCCTCAAGTATCAGAGTTATGAAGTGTTTCTTGAAAGGTGTCTCTCAAGCGCTCTTTTGGGGAAAGTATCCTCCTTTTGTAAAAATAGTAACCACGTCCAAAATAAATCAATCAATCAATCAATCAATCAATAAACTGTATTTTTGCAGTTCCATTCAGCTACATTTTTGAAGATCCCACTTTTAAGTCCCAAAAAGTGTTCAACTGTACATATAAAATTACAGCTGCGCTAGGAAATGTGAGAGTGCATACTGACAATAACCAGTAGTTGTTGGACAAATCATAGGAATAATAATGACAACATTTGAATGCCTTAACTTAATTACATGGATTTGATATGGTCTGATGAATCTCAAATTCCTTCTCTACACAGCGGGACAATTCTACTCATACAGACAAGGAATAATACAAGAGAGCTCTGCCCTTAGCTGATGCATCAATCTCTTAATTTTTAGGCAAGGTGTGGTTCGCCAGTCTTCTATACACCGAGTCTTTTGAATTACACTTTTTTTTTCTTTTTTACCATTAGTAACCCCTTGCTCCCTGTTTAACATCATAGCATAGGGGAGCATATGTAATAAGACCACTCCACCAGGAAAAGAAAGAATGACCACAGCACAGGCATGGCAGTGCCCTCTACAGCAGAGGTGGACAGGACAGGTTGCTGCTAATGGGGTCCAGCAACAGTCCCAGACAAGGCAAGGAAATGAAGTAGGCACATGGTCAATCTAGGGAATCCTGCTGGCAGCAGCAGAAGACAGGACTACAGACAGAACTGGAGACAAGATACAAAATACACAAAGAGTTTATCAAAGGGGAAATTTACACTGTAACTGCTCAGCAATGGTAATTTATGACAGAGGAATGATCTAGTGTAACGGGCAAGAAGGGCTACTTCCAGAACAGGTTAAACTGGACCATATCCAGGTGGGTTTTGAAGGAGAGTCAACAACCTCACTGTACAAACTGTTCCAAACTGTGATAAGCCAGAGCAAAGTGCTTCCTGACATTTAGATGGCACCTCCTGTGTTCCAGTTTGTGTCCATTGCACCTTATACTCTCCAAGGGCACCACTGAAAATATCCAGGCTCCATTGTCTTTACTTCCTCCTTTCAGATATTTATATACACTGATAAGCGTTCTCCTAAGCCTCCTTATTAAAAGCAAACTGAAAACACCTTCCCCCACCCCCTACCCTCCACCCCCACCCTCTATTCACTTTCTTCTACCTTCATTTCTGAGTGGTGAATGGGGGCTGTAGTCTGTCCATAAGGTTTTGTCTCTGCCATTCCTTCATGGTCACTCTCTGCCTCTACTCCAACATGGAGTCCCTCCCACGGGATGCTGTCCTTCCTGAACTGACCCTATGTGGGCTTCCTAAAGGCAGTAGCTCTTTAACAACTGCTCCAATATGGGTCCAAACCATGGGGTGTGGTCCTTCTGGGAATGGACTGCTCCAGCACGGGTCCTCCACAGGTGGCAGCTCCCACCAGACCTCCTGCTCCACTGTGGGCTGCAGCTCCAGCCCAGAGTCTGCACCTGTGGGGGCTCTCCATGGGCTGCAGCCTCTTTCAGGACACATCCACCTGCTCCACTCTGGGCTCCTCCACAGGCTGCAGTGTGGAGACCTGCTCTGCTGTGGGACCCATGGGCTGCAGGGGGACAGCCTGCTCCACCAGGGGCCTCTTCATGGGCTGCAGGGAAACTTCTACTTCAACACCTGGCACATCTCCTCACATTTTTTTCATACTTTCCTCCCAGCTGCTGTTGCACAGCACATTTTTCCTTTCTTAAATCTGCTCTTCCAGACGCCCAACCAGCATTGCTCACTGTCTCAGCTCTGGCCAGTGGTAGGTCCCTCTTGGAGCCAACTGGAGCTGGCTCTTCTCTAACCCAGGGCAGTTTCTAGGCCCTTCTCACAGAAACCACGCCTGCAGACCCCCTGCTATCAAAACCTTACCACATAAACCCAACACAGGTTCCTTGGACTCAGGGAAAATGGTGCATATGGAAGCCGCAGATGAGACTGGGGCTATGGGTGCCTTAAGGGCTCTACTGATCACAGCTTTTAAGATTTCACCTTTCCACAATTTATGAATCCAGTCAAATAGGTTTCTACATGAGCCAGACTCAGAAGCAAAATTAGACTAAGAGTACCATCAGGAATCAACATAACATTGTGTAGATGCAAACATGACTTTTATCAGATCATTTGTTAAGCTACAAATGTATAGTTTATTTACTAACCAAACTTTGATAATACTGAGGAGTCTTCGAGTCAAGGAACTGCTAAGCAACAAGGGATTGAGTTTAGGAGCAAGGTTTGCTGTCATCCACAAGACAGTCTGTCTCCCACTTCTCCTGGAATTCACATTGGTAAAATTATCAGGTTGGCTGTTATTCAAAGCATGGCCAAATAACTGAGAGAGGATTTACTGTTAATGTGTACATTTATATAATTTTAAAACTACCTGAAAATACCTTCATATGATCAGAAATTGTCTCTTTTGTTTCATAAATCACAAACTGATATTATATATAATAGATATAAATTATCTCTGCATCTACACTTTCCCAGGACAACCTCAGTCATGTCAGTTTGAGCCAGAACAGACATCATCAATCAATTCAGCATTCAGTAAGGCAAGCAAACACCTGAGGTGTAAGCCAGGATTTCCAATGGTGGATCTCTCACTAAAGCAGTAAGTTTCAATCCAATTAGACAGAAAACTACTTTAAGAGAAACTACAGTTTTGCTGTTATCACTGTTCATTCCATAACCCTACAAGCTGGGCTGAACTTTGTGCTTGAGAACATGCTCTCCCTAAAGCCATCAAAAATAAATAAAAATAATTAAAAAAATAATAATGAATAAAGACTAGATTAAAATGATTATGAGAGGAAAAACAGTGATCCCTTTAAGGTTATTGGAAAGTTTGTCTTCTCTTAAAAGTCCAAGCTTTGACTTCTTTAGTGAAAAACAGAAGAACAAAAAGAAAATTCCAGAAGAGCAGTGAGTTATGCATCAAAAGGCTAAATGCTTCCATCAGTAACTCAAGTGCAGCAGTGTCCTTTTGAAAAAAATAAAGGTAAGGAAAAGTTATTAATTTAGCAATGCATTTGGACGATTAAAGAGCTCATTTCTATTCAGTTTGATTTTCATTTGTCTTGAATTATATACACCAAAAGTATATAAGCAAGCTTAAGAGAAAAAGAATAAGAAAGCTAACGCACTGAGATTAACATCAGGGCAACAGAACAGGAAACAACTTCAAGACCAATAAGTAGCTCTTACTTTTTCTGTTATAAAGATAAACATTTTGACCTTTTTAAAATATGACTTCTGGAATTGCAAGGGCAACATAATCAGGGCACTTTCAAAGGACACTGATTTGATGCAATAAATTGAAGGGTTCTCAATGAGCTAGAGAAAAGTGGAATTAATAAAATGTTAAACCATGATTTACTTGTTCTTAATAACCCTGGCCATTTTAAGTCCAAGGGTTAGAACACTGATATATTTCTATGCATTTGATAGCAAATTTCAAAACTTATCTGAATTATCAATGCAATGGAGACTTTTCAAGGGTGGTCTATACAATGGCATTGCAACTGTAAATGCAATGTTAAAAATCTTATTGCTACGTATATGTATCTTATTGCTATGTGCATGTATTTTATGCGTATGAATAAAAACATCATTATTTTTAAAAGATGCTGTTCAAATAAGGTTTTACAAATTTACAGAAATCATGTTAAGATAAAATACAATACAGCTCTGCAGTAGCACACGAAACTTTAGCTTGCATGAGAAAAATAGCATGCAATGTGTCATGTATCTAAAAGAAATTGGAAAGCTGTCTGTGGGGCTAAATTGAAAAATAGTGGCAGACATTGTTTTCTCTGAGGCAAATGACTGATGATTTAGAAGAACCTTTTCTTACCCGCTTACAAGTTGTTCTCTGAATATACTCTTTACCAAGGAGAAGTGCGGGCTAGCAGCTTCTTGGGTGTCATGAACTGGGAGCCACAGTGAAGCTCTAGCCTGACCTTGCACACAGACGCATCCCATCCAGAAGCAGAATAGGCTGGGGGACACCTAGGCTGGTCCTGGGCACCTGGGGCTTTGCTGAAACTGGTACAGGAAGGAGGTGAGCAGGTGGGCCTAGTTTGGCAAAGTCCATGGATACTCAGGGCTGGGCTGTGGGGAGATTGACCCTGGCCCTGCTGTCCAATCACTGGGGCAGGGAGTGATAGCTCCCAGGGGGCTGAAATGCAGACCCTGAAATGCAGGGGTGTGGGACAGCATGGGCAGAGAGGTCCTATATGGAGCTGTACAAGACCTGATAGTGTTTGCAGGCCCCTGACACTGTTGAGCTGCACATCCAAATAATCTACTCACCCTGCCTCTATTTTCAGCATGTTTTAAAGCTCTTCTCATTACCCTTTAAGATTGCTTTTGTCTTTCCTCATGACACCCAACAGCAGGCAAGTCCATTTTGACCATTTAATATATATTGAAGTCAGGCACAAATATAGGTCAAGATTTCATGATTGGAAATGAACAATTGTTTGATGTCAGAATAAGTGCAAGCTTTGAGGTCATTACTTAATGCTTCATTAGTAAGCTCAGTGCTTAGGTGCAAACATCACATAAATATTCAGATATGAATGTATGTATGAAGTCTAACATTTGCTGTCCTTACCATTAAATAGGAATTAATACTTTGAGTTAGGTAAGTAGAGTCATTATCTGAGAACAAAATCCACAAAGGCTGGAACACTGAGTGAGAAAATACCTCTATCATGCTGTAGAAAATGCTTGAGACTGAGACTTCTCCTGATTAAAAGTCAGTAAAATAAAATATGTGCATCACTGAGGTTCTTTTGTCCTTCCCTATCATGTTCTTTCTCCTGGCCCTGTTTTCCCATCTCTTTTCCCACAGCAGATTGGTTTATCTCATCTGCCTAGGAGTTGTAGCAGTTCAGTTGTCACACCTGCCGAGAAAGATCAGTGACAACTCCAAGAAAGTCATGGAAAATACAAAGGTAAAAAAAATCTTTTTTTTTTCCTGGTGGGATGCCAAGTAGGGTGTAGAACTTGGCATCCCACCAGGAAAGACAAAGTTCAGACTCACCTACTTGCAGTGTTTCTTGTGTAGATTTCTTGATATAGAAAATAAAATTATTTGAGCACAGTTCTTTAACCAAGTTGTAGGAGTCCTCATTGAAGCAGGGATAAATCTGGATTCTAATTCATGCTCAAATTATTTTAATGGGTTAAAAAATAGCTTTCACATTCAAACATGCTAATTTTGAAGTTTCTCTTCTCTTGAGGAACAGCTTTATTCATCTCTGCTTTTTCTCTAAACTCCAAAAGCATTAACAAGACTACTTTAGATTCTTATCAACCTACCCAATCCAGAACAAACTGACAATTCAAAGACTCCTCTGAGAGGTGCTTATTTCAGGTAGAAATACAAATCAATGCAAATCTTCAATATTCTTGAAAATGCTATAACTGCTAAGATATTTCACAAATGAACAGTCCATTCTTCTGACTCTTTCTGTGACAAGAATGTTGATACAACTGGATTACACTTCATAATAGTTCATATGGTGAGACGTTTTGGATTTATCATAAAAATAGTGTTGATAACACACCAACTTTCTAGTTGTTGTAGAACAGTGCTCACGTTGTGTCAAGGTCTTTTCTGCTTCTTGTGCAGCCCTGCCAACAAGGAGGCTGGGGTTGCACAAGTTGGGAGGGGACACAGCCAGGACAGCTGGCCCAGGCTCACCAAAGGGATATTCCAAACTACATGATCCTGTGCTCAGTAATAACTGGAGGAAAGGAGGACAAAAGGGATAATATTATGAGTTATGGTATTTGCTTACCCAAGTAACACATGATGATGACCTGCTTTCCTGTAAATGGCTAAACATCTGCCTGCTGATGGAAGCAGTGAATGCGTTTGCTGCAGAAGTTTTGCTTTACCTATTAAATTGTTTTCATTTTGACCCTGGAGTTTTTCTCCCATTCATCCTTCTGGTTCTCTCTCCCACCCTGCTACTGGGAATAGCCAGCAAGTGTCTATATGGTGCTTAGCTGTATACTGATGTTAACCAATAACACACAGCTTAATTACTTGAGTAATATTGCTTGAGTAACACCATAAGCAATTGTTTAATTTTGATGAAAATAATTTCACTATCCAGTAGATATTCTAATTAACCAATAAAAATTAGGAAGCACTTAAGAAATTGTAAGAAATTGCTATTTTAAATAGGCAAATTAAATAATTTCATAGGAAAAAAAGTTCTTCAGAGGTTTTTCATTCTACCAAGGAAAACAAAGAAACAAATTGATGAAAAAGCATTTTATTTCAGAGAATCACAGAATGATTGACATTGGGAGGGACCTCTGAAAATCGTCTGATCATAGAATCATAGAATCATTGAATGGTTTGGGTTGGAAGGGACCCTAAAAATCATGTTCCACTAGACCAGGTTGCTCAAAGCCCCATCCAATATGGCCTTGAATACTTCCAGGGATGGGACATCTATATCGTCTCTGGCAATCTGTTCCAATGCCTCACCATCCTCATGGTCCAACTCCCCTGCTCAAGCAGGCCATCTAGAACAGGTTGCCAAGGTATGTTTTGTATCTGCAAGGTAGGAAGCTTGCTAACCTCTTTGGGAAACCTGTTTCAGTGCTCTGTCACACTCACAGTAAAACAGTGTTTCCCGATGTTTAGATGGAACCTCTTGTGTTTCAGTCTGTGCCCATTGCCTCTTGTCCTTTCACTGGACACCACCAAAAAGAGACTGGCTTCTTATTCTCTATGCCCCCCCTTCAGTTATTTACATAAGTTGATAAGATTCTCCTGCCTCTTTTCTTCACCACACAAAGCAGTCCCAGCTCTCTCAGCCTCTCCTTATATTACAGATGCTGCAGATCCTTAAACATTTTTGTGGCCCTACACTGGACTGCCTCCAGTAGTTATGTGTCTCTTTTGTACTGAAGAGTCCATCACTGGACACAGCACTGTAGGTTTGGCCCCACCAGTGCTTAGTAGAGGGGAAGGCTCACCTCCCTGAACCTATTGGCAACACTCCTCCTAATGAAGTCCAGGATAACTTGATTGATTATAAATATAGAAGAATAATGGTTTGAGACTCAGTGTCATCCTGTAACTCTATGAGTTTTAGTATAACTGGCTTAAGTATATGGCTTTAGTATAACCGATTGGCTTAATGATTGTCCCTGCTGTCATTGGATTTCAATTCCAATCCAATCTCAGGGTCAACTAATCTGTCATGCTTTCTTTGGCATTCAGTTTACAGTTTCTTTTCAGCCTACAGTTTCTTTTCCTTAATTTCATGCAAATATTCTAGCTATATCACCTTGATCATCTTGTCCTGTATTAAATTATTTCTCTCTGCCTTAATATTTAAATTTATTGGATATTTGTAACCTGTTAACTCTCCCTGCCCTTTATCATTAGTGAGTCAAGTCATACATGCTTCCTTCTTTTTATCTTTCCTCAGAAATCAATCTCTCCATCTCCTTGATTTTTTTTTTTTCCTTATCCTCTGAACCTCATTCAATTTGTCAATATCTCTTTTGGAATGAAGCGTCTAATATGAAATGTAATATTCAAACTTATTTACTTCAGAACACCATAAAGTAATTTCCATGTTAGTTGAAACTGGACCAAACTCCTTGCTACCTTCTGACAACTTTGTATTTATTATGCCTGCTGTAAAACCATAACAACCCTCAAAGGTCCTTCATAACAGATGCATATCTCTACCTACTGTCTACCCTTATCTAGCCAAGCTTATTTGGAATGTCAACGAAGGTATCTCTCAGAACTAAACATCAGTAATCAAGGCAGTACACAACAGAAATAACACTGATATACACATTGCCTTTCTTACGCTATCTTTTTATTCAAAGTTTATATCAGACTTTGTAGGTTTCTTAGTTTTCATCAAAACTGCATGGGTTTCTTGAAGTTTTAGTACTGGAAGACCACAATCAGGTTTATTATCTCTACCATGAATTATCATACCCAAAAGGTAGAATGATACCTTTATGAATTTATCAAGCTCCATCTTAAAAGTGTGCAACTCCTGTTCCATACTGCAAATTACTCATAATCATAAGATAGTGATAAGAACTGCTATCTCTCTTTTGCAAATGTGGAAACTAAAAGTCAAAATATGAGATTTTCTGCTGGACTCCAGCAAGGGAATGGAGAAATTGCCCTCTCTGAGGTATACGGTTGGGATTGCCTAGGTTGCCTGTCCTACTTTAGCCAAACAAAAATAAATAAAATAAAAATAAATAAATAAATAAGCATGCTGTTCATGTGGTAAAACACACAAATATTAACAGAAATATTAATAAGGAAATTTAAAAACTACTCTGAATTACAAAGTAGTTGTATTTTTTTCTGTTGAGATCTTCCTGTTAGAATTGCATTATGACAGTAAGAAGTACCCTTTTAGCTTTCTACTAAATCAGATTAGAAGATTCTGTATATCCATGTAGTCAGAATATATAATGTTAAGAGGCTATCCTTAACTTCAATTTCCTCTGTACCTTTGAAGTTAATGCAAAGAAGAAGAAAAGCTGAGTGATTATAATTAATCTGTATACCTGGCAGTGCCACACATTTGCTGGCAGGACAAATCATTTAGAGTTTGTCATATTTAATAAAGTTGGTGTATTTGTACCCTATACTCACAAAAAGGGGGTTGGACATTTCTTTTATTTATTTTTCTATAAAACTCTGAACCATAAAGTATTTTTTTGTCTGGTTTGGATCTGAATAGAAACTTCAAAATATAAACTATAAAAATGTTACTTTTCCTTTTAAAATTATCTGAGATTTTTTTTTCATCTTTTTCAATCAGCTGTAGCCCATCAAAAGCTGTTCTATTATGTGAAAAGTGAACATGCCTTTTTTTTTTCCTCCAGAAGCTTCTATTTTCTTTATTTATCAGCTATGATAACACCATAATCCCTGTCATACCTCTAGGGTTAATATTGCCATCTGTTTGCTTTCCTTTCTTTGTCCTGCATGTGTAGGCCATTTTCAAATCTTACACAGACTGTGACATACTAAGCCAACTCTAGTTCACCCAGTCACTAAGATCATTTGATTCATTATTTTAATATCAGTCCCTTATATTTTCTCTGGATTTCCACAAAACACATTCTGCAAAACTGCGTTAAGCTAGACTTCATAGGAAGTCTAGACTTCAACTTTATTTTCTCACGTAATTTCACTTCTCTTTATTTGTTTATGTTTTCTATCTTGTGTCATAACATTCTTGTCTTCTGTTAATATTTTACTCTATCAGTGCTACCAAATTTCTGGTTCTTTCAGCTGTTGTTAATTTCTTTCAGAAACTTCCCGAGCTTCCTGCAAAGCTATTCTGAAAAATTAGATTTTTAAGTTTTGGGGGTTACCTGTTCCTATGACACACTACTTACTTAGTGAAAATGTTTTTCTGACGTCCATTCTGAACCCCAAGCAACAACTTGAAGCTGTTACCTTTTGTTATGTCATCTGTCACATTACAACAATCATACCTTTCACTCTCCTTCCAGAAGTTATTTAGATTGCACGTCAGCCTTCCCTTCAAAGTACAAAATAAACTCAGTTCTCTCAATCTCTCCCTGTGTAGGATTCTGTAGATCCAACTTCAAGTTGGTCAGACCCTTCTGGTTTGAAACTGCACAGTTTGGTATGTGCTATTCCTATTGTAGTATTACTCACAATGTTTCTGAAGATGTACATGTATTTTTACATCAAGGTTCTTGGTAAAGATATATCTTCACCACCTATCATCAAGGCTGCTGGCGAAGATAGAATAGTATTAACACTTTGTCGAACCCAGAGATACTCTACTTGTTACTAGCCACCAACTGCATATCAAATCATTAATAACTATATCCTTAGAGCCTCGTGTTCTTTCCAAATCTACTCACCCCATTGCTCAGCCTGCAATTCCTCTATCTTTAAATGAGCAGTCAGCAAGAGAAATGTCAAAAATCTTACTGCAGTTAAGGTGCATTTTATTTATTACTCTCCCATTATACTCATTGCCATTCAATTTACTGTTGAAAGCAGTCAAGTTAGTTACCATATTTTCCCTTATTAATACCATGTTGATTGCTCTTGATCACTTTCTGTTATTTTACATGTTTGGAAGTAGTTTTCAAGAGGAAATTTTCCATGACTGTTCCAAAGACTGAGGTTAGACAGACCTGTCTATAGTTTCCAGGTCCCTGTCCTTGTCTTAAAGGTTAGCTGTTCACAGTTTCCAGGAACTCCCTCTTCCCTCTTTACCATGATTTCTGATATGTAGACAGCAGACTGACAGTAACATCAGCCTACTCTTTTCAATGACTCTGTAATTCATTTTTCCCCATTCTTAGTTGTACTTTTTCTGCCAGTTATTTCCTGCCAATCATTATTGTTAATCTAAAACCAATAACATGACACTATGAAGTATACAAGTGAAAAGAAAAGCAAAAAAGACCTTTTCCTGTAAAATAATATATTTTATTTAAGAGCACTATAGTTCTGGTTTATGTAAACATTTGGCTTTCTGTTACATGGTAGAAATTTTAGCTTACCTGAGTTTTTCTGGAAAACTGAAGTATTCAAGAGAGGGGCCTACTGCTTTATCCAAGTATTATACGTACTACTGGGTCTAAAGAGAAATTCACAATTTTAGCTATCAGAATTCTAGACAAGTTTTATAGCAGTTCATAAATTGACTGGCATCCTTCACAAGACTGGTGCTGTCCAAAAAGTAATTCTTGAGGCACTGAGATAGCTCAAGTCAGCACAAAAGATTCACCATAACTGATTATAACCAACAGAAAAGAGTGAAAAGACAGGTGGAATTAAATGGATAAGAAATGTTTCTCTTGGTGAGTTCAGTCTTCTAAAAAATGATTTGTTAATAAAAGTCATTTAGTTTCCACAGTCCCATTTCAGGAATCTAAACAAAGAACTAGAGAAAAGAGTGGAAAAAAAAAATGGAAGGGAAGGGAAGGGAAGGGAAGGGAAGGGAAGGGAAGGGAAGGGAAGGGAAGGGAAGGGAAGGGAAGGGAAGGGAAGGGAAGGGAAGGGAAGGGAAGGGAAGGGAAGGGAAGGGAAGGGAAGGGAAGGGAAGGGAAGGGAAGGGAAGGGAAGGGAAGGGAAGGGAAGGGAAGGGAAGGGAAGGGAAGGGAAGGGAAGGGAAGGGAAGGGAAGGGAAGGGAAGGGAAGGGAAGGGAAGGGAAGGGAAGGGAAGGGAAGGGAAACAACAACCAACAAAGACACTTATTTGATATCTTCTCTCTTAAATTTCACTTATGATAATATTTGGAATTTTAAGGGGAATGGGAAAAGAGAGAACATGCTAAACAGCGATGAAATACAAAATGGTATATTGGTAACATCAGGTCTGTTGCAGCCTTTCAGTATTAAATTTATTCCATTAGTTGCTAAGTAACTAACCTTTTAGGACCACAAAACTTAATTCCAAAACAAAGTAAAATAATAAAATTTGAAAGGAATTTTCCAAGAGAAAGGAAAATACTGCTGTTTTGATCACCAAGTTGTTGCTTCAAACTTCATTTGATTTTTCTCCTTCTCAGTAATTATTGATTCTTAAAGTATCATTAATAAACATAACAATTGATATATTTGGATATGCAGAATTTTCACACGTATTAGAACTGCTATATAAAGATAAAACTTCCCATGTTTGGTTTTTTGTTTGTTTGTTGATTGGCTGGTGGTTGTTTTTTTGTTTGCTTTTGGTTTTTATTTGTTTGTTTGTTTGTTTTCACAGTTATTTTTTCACTATGATAGAAGGCTAACAATATTTTATTTTATTTTGTTTTGTTTTGTTTTATCTTATTATTTTATTTTTTTATCTTATTTTATTTTTATTTTATTTTATTTTATTTATTTTTTACTTATTGAAAGGATCCAGAAGCAGAATCTATTACAATCCAGAAGCAAATCTGTCACAGTCCAATAATACTAACTCACTGGGGGAAAAAAAAATCAAGCCTAATGAATCATTCTCTATGAGGACTTTAAATGATAAAGAATTACTGGTAGTACTCTTATGGCCAAGCCCTTCCAGATGCTTATCGTAGTACAAAAGAAACAGGGATATGCTTTGCCAGGATGGGTAGGAGTCATCCTTTCTGTAAATAATGATTTTTTGATAATATTAATGAGGCTTGGAATTGCAAATAATTTGAAATGATTAATGAACTCTGTATAAACAAGTGTGCAGCTAGGAAGAGGAGAGAAGAAGCAGTGTTCAGGAAGAGGTATTCTTAATAAGCATTAGTGATGTCTACTTAGCTTGTTTATAGGTTTCTTGAATGAAAAGACCATACTAGCTAGATGACATCATGACAATGGAGTTGCTTGGTGATTTGACATAGGAGGATTCAAATTTTGTGGCTTCTAAAGAAAGAAATGAGTTCAATTTTTATAGCACTTGAGTGGTTATAAATGCCACAGATAGATTTACTGCATCCACTTCCCTCTAGTGTGCTACAGGCTAGCAATTCTGTTTTGTTGATGAGATTAGACAGCATCAGTACATTGTTATCTACTAAAGCAGATGGTCTTTAGCTGTGACTTCTCACATTGTGGAATTAAAGCCATACAACCAAAAAATTTCCTGAGCACATCTTTGTAAATATTTAACTAGACAGTATTTCATATTTTTACGGGTCATTAAAAAATGTCTTTCCAAAACAGGTTCTCCAGAATTTATGCTGGATACTCAAACAACCCTGTATAGCCCTACAGGATCAATGCTACAGTGTTAAATATGCATATACATATATAATTAAATATCAGGTGCATTAATGTGGTTATATTAAGTCTCTGAGTACCCTCTGTGAAATAAAAAGTTTTAAGCAGTTTTAATCAGATAGGTATTTATGTAATAAAAACACTTTTTTTCTCTCCTAGTAAACAATTTCCAATTGTTTATTAAGGATTAAAAAGATACATCTCTTCACTTTTTAATGCACTAGGAGGTGGAAATGATCATCTCAGCAAATGCAGTTGTCTAAACAAGTAAAAAGACTACAAATCAGCTGTGAACTCTGAGTTTCTTTTTCTCGTTAAGATGTTGTTTAATTTTCTATGATTCCTATGCTGCAAGAAATCAAGAAGATTCTTGGCATAAGTCTATATACCACAGTGAAAAGTACTAAGAGAATTTACAGACATTAAGAGTAGTTGAAAATAATATAGTCTTTTTTCACAATTTCCTAATATCTCAATTTATGCACTTGCACTCAACCAATATGAGAAAAATCTCAATTTCTTCATCAAGTAGGTTAAAACCTTTTTTTTCGGCTAGTCTATAAAAAATCTTAATCAGGTAATCTGACAAAACAGTTCCTGACAAGGCATACTGATAGATATAGTGAGAGCAAGTTTAAATTGAAGTATGCTGAGGTAAGGAGCTAGGTTGGGAAAATAATAATGTAGAGTGAATGATGATTAACAGAAGATAAAGTTGCTTTAATGGACTTTAAGACTTCTGAAACTGTGCAATGAGATCGAGTCAGAACATACTGTTAGTTTCTTAACAACTGGGGAAAAAAAATTCTCCGAAATATTACATTAACTTAGATTATCATTACCTTAAAGGTAGCTAAGCAAAAGCAAACAAGTGAGTGTCAAATACTAAAAAATAGGGGAAGAGGAAAAAATTCTGTCCTATCCTTTTCCTTTTCCTTTTTCCCTTCCTTATGCATATTTTCTAATTAACTGGAAGCTCTTCAAAGTAGCATCTTATATGACTGTGAAGCAACTAGCACAGTTCTGTGAATCCACACAAATTCCTAAAAAATGGCTTTAGTGACATTGTTCAGACTGATTATGATAATAATATAAAACATGAAAATTACCTCCTAGCTCCTTTCCTTTCCTTTCCTTTCCTTTCCTTTCCTTTCCTTTCCTTTCCTTTCCTTTCCTTTCCTTTCCTTTCCTTTCCTTTCCTTTCCTTTCCTTTCCTTTCCTTTCCTTTCCTTTCCTTTCCTTTCCTTTCCTTTCCTTTCCTTTCCTTTCCTTTCCTTTCCTTTCCTTTCCTTTCCTTTCCTTTCCTTCCCCTTCCTCTTTTCTTTCTTTTCTTTTTTCTTTTCTTTTCTTTTCTTTTCTTTTCTTTTCTTTTCTTTTCTTTTCTTTTCTTTTCTTTTCTTTTCTTTTCTTTTCTTTTCTTTTCTTTTCTTTTCTTTTCTTTTCTTTTTTTTTTCTTTTCTTTTCTTTTCTTTTCTTTTCTTTTCTTTTCTTTTCTTTTCTTTTCTTTTCTTTTCTTTTCTTTTCTTTTCTTTTCTTTTCTTTTCTTTTCTTTTCTCTTCCCTTCTCTTCTCTTCTCTTCTCTTCTCTTCTCTTCTCTTCTCTTCTCTTCTCTTCTCTTCTCTTCTCTTCTCTTCTCTTCTCTTCTCTTCTCTTCTCTTCTCTTCTCTTCTCTTCTCTTCTCTTCTCTTCTCTTCTCTTCTCTTCCCTTTTTGGAATCCTCTGTGAACTGCTTTGTTTTTTCCTCTCTGTATATGTGGAGTCAAATAGCTCAACCCAACATTCAGAAATGGTCAGTCCTGTTTTGGATTGAGTCTTGAGCACCTACTGACACATCAGTCATGAAAACAAATACAACCCTTTATAGACTGAACTAGAGGAAGTCAGAAAACATTTTAACCTCAGCATCTTGATCTTTTAAAGTTTTTTTTTGTGTTTTTTTTTTTCTTCTTTTTAAGTTTGCCCTGCATTTTAAACACATCAGAAGTTATAAAATGCTGTTACTTGTTTTTGTTCCTGCTGCTTAAGAACCATTACTGCTTATTCTGTATTTGTTGGCTGTTGAAAATAATTGACCCTTTCACCTTTATTATATCTCTTTACAGTTGCGTAGACAGTTATTACATTTCTCCTTAGTACTTTTTTTTTCTAACCAAACAGAAACAACTGTGTTTTAACCACTCTTTCCAGGCTCAATTATTCAAACCTTTCATCATGTTCATTTCTCTTTTCTGAGCTGCATTTGATTTCTACTGTTAATTTTGAACTGCTGCCTTCCTTACTGATTAAAGGGCTGCACCTGAGGTCTACTCATTGATGAACAGAAACTATAAATGCACTTTATTACATTTCCATGAGCTAGTGTTTACATTTTGACTTTTACACCAACACAATGATAAAGGATTATTTCCTATCTAATGTGTTTACCTTATCCGTCTCTCTGCACAGCCATAAGAACCTTAGCATTGATGGAAATGAACAACAGGCAAAACTTGGAGAGTAGGGAAGGCACAATTGCCCCTTTCAAAAATACCATTTCCTTGTAACAATTTAAAGTGACCAGCTTTATTCTAATGCCACTCCTTTCCATCTTTCCAATTCTATATCTTTCTTGATTATGTTTAATTCTCACTTTATTTTATTATTATTTTTAATAGCTGAAATTTTCCATAATTCATTTCTCTTTATGGTTTCCATGTCCAACTTTTTCACATCCTTTTTTTAGGATTTTCTGTAACCTTCATAGCTCATAAATCTTGAAAGGGAGGTTCTCCATGTGGAGTGAAAGTGTTATTAAATGAGGACAAAGACAGAAGTAAATATGAAAGAAATCATAGCTTCTGGCTCTACATTCCTGCTGGTTTTGAAAAGTCAGTGGAATGTGGGAGTCCTTCCTCTTCTCAGAAGCAAGATATTTCTAATCAGCACTATCATGCTTTAAGGCAACTGTTTCCAACCCCTATTAGTTGTAAACTCGGCAGGAACTGCAACCCCCTACCTCTCAAAGAAACAATATTTTTCCTCTATGCAATGAAAATTCTTCAAAAGAAGGGAGAGAAAGAGAAGAAAATTAGATGTGAAAATATGCTACAGTCCCATTCAAGCTGCTGTTGATAATGTATTATACAAAATTCATGATCCCAGAAGCTATTGAGTATTTTATCTTAAATGAATTTGGTAGGAACAGGATTTGCAGATTACTCCTTCTGTGTGCAATGACCTCTAGGGACCAGAAAAAGATTGCCAACAGATTTTTTTTTTACATTCCACTGATTATAGAACGCAACATCCTATCCTACAAATGAAAATGAGACAATGACAAAAATGGATAGGTACGCACAAATATCATAGTAAAATGATCAACTTTTCTGTGTCTAGGAGCCCAAATTACCTAAATACATTGCTGATCTCAGTAGTCTCTGGTGGTGGCATAGCAAGCAAAGGCTGGTATAAGCTCGAAACTGTTTATTTATACAGAGTTGTAACAAGAACAAACTATGATCCCCAACCCATCTTTTTGGAATAAATTGTCCTTTTGATACAAGTATTATAATAAAAATATTTAGAATATAGTTCACGTATATTCAGTCATACATAAAATATACAATTTAGTACTGTATATTTTTCAAAATATTTTCCAAAAAGGTAAACAAGGAACAGTCATGTAACAGGCCAATTTCATTTAAAACAATCGAACAATATTGTTGTTTGTCAGGCAATAATATGGACAAGACTTGAGTCACAGAAATCTTTCCCATAGGACAAAATAGTTAAAATGAAACAATGGTTGTTTCAATATTCAAACTTAGGTTAGAGATTAGGAGAAATTTCTTTACTGAAAGGGTTGTGCGGCATTGGAATAGGCTGCCCAGACAAGTGGTTGAGTCATCATCCCTGGAGGTCTTCAAGAAACATATAGATTTAGAACGTAGTATCATGGTTTAGAGGTGAATTTGTCAGTACTAGGTTAAAGTTGGTTTAGAGGTGAATTTGTCAGTACTAGGTTAAAGTTTGGACTTGATTATCTTGGAGGTCTTTTCCAACCTGAATGATCCTATGCTTCTATGAATGATACTAAATTGAAAATTCAGAATGAAAAAACCACCACAATCTTTATCTCACAAAGCAGAAATTAAAAAGGAAGAGAGGAAGAGGAAGAGGAAGAGGAAGAGGAAGAGGAAGAGGAAGAGGAAGAGGAAGAGGAAGAGGAAGAGGAAGGAAGAAGATTTTTTTTCTGTTTAAGCTTGAGATAACCCCCTTCACCATTTGCATGATGAAACACTTACTTGATGGCACATCTTTGCCTTTCACTGAGAAGGCTTAGAAAATTTCAAAACCTCATATTTTATTTCTAATCTCTTCACATTCACCTTCATCATATCCAACTTTTTCACCTTCATCATATCCAACTCACAAGGTTCATTAAGTTAAAACAATCTTCATACAAAATTTTCCTCACAGCCCTCTGTCAATTATGTTGCAAGAAAGCAAGAGTTGTCTGAATTGCATGGAATATATGTTCAGTATTCAAATGTTGTCTCCCTGAGACATGAGCTACATTAGAATCGGTGAAAGCATTTAAATCTTTGCTAAGCTAGAGATTTGTGGGTTTGTCAATAGCTTGGTTTTGAGCTTTAAATTAAATTGATGATGTGTTCTTGATATTTCCTAATTTACTTTTTTATTATTAGCATTATTCTATAAAATAAATTCTGTTCTTATTTAGGCACTAGTGCCCAAATTACAAAGAGACTATGTTTCCCCTAGAAAGTACATTAAAATGTCCTACAAACAACTCAGTTACTAATATATAAAATAATAAGAACATAAAGAGAGAGCAACACCACTGTTTTCCTCCTTTCTGTTAAAGGGAAGCCTATTTTTAAATATTAGAATAGATTAAGAATCTATTTATTAGAACTCTGTTTTTATTGAAGAAGACTTTTCTATGGCTGAGAAAGCAAAGGACAAGGCTCATACCAACTAGATACTTAACCAAGTTGTAAAAGTTATCTAGTTTCTTTCAGCTCATGTAAAATGATAGAACTACCAAAGATGCAAAGGAGCAAAGGAGCCATTTCCAGGAGAGCCATCCAGAAAGCACGCATACATGTACATTATGAGAAGCAACCAGAGTTTAAATAGAGATGTGAAGGATAAAATCTGAAGTTTCCAAGCACAATGTTTTTATTGTGGACTTGATAATGATACCCTTCAAAATGATGCTGATGAAACTTGCAGTTGCACAGCAACTGAGAGTAGAGGTGGAGTAGCAAAGACTTTTGAGTATGCTGTTTTCTTCTGTATTGGCTATGTCTTAAAATATTTGTAAACATCATGCTTCTTCTTTTCTGTTGTTCAGCTTATCTGTACATATGTAAAGGACATCATGGTGTTTGATCATTTTACATCTAGGAAAGAACTAGCTGCATAAAACACTGTATGGCACATGAGAACAATCTTCCACAGCTAAATTTAAGGATTTGTGCCTCTACTAGCTGAAATACACATCGCAAGGGACAAATAGAACATAAAAGAAAAGTAGTTCTATCCTGAATCTTACCAGTATACATATCAGCTAAGTAAGCAGGGGTGACAGATAGTACTCCTTCACCTTGGTCTCCTCTAAATTTTATTAAATTACTTACTAAGTTTAGTGCTTTAGTAACAATCCTTCTGTACAAAACATTTTATGAAGAGCAGTAGCATTTCTTAAGGTTTCAATAATTTTACAGGATTTTACATTATACATCTTTTGGTTACCCTGGTGAAACACATACTTGACATGCAAAATGTTAGTGTGGAAAAAAAAAATGGAGGAAGTTTTTTGTTTTTGTTTTTATTAGAAATGTAAAACTTCTGACAAAACATGGGGGACATTAAACTGGCAAAGGCTCATGCATAAAGCCTGCTTACGTTTCCAAAAACTGAAATCTCCCTTACCAAATGCTTCTAAAGAAACTGAGCGGAAATGACATAAAACTCTTCTCAAGATTAGATTATTGACAGAAAGATAAGAAATGAAGGTAGGAATTCAGTTCTCACTGGAAAAAGAAGTCGTCTACTGGTAGCCTACATAAGATGTTGGTGGTTCATTAACCGTCACATGACCTGTGAAAATATTCATATATGGCTTAGTAAAAGGACAAGTAGCAAAGTGATAGTTTGTTGATGACAGGCATTTATTCTAGAAAGTAAAGATAAAGGTTGATTGTGAGTAATTGCAGGAGGATCTCATAGACAGTAGGTAATAAAATGGCAGATGAAGTTCAATATGACTAAACATGAGATTAAAGACATGGGAATAAACAGTTCTAACTTTTCATAACAAATTATCAACTCTGAGCTGGCAATCACCACTCAGAAGGATTGTTCAGGGTTATGAAAGAAAGAATTATGAAAATATTAACTCAGTGTTTAGTGGTCATAAAAGCAAATCAGGTATTATGATTTAGTTAAAAATAATAAAATAAAATAAAATAAAATAAAATAAAATAACATAAAATAACATAACATAACATAACATAACATAACATAACATAAAATATAATATAACATAACATAACATAACATAACATAACATAACATAACATAACATAATATAATGTCATATTTTTTCCACCATACAGATCCAATATTCTCCTACATTTTGAATGCTGGATAAAATTCTGTTTCACTCTCCTCATTTAGGTTCAAATAATGGAAACAAGAGTGATCAAAAGTATAGAAAAGTGTTCTTATTGTTAGATTCAAAATCAAAAGTATGTGCAAGAAGAAATGTATCATAAATATTGTATATATGTATATGGTATATATGTATATGGTAAACAGTTCATTGTTCATTGAAAGTGAAAAATGTCATCACAATAAAGCAAGCAATAATAATACCATCAATCACAGTCTAAATGAATACAGAAAGTCTCGTTAATAGTAGTACTATTAATTGCTGTACAATAAAATTTAAAAATATATTTCTTCAGTTGTTATGTTCATCCCTTCCATGCCCTTGTATATTCTAAGGTTGAGGTTGGTATGTCAAGTTGATGGCTGGATTTGATGATCTTGAAGGTCCTTCCCAACCTCAATGATTCTATGATTCTCTTCTATTCTATGATTTGCCAGTCTGCCTCAAGCAGGGAAGAGGTGGGATCACAGGGAACTGTCAACAACCTTCTTCAGTGCCATTTGGGTATTATTTTCTATGTTTTCTAATCACTGTCATCTTTCTTCTCACTCCAGTTAACATCTTAACTTCTTAGCATCTCCCCAAGACTGACAAAGGATTGGCTAAACTGACAGCTCCACCACATCCTTGCTCTGTCTTGTGAGCTGGACCTGATTCGTAGGCCGATGTCCCAGGTTGTCCTCAGTCTTTCCTGTGCCCTCACATCCCTGCCCAGCCATTCCAGAGCTGAATCTGATTCTAATTCCCCTCACTGGGCCTGATCATACAGGCTGATATCCCCTCCTAGCCTCATCCTTTCCCCACTACCATGAACCTCCCTGAAAATCAGCCTGTTTCTAGTCCTGCTCACTTTCAGTCAGACATGATCCTGACTCATTCCTGGCTCAGCCTTGCGTTTGCTTCAGCACTATAGATTTGCCTAATGAGTGGCACTGTGTGCTAACTTTGGCCACCACTGCCTGTTGTCACAAGCAAAACAATATCAACTCAGGGAATTTCACTTAATTAAATTTATTGCCAATTATTAGAAAGTTTAAATTACTCATTTGGGTATTCAGAAACACAAAAGAGAAGATTAAACAAACACTTAGGGAAGCACCTTTCCTACCTCTTTCCCAGGCTCAGCTTCAGACCAACACTTCTCCTCTCTATTTCTTTGCCTCAACTCTTCTTATTTTCACTTCACACTACATTCAGTTTCTCCAAATCCATTTGGTTGGGAAACAGATGGTGCAGGAGGTTGGGGCAATGTGCAGAGGTTTCTTTCTACTACTCCTTGCTTCTTACCAATCCCCTGCTCTGGTATGTATTATCCATTGGCCACAGTCCCTTAGGGGGTGTCCCTGCACCAACATGGATCACCCAAAAGATGCAGCCATGTGTGTCCCTCCTCCAGCACAGAGAACCTCCTCAGAGGAAGCAGGTCCTTGCTGCACAGGAGGTTCTTGCTGCCCAGAATGCTATTGTCCTGCCTGGTCAGGTGCACCCCATACAGTGTCAACACACACAGTCTCTCAAAGGTGTGTCCAAGATCACAGAATTCAAAACCCTGAGTGTGGCACCAGGCACACAACCAATCATTTGCCTGATTCATTCATCTCCTTCTTCTTGGGTCCCAGTCTCCAACTGGGTGAATAGAGGAGCACACTGACAGTGCTCCTGATCTTTTCAACATATTTCTGAGGGGTATAATCTCCCTTTTGATGTTTCAGAGTCTCCTCATTGCCACCTGCCACTTCATTCAACCATATATGAAAGAGTAGAAATTAGTTAGTCCTCTGGCTTTAGCAGCCTTGGTAGCCTCGTCATAATATTTGGAATGTGGACCACTGGCAGGCAGCAAACCTCTCTAGAGAAATTGTCTGGATGGCAAATCGGTGCTTCAGTGCCTCACAGTGAAGAATCTCTAATTCCTAACACTCTTCATGCTTTTTTTTTTTTTTTTTGGCACTGTTTCCAATACAGGTGGTTGGTTGGTCCAGCTTTGTACAGCTGTCTTTTACAGAGTACATGAGAGTACATGAAAGTACAGGTCTCATGTCATGTCATGTCTCCTCTTTTCAGTCCCAGAGCATCACAGTATTCCTGGCCCTGCCTAAGCCTCTTCAACCATTCTCATGAGGGCTGCTGGCTCCTGGCAGCTCTCTCCAGCCACTGTGGCTTCCCTGATGTAAGAGCCCCCCTGCACACTACAGTTCCCTGTTCCAATGCAGAATGTGCCTGAGCCAGAGCTGATTGCCTTGGGAAGACACTCTTGCCTCACTGAGTAATCTTCCTGATCAATCTAGAATAGTTAGATACCCCCCCCCCCAGCTTTTCAGTACTACCAATATCTGGAATTTACTATACATATAATTTAGCAGTACATGAGTCTTTCTTAATCTATTTAAGTTTCAGGTCACATTTTTATCACAAACTCTTTTTATAGGCAGTTTAGGATTTAAACTGAAGCTAATGAAAAATACTGAACTTTCCTTTTACAATTTTTTTATTATTATTTCCTTGCTCTAAAATCATGCAGTGATACTTTGTTAGAAAATTCTGCATAGTCTTTTAGAAAGACTAGTGAATCATTTCATTTCCCTTGCCCTCCAAATGATCATGAATGAGCAGTAAAATAATTTTAACTGTTACAATTTGGTAGAATATTTTTTAATCCTTTCTAAGGCAAACCACAAGATGTAATTATTCTCTTAGTCTTACAAGTGTCTGATTGCTAGCAGTCTCACATCTCTAGATGCCTATAATTATCTGTAATAATTTCTTAGCTCATTTGATTAATTCTGAGAAAGTCTGTTTCTTCTCATACAGAAATATGTAATGATATGGACTTCTTACCTCACACACTGTACTAATTGCTAAATTTTATTTTGTATAACAATGTAACAATATTTAAAGGTTCACTAAAAAGATTAACTTCCTCATCCAAAGACAGAATAATTAGTCTTACAAATTAACTAGCCCTCTCTCTCATGAGTGAAGATTCTCTGTAATTGATTATCAGTTTATATACATATATATAAATAAATAGTATCAGCTGATCAACTATTATTTGAAGGTATTTGCAGTAGCTTACATAATTTATCTGAATTTTAAATGCAAAGCAATATCAGAGAAACTGGAGCACATTGAGCATATAATTTAATAAATAACTGATTTATGAAAGTACTGTCAGAAACATTATCCATAGCATGAAAAAAAAAGCACATAATGTATCATACACTAAAGTCATAGGCGTCACTTAATTGCATATTCTTTACTGAAATATTTTGGGTTTTTGTTTGTTGTTGTTGTTTTGTTTTGTTTTGCTTTAATTTATAAAATGCCCTAGTTAGATAATTTATGAGTGTGTGCAGTAAGACTTAGGAAATAAATGCATGTATATATGCTAGAATCAGTACTGCATTTTTGAAAAGTAAGACCTACATACATGAAAGAAAATAGGGATTTAGTTACAGAGAACGTGGTTTACACAAAATTGAGATATCAAACTCCAAATAATGTTTTTAAAAGTTCTGTGTTTACATATTCATGTTAAGTAAGGTCGGTCTCCTCTTACTTGCGGAAACTAACCAGTGTTCAGTGACACTGCTATCCCTATTTATGTGATAAACCAATTGTTAGAAAGCTGCATATGGTGTACTTTAGATTTTCCTAGAACTAAGAAAATTCAAACCCAAATTTCTCGCCAGTACTCCATCTACTACTGTACTTGTGGTAAGAAGCAAGATTATAATTTTCTCAAAACTCTGCCAGTGTATTGAAAAGAATAGAAGATATGCAGATACATATGCAAGTAGGACTGTGACTCTACAGTTTAGTTTCAGGTTAGAAGTGGAGATACAGGATCCCAGTCCCTGTTCTTTATGTATTTAGCATTAAGCAGTCATTGGACAAATGTCAGAAAGAGTCATGTCCCACCAGAATGGAATCTTTCAGCTATTCGATTTTTTATGTTAATTTTTCATTTGTAAAGTGATTGAAAGTCGGATGAAAAATGGTCCAAAAACAAGTCTAGACACTTGAATTCACATTTCATCTTTTGCTGTGAAGCAATCAGTGTTCAATTATTTCATGCAAGATGAGCAAACGTGTGAGCTCCCCTTAAAGCTGGTGGTTAGGCATCTACTGCTAAGAGAATTTTGCTAGTAACTGATTAAATTCTTCAGATGCAGAGGAGAGAACTTACATTGTCTCTCTTACATTTGAAGTGCTCTATATTGCATAAAAGAAGGTAGTAAAAATTATATAATATTTAGCTCTCATCCGAATCTGTGATGTCTGACTCCAGAACAGTATTCAGGTTTATGAAATTCAACTGCAAGTCTTACTTGGTCAGATAGGTAGCATCAATTTGTTTTCTATTCCTGATTATACAACACATTTTAGTTAATCATTAACAGATTTTCCCATCAGAAATAAAAGTGATAAATTAAAATGTCATTCTTTGTATTATAATGAATCATTTGTTTCACTTTATGAAGAAAGTTAAAAAAAAAAAATCGTAGAATCATAGACTATCCCAAGATGGGAGGGACCCACAAGGATTATCAAATCCAACTCCTGGGTCTCCAAAGACCATCCAAAAAATCAGACCTTGTGTCTGAGAGCATTATCCAAAAACTTATTGAACTCTGGCAGGCTCATTGTTATGACCACCTTCCTAGGATGGGAAAAAAAAAATAAAAAATCAAAGCCTAACATATCAAAGCTTGATTTGTGTCACAAGGTTGATATGTAAGCACACAAGCACAAATAAATACAGGAACGGTTTCTTAATTAAATTGCAACTAGGCATATGGAAAGTATGTAAAAAATCAGAAATGTGTCCTACTAAAGATGATTAGTTAAAAAAGTAGAAGGTTTTAATTGTGTCCCTCAAAACACAGATCTGGAAGCAGTGGTTAAATTCCTTAAATCATAATTGTGTTAATATAATGGTTACCATCATGTCTGACCTTATCCGATATATATTCATGTTATCTTACCTATGCAACTGTTAGAAATATGATTAACAGATCTTGTGAATGTGAACTACAAAGTGATAAAACTGCTATGATGAACTACATGTGATAAAAAAAAAAAACCTACATGTGGGGTTTGAACATTTCTTAGTGAGGAAGAGAACTGGGCCTTAAAATGATTTACTAAATCATTAATATCTCAGCCAAGCACAGACAGTCATTGACTGTCTGGTATAAACCTCATACTAAAATTGCTCAGACTATTTATAATGTAATTAGTATTTTCAGATAAAAAGAAAACTGTGGCTTGCTGTAAATAAGGCTAAACACTCTCTTGCTTGCATTAGAGAATAACAAAGAAAGAAAGGAAGAAATTATTATTAAGCCAAGTTACTTTCAGAGTAAGATATAAACTACAAATGCATCTGGAACCTTTTACAAAGGCTAAAGGACTGTGTGACTGTTACAGTCTTCTTATTCAAGTCCAATGAAATGTATACCAGCCTATCATAAGAACCATTAGGGAAAACAAATCTTTTAAATCTTAAATAGTAATTCAATTTGCTTATGAGGCTAAAAGTTATTTGGCTAAGTCTTAAGCATTCTTTTCCTTTGTCTTTGAGTAGGCAATCCAAAAATATAGCTATGTGAAATATTTTTGATAGCCAGAAGCACAGGATGTCTGCTGGTATTCAAAAGACATAGACATGATGCTACATCTGTGCTACAAAGCTAAACATGGCTGGGATCAACTTCTGATGCCGGGGCCTAATATGGAAACATCTCACGTTAACATTGTTCAACTTTCTTACTCTCCAAAACAGGTGACTGCCATTAGGGGATATTATCTGACATATGTTAGCTTCACAACTGTGCCAGTGAACTGTTTGAGCAACTGCTGTAGCACAGCAAAAGCATTTCAGGGATCATTGTAGCTTCAAAGTACAAACTGCAGAGTTTCAGACACTGGAAGTGTCCCTTGCCTTTGTTTAATTTACTAAAATGTCTTCTAGTGACCTTGCTTTATTAGCAAGGAAAATCCTCTGACACACATCAAAGTCAGAGAAACTTAGCTGGCACCCTGAAATTGCTAAGACACACACAAGATTCTTATATTCTGCTTAATTTAAAAGAGAGTCTTCTGTCACTAGATGAAATACCAAATAAGTTTTTAGCTGATTCACTAGCTACTAGATTCCAAGACCCAAACATAAGCTCTTTCTCAATGTAGATAGATACTGGGAAATCTATAAAACAATCCAAATGGAGAAGAATGAATACTGCTGATTATTTCTGGAGAAAGAAGACCAATATAAGGACAAAATTAGAAATGATGCAGTGCCTTAAGTTTTCTTTAAATCTCAGATGCTTTTTCTTTCCTTAGAATTGTTTTACAAGTGAAGGAAGAGAAACTTTTGAGGGTGAGAGAGTAATACAGGAACAGCTATGTTGCATCATACTGGAAGATTATTTAAGCTATGTTTTCCAGCTGTGGTTAATATCAGATATTCCAGACGGAAAAGTAAATCTCTAATAAAAGGAGAGAAGGAGAAAACTATTCCCCAATTTGGAAGTTATCCTAAATTCTGATAATATTTTTTTTGTGTGTAATATAAAGACAGATTCACTATTCTTTGCAACCTTTTTCATTCATAAGGACAACTGAATATGTTGCTATAATTTTGTTATAGACCCAGTTGAGTTTTTTCTCTGCTGAGGAGAAAAAAAAAAAAAAAAAAAAAAAAAAAAGATAAAACTTACACTTTTGCAGTAATAGTGCTTCCAGATCTAACTGTTCTTTTTCTCCAGAACTTACTCCAAACACTAATGTTCTTTAAATGCAAAGTTTTCCCACACCTCTAATAAAGTATGTACTACTTTTTGACACTTCTTCCTTCCAGAGTGGTATATTATGAGACACATACAGCTAGCCCAAATTTACATAGATATTCCATAGCTAGCACAACAAGTACAGAACCAAAAATATTGAGATTTTTTTCTTTCTTCTTCTCCAGAAACTTTATTGTGCTCGGGACAGTCTTTCAGAGAATACAGTATCATTCATTGCATCCTCTTCTAATCTAAATCACAGAATCATTTTGTTACTACCTTTGCACTAAATGATCACCAATTTTCAAGTAACATCCAATCAATCTTTCCAGATAATTACAGGCAAATAAATCAGCTTCCAAGGAAGATAGCTAGTCTTTGAAGAGAAGTTGCAAGTTATCTTCAAGTTACTATCCCTATCAATGCAGAACATGGAATGGAATGGAATGGAATGGAATGGAATGGAATGGAATAGTTCAGTTGGAAGGGACATTCAAGGATCATCAAGTCCAACTGCCTGACCGCTGCAAGGCTAACCAAAAGTTAAAGCATATTATTAAACCATTATCTAAATGCCTCTTGAGCACTGGCAGGCACAGGACATGAACTGCCTCACTGGGAAGTCTGCTTCAGTGTTTGACCATCATGACAGTAAAGAAAGTTTTCCAAAAGCCCAGTCTATACCTCTCCTAGTACAGATTTGTGCTGTTCCCATGCGTCCTGTCACTGATTAACAGGGAAGAGAGACTGGCACCTCCCTCTCCCCTTCCCCTCCTCAGGAAGCTGTAGAGATCGATGAAGTCACCTCTTAGACTCCTTTCTCCAGACTAGATGAACACAGTGTTCTGTGTGCTTAGCCGAAGGCAGCTAAGCACTGCACAGCCTTTTGTTCACTCTCACCAGTGCAATGGGGGAGAGAATCAGAAAAAAGGTCAAACTTTTGGATTGAGATAAAGACAATTTAATGGGACAGAAAAAAAAAAATAAATAATAATAATAATAATAATAAAAGAATAAAAAAGTGATGCACAATGCAGTTCCATACCACTGACCAGATGATGCCCATCCAGTCCCTGAGCAATGCTCTCCCCCGCCGCCATTGGCCAACTCCTCCCAGTTTTCTTGTTCAGCATGATGTCATACAGTAAGAAATATGCCTTTGACCAGTCCGTGTCAGCTGTCCTAGCTGTGTCCCCTCATAACGTCTGGTTTCTGGTGTACCCCCAGTCTCCTTGCCGGCAGGGCAGCACAAGACACTGAAAAGTCCTTGACTTAGTGTAAGCAGTGCTCAGCAACAATAAAAACAGTGTGCTATCAGCATTATTCTCATCCTAAATCTGAAATACAACACCATACCAGCTACTAGGAAGAAAATTATCTTTATCCCAGCTGCAACCAGGACAATATCCACCTCTTATTCCATACCATCTATATCATGCTCTAGTCCCACACTTTCCAATACTTCCCAATTAATTGCTACTTTTCCTGTCTTTTGATATATACACACAGTTATCATTCCCTTCTTCTATGTACTATCCCTCTAATATGTCCTATGAATTTATTTAGTCCATGACTTTGGGCTCCATCTGTCAAAACAGTCATTCAGGGCTGGAGAGATGTTCTGTGTTGTTGAACTATTGCATGCTGAAACCAGTTCTGGTTCCATCACTGCTGTACTTTGCTCTATTCCATCAAAATTCATTCTTCATTCAGTAATCTGCATGATTCATTCTTATATGACATATAGCAATGATAGTAGTGATGGCATACAGTATTACATCGCAATTAACATCATGAAATTCAAAACATTAGCTATTCTCACCCAAAATCAAATCCTCTTGAGGTACACATTGGACCTCTGATGCTTTCCCACAATACATCAGGGCCTATCAGTGAACAGGGAATACTATTTCTCATTTTCTGGTAGTTTATTATAGAGTGGGGCCTCTTCAGTCCATGTCACTTCCTCCTCCAGTGATATTCCAAAATCTTTTCCTTCTGTCCGGTCCATGATCACTTCTAAAATTCCTGGGTGGATGGGGTCATATATTCTCTTTTTCTGCCCTAGTTTCAGTAGTTCTCTGTTCAGCCAAGCTGCAGTGCTTCCTGGAGTGGCATAGATGCTCCCATTAGCCTTGCCACCCTCAGATGGTGCAATACTGTGCCTTGGCTTAACCTCAGTGTTCTATTGGTATCCCCCTCTCCCACTGATCTAACCTTGCAGAGAGAACTTGCATGGATGCCTCTTCTTCCTTCTTGTCATATCCCCTCTCTGCCAATACCCATAGCCTCATACTTATGCAGTAATGGAAGCTGAGTGGGAAGTTAGGACTCACCTTCCAGCTCCACACAGTAGTAATTTGCTTCCACTTCTCAGTATCCATCAAGTTGTTGCCTTTATCCTGATGCAGATCAGATGCCAGGACTGCCTCAGTAGTGACCATGATAGGTTAGCATGTTCATACTGAAGATGACAGAGCATGGCTCCATTGATCTATCACCTTTTTGGACTCTCATATGGTTCTCAGTCTCCCCGACTTTTCTTGAAGGTTGGCCACCAGGCACCAATTAATCTATCTACCTGGGCATGTATGTGTGTTTGCTCTTGCCCTCCACCTCAGAGAGCACCCCAGGCATACCCCACAGCCTGAAAGCTGGGTGGCCACATGACCTGCCTGGAACTCCATCCAAGTGGTTCCACTGGGGGTCAGAGGAATGGAAGCAAAGGGCATGTCTTTCTGTCAAGTGGTCACCATGTCTGTGCCTCCTTGCTGCCACACACCCGACAGGCTATTGTTTAATGCACTGAATTTTTTTGAGGAGGCTGTCAAGACTGCAGCCCATGCCTGCTGGTGAGCAGAGAAGGCCAGCAGAGCAGCACATCTTACTGATGGATTGACAGAGTGTACTGCTAGTATTGTGCAACTATCTGTGCAAACTGCAACACAAAGTGACCTAACTGCATCCCTGTTTGCGGCCCTGATTACAGCACTTCTGGTCACTGGACGTCCCTAGGGGTGTGTATATGAGGTTTCCCATCATTTGAACTGGCTGCAGTCTGCCATCTCTGCCCAACTTTCACTAGGCCCTCTCATGAGACCAGTGGCCTGTTGGCCAGTGCCTCCACACACACAGCACACACAGCCCAAGAGAGTAGAAACCCCCTCAGACATCCCCTGAGACCTCACAAACCTCATACTTTTCTTCACACTTGGCAACTGGTGCTGGTGCCACTGTTGCTGCTATTACTGCTACTAATAATGAAATCCAATATTAGCTACATTTTGTTACCCTGGAAATTAGGGAAAGAGATGGAGATAAAAAAGTTGCAAAGAATCTAAAAGAACTTATAATGATAGCAATGGCTTAGCAGCCTGTACTGTCAAATGAAATTTCTACATTTTACACAGATGCATTTCTCAGATTGTCTTTGCTTCCCTTTAAATGAATAGAGTTAAATTAGTTCCCATACACTCAGGAATCCTCTGACACTTCTCCTCAAGAGCAAGCCTTTACTTTTTTATTGCTTTAAATTCATATAAGCGTTCAGTAATCTAAGTGTTCATACCAATATAAAGTTTAATGAAAATATATTAGGTAGGGTTGCATTCATATAGGTGGGTAAGCTTTACTCCACTTCTGTGTGAATCCTTAGTTCACTCACACACTTTTAGCAGTTTAGCTGACTGCACTGAAGGCAAACAGATAGGAAGTGTTGTGAAGCTTCATAGGAAACATAGGATAGGGAGCTTTGCAGAAGACTTCAGTGCCTGCTTCCCTATGCCACTCTTCTGTGGAAGCAGCTTTTAAACTGAGGCTCTTTGCCCCACGTAGCTGCTTTGCATCTGCATTGCAGCAATATCTCTGTGCCTGATCATGTACCCCCACTGATACAGACCATAAACCTGACCCATGGACTCAGTTCCTGGCTTGATCTCAGACCTGCTTTGTCTCTATGGACATTTTTGATGATCTGGTCTCTGGGCTTCCTCCAGCTGCCTCAGCTTGGTCTGTCTTGCTCCCTGCTAGGAGTGGTGGGATAAGCCTTTGCTCGTGAGGCCTCTGCCCTGCTGTCCACCCCATGGAGATGCCCTGCAGCTCCCAGCCCCCTTATATTTGCTAGCCTTGACATCCCAGATGTCAAGTTGAAGCCATTATTAAATCCTGAACTGTAAACCACCTCAGTAAACTCATTACAAGCAGGATAAACTAGCATGGCTTTTGCAAAGGAAATTCAAGCCCTGTAATCTATTAAAACAGCAGACAAAAGGGAACAGATTCATAAAATTTTTTTGACCTTTAGGAAGCCTTTAACAAAAAGCTTTTTCTAAAGCTTCCTAGTCACATCATAAAAAGTAAAATACTGTGATGGCTTATAAACAGATTTAGATACAGAAAACAAAAGATAAGAATAAATATCAATTTGCAGCATAAAAAAAAAAAAAAAAAAAAAAAAAAAAAAAAAAAAAAAAGTTAATAACTGGGTTCCCCAAAGGTCCATATGAGGTTATGAGGCATAGGTAGTTTGATAGACTCAATACTGATACAGAAAAAATTAGAAGAGGAAGGTGGTGATATTTGCTAAGAGTACAACAATATTTAGATTAGTCTAGATTGACAACATTTTATAAGATTTCCAAGGAAACTGAAATTTACTTCCGTAATCACAATTTAATTCTGACAATTGTAAGTTAATAAACACACAAAGAAATAATTTCACATATACAAATAATTTGCAGTCTCACATTAATTCAGACCACTTACAAAGTTAGGTTACCATATTATTATAGTCTGTTAAATGAAAAGTCCTACTCACAGTAAAATAGAAAAAGGTGTAAAGAAATAACTTGAAAATGTCATTTAAAATAATGTGAGCCAATAAACATTACTTTCTGACATAAAATATCAATTTTAATTTCCCTAGGAAAGAGGTATGTAAAAAAAAAAAAAAAAACCAGCATGCAATTTTTGAGTAAGGCTAAGATTTGTCTTTGTGTCCTGTGTGATCAAGGTAGAATCAGAAAATAATCTATTCATGTTGATAAATTCATTTGGTTTTCATATTCATATTCATAGTATAATAGATATGTTATATAAATAAACATATAAATGTGTATTTGCTTTGTTTCATTACAAAATCTGCATTGCTGCTTGTATATGTTGAGGATAGTGGAACTTTCAACTCCTAATATTTCAGTGGACTTAATTTTTACTGTTTTAAAATTAGAAGACAGAAAATAAAAATGAGACTTGATGATAAAACTTACTTTAGTAAGTTGATTATCTTACCTTTAAAAAAAAAACATTAAATCCATGGGGAAAAAATATAATTTTAATAAACTAAAAATATCATAGAGAATGTTGCTCTAAACAGTGATAATGTGAAGTTTATGAACTAAATTTCCTAAGTGAATTGTGAAATAGAAGTTCTTAAACTTACTGAAAGAAAAAGATGGATTTAGTAGCATCCAGTGATGCTTTATTTGAACAGTTTTTGAATGCACAGAAAATATTTTATATGAGTAAAATAACTGAATAATCCTGCATATACTTATGGGCTAGACATAAATTAGAGATATATCTTTCCATTTAATAGGTCATTATGTAACTGTGAATGAAATGAACAAGTTATATTGTTGTTTGATATTCTTGTTTTTCAAGGAAGAACTTAAAATATTAATAGTTATAACTTCGTGTTGCAGATTCTGTTACAGATTATTATAATCTATTAGCCTAATTTATCCACTTAGAGATCCATACTGATACTTAAAGGATCACACAAAATTGCACCTCAAATACATCATTAGTGATAAATGGAGTTAGAAAATAAAGAATATTGTACTGACTAGAGATAGACAACTACAATGCATCCTTCTGATGTATAAAACCAATCTGCCTATGTTGTGCAGTTTGAAAGTCCAAAAGTCCAAAAGAACTGTTGTTTATCCAGGAACAAATTGAATTTTCTGTTGTTGTTGTTGTTGTTTGTTTAGATTTTATTGATACCCTTCTAGCTAGACAGTCCTAGGCTTCTTGTCGAAGCCTCTTTTCAGGTTTTGGGTTCTCAAATCCCTTCTCATTCATAGAACATGAAATATTCCTTTTTATATCTTTATCTCTAGTTTTGCTTTCATTAGATTCATGATCCTGATTTTAAAGCTCTAGAACAATAAGGAAAAACTCCTCCACTCATCTCATACATCACAAATAGGTAAGATGAAACTGTTTAAGGAGAGACAGCAGAGATGATTTTTTTTCAAGGGTTGTATAAGGCTGTAGAAGTAGGTGTTTTGTTTTTGTTCTGATTGCAATGCATATTGCTTTGACATGTCAGACAAATAAAGCTCATAAAACTTCTCATCACTAGTTTGTTTCAGCAACAGAGAAACTGCAGAGAAACCACCAAGAAGAATTCAATTCAGATGTTAATTCACAAGCTGAAGAAGGTTCTGGGATAAGAATCTATAGAATATTTTCCATTAGAACAGCAATCCATTTTTGTTGTTGTTCAGTATATGTATTAGAAGCATGATGTGGAGGAAGATCTGTCAGTAAAAGTATTATGAAAAGACAAAATAAATGGTATCTTTAAAATAATAATTCAGACATGGATTAAGGTATTTCTTATCACTGGACCATATCTGTATTTATGTGCAAATGTTTATTTATGCATATATATTCTACTTATTGTTGTACATCAGCAGCAGAATCAACATCAATTTTGTTTTTCAACTGAACTCATTTTTTCTCCAAAGAAGTATAGATATCCAATGTGTGACAACATCTGGCTTAAAGATGCATTGTTCATAATGATTTCCCTGGAGGCAATATTATCTGGTCAAAAAGAGGGAAAACAAACTACCTATCAGATTCTAATGGGCAGAGGTTAGTGTAACATCTGCCCTCTCTATTTTCTACTTGTTTCTGAATTCGTGTATAGCATTCCTCTGTCCCAAAAGTTGTTCAAGCATGTAACTGCAGTACCAATGAGTTGAATCCTCTTTTTTATTTCTTTTTTTTTCCAACTGATATTATGACAAATTGTTTTTCAGCTGTTATTTGAGAGTCTTTTTTCTAGCTTTGTTAAGAGTGAGTAAAGTGGCTAGAGACTGTGCATTAGAGTCTTCTGGTTACAAGAAGTCAGTGATAATGAGCAATTTGTGAAGTGTGATACCTATGCTCTAGTATCAAAAGTAATATTATCCAATGGATTTTTCAATTGGTACAGCAGCTTCTTTGCTCCTCTTTCATTTTTCCTTTGCTGGTGGCACTAGCTTTTTTTTAGCCACCATCATTTTTAATCCTCTTTTATAACAGGCATCAACTAGTACTCAGCTTGCATATCTACTATAATCCATTCCTATGGATTCCAGACATAAAGAACTTCCAACTCAGCAGAAGTTCCTGCCTGCAGACCTGAAGGCTGCAGAAAACTAAGTTATTATCTTAGTTTCAGTTCTGCAGACACTGGAAGAAATTTTGAGCAAATTGGAACCAAAACTAATAATGAATTTTATTTGATCACTGGTTACACTAATAACTTCTTACTTGGTCTTTTTTTCTGATGTAATTTACTAGACCCCTTGTGAGGGAAGGAAAATGTAAGCAAAACAGTAGATCTGATTGCTTAGAAAGAAGAATCCACTGACCAACAGAACACTTTTTTCAAATGAAACCTTTTATCATAATGAAAATATAGAAAAGGAAAGTGGAATGAAGTGCTAGTGAGTTAGTGTTGAGTTCCATAGTACCATGACCTTTAGTTCATGATCAAAGCCAGTATAGTTCAACAACTCCTGAGAAAGTTATGGGTTGTTCTGATCTTAGCATATACATTTGCAATACCAAAAGAACATCGCAGTTGACATTAATGGACTCTCTGCATTACTTTTGCTCTTGCAGCTTGAACAAAGATGCCAAGGACTAAGTGAACTTGGAGACTGAACCAGCTGATGATTACATGATGTATGCAATTAGAGTTTGCAGTTCTCCATGGAGGACAAAAATTTAAATAAATAAATAAATATTTATAACCATTTGGCTATGTGAAATGCAAAGGTACTTAATCTAATGATTTTTTTGATTTCATTTTGTAGTTTTGTAGGACCTTATTTCTTTATGTGGCATATTCACTTTCTGGCATATGCACATTACTTTGCGAATGGCAGAAATGCACAGTGAGGATACACAGGACTGTTCTGGGAGCAATATTTTACAAAATTTGCAAATGCTGCAGCATGCCTGAAAAGGTTAACTGATGCTGCCTTGTTGTGCAGCGTTAGTTGAGAGGCAGAATACACCCACTATGACAGGAGTTTGAGGGAGGGGAGGGGAAGAGAGGATTAAGGATTAGCAAATTGTTATTTATGCTTTGCTCAACCCCTGCTGACTTCAGACAATTGGTCTCCTGAGGGATTTTCATATGGGGTACTCCTTGCTCTTCTTTTCTGATTACCGATGCAGAAGTTCTCAACAAATAAGCAGAAGATATGAGAGAGAATGAGGAAGGATATTGCCACAAAGAAAGACTGAGATACTGAAGACAGTGCTCTGAGGTGAGCCACCCAGCTGCTTGCTCACTGTCCATCCTCAAGAGGACAGGGGGAGAATATAGGATGAAAAACCTGATGGATTGAGACAAAGGCAGGGAGCTTGCTTACCAATTACCATCTCAGGAAAAACAAATTTGACTTGGGAAAAATTAATTTAATTTACCGCTAATTAAAATAGATTTGGGTAGCGAGAAACAAGAACATAAAAACATCTTTCCTCCCCACTCTCACAGTCTAGACATCTCATTCACACCAGGCACCAGGTGGGGCACGCTGTACCCCACCTCTGAGTGGTGCACAGTGGCAAGGGGTTATGGTCAGTGTATAACAGTTTCTCTCTGCCTGTCCTTCCCTCTCATGCTTTTCCCTTGCTCTCCACGGGCCACATTTTCTTCAGGAAATATTCACATACTCCAGCATGGGGTCCTGCACAGGCTCCAGTGTGCACATCTGGAGTGCCTGGAGCACTTCCTCCTCCTCCATCTCTGTCCTTGGTGTTCACTCTGCTGTTTCAGCTGTTTGGCATGAGCTGAAAAGGGAAGCAAAAAGCATAGAGTGGCAGCAAGAGGAGCAGAGTAAGGTCAAACTATGCAGAGAGCATGGGAGGCTCTCTTACAATCACTGTAATTAACCCATATTTTGTTTTCACCCACAAACATACATATGCTTTATGCTTATATATGTTTAATTCTGATTGTGTTTCTTCAAACCTTATGTATTTATTTAATTGTATGCCTCTATCTTTGTGTCTGCTCCCACAATTCCTTCATTAATTTTCTCATAAACAGATGATGCACAAGCATTTTTATATGGAACTGAAGGCAAACGAGCTGTCAGTGAAGGTGCAGTGTATGCATAACTGGTAAGTGAAGGCATTTACAATGAGATGTAGGGAGTCAATGGCTCTGGAAATTCTGACAGCAAACCATAACACATACAGAGCAATCAGGTATGAAACAAAAGCACCAAATGAATAGAAGAAAAGTGATTGTATCTATACAAAATGTTGAAATTAAATGCGTTATGTGTAAATATACACAATATGATATAATTGTGTAATATAATATATGATGTATATACAGTATGATATTTAATACTGTGACAGAGCACTGGCACAGATTGTCCACAGAGGTTGTGAAGTCTCCTTCTTTACAACCCTCTTTTCAGATTCAAAAGCCATCTGGTTGTGGTCCTAGGCAACTGGTTCTGCTTGAGCAGGGTCCCATCCAACCTCAACCATTCTGTGATTCTATGACAAGAATGTAAAAATGTTGAGAATCCATACTATATATACTGCATAGCTGCAGGAAATCCTTTCTTGCTCTTATACCTTTCTGTTGTTGCCTGTCTTATGAGGTCTCAACCTTCACATGGACTTCCAGACATTTCTTCAGTGAAAACATCAGCTAATACAGACTTGGTCAGACTATTACTTGACTAATCCTAACTGACAATATTACTAAAGCTCACTTTGCATATCTGATTAGCAATTTCCTTTTGTTTCAGTGTGGTACTTCTCAAAAGGAAGTACCTTTCATATTTTTTTTATTTACTCTTTTTTTTTTTTTTTATAATGATACATTAACAAATTTTGATATTCAAAAAAAAAAAAAGGATATAGAAAGATATATTTACATAAACATTCATTACATAACAACTTATTGATAGCTAGTTGCAAGTTTATTTGTCATAAATTTTTATTTTGATTTTTTAAGAGCAAAACCAGAAGGTATTTTAACAAGAATTTGGGGTTGATTAAAAGGTATCTGTTTTGTTGTTCTGTGTTTGCTTCCAGTGAGAGTTGAATCAGTTTGGAATAATCTATGATTTCAAAAACATAGGTATATATAAAATTGTAATACTAGGAGGAGACAGAGAATGTTGGGGACCGCATTTGCCAGAAATTCAGTGTAAAATACTGAATGAGATAGAAAAGAGATGAGACAGATTTGGATCTTTCATTGAGTTACTTGTACAATGCCTACAGTTGAAGTAGAAACTTCAAGTAGAAACAAGTAACTCATTGTACAAGTAACTCAAAGTAGAAACTTCAACTGTAGTTGAAGTTGAAACTTCAAAAGTGGTAACATTAAAACCAGAACTTTCTGCCATTTAACATACCAGAATATTATATAAAAGTAAGATACATTGTCTGTTCCAATAGCTGATCCAAATCAGAGAAAGCAGATAGGTCTCTGTCATTCCCAGTGGTGGGATTCTTGCCATCCATTGGCTACAGAAGGAGTTTAAAGCTGTGCGCTAGATCAAATGAGCTGACTTTATTTATTACCTTATTGACCCATCCCATGTTGAAATGTTGAATTCTTTAAAGAGAAAAAGCTTTTTCATCTTATCCCACTAGCATACTAGATGATTCAAAATAATGTCCTTTTTGTGGCCATTCTCAACAAGCACTATATTGATAAGTCTAAAAGAACTGAGATTTAACTGTATGGATCTTTGAGTATCTCCTTTAGGACAGTCAGCTTTGAGCATACGCTGGATTTCCTGGGAGCTTCCAAGATTTTTTTAGAGAGGTTTAAATAGTTGTTAAATTGGTGACTGTTCCAACAAATATCTGAATGTTGACTAGTTTTGTGTTTCCATAAAGGTAGTATGGAAAGATGCATAAACACTACAGGGAGAAGCTCCTCTTCCATGTACTAGGATTTTGTTTGTTTGTTCATTTGTTTATTTGTTTGTTTAGCTTATTAAAGATAGAAAACTATGAAATCTGGTAGAAAATTGGTCTGTATTCTTATCAGCCTGAAAAGGACAAGTGAACATGGGTTCAGAAACCACTTCCTGAAGGTACAATTTAAAAATTATAGCAGCAAATTTTGCTATAGAAAGAACAAGATATGTCTCACAGCCACAGTAACTCTCAGTAGCAAACATTTAAATGCCAGCAAATTAGGAACAGACATTTAAAGCAGGCATCACTGAACATATGATGAGTTGGGGTTGTTCGTTTTTGGTTTTGTTTTTTGTTTGTTTGTTTGTTTGATTGATTTGGTTTGGTTTTATTTGGTTTGTTGTTTTTTTTTTTTTTTATTTTTCTTCCTGAAGAAGAGTAACACTAAATTTGTGACAAGTACCTTATGGGAAAACAAATCTGTTCTAGCAGCGTGTACCACTTCTGGAAACTGAATGAAAATTTTTGGAGCCAAGGGATTCAATGTATATTGGCTTTATTGGTTTTATTTCTTCTTTGCTGGCAAGCAAATGTAAATTCTACTGTCAGCAGCATAGTATAAGGAATGTTAAACACTAGAGCTGAATAGAAAAGTAAATTGCATCACTGCTATACTCACTGTTTTTATGATTACATAGGGGTTACATAATAATGAATTTATAAAGGTAAAAAGAGTCAGTGTTTTTACTTCCAATAAGAATATTTTAAAAGCAGTAACAGCACAATAAAAATCTTAGATATTCTTCTGTTTAATCTCAGTTTCACTTACAATTCAAAAGTTTGTGTGTACTCAAACAAACTTTATTTACCTATCAGTCTATCTTTCCCTCCTTTCCAACAGTTGTGGTGCAAGGACAGTTTGGAGGAGAGTCAGGAACACCTAAGACCTAAAAGGCAAACAGATGGCTTTTTTTTCAAGTGCCAGAAGACATAATGTGTCTTTCCACAGATACACAAGCAAGGAAAAAAAATAAGCTAACTGCAGCCTGTACCAGTTTCTGCCCAAATGCTAATGGTAATCAATATAATTTTACCAGAAAAGTAGTGTAGGAGTAAATGCAGCTATACTTGTGAACTTGTGCTTTTTAATTTTGTAAAGCACACTGTGTTACAAAAATGTAACATATCTATATGTATGCATTACAGGTTTCAGTCACCGTATGTTAAGAGATTTCAAAACTTCTCCATACTTTACATCTTACTCCATGGTACACCTACCCCCAGAATGTATATCTACCTCCAAAATATACATCTAGCTATGACATTTTCCACAGATGCTGTGAGAATTAAAGCATTTGTGTTCTCACTCTGAGAAACTAAGTCACACAGAGATACATTTAAATGCAATATATTATTCTTATTATCAAAGAATGAAGTATTGGAGGAATTTCTGTTGAAACAGTTGCTTCCATGACAACAGGAACATCATAAAGATTTTGAGCAGGACTGGTGGCACCACCTATTGTTAAGGTTAGCCCGTGGTTCATATTTTCAGTTGATTATAACTCTACTTAGGTTCAATAGTAACTACTCAAATTCTCCATGTTGAGTCTACAGCTAAGGATAGATGTATTTTCTTTTTTTCTCCTCCAATAAGTGTTCAGTCATACAGATCTTCTATTCCCAAGAAAGTGTCTAATGAATACAAAACAAACAAAATACTGTTAGTGAAAAATCTGCAGTGCTATATATTTTGGAACTGAGATTTTAGCAAAGCCCGTCAAGAATATGTCATTGCTTACCCCATTAAAATCTTCAAATTTTCCCTAGGTGTAAGCCTCTGAAAAGCTTTCATATGATCATCACCACAAAACTGCTAACACTGAAAGCTGTGTGGAACTGACTGAATCTTTCCTTGGATAACTACTATTGTCTGGATCTTCTGACAGCCATACTAAATTTAGGAAATTCACTTTCTTAGGTTACACTAAAAAAAAAAAAAAAAAAAAAAAAAAAAAAAAAGCAGCCTTTTTCAATGCAGAGGAGACAGAACTAGACTTGAAATAAGCTGGAAAGAAGGACATAGGAAATGGAGCTAGGAACATGATGGACAAAGAATCTTGGGCTCACAGCTCACATTTTCGTGAGGAGCATGAGACTAAAAGATTGAAAGAGAAGAGGTCAGTGGGTGGGCAGAAAGCTAAAACATTGAACTGGTGATGGAAAACAGAAATTACAAGGAAAGATCTAAGTATAAGCAGAATAAAAAAAAATGGCAATGACTCGTGTGCAGAAAAGGTATTTGGGTGAACCCTGACTGATGCACAGAGACCCCACTAGAAAGAGTGAATGAAGCAAGTGAAATAAGATGAGCTGGAGGAGAGGACTGGTGCAGACAGAAAGGCAGCTTGGTTAATGACCAGATTAGAATGGGAGAAACTAGGACTGTTTACCCTGTAAACCATCATAGCAAGCCAAATAGACTTTTATTCATATTTTGGTGGTGAAACACACACTGTTAGACTGAAAAGTCTGTGGTTTCTGTAGTTGTGTGGTGAACATTGTTGTGAACATTAGAACATCACATTGTGTACAAGTGCACTACACGGTTTGGTATTTGTAGAGGATGATTGGGCAACAGGAGAAAATGCTACCTGTCCATGCTGCTGTCTTTCTAGTCCAAAAGAATGCTTATGGGGACAGGAAGACTGCTCTCTTTTGGGGACTATCTGATCAGGTTTAAAAACACAGGGTGAAACACAGGATGAGGCAGGCGGACAAGCAGAGAGAGGGAGTTTACAGGATGAGGAAGACTGAGGCCTTGTGAGAAGCAAAGGGCTATTGATAGGTAGAAACAAAAAACAAGCCTGGAAGGGGAGAGATTTCTTAAATGCCTGAAGGGAAACCATGGAGTTTGTTTACACAGGATGTGTATTTCATGAAAAAAATAAATCATGTTTTCAGTTATTTCATGAAAAAAATAAAAAAAAAGGAAAAAAAATGAAAGTGGAAATAAGGGAGAATTGTTCCAAACCCTCTCAGTTAATTCTGCTGTGTTGAACAGATAAATATGGGCTTTATTGGGGAGGTTTGTTTGTTTTTCTATAAAAACAATTATGTTGTTTGAATTTCCGTATTTGTATATTCTATATAATTTAGTTTTCAAGACAGATAGCCTTTGATGGTTTTGGTGTGCTGATTTTAAAGAAATGAAAATGGAGATCAACTCCCCTCAAGGTGCTCCTCTCCTTGGGTTTCTGTCACAATCTAGCCATACTAAAACTGTGATATGAGGTTGTGGTGGTTTTACTCAGGTGGGCAACTGAGTTCCACCACAGCTGCTCTCTCAGTCCCCCTCCTCAAAGAGGAAGGGGGAGAAAATGCAACACACGGGGCTAAAGGTTTGAGATAAGGATGATTTAATTAAAGGGAAAAGCAAGAGGTGAAAAGAAAAAAAAAAAAAAAAAAAAAAAAAAAAAAAAGGCCACGCAGAAGCAGAGAGAGAGAAAAGCAGTTACTCTCCACTTCCCATCAATGAGCGATGGTCGGCCACATCCTGGGAGTCAGGGCCTCAATACGTATAGCGGATGTTCAGGAGGACAGATGCTTCCACAATGAGAGCCACCCCCTCTCCTTCCCCTTTTCCACCTTTTATTGCTGAGTGTGACATCAATGCCATCATGAATATGACATCAAAGACATGGAATATGCCTTTGGTTAGTTTAGGTCAGCTGCCCTGGTGATGTCCCCTCCCCATCACTTGCCCACCCTCAGCCTGTTGGCTCTTGGGGGCTTGGAGGGAGTCCTGATACAGTGCCAGTATTGTGCAGCAGTAAACACAACACTGGTGTGATACCAATGCTGCTCTAGCTACAAGGACAGAGCACAGCACTGTATGGGCTGCTGTAGGAAAAGTTAACTCCATCCCAGCCAGACCCAGCACAGGTAAATTAGTTTTTCATGCAGCTGGTTGAGTTCCTCCTTTTCTGGATGTACAGATAATTCCATGAACAACTAAATGCCAAACTGCAGGATGCCTGCAGCTGCAGTTGAAGATGCAGGGAACAGTACTACAAACTGGAGGGCTAAGTACTCTAAAAATAAGTTTCTAGGTACTCAAAGCAGTCTCAGATTTATCACATGATGCATCTCAGTGTTCCAGTCATAAAATGAGGATAATTCTCTCTCTTCACCTTTCCAAATAAATTCAGTAATATGTTGTAAGGTAGTCAAATGACATAAAAATATGGCTGCTGCAAACGAAGTTAAAATTAACAAGCTTGTTAACAAACCTGTTCACAGCAGAATTTTGCTAGTGTGAACTGAATAAGACATGGGCCATATATTGAACAATCCTCTGCAATGAACAAGACAGGAATCCTTTGGAAAACATAGCCAGCATTCATGTAATTGAAAACAGTATTGAGTGAGGCAACATCAATAAGGATGTGGAAACTGGGAAAACAAAAGACAAGTTACAGTTGAATACTTATTTAAAAGTAGATTATATTTAAGATTTATATTATTTATAGATTTATATTTATTATATTTTAGATTTATTGTTACTATAAACAAAGCTAGGTAAAAATAATGTACTACACATTTAAATATATTCCTTTTTAAAAGAGTGTCCTTCCAGAAAAAGTCATATTGGCAACACAGCTATTGATGTAATTAACACTTGTATATTAAAGATATTTTCAAGATATTTACAAATGTCAAAACTAATACTTTTATTCATTTAATGGCTTTTTTAAGCAAAATTTTTCTTTGACACTTTTAACTCTGGATCTAATTTTTAGACATTATTAGAGTTACTTTTGCTGCAGTTAGGGCCAGTTACTCAATAGTATTACCCTCCTTTAAAATCTAGTCCCAACCAACTACCTTTGAAGATCTAGGCTTCAGTGTTCCAAAAATAAACCATTTGCTAGAAAAATTCAGTGCAGTTAAGCTTGTGAACAGACCTTTCACAAAAGCAAAGATTTATTCACCTGTGCTTAGGTAGGGCTAAGTGCTAGACATGAAATAATTGATTTATGAATTTTACAGACATCATAATACTGGGATTGCTATATGCCAGCTTGCAAATATTGTATTATCAACAGCCTTTGCATCCTCAGTTTTTTCAATGTTGATAGCTTTATACATCTCTACTAATTACTTTTCAAACACAGTTCACAGTAATTTATTAACATTATTTAAGAATGTGTAGGAATGAACTACAGTAATGATTTTTGAAAAATATTAGAATATTATAAAGAAAAATATTTTAGTATAAATGGATTTTTTTAATTATTTATTTTGAACTAGGGATGACTAATTTAAAAGAGAAAAATAGTGACAGATTGATTTCTTTTAGGAAAGAAGGCATGTGTCCACACTTATTTTATTTTTTTTTTAATGAAACTATATACTTTTTAAAGTCCAGACTATAAATGGTAGTTTAAACCAGAAAGAGACATGTAATCAAATGAAGACTATAACATAGAAATGATTAAGTGTTAGGGATGCATTTTCTGGAATTTTCTGAGGTATCTGAAAAGATCAGTGTGAATTAATTATGCTTGGAGTGACAAGATGAGCCCTTCTGAGAAAATGTCTGATTATGGCTGGTTGTAGGCATGAGAAATATGAAGGTTAAGATGATAAACTTGGGGAATAATATTAAATTCTGTTACAAGATCACATGCATAATTAGGTTATGACAGAGGAGTAATACGAAGAAACAGAGTATGGAGTAACAGAAAAACAAAAGGGAGGCAAGTCTAGAAATTAAAGTTTGTGAAATAATGCTTCACATGTCTGATTTGAAAAGAGTTTTCTTCAAGCTCCCTTCAAGCTTCTGATGGCAAATGCATGTGTATTTTTTCCCCTTTATCCACAATTTGGCACTCTGAAAGATGAGGCCCTAGGGGGACACCAGTACTGGGGCCAGATCCCTTCAATAACTTTTCTGTGATCTGGACAAGGGGGCCGAGTGCACCCTCAATAAGTTTACAGATAATACCAAGTTAGGCACAAGTGTTGATCTACTCAAAGGTAGATCTGCAGAGGGATCTGGATAAGCTGGATTGATGGGCCGAGGCCAACTGTATGAAGGTTCATCAAGACTAAGTGCCAGGTCCTGCACTTTGGCCACAACAACTCCAAGCAGCACTCCAGGTAGAGTGGCTGGAAAGCTGCCCAGTGGAGAAGGATCTCGGGATTTTGGTCAATAGCAGGCTGAATATGAGCCAGTAGTGTGCTCAGAAGACCAAGAGCATCCTGGCTTGTATCAGAAATAGTGTGACCAGCAGGACTAGGGAAATGATTGTCCTCCTTTACTCAGCTCTGGTGAGGCCACACCTTGAATACTGTGTTCGGTTTGGGGCCCTTCGCTACAAGGACATCAAGGTGCTGGAGCATGTCCAAAGAAGAGACTTGTCTTATGAGGAGCAGCTGAGGGAACTGGGGTTGTTTCACCTGAAGAAAAAGGAGGCTCAGGGGAGACATCACTCTCTACGACTACCTCAGAGCAGGTCGTAGCAAGGTGGTGATCAGGTTCTTCTCCCAAGAAACAATTGATAAGACAAGAAGAAATGGCTGCAAGTAGCACCAGGGGAGGTTTAGGTTGGGTATTAGGAAAAACTTCTTCACTGAAAGGATTGCGAGGCATTGGAACAGGCTGCCCAGGGAATTAGCTGAGTCACCATCCCTGGAATTCTTCTGAAACCGTAATGTAGTGATGTAGTGCTTAGTGACATGGTTTAATGGCAGACTTGGCAGTGCTAGGTTAAAGACTGGAACAGATGATCTTAGAGGCCTTTTCCAACCTAAATGATAGAGGTTCATCTTAATTCTAAAGCATAAGATACAGGTGTTTTAGAAGCAGGAGGCTTCTCTTGCACCACTGGTATTTTTCAATAAGACAAATCAGCAGAAAAGTTGTCAGAAATAAATTTGACTATACATGATTAGCAGAAACTGCTGAATTTGAAGATATTGGAAAACCAGAACCTGCTACTGAGGCATCTTTCCTCTGAAGTAAAAGTATTCATACCCCTAGTATCATGAATAGCCTAGAAAGCCAAAGTTTTGAGTCTTCTGAAATTTTACATTGAAAGTACAAAATTTATTAGAAATTTTTGAGGTATATTTCATGCTTTGCAGTATGTGATAGTGTGCAAGGTCCCTGACATTTAATTGTAATTGTTTACTCTCACCTCCTGTCACCTTCTGTGATTGGGAACAGAGCTGAAGGATGCTGAATGTCTCAGGTGGGGGAAAAAAAAAAAAAAAAAAAAGCTTTTTTTTTTCATTTTCTTCTTTATTTGATACATATAGGTGCAAGACAATAGTTGACTGTACTTTAAATATATGTATTTTAGAGTTAAGAAAACAAAAACAAGTATTGACTTCACTTACCTCAATAAAATCATAGAATATCCCACGTTGGAAGAGACCCACAAGGGTCATTGACTCCAACTCGTGGAAAGATTCATTATCTTGATTTGATTAATATTGATGGAATTGTCTTCATCCAGCCTGGATATATTTATTTTTACCTGAGGTTTAAATCAGGTAAGACTGTCCCAAATGTTAGTACTTTCCATCTGTGAACAGGTAGATACTTATAAATAAATATAGTATTTTTATTTACATTCATTATATTCACAGTATTTGTATAAAATGGATTTTTATATGGGCAACAAAAGACACCAACATTAAAACAACACACTTCCTCACCAGTCTTCTAGGCTCAACTTCACTCCTTCACTCACAACTCCCCTATCTCAGAAGCACAGGGGCAATAGCTGGTGGCAGTTTCTCCCTGCCAATCTATCCTCCTCACACTCTTCCTCTGCTTCAGTGTGGGTCCTCCATCAGCTGCAGCCCTTCTGGAACATACATCTGTTCCAGAGTGAGGTCCTTCACAGGCTGCAGGCAAATAGCTGTTCTGCCATGGAACTCCTCCCTCTCTCTCCTCCAACACTGTTGTTCCCTCTGCTGTTTCTCAAACCTCTTGCTCCCTCCTCTTCTCTCTGTTTAGCATTTCGTTCCCCTCTTAAACATCTTTTTCCCAAAGCATGGGTGGCATGCCCAGCTGTGCTGTGAGGTGTCTGTTAGAGTTGGCTAGAACCAGCTGGAACCAGCTGTGTCTGGCATGGGGCAGCCCTGGCATCTCATCACAGAAGCCATCCTTGCAGCCCCCAATGACAGCAGCTGAGCACACATAAGCGTAATGTGGAGGAAGCTCAGTGCAAAACTTTAAGAACTGTTTAATGAAGAACACAGAAAAGCAGGAGGGAGAAAAGAGAACAAGAACCCAGGCCTCTCATTCTATTTTCATGACTAGGTGGCAAAATCACACTCATATTTACTATTAAAAGTTGAAGGATTAGCCTCAAGTTCCAGCTACCTTAAAATTGCATTCATTGCTGAGGCAGCCTGTTTCCATTTTAGATCTACAGTCAACATGCTTTTAGGAAGATATCTTCTATCTTAATCAGTGTGCTGAGTCAGAGCCATCATAATTTTCTGCTGCCTTTTTTTTTTTTCTGTAAAACACAATTGTGAACCATCCTGTCTTTGTTGGGGAGATATTACCTACACACCTTATAATTATGTAAAGCATAGGATATAATTCAGTTCACAAGCCTATGCTTAAAATGTAGATATTTAAAACATCCCAAAATTATAAAAGCTTAAGCAAATTCCCATATGTTTTCAAAACAACCAAAGTGAGCATTTTGGTATTTCAGTCATATTGGGCACTGCTAATACTTGATCTGAACTCTATAATTATGAGGAATTTGTTTTTGTGCTGCAGTCCTGATGCTATATTGTGCAGCATTATTTTCAGAACTGGAAATATATTATTTCATTATTCTACTTCATAATTCTAAGGAAGATAAAATTTGCGTTCTGTACTGTTCAGGTAACTTTACATACCTATCTGGTCAAACAGAGAAGCTTTTCATAATTGGCTCAAATAACAATGAAATGTTGCTTTTAGATGTGATGGAGGGAGTGAAATGAATAGTTTCATTTTTAGTTTCATTTAGATGTGATGGAGGGAGTGAAATAAATAGCAACAGCTATTTATTTCTAAATACAATAGTCTGTGACAGCGAACATATTTTAAAGCAAAGTGGGACATAAAAAAATATATACATGACCTCTATGATTTCTTTTCCTATCAACTTCTTTTGACAACTTATTTTAAGCATCAATAAAAGGAAAATAGTTCTTTTTTATTATTATTAAGATGCAAGGTTACAGATTATATTTATACCTCTATTTCATTTTACCATTTTATTTTTGAGGCATCTTTAGAAGTTTTTATTTCATTCAAAGTATTATATAGTTTGGATGAATTATATTCTTTTTGCAATGATTCCTTACTTTAATTTCTGTTTGATTTCCCCTAGGCAGATTTTTGTTTTCAAATTCATGTATCTGAATGTTAAGCAATATTCTAATGCAGTTTTCGTTTGTCACTCTTTTCATACCTTGCTCATAGTTACATTATTCTTTCTCAACCTGTTGCAATACATGTAATCTTGAAAGCTTCTTTGATCCCAGAAAGAAGCTTGTTGAAGCTTATCAGCATGGATTTGGAAGATATGTGTAACCAAACTCTACACGTGATTCAAATCTGTATCTGTGTGCTTACTTAACCACCTGACTCCACAGCCCTCAGTAAAAAGTTTAATATTTAGCACTGTGACAGAATATGCATCATCATAGCCTTATTTGGATAAAATATATATTTTAGAATAATTTAAATCATTTTACTTTCTGATTAGAGCATAACATGTTTTTTTTACTTGTATTTCCTGTGATCACCTGTCTTTTGTCAATGAATGGTCATAATCATTAACAAGTTGTAGAGGCATAGACCTTTAAAAAAGAGGGCATGCCATAATATTAAAATAATTTGACATTTCGTAGCATCTAAAATAGCTGTTGATTATGAATCATAATCAGTGATTTTAAAGATGGTATCAAACTTAACTGAGAAATATGTGAAATGTTTTCTAGTTAAGAATTAGAAAATTTAGGAAGTATTTTCATTTTTAGTCTTTTTGCTTTGTTCTGCAATCTCCAGAATAAACACAAGAGGTACAACATGCTCTTTGTATCTTCTGGTTAGAATAATTTTTTTCTGTGCTTCTGGCATTCAGATTGCTGTCAAAATTTCATGTGACATTATTTCTAATAATTTTAAAATACAACTAGCAGTGTCAAAAATATTGTTACTGTACTGCTAACTTAGCAAAGAGAAAAAACTTAAATAGAGATATGCTAATAATTAATTTGTCTTAGCTACTTGCTATCAGAAAGTTTTCTACACAAAGAAAGTAAGCATAAATTGTGTATAATTATTTTATAATATGTACACAATATCTATATGAAGTCCAAGATCAGTTTGTAAACCCCTGGATGTACAGAAAAGACTTTTAATGAACACTTTGCAATCCTAAGTAATGCAATTAACTGATTACTGGGAGCAATTACTTAGAGATGTAAATATGTACTACTTTGTGAGTTTATAAACTTGCCTTTATAAATATTAAATCACATAAGTTCTATCTTCAAGCTAACTTAAATGCATTAAAAAAAAATCAGAACTGATCTGGAAACTATGTGTTGCTTCATTGTTGTTAGATATTTTAGACTGTAGTATAAAATATGTTTTCTATAGGGCAAGCAGCAGTAGATCTCTGAATATGCTATGTTCATGACTTGCATTTTGTACCTTTTAGTTTTATTTCAATATTTTGCTCCAATAATTTTCACTGAAATGTTTTTTGGCAACGAGTACAACTGACTTTAAAAATGCAATATATGCAAAAAAGCATAAAAGCTAGGAGATGCTAAATTTCCTTTTTACATATTTTCATGGTATGGTTTGATTATTAGTGTGAATAGATAGGATAGGATAGGATAGGATAGGATAGGATAGGATAGGATAGGATAGGATAGGATAGGATAGGATAGGATAGGATAGGATAGGATAGGATAGGATAGGATAAATTCTTAGAATTAAAGATAATAACCTTAAAAAGAATTGACAGACAATGGGAGAGCTAGATAGAAATTATCTTCTGTATCACAAGAGTAATATGGTGTACAGATAGAGAGATTTCAGAGAAGTAAGTTAAAGAAAAGCAGAACTAGATGTCTTCCAATAAAGACAAAAAAAATCAAAAACAACAAAAAAGGCAATTTCTACTAATAAATAAGGAATCAACTAATGGATAAGACTATACTCATGCTTGGGTTCAAAACTGAATTGAGAGATAGCTACACTACTAAGTCTACACTCTAGACTTAGAGTCTGATCCTTTTTGTTAGGAATGTTTTAACAATTCGTGTCAATAAAGAACAGTCCTGTCTGCCTCTGGGTCCTGGAGTATGTGGTTAAATTTTGTCAGCATCTGGAACAAAGAATTTACATGGGATCCCTTACTATTTACTAAATCACATGAGGTCTGCTGATAAAACAGCAACAATAATTGACAAATGCAGTAAAGCAACATGCTGTGCAAACACACATTAATGACACCTTGACTTACCAAAGTGCATTCAGAATACTTTGTTCCATGGCCTGTCAGGACTTTGTCTGTGATCAAGACAACTAATTTCTTTAAATTTCCACTTTACAGACATAAAATATTTAGTCAAAATATTTCTAGGCTTTTAATATTTCATGCATTCATCAATACATGGGAGATGTGCAGAAGCAGAGCTTATAGAAACAGTTTCTTTGAGTAACATGTAAAAACTTTTAAAATATTTTTAATATCTATTGTTCTTAGAAAATATTGAAGGCAACTTTTAAAAGGGGTATAACAGTACTGATTGAACTATGTAAACAATTTTTTTTTTCATAGGGAGGCAATACTTGTTAAAGAGTGTAAATATAAAATTATTTTGTAATGGTAATTTATATTAAAAAAACATTCATTGTGATAATTTAAATTAATATTGAGTAGTGTTCTCAAATCAAGTGATCTCAAAGAGCGCTAACTATGTGTTCTGTATAAGGCATGTGCTTAATTTCTTTTCTGAAACAGTTGTAATAAACCATTGTCTTTGACAGCAAAAAATAATTTCAAAATGTGTGCTATCAAATAAGAATTACCTGCACTGAAAATTTTGATTTTAAAAATCTTAAAGTGTTTAAAAATATTTTAGATTTACCTTCATTAGAAACATCATATCTGAGTAAAAACACATTGATTTTTAAATGTTCTTTTTAAATAAGAATTCATAGTTAAAACCATTTATGATAGATCTAGAAGCTAACGTGTATTCATAAGAGGAAATAAAAGGTTTTATTTTGTTTTGTAATAAAATGAAATGTTCAAATGGAAGGAAGGAAGGAAGGAAGGAAGGAAGGAAGGAAGGAAGGAAGGAAGGAAGGAAGGAAGGAAGGAAGGAAGGAAGGAAGGAAGGAAGGAAGAGAAAGGTTAAAAAAAAAATAAAAATAAATTGACCAAGTCAAAATATGTGATCCACAGATATCGTTGGAGTGGTAAAAAAGCGTGAGTATTCTTGCTGTTGAAACTATATTGACCTCAAGTTTTCTGCTGACATAAGTTATACTTCATTGTTTTGCCTGCTAGAGCCAAACACTTGTTTCTATGTATAGTCTTGGAGCCAAAAAAAATGCACAGCTCATGTAATACACTAAGTGCTATCTCCAGTCAGGAAGTCCCTCCTGTGATATTTAAGTGCCAAAAAAAGATGATCTGCAAAGTGAAGACAAGTACATAGAATTCCTGAGTATCTAAAACTGCCAACAAGACAAATTGTTTTTGTAGTAAGTGCCTAAGAAACCCATTAGTACCACTTCCACTTGGAAATCAGAATGAATGCAACATAGGAGCACAGTCTGTATATAAAGCAAGCCTATGGCAGACAATGACATTGTTGGCACCTGCAGCATAAACAAGGAAATTGAGAAAAGTTGTCCTGGTTTTGAAGATAGCTAATTCAGTGTTATTAAAGTGAACAGCAACTGTGTCTGGATTCAGTTTACAATTACATACACACAGAGACATCAAATCCACTGCACATCAGTAGCCTAGTATTCGAGACAGTATATTCTGAGCTTCTACTCTTTAACTTATGCAGCATATTTTCAAATGAATAAATGTCAGCATACAACAAATGCATTCAGATTCAGTGGATAAATACCTTTGCCTCATGTCCCTGGTAATCAGGTCAGTCAAGATATGTATAACACTGAAGATTGAGAAAACCTCCTATTCCTATTTGGTTTGTATTTCACCTAACTTTCATAGTGATTTTATCTGTTTATCATTTACAAAATTCCTGATATTTAACAGTTAATTAGAAGTGAAAATTGATTACGTTATTTTTTAGATAACTTCACATTATCTTCAATTTTAACTGGCTGAGAAAAGCCCACATTCATGTTGTTCTCTATTTGTTTATGTATCTTCTTGTAAAGGTTCTTGATCACTTGGATAGATAATTTTTATATAAATTAAATTATCATTGCTGCTGTTTCAGCTGGTTTTGCTGACAGCCAGGAAGGATGTGATGTGTGTGTTTACGTTGAAAAATAATCTTAACAACTAGGAGAGTAATAAAATTCAAATTTTACCCTACAGACTTTTTCTCATTAATAACAATAATAACAATAATAACAATAATAATAATAATTCTGTTAAAGATCAGGCCTTTTTAGAGAGTTTAATTTTTTTCTCATTAAAAGTTTATCACCCCAAAAGTTTCTAAGGAACCGAAAATCACATTATAGCCTTACTCTTTAAAGTTTTTGACTTTCATCTTAACATTCCTGGCATGCAAAAAATCTAAAAGAATCTAGAAAGACCGAGGTCCCTTAAATGAGCAAATAATATGTATTTAATTTTATTTCTTTATGCATTCCAACTCCAAAATCCAATGATTTTCTTTAAATTGAAAATGTCTTAGAAAAAGAAAACATTTGAGTAATTTTTAATGAATTTACTTGTCTACAGATATGGAAGAAAGGAAGAAGTAATATTCTATTTCACAGTTTGTAAGGCTGAAGCTCAGAAAATTATTGATATATGAGTCATCGAACAAATCTGCAGTGAAGCCAAGAATACAGTTTACTTCTTCCCGTCTTGGTATCTATCAAGATATTTATCAAGAGTTTTATCAAAGTTTTATCAAGAGTTTTAGAAAGGCTTTTTTGACATATATTATGAAATATATATATTCTTTTAGATTTATGCATATATTTATAATTATTACACTGCATAACACCATTAAAAAAAAAAAAAAAAAAGTGGTTTTACAATCAATGGCTTCTCAAAATGTTATTCACTCCTTGAATAATCATGAACACTAAAAGATATGGTCAATCAATAGCATGTGAAAGAAATCTCTACTGCAAGTAGCATATTTGCTGTACTGACTCCTTGCTTTTGCTGCATATTTGTCAAGAGATGATAAACTACAAGGAGCTACACAACCACAAAAGAACACACAGCTAGGGTTAGTTTGCTCAAGGATTTTCCTGGTTGCCTTGTCTGCCACCTAGTGTCAAGCACATTACTTTGACACTAGGCTTATTTATTTATTTGTTTTCTGATAAAAAGTAGTTTCTGCTTTTCTCTTACCTTTCTCCAGACTTCAGAAAACCTTTTAAAAATTCGACTTTTGGGAAGCCCATTTCAATTTGAAGTAAGCACAGCATCGTTAGTCATAAAGAAGCTCAAGGCTGTAACGCGCAGAGGCTTTCCCTTCCTTTGCAGTAAAAAGCTGAATAAATTGATTGTGATCTGGTTTAAGCTGTTCTTCTGTTCTTCATAATGTCATTGTAATAAGCTCAAGAAGAGTCTCAATCCTCATGACCTCTGGCTAAAATAACCAAAATATTTCATTCAGAATTTTGTGAAAGCATCCTTTTCATTGGACTGAGACTCCACTTGTTATTTTGGTATCAGAAGTCTATAGTGCAAACATTAAATGAGGCTCCAACCTACCCGGCTTCCAAGCACAGGATCAGATATCCTCAAAACATGACATCTGTAACAATTTCCTCTTGTAAGACTGCAGGCAATATGAATATCCAAAGGTCAGAATTTAAAAATCTTTCTTAAAAAACAATGTGATTTATTTGCACACACAAAGCATATTAATTGACAAAAAAATAAAACAAAACAAAACAAAAAAATGCATACACACACTCTTCTGTCTAGTTTGGCATTTCCTCCACGTGAAGACACAATTAATGCTGTCTCCATTTTGGACTGCTGCTAGACCCATTTTTTTACTGTGTTACTCAGATGCCTTTGCTGTCCATCTAACTGAGACTGCATCCACTGACAATTGCCCCACATCCCATCCTGCAGGACAGATCTGTTATCCGAGTGAGCCTTTTGTTTTGCACTGTATTTTTAACTGTTATACAGTGGTAAAGTCAGAGGCTCAACTTCCAACAGCTAAATGAGTTCAAAAGTGGGCAAATCAGGATTTTTTTGTTTGTTTGGTTGGTTGGTTGTTTTTTTATGTCATTTAAATCACCGTGACTAAACCCCAGACTGAATCATGCAGTCTTCATAGAAAAGAACATTTGTAAGCACAACTTCAATGATATTTGCTTGACTACACACAGCATGTAGTGCTAGTTCACTGCTAAGAGTCTCTATAAATACCCTTAAAGACTCACTCACAATATAGTTTCATTAGCCCAGCAAGACCACGGCTATGACTCTGCAGCTTTTGGTTTAGATTTAGTTTGCATCTCTACAAATTAAAAATACATGCATGAAGAACTTTACAATATATACTATACTTCATAACATACACTATAATCTATATATAAAGTATATATAATATACTTTATATAAAGTATATATATAAAAAGTATATATAATATATATTTTACAAGATATAAAAGATGCAGTTGTTTAGAATTTCTCCCTCTGAGCCTTTTCCTTTCCTTTCCTTTCCTTTCCTTTCCTTTCCTTTCCTTTCCTTTCCTTTCCTTTCCTTTCCTTTCCTTTCCTTTCCTTTCCTTTCCTTTCCTTTCCTTTCCTTTCCTTTCCTTTCCTTTCCTTTCCTTTCCTTTCCTTTCCTTTCCTTTCCTTTCCTTTCCTTTCCTTTCCTTTCCTTTTCCTACTACCTTTAACCAAAGGAAATTAATATAGAAAAAGTAAACACATTAATGTTGTTTTAATGATTTGCCTTTAACCCACCAAAGTATGAAAATTCAAGGATAAGACTTGCAATAAATCTTTAACTTCTAACATAAAAGCACTGATTTCAAGAGTCAATAAAATTGCAATTATAAAGGCACAGGGGGGATGTACTGTGGACATAGTCAAAGTTTTAATCCTAAATTTGTCTGGCTCTTGTGAATTTATTAGAGCTTTAAAATTTAACATCATTTCTATGTGTGTTATAAACATACGTGTTCTTGACCCGTTTCATAAAACAACCACTAGTGAAATACCATTTGCATTAATCATTTAAGAGCTTTGCAAAAAGATTGCATCTCAAGAGATTTTTCCAGTGAAGTTTACACTTTCCAGCTTAGTTTCATTACTTTTTACATATATTGCTTCATAGCTGCTTGTTGTTCTGGGTGTTGGCTTTAGAACTTACACCTATTACTTCATTCCAAAGGTATACATTGTCACTTAATATACTGAAAAGAAAAATTCATTCCCATGTAATTAGTTTTACCCTGACAACTACAAAAATTTCATTGTAGTCTAATACCTTGCAAAATGAAATTTTGTTTTCACCCTTTAACTACTATGTAACAAGACTACAAAGGAGATGTTTGTACTGTGTTCATATAATAAATAGATTCAGCAACAATTTTTCACATGGTTTCACTAGATTTTTTATGGGTATAGGGATTTGCACTAATGGCTCTCCTTGCAAAGACTAAAACATAAGATTATTATGTATTTGTAGAAATTATTTTCTCTATCCATGATATAATGTTTCATTATGTCATGAATATTCTGTGGTTGTTATCAGCACTAATAAACCAGTAGCAATGACAGTAAATTAGTGCTTGAAGCCATATATCTGGATTAGCAGATATTCTTAGCAGAATTTAGCAATTCTACACCTCATTTTTTTTGTGAATCTGGCTCTGAAATCCATTACTCATGAGAAGCAGATTTAAATCAATGTTGAACATTTTAAAATCCATACTTGAAAGAATCCATACATGCAAGAAAAAGTAAAAAGAGTGAAAAATATTGATAGTTAAATGTTTGTCCCCAGCCTTAGGAAGATGCATGATCCTTGATACCTCAACACCTATATCAGATAAGGAAGATATCCTTGGTTTTTGAACTGATTAAACTTTTAACTTGATAGAAAATTAGATATAAATCTAAGCCTGTAAGAGCAAGTGATGCAGAAAATTTTAAATTAAATATGAAACATGCAAACTGTCAGGCATATGACTTCACTATTATGCTTGATTTAGTGAAGCTCAGTGCCTCAGTGCCTCAGAACCTCAGTGCCTGGGGTGTCTAGCACCCCAGCTTTTCCTCTACTCTTCTTCTTTCTTTACTCTACTGCATTAGTATAGCTCATTTCATAAGAAGCCCTTCTTCAAAGCTGACTAGGTTGGTAATATTGTCTAGCAATAATGTTTTTGAACATTTCCTGGGCTGTTTTCTACAGATATTTACTGGCATGCTAAATGATGACAATTTGAGACACAGTTTTATTTGGAAATAAAGTGATACAAGTTTAGTTTATTTTTTCTGAAAAACAATAACTATGTATATTGTTTTGCTTATGTTAATATATTCTTGATGCCTTTTCTTTGAAATGTTCTGACATCTTCCTCTTTTGGAACAGGATTTTGAAATTTGACAGGAAGAGTGGCCATTGTGGTGAAGATGTAGGTTTCAAAATAAACTCTGACAAGTCTAGAAAAGGCATAAGCCTGCAAAGATCACTGATCATGCTTGTAAGTACTTGATAGTGTTTACCTAATAAGTTTCTCATTATTTTTCACTCAAGTAAGTATGCGCTTATCACAACTCCATGCGTGATCAAACTGTGCATACACCAAAAGTATCAGAAAATTAACATCCATCTCAGGTAGGAGAGAACAGGGGATTTTTTTCCTGGTAACACCTGCTCTCAGCTGGCTTAAGCTCCAGTGCTTGAATTAAAAGATGGGAATCTGCTTTTCATGTGCCTGGGTTATCTTCCAAAAAGGAATTATGAAAGATTAACTGCTTTGATTCAAATGCATAAGGAATTTGGTCTGGAGAAGAGATCAGGATTAAACAATTAAACAATCTTCTATGACTATTCGTGGAAGGGAAGACAGGAACTGTGGACTGAGAATCCCTGGTGGATTGACTCCTGGACAGCAGCTAAGTCGACATGCTGTCACTTACTCACTCCGTCCTGCCCAATAGGACTGGGGAGTGAATCAGAAAAGTAATAATAAAAAAAAAAAAGAAAAGGAGGAGAGGGAAGGAGAGGGGACCAAATAAGTGGTACAGTCACCACCTCCCCCCAGCAGATCAATGCCCTGACAGTCTCCAACCAACTGTTATTTTGGTAAATCTACTAGCCCAAGCTAGTTTTATTGGTGAGTACAGTGTCATAAGGTACACAATATTCCTTTGATCAACTCTGGTCAGCTGTCCCAGCGGTGTCACATCCCAGCTTCCAGCCCAACCCACAGCCAATGCCCTGGGAGGTCAGAGTAACAAACAGAGAAAACCTTGACACTGTGCAAGCACTGTTCAGCATCTGCCAAAACATTGGTGTGTTATCAGAACTGTTTTGGTCACAAATCTTAAACACGGGACCATATGGGCTGCTATGAAGAAAATCAACTCCATCCCATCCAGACCTAGTACAGAGTTGTGCTGGAATGACTAGTAATCACAGCAGAGAAAAGACAGAAAGAGCAGAGAACAGAGACTGGAATAGATGTTGAACAGGGAGGCTCTTCCCTCTACAGAATGAATAGACCTCACTTCTGTATCTCAGTCAAATGACCTATAGACTTACTTACTGAACACCAATCAATTCTTTTTTTTTTTTTTTTCTAAAGGGATAATTATTCTTTGGCTTTTCAGAATTAATTGAATGTTTCACCAGTAAGGTAATTTCACAACTGCTGTGTGAAGCAATGAAAGGTAAAGGATAATTGTTAGGTAAGGAAAAGAAAAAAAAAAAAAAAAGAATCAATAAATTTAGGCTATTCAAATTTTATATTCATTACATGAAATTCAGTGTGCTTTGTATTATCTAGTACTTCATATCTTCAAAATATCTCATTTCAATTGCAACTGGGAGTCCTCAGCAATTCAGATTTGAAGATCTCTAGATATAGTTACTAAAAAAATTAGCTTAAGTGATTTTCCTAAGAAAACAAAAAATCTATGTCAGAGACAAAAGGTGTAATTCCAGTAGCGTAAAGAAATATCATAGAATCATAGAACCATAGAATATCCTGAGTTGGAAGGGACACATAAGGATCATCAATTCCAACTCCTGGCACCGCACAGGTCTGCCCAAAAGTTTAGACCATGTGACTAAGTGACTAAGTCCAATCACTTTTTAAATTCAGACAGGCTTGGTGCAGTGACTACATCCCCGGGGAACTGTTCCAGTGTGCAACCACCCTCTCAGTGAAGAACCTCTTCCTGATGTCCACCCTAAACTTCCCCTGCCTCAGCTTAACACCATTCCCGCAGATCCTATCACTGGTGTTTACAGAGAATAGGTCGCCTGCCTCTCCACTCCCTCTCGTAAGGAAGTTGTAGACCGCTATGAGGTCCCCCCTCAGCCTCCTCTTCTCCAGGCTGAACAGGCCCAGTGACCTCAGCCGCTCCTCATACATCTGCCCCTCTAGGCCCTTCACCATCTTCGTCACCCTTCTCTGGACACTCTCCAACAGTTTAATGTCCTTTTGGTACTGTGGTGCCCAGAACTGCACACAGTACTCGAGGTGAGGCTGCACCAGCGCAGAGTAGAGTGGGACAATCACCTCCCTCGACCGACTAGCGATGCTGTGCTTGATGCATCCCAGGATACAGTTGGTTTTCCTGGCTGCCAGGGGACACTGCTGGCTCATATTCAACTTGCTGTCAACCACAACCCCCAGATCCCTCTCTGCGGGGCTGCTCTCCAGCATCTCGTCACCTAGTCTGTATGTATAGCCAGGGTTGCCCTGTCCCAGGTGCAGGACCCAGCACTTACCTTTGTTAAACTTCATGCGGTTGGTGATCGCCCAGCTCTCCAATCTGTCCAGATCTCTCTGCAAGGCCTTTCCACCCTCATCTGAGTCCACAACTCCTCCAAGTTTGGTGTCATTGGCAAATTTGCTCAAAACATCTTCTAGTCCTACATCCAAGTCATTTATAAAGACATTGAAGAGGACTGGCCCTAAAATGGAGCCTTGAGGGACCCCATTAGTGACCATCTGCCAGCCAGATGTGGCCCCATTAACCACAACCCTTTGAGCCCTGCCCATCACCCAATTGCTCACCCATTATATGATGTTTTTGTCAAGTTGTACGCTGGACATTTTGTCCAATAGGATCCTATGGGAAACCATGTCAAAAGACTTGCTGAAGTCCAAAAAGATCACATCAGCTGGTTTCCCTTGGTCAACTAGATGGGTGATCTTATAAAAGGAAATCCATTTTGTTTTATATTTTATTAAACAAATTTGTTTAATCAAATTTGTTATCTTCTTTTTAACTTCTTTTAACCTCTTTTAACTTCTCTAACTTCTTTTGATATGTTCAATCTTGAAATGAAACCATGCTGTTTTGTTTTAAAATGACACTTGGACCATCTGGAGGTAAAACCAAGCTAATCTACATTATATTTCTTCAGGGGAGAACAAATGATATGGTATCTGACATCTGTTTAAATAAACTGTTGAACTTACCGAAAGCCCCATAAGACAATCATTCAACCCCAAAGCATGAGAAATGCTGTGATAGTTTGTCTTTTCTGAGTAAACTATATACTATATATATAGTATATATCCATTGCATCTGAAAAGAATGCCCAGTTGAATTATGATAGTAGGAGGATAGAAAGGTTGGCCTGGTCAAGATGTTCACTTGAAGGATGCGAAGTGCTGCCAAACATATTAGCCACTCATAGCTGCTTAGTACTGAAAACTCAACGTTGCCTTTCTTTTCATATTCAAAGAGAATGCAGCTCCTTGATTTATCTTCTACTTGAGTCAGCATCATGTTTTCTTATCTTATTAGAGGTAACATCAGTGAAAATGTAGAATGGTATTAACAAAAATAAATAAATAAATAAATAAATAAATAAAATTGTATAGTTGTATTCCAGAGTTACATTACTATTAAACCAAAAAGTTGGTACATTGTGAACTTTTGTTGTGATTTGCATCTCTTTAAAAATAACAATTTAAGTAACAAGAAATACTTGCACTAAACCCCAAATTCACTTTACCTGATATTATCAACTAAGTCTTTGAAAGAACATTAGAAGCACCTGTATTTTAAATTGCAGCTGATAAAACAGCAAAGCTCTTGCTGAAGATAATTACCTAAAAAGGGATAACATCACAGTAGCATCAGACAGTGCCATTCAATTGTCTGTTCTGCCATTTGTAAAGCAATGTGTTATTATTTCTTGATTTAGGATTATGAAGAACATTGCTCAGGTAATATTCACTTCTTTGGCAAGCATTTCATGCACAGAATCAGATAAACAAGATGCTATCTTCTGAGGCTGCTGAAAACCTATCAAACGCAACAAATTCTTTTTTGTCTTTTTAAAAAGTCTAAGTGCAAGCTTTCTCACTCCATAAGCATCTTAGCATGTGATACAGGATCCAAAACTCAAGCCGTTAATATAGGTCTCTTTGAGTTTTAAGAAGACTGAAAGAAGAAAGAAATTGCCTTGGGTTGTCAGTGCTGAAACAGCAGAAAATAGGACAAATATAAAATTTATTAAAAGAGATTTGTTCATAACAAAGAAAAAAAAAAAAGTAGCCAGCTACTTTGAAGAAAATAGTCATCTATATAACTGGTTCAAGTATACAATACTGATTTTGAAACTCTATATCTTTACACAGTAAATGTAATCCTTTTCAATACTTAGAGAACAGTTATGTACTCTATTTATTAAAGAAGAACCTATTAATATATAAAGAAGAAAAACAAAGGAAAAAAAATAAATTCCCTGTGAAATCAGTGTGGGAATACTATCTATGTATGGGGGTGTACCTCAATATATTTCTTTACACTTATAAATGAAACATAATAGCAAAAAGTCACTAGATGATATAAAATAGAGAAGGAAAACCCAGACTTCAGCTTTAAACATGATTTTTTCCTTATGTTAAAAAGAAAATAATGACACAAATGACATCCTGGTCTATTTCCTGTTTTTTAGAGAACGGGTGATCATGCTGGAGCAATATTCTTTTGCACACTACAGATTACTAGTGAGTGAAATACTGCTGAGGAGAAAATGATTCACATTTCATGGAGCTTTTATCAATATTTGACCCAGTCAATGGTACATTTGTCAGTGAAAATGCACTTAAATAGCATATGTTATTTCTTTAAAAAGCTAAGTGTTTTCTTCTAATCTTGGAGGTAATTTGAGCATGGATATAGGTAAGTTTTAGGAAATGCTTCTCTAAGGTAATATCTGGTTTTTATTTTCAAATGAAAGTCATATAACTGTACTTACTACTCTTTGTTTTAAGAAAAACAGAAATGTCATGTATGAACATCAGAGAAGTGTCTGGTATAACATTTGCAAAATACTGAAATATTTCAGGGAGTGGAGGATGTTTGTTTTCTGTTGTTTTTTTAAGAAAATTAAGAAATGAAATGTTATGCTATAATTAAAAAAAAAGGAGAGGGGGGAAGCTGGATTCCAGCACAACTACTTTAGACACTGAGTGATTTAAATTCCAGGTGGCTATCTCTGTTGGAGTGGTGAAGATAAATCTCAAAAAAAAAAATAAATAAAAGCTTCAATTCCTTCCTTCATCAATGAAGGAAGGGTGATATTTCTGAAAACCTCCATTAAACCTAGATTAAATCACCAAAAATCTCCACGTTGTGATCCACTATATGTAAGTTAGATGTCTAGTTATATGTCTACCTTCTTTAGTCAGCTCTCTTAAGTAGGTCTTTCCCAGAACCTAGTGTGTCTCAGCTTCTTCTGAGAAGGATACCTGAGGCTGACTATTTTACAGGAAATATGAGAGTGGTCTTTTATCTTTTCTTTATGCTAGAGCACTTTTCTAAGGAGATGGGGAGGGATACACCTAATTCATATCTTCAGCTGCACAGGAATTAAAATTATATCTTAAGAACATACTTTTAATCATCATGCTGAAAGAGAGAGAAACCTGCTGTTTTTTTCTTTTTTCTTTCCTTCTTTCTTTCTTTTTTTTTTTTTTTTTTTTTTTGGTAGCCCGAAAAAATGCAAAAACCTGAGGACAGAACAGAATATAAAGGTAAGAGGGAACTGGTGTTTCAGCTGGGAAATACTAGAGCCCATTCATTGTAATATGTTTCTATTGTACCACTGGAAGAAACTTAAAAAAAAAAAAAAAAAAAAAAAAAAAACTACTTGCTAGATTAGACCTATTCAAATTAGGTTATTTTACCATATAGAGTCAAATATCCTCTTCTTTTGTAACATGTTTCTTTACAGTTTCAGCAGAAATGGAAAGGTGACTTTCCAGAATCTAAAAGATATGATTTTTTTTCTCTCCCAGGATAATGCAAATCTAAAAGGGAAATTTTCAGATTTCCCTGACAAGTGCTATAAGCAGCAAGCAATTGTGAAGTTACTGAACAGCTCTACAAGCTAAATGATCAGATTTATAACTGTCTTTTCAGAATGCTCTTGTAAATCTTAAATCTGGGTGTCTTTTCCATTGTGCCTTACCCAAGTAGATAAATAAGTATGAAATAAATAATTATATAATAAATACCTAAATAAATACCTCTGAAAATGTGTGAAAGCATTCAAGATGTCAATTAATCCCTTTGATGCCTATAAACTTAGGCACCGCTATAAAAGGATACATACATATGGAATAGCTGTTTAAAAATTAGAAAGGACTTCAGGTGCCCTTGATAAGATTTTAGCACAACTAACACCACTCAGAAATTCACTCATCTGTTTCAAAGAACCAAGTGAGTAGCTTGATGCAGGAGATGAGATGAATATAATCAAATCATTCCTTGTAGAGAAAAGTTCGCCAAACAAGGGCTAAAGGAAAGAAAAAATAATTCAGCCCTAGGAAAAGGTGAAATATTTTATGAATATTTGAATTGATTTGGTGTAGCTACTTTTTCATCGGTCTGTGACACTCTACTATGACTGCATTTTTCTAATTCATATTTCATTTGATTAAAAATAGCCTTAATGCATAAGAAAATGGAAAAAAAAAAAAGGACATGGTTCTCCATCATTTATATTTCATAGAGTTAGATAAAAAATGACAAAAAAATAAAGGTATAAAATATGCTATTAAACCTACCAATTTTATTAGATATATACCTTTCTCAGTAATAATTTTGAAAATTGCCACAATTTTACACCATTTCTGATAGTATCTGAGGTATCCATACACTAATATATACATTCTCCAAATTCACCAAGCACTTGGATAACCTAGTAACTTTTAAGTATAAATTTTGTTAAAATCAACGTAGGGTTGAAAACGTTTTGAGGGACCTCATCCAACTGACTATGAATAGTATTCTCCTTTGCAAAAATTACTCACCTGTTTAAAAAATCCCAAATGCTAGAATGTCAGAAAATGAAAAATGATGGAATACAGCCCATCCCCAAATAAGGTATAAATCTTCATTACTTGTTAGCACATACCTGACAAATGTTTCCTCCCCCAACACACAAATATGTAAAGATGTCCAAAAGTCAAAATAACAGCTTTTCAGAAGATTGTTTTGGATTGAGCCTATAAGATACATCATTTGTAATAGATCTAGAGTTAGAGTACAGGTTTAAAATCTGTACAGCATCATTTAAAGGAGGAACAGGATTAGGATGACTCCATCATGAAGAGCTTCTTCCCCATTTCTGCTTTTACTCTTAGAGATTATTTTACTCCGTGCTAATAAGGATATCTTTCTGTGTCTGCCTGCTCTTAAGTGAGTGAGATAAGCAGTCTGCTTAGAGGAAAATGGTTTTGTATGTGCCCTTGTTTCCTGCACTGGCACACAATAAAGTTAACTGGTATTAATTTAAGAAGTTGACTTTTCTATGAGTGGTGACATTAGTATTTATACATTTTATCTCTTCATTTTCATCTGTTAGTATGAAAAGGTATAAATATGTCTTTTACACAGCAGGATATATATATATATATATATATATATGGAAATAGTGGAGAATACCTGTAATAAACTGAGGGTTTATGCTGCTTGCCAGTATGAATAAGGAAAAGAAAGTAAGGGAGATAACCTTTCTCCCCTTTCTTTCTCTGGTCTCTGCAGTATCTGAAAGTTAAGGAACAAGAGGGCAAAAGTTATGGAGAAAGGTAATTTTGTTCATTAGACCAACTGATAAAGTTGGCAAAGAAAAAGAAGTTTCTGTGCACAAAAGCCTTTCTTCAGAGATAAATAAGCACTGAAGCACCTTTCCCTGAATTGCTGGTTAGGGAGTAAGAGATGTGAAAGGCTTGTTCCCTGCATCCTGATTCTGCTGCTACAATCAACGCAGCAGCATGTGAAAGTTTCAAAGTCACTTATCCCCATTAAAGTTATACTGTGGTATTGCAAATATTAATTGCTAGATGGTGCCTTGCAGATATAATTGTACTTTCTGCTGTGGTTCCACTAAACATTACCATATCACCTCTTGAGAATGGTGACAAAAGCACAGTCAGTCCTCCTTTTCACTGTTGTCTGCTTGCCCCATTGCCTGAATATCTTGTCAAATTTAATCTAAGTCGAAGGAGAGAAGCAGGGTTTAGAGCCATGTTTCCTAACACAGCATTTTTACTTCAGTTATGAAAGAAAGCAGGCTTTTTTTTTTTTTTAGAAATATCTTTGATTCTTGGTAGCATGTATAGAAACAGTACATATGGCCTACAAACTTCTCTATGATGCACAGGCATGCCAGTTTTTTTTTCAACATTTTCAAGTGGATATTTAACAACTATTTGAAAATCCAATATGCAAAATATGACTTTTAAAGTTCTGCTGCATTGAGACATCACAGTCCAGTCACTCTGATAGCTTGGGACTCACAATGTTTCAAGATTCCAACAAGTGTCAGGACAATTGTTCCAATCAAATTTCTATTACATGTGGGAAATTATCCTGGAATTCCCAAGAACCAGATTCACATTGAAATACATGCAAATCCTATTTTAGGATTTTTTTATTATACACTTTGTTAGTTTTTTACATGCTGCATCATATCTTAATTAAGGGACAAAAACTGGCTCTGTATAATAGAAAAGACATAGAATAAAAAGTAAGATAATATTCAGATGAGTTTCCTATAGTGCTGAGAACCAGAAAAATGCATTGGATAGATGGCATTGCTTTAACATAGGAATCTTAAAGGTTTAGACTCATTTGGGCACAGTCATTATTACCAGCATTCAGAGGGAGACACACCATGTCATAGGTTATAGAAGATACCTTCAGCTTTTATTCTCTGATATAAAAGCAGGAAAGTTCAAAAAGGTCCATATTTCTATAAATAAACAATACTCTATTATCATGTTTTGTGAATGTGTCAAGTCTTGAAGAGGCAGATTGTGATCTTGGCTTTTTGCCCACACCAGGAATTAAGAGGCAGTTCAGCATTCATGCTGCCTACATTTGCTGCTTATAAAACCACTACCAATGTTAGAAGCAAGGAGCATACATAGGACCATTGATTCACCTTTTTTACAGGTAGATGGGAATGGTCAACTAGAAGAAACTGTACATCTGGATGTTTCCCTCCAGTGCACAGGCTAAGTAGTCATATAAAACTGTAAGCTCTAAATAAAAGACATACATACTGGCATATTTCCACAACTGAAAAAGGAGAGAAATGTGATAGCATATGACTTTCTGTGGCTTTGAGTCATGATGTGACTTTTTTAGGCTTTTTCATTTTCATTGTTGTTAATGTATGAATGTATTTAATTTTTGCACAATGGTAAAAGAAGTCATTCCTGACTCCTGCTATCTGGAGTTCCACCATTCCACCTGTCCTTCCTAATAAATGAAAGAGAGAGGTTACTCAAGCTCTAGGCCTCTGCTCATCTACACGTGCTCAAATGGTAGTTCTTTCTCTAATCATGCTTTGGACTACTCCAAATATCTCTCTTCAAAACAAAGTCTGAGCAGCCTTTTGGAAACAGTTTTCTTCATGAACTGATCCCAGAAGTCTACACAGATGAAACGATGCCAGTTTTCTCTCCAAATATTCTACACAGTCCTCCAACACCTTCCTCACAGACTAATCACCCAATTGCACATGACAGATCCTCATGTGACACGTCAAAACTGCCAATCCCTTGAGTTTCCTAATAAAAATTAGGAAGCTCTAGGAAGCTGCAACCTAGCTTTCACATTAGTTCAGGCATTGTAATCTGGAAAATAACATACCTGCCACAAAATCTCACACCTGTAAAATAAAGGTGTTCTCTTAAGTCCTTAAGGGTTTAGCTGAAACAGTCAAGTGCTATGCAGTGTGGATCTGAGAAACCTGTACTAGGCTAGATAGCTCTCTGCAGTGTGGGAATGAGCTAGTCCTTTTCACTTATCTCAGACACTGAGACTTGCAGTTCTCAGAAACTCTCACTCTTTTATTGTTTTTTACTTAGTAGTATATGCACAGTCTCATGTTGCTGTCCTCTCACTAGCCATTACTGTATCTCTTTACCCCACTATCTGTATATTCATTTTGTACGAAAAATATCAATAGCTACAACATTGCCCTGAGAAAGCAAATATGTGAATGTGGGAATCCACAAATACAAATCATAATTTAAAAAATGAGACATTTTCATCATTTGGAGGGTCTTTTATACAGATACTGTTTATCTTTTTTTTTTTTTTCAATGCACTAGCAGATGACTATAACAACTTCTAGTGCTATTCTAAAGGCAGACCTCTTTTATAAGCTCAACACTCCAGTCGTCTTCCCACTCATTACATCCTACATGTTGTCAATCTTAGTTTCAAAAACTGTCAGTCAGAAATGCAGTGGGAGATATGTGTAGCATTTTTTTAAGCACACTAAGGTGGGCATTTCTTTCATTTTCCTTTATTCTCTTGATTGCAAAGTACAGTATGTGTCTTACATGCATGCAAGCAAACACAAAACTACATGAAAAATAGTATTTTGAAAACTGAAAACAGAACTTTTGTACAGTAACCCTTACAGCTAATCAAAGTATTTTTGTTAATCAAACATCACCCTGATTATTTAATACAGTTGTTCCAGGTATTATAAGGTCATCTTTATATTTAAGGTTACTAATTGAGTAAGAACAATGACAAAATATTAACAAAAGAGAGAAAATAAAAGTCACAATAATTTGCTGAAGAACATTGTAACTTCTACTATAATGTTTATATTGGTATCAAGAGAAGGAGAAGGAAGAGAAGGAGAAGCAAAAGGACAAGGACAAGGCACAGGAGTGGAAATAAAGCCTATTAGATGTGTGAGTGATCTATCTCAGTATGGGAGTTTAACAAACACCAATATAGTAGTTGATACTAAATAATACCATAAACTAAAGTAAAATCCTAAAATAATAATAATAATAATAATAATAATAATAATAATAATAATAATAATATATAAAATCTTATTTCACCCACCCATGGAATTTCTTTGAAAGATTTTTCTTAAGTGTTTAAAGAACCACATTGCTGCCAAATCCCTCAACAGGCTTTACCCACTGCCACTGGTACCAGAAAATGGCAGTTTCACTAAACCTTATAAAGCTTCTGGTGGCATGTAATTTAAATAACTTGCTGAAGTGGTTTGCCTCAGGGGCAATAAGGTTGACCAACTGGTGATCTGTTATAGTGTTGTAGAATGGGGACTGAAATTATTTTAGTGGTAGCTGTATACAGAACAAAAAAATCTTCAACAGAAAAGACAATAAATAAAAACAAAATAGCATTTTCAATTCTGGGATTAAAAAATATTTTCTTCATGTTTTCTCTTATAGCTGAACTCTTTCAGTGACCATTCACAGAATAACTTGCTGAGGAACTTCGGCAACAGGGTACTTTTCCAATTTAGACCTTAATGACTTTATGGATTTTGGGGAATGATCAAGAAGTTAAGCATGGGTGGTGGTTATTACTTCTTTTAAAAGTACTCTACTTATACAGTTTGAAATAGCTGAAGTCTTCATGTCTGACAAATGTTGGTTGCAATGAAAATATTTACAGACTCCTAACTGCAGTGACTGTCAGATGTTGCTAAAATTACCAGTGTTGCTCAATACTAAAGGCAATATGAGTGATTGTCAGCCACTAAAAGAAATAGGTTCTGTGCTCAAAAAAAAAAAAAAAAAAAAAAAGAGAGAGAGAGAGAGAAAAGGTTTGTCTATTCTAGCTTCCCAACTTTTTAAAACTTCTTTATGTGCTTCAAAATATACTGACTTGCTTTAATGGGGGAATGTTATCACTTCTCTTCCAATCCCTGACACACGGTGTACCAAGAGAATAGACTAATTTTCTATTTGTCTGACTGCTGTTTTCTGCAATGACTCTTTGAACCATAATCTATTTTATGGCTAATCCTTTAGTTTAATTCCCTATTTATTGGCATAACTGACAAGAGAGAGGTAGCTAAATAGCATTCTAAACCCCTCACCCTATTAAGGGGCAAAAGAACTTAAGTACCTAGAGAATGCAGATATCATACAGATGAGCTTCCACACTTCAGTATTTTTGACACTGTATTTCACACTTCCTAAGCATTTTCATCCATAACTCTGCTTTTCAAAATGTTGTTGCTTTATTTTTTGTAAGAAGTAGATCTCAATTCATTGTCTAGAGGAATAGTAGATGCAAAAATCTCTGCATTGTACCTCTGTGTCATTCTTCTCTGCATGTCACATCCAGAAATGAGTGTCATTTCTAGAAATGCAGGGTCATTTCTAAAAATGCAGCTTCAGAATAGAAGTAAACTGATAGCTCATGAGACCACAGTCACAAAGTAGAAAGTACTTAGAAAATGCTAAAAGAAAGTGTGGAGAAGATGGACTAGGGTTAATTTCTGAGCAACTTCAGAGACTGATATTTTTTCATAGATGTTCTGAAGTGCTTCTGACCTCAGCTTACCTTGCTTTTCTTTCCATTGTGAAACACTTAGATATTTTTGGAAAAGACTCTATATAAGGCTAGATTTTTAGTTCAATGAGATACCTATGCATTGGAGTAAGGGAGACTTAAGATAAAGGAATACAAAAATATGCAAAATTACGTGGATGTTGTGAATTCTCTAAATCCTTCCCTTTCCAGAAAGCAAAGAAGTAGGCAGAGCACACATGGGATCATGTTCATTCACCTAGAGCTGGTGAACCAACTAAGTGTGGGATGTAAGACTTTACTGTTGGTACTTGACAGTAGCAATCACCACAATCCTAGTGCCAAAAGTGACAGAGTTTATTAAGAGTTTCTAGAACCACAAACATCCTCTTGGGATGCTCAAATAAGAACAATTCTTGTTGCCATTTACTGATCTGTGTCCTGGAGATTAAAGTAGCCCCAAATTAGCAACTAAAAATGGCAATTTATCTGTTAAATGTTTGTAGAATAATCAGAAGTACTTATAAGTGCTTCAGAATGGTATTGGTCCACAGAAGTGAATGATAACTATATGATAACAGTTCAGTCTATAAAAACATAAGAAAGTAGAAAGAGAAGACAATTAGTAGAACTCTTAGAGAAGGAGAAAGAATAACTCTCAACTACCTGTATAATTGCAATACAGTATGATTCTTCATAACTCAGCTAAATTGTTTCTTGTTTGTGTTTCCTTAAAAGCATGGCTATACAGACATTACCTTAATGAACTGAGAGATAGCAAAGAGATTTTAGCATTGAAAAAATCATCTGAAAAAAAAGGCATTCAAAACTGATTAAATCATGCAGGTGACAAGATGAATTCAGCAGTTCTTTAAATTTTCACATTTATAGAATAATCCTTCAACATAAGCAATTTTAAATCCTTACCAAATCATTCAGCAGGGAGTAGGCTGTGAAAAAGAGATTTGATTAATACAGACTGTATGGTTTTCAGCATTGATTTTTCACTCTGACAAAAAGTACCAAGTAAAAGAAGGTTCCCTGAAGTACTAAAATAGTCTGTGGCAAAGAAATGGGCAAAATTATGAAACATAAATGCCAGATGGCTGTGTTTTCATGTACCAATGGGTGTCATAATACCACTCCTGACTGCATTTTTTTACATAAAAGACACCAGAAATAAAATGTATCAGAAAACCACATTCAGTTCTGAATATCAATTATAGGAGTCCCAATGCAGAAAATGAAATGACTGGCTGCATCACAATTATTTAAAGTGTTTAACATCTCTATACAATAAAAAATTAAGTACAGGCTGCACAAAAAGCTTTCTAAAGCTATCTAACTGAAATATTAAGTGCAGTTTTGCATCTGAGCTCCTATTCCTTTTTCTAGATGTTATGTGTCTTGTTCACTCAGAGCAGGTTTATCTTTTGAGGCTACCAATTAAGCCAAACAAAACTTAACTTTCTTTAACAGTGGCTAATTGTCCAGTTTTGCACAGTAATTTACCCAGAAAGTGTGAAAAGGGATCAATTTACCTGGAGATATTAGTTTCTCAGATCTACCCTTCCTATTGAAGTTCAGCTACAGTTCAGTCATATATGCAGAAGTTCACAGGCCTGAAGAAGATCATGCAATTTCTGTAGTGTAGTAGACAAAGTACATGGGGTACAGTCTGAATTTTGAGTTTGTTCATTTCATATCAGAAAGACACTGAAACAAAAAACATGTATGAAGAAAGGGAATTGGAAATTTGGAAACTTTGGAAATTTAGGGGTTAGACTCTCTCCTGACTGTTCTGGAAAAAATCCTCCCACTCCTCAAGCAGTGTCCCAGAGACTGAAGATCACCTCAAATTTCATAGTCTGAAAGATTGTGAAGTAGTGCTAATAGTGGCATTCTGAACTGCTGTTTTGAGTTTAGGAGTTTAACTTCTGCTTAAAGTTCATTTTAACTGTTCAATGTGAATCTCGCTACCTATAATACTTTATTCAAGCAGCTGAAAGTCTATATTCTACTGCTAGACAATGTTCATCCAGTAGTATTTTAAAGAGCAGAGTTTGAAATGTCAGGCCTTTCCAAAACAAGAGAATGCTTCAAATCAAATTTGTTATAGATATGCAGGTGTTGTGGGGTTTGTTTGTTTTGTTGTGTTTTTTGTTTGTTTGCTTGTTTGTTCCTGGTTATAGAAATTAAAAAAGGAAAGAAAGCAAGTTCTCAAAAACTCCCTGAGTTTTATTTTTTCTGTCTGATGTCTACAGAGTTGTCATAGTTCTAACTGAAACCAGGACAAGAGTGAACCAAGAAAATGGATCTATTTAAAAGACAGTTACAGACTAGACAATACAAGATGAATTATCTACTAGATTAATATTATCTACTACTTTTATTGGATTTTATTATCTTTTTTACTGAAGTAAAATATCTCACAGAAATTTAGAGAAGGTAAATGTAAAGAAAGAAATACAGTTTTCTAGTAGCTGGGTAAAATTAGACTGCAGTGGGATATTTTGGTTAAAGTGAAAAATTATTAACAGGCATATTTAAAATAGAATAGAGATAATAGAAATTATCAAGAGTAACTTTGAAATTTTTTATATCACACACACATGAAGAGCAGTCTTTGAAGATAAGGCCTTGTTGTAGAAATATTTGTTTATAACAAAATAAAATAGTAATTTAATTTTTCAGTGTTGTATCAGAAATGCATTGAAAATAGAACAGTCAAGAGTGTTTTGAATATAGAAAGTTGACCTACAGATGTCCCTTACAGCCCTAACCATTCTGTTTTATTCTGTGAATAAATGTATGACAAGTTAAAGATATTGACATCAAAATGTCTTCAAAAGCAAAAGAAAATGGTGTACATGTCTTTGTGCCAGAATCTTTGCAGAGGTAACTCAAGATATGAGAATGGTGTTTCAGGGTATGTCTTCTCAGGACATCAGTGCCATTCAGAAACAGTTGACAAGGTACGTGTGAACTAAGTCACCTATGCATGCTGTCAAACAACTTAGCACTCCATTTCATTTCACTCTGCAGTTCATTGACTGTTCACACTGCTTGTATGTCAGTTTGCTCCTGGGCTCTCTTTTGAGCTGTCACAGCTAGTTTTCTCTCAGGGAAACTTCAAGTGTGAACCTGGGGATAATTTACTCCAAAGTAAACCTATAGGCAGTACTAACAAAATTGCAACAGGGTTGTCTTGGCACCTGCACCACCACAGTCAAACACACACACAAACTTGTACACAGCAAAACCAGATGTCAGATGCCCACATGTTCTTATGTCATACTTCCACTACTTCCAGCCAGTTCATATAAGCCAACATCTGAAGACAGGGTTTGCTGGGTTTTGGCCTGCTGTATGCTGTGTACTCACACTGCTAGTTTCTCAAAACAAGTAAAAAGGAAGATGTAGACTTCCAGTATTTAACAGGAACATGGTCCCCGGGTTGCAGAGGTATTTGCTGGTGGATCATTGAAACAAGGTTCAGTTCAGAATACAAACACCTCGTGCTGTCAAGTGTCATGCAATTAATATCACATGACATTTTATTAAAACATATCTTGAAATAATTTACAATGGAAGGTACTACCTTCCAAATAGTAACACTACCATGAGAAACCCTGATGAACAAATGATAAAGTTTTCACTCTCTTAGTTCCTTACCACTCAACACAGGGAGCAAGAAGACACATTGAACAGTTTGAACACATATCTTTCTTCAAAATGTATGCTAAATAGCCAGGGTCCCCTGGAAATAAATGTATATGATAATACAATAAAGATGGCATGATAGAGTTGAATGAAGATTCTGCAACCATTTCTCTGTATATGAACACTTATCTTTTAAATCTTATCTTTTATTATTAGTTTATATTTACTAACATGTAGCAGTCTTGTTATCAGTCTTCTCAATCAAGTGGATATACTTGAGCTAAAAACTCATTTTTATAATCCTGGTTGTATTTTTTGTAAGAATAAGATAATATCGAAGCAGCACCATTATTTATGCCTATAGCATAAATAATTTTTGATTTTTTTGATGTTACTATTTGATGTTACTTTCATTTTTTCCAAAACTGTTCATATGAAAATGACACAAGCTGAAACTAGTTAGATAACTACAAGGTGCCAAAATTTATCTGCAGTGACTTGAATATTTACCATATTATTTATCTATTCTTCCTATTTATAAGGAAATTTTAAAATGCTTAGGAGAAATAAATAAATAAATAAATAAATAAATAAATAAATAAAATAAAAAACAGATCAGAGGAAGAGTAGGAATCAAAAGAAATACATTTTTTCGTGGGAACAAAGCCTATTCTACTAAGGTAGATTTGTCTGTTTCTTAGAGGAAAAAAAAAAGCAGAAAGCAAAAACTTAAAAAATGAGGCTTCAGTCTTTATGGTTTTGACACTCTGCTGGCTTTCCCCCAAGATTTCTGTAGAAGAGTGTGTGGAGGCAAAATGTTCTGCACTACTTCTAGGACATACACTTTCCCTTGCCAAGTACGCCAGGGCTCGGTAACACACTCACACAGCCAACACATCTTCAATGTTTAAAGTTTAACCTAAAAAAAAAAAAAAAAATCCACACACTGAATTGAAGGGAAATCAGCATTCCCATTTTGAAGATTTGAGTTAAACCTACCTCAATTTAAATCATTGGCTTAGAGAATTCAAACATTTCCATTAAGTTTAGAGCGGTAAGCCACTCCCTCCAGTAGTCCTGAAAGAACCAAAGAACCATTTCTTCTTCCTTCCTTCCTTTTCTTTAAAATCATTTTCTCTCATCATAGGAAACATGCTGGCAAATTATGAAGTGCAAAGAAATATTGAGATAAGTTAGTGAAAGAGGTGGGAACAGAATTCTATCAGGAACTCCAGGCCTAATTTATGTGCCTTGAAGCTAAAAAAGAATTATATAATGTGAAGTTTTCTATGTCTGACACACACTATTGAAAATTACACAAGAAAATGCCTCTTAGAAATTTTTATGATAATGCTTTTTCCTTGGTTGGCAATGCCATGATATCAACATCCATTAAAAAAAAAAAAAAATGTATATTCTCAATGTTTCAATCTCAATGTTTCTCAGTGTTTCAATCTATCTAAAGAATTCACTGAGTTTATTATACCATCTACTTGATTTGAAGGAGGAATTAATGCAACACCAAAATCTAGTGAGGTATGTCTCAAAAACTAGTAGAACTACTTTTTAAATTACTTGTTCCATCACTTTAATGAAGACATTTGGGAGAAAAAAAATGTATTTACTGAAATCAGAGAACTGATTCTTCATTACAGTAATATAATCAGTGGGAAAAGCAAAGGATTTGCCATAATTTATATTACTATGCTTTCTCAACAAGGAAAATAAAAAGAATCAATTTCAATAAAAGAATCATTTAAACATAGGAGATGACAAGGAAGATAGCCATTCCAAAGGTAGTAGCTGCTTCTAGTCATTCAAACTCAGCATAAAATTAATCTTTATGAGACTTTAGCACTGCATGGTTTTGATTAACACATTATATACAGAAGACTTAAGCAGCAATATATATTTTTTTTTTCTTCCCTTCCTTTGTTATTTATAGGGTCATTTATAAGGCCGTTTGTGTGAAGATAGGGAGTTGTGTAGGGAGTTGTCTACTGCCATCTGTTGATGAATTAAGATAGAACTGAAGTCCACAGGAGAAGGAGATTGATCCCACCATTCCTTGGTGAACATGGGGAATTCTTGGAAATATATTTGAGAAATAATAATAATAATAATAATAATAATAATAATAATAATAATAATAATAATAATAATAATAATAATAATAATAATAATGTCTGCATCAGCTTTCCCAAGTAGTTCTTTGGGACTCACCAGAACTGCATGCAAGCTGTGGAAACACCATGGAAACAAAAGGTTCTGCTTTATAACCACTCAAAGGTTCTGCCCAAAGGTAAAGCAACTGATCCCATCCTGCTGCCAAGTTTTTTGTGAGGAAATAATATGGATGTGATTGCAGGAAGCCATCTTTGCAGTAAAAGAGTGCATTGTTAAAAGTGGTGGAGAACAGCAGCAGAAAATCTAAATATGGTTGCTAGCTTCCTCCCTGATGTGTCCTGAAATTTTCAGAAGCTAACCCAACAGTACAATGGATCAAGACATGGTATTTAAATATGCATAGTGTGTCATGGTTACTGTATTGCAAAAAGACAAACAAATAACATATAAACTCAGACTCAATACTGAAAGGACAGCAATTCTACTTGAGTAAGAACATTGTTGTTTGGTAGGTAGTTTTTGTAAATGCATAGACTGTTTGAATAGACCTAAATCTATATTCAGTAACAATTTTGGACTAAAGTATTGCAAGATTACAACTGTGATTACTTTTCTTTAAATTTATTTTTATATATGTATATTCTTAATTTATGATATTTACAGGGAATTACTGAAATAATTTTTCAGAATTCACTATACTTTAATACTTTATACATACTATATTTTTTACTATACTTTTATACTTTATACATCAGCCCTTCTAAATTGCTGGAAATAATGTAGTTAATTGTCCATTTCTTTATCTTTTGTACCAAAATTATGAATATCTGAAGTAAACATTTTTATTTTTTAAATTACCTATTACTAGTAGAAATTTGATCCAAATACAAGTTTAATAGCTACAAGGTAGGTAATATCTATATTCTACTGCTTATGAATAGAATAAAATATATTTAGTTATCTCTGAGGGAAGTTCGTTAGTTTCTGTTCTGCTCTCTGCCTCACTGTTGTTGTGACACATAGTTCCACCCTTACTGACTAGATTCAGAAAATTCATGGGGTGTAAGTGTTCAACAACCTGCTAATTTGTTCTTGAGACACTTTTTTTTTTTTGTCCTCAGTTGAGTCAAAGCTTTAGGAGGCTTATGGAAATCAAGATTCATTCAGTGAAAATGAAAATTCTCAAACTAAAATTGAAGTTCTCCCGCTGAAATCCAAATACTGCCAATCAAAAACAAAGGATTGTCCATCTGAACCATCATTCATTCCCTACTGCAACCAGAAAACTGATCCCCTTGTATGCTGCTTAGATCATGCGAAGATCTTGATCAGTAAGCCACCATGAGACCTAGTAGCCTGAGGGTATCTCAGATTTCCAAGATAATACTGACACCAAACTATAGCTAGCATCAGGGAACTAAAGAAACTATATAACAAAGGGATATTTGCTTATCTAGTATATTTTCCTGTAATCAGAGAGTTTTTCCACCATGTTGTCCTTTTTTCCTGTTTCCCATTTTTTTCACAATGCTGTACTTGCCCATCTTCTTTCCTTCAATTTGCTACTTCTGGCAGTGCCAGCCTGGACACAGAGCCTAATTTAATACGTTCATTGGATAATACTCTGTTCTGTGTCTCACCTTTAATGTTGATACATTTCACTAGTGAAAGCAGCCTCACTCATTGAGAAACAATGAACTTAAGCACTGAAGTGCAGTTGGTATTTTACTAACTGGTTATATAAGCCAGTGGTTGATAAATTCTTCGGGACTTTTCCCCACATAAATTATTGGGTTCTTTTATGCAATGATGATATATTTTTCTTTGTTTTGTATCTCAGTTCAGTAGCTGCATGTGAATGAATCTTGAACATTAAGAGACCCAGGGAAGGCATTTATTTTTTGAGGCCTTTTAAAAGAAGTTTAAAGTTACAGGTCCTTGCAAAGGCCAAGTGAAGCTCCAAAATATTGGCTTCAGATAACTGAAAAATTGCAAGCAAAAAAAAAAAAAAATTGATTTTGAAACTCAAATGCAAATTCTATAGTAAAATTTAACTATTTAATTTCCACCATTTTTTTTCTCCATGAAGATTTTTCTTCTGAAGATTGCCTACTATTGGGTCTTTCTAAAACAGAAGTTAATTTTTCCCAGAATGTTTAATTCTTCATGTGTCTAAGAACAGCTAAAATTTGATCACATATTTGATGCTTCCCTTTATTGTATGTTTGTATGTGAGAGGTATAGCCTTGTAAAATTTTCTATATTTCCTCTCCCACTACATCCTACAACACAGTAACCTTCACACTGACTGAGAATAGCTGGATACTGCTTCCTGCATGGTTTCTCAATTGCTGGCAATTTACTTGGCCAGATGGGGTTTCTGTGGAGAAATGTGAAGGCTAAGTGTGCCCCTGCAGAGCTCTTGGCTCCTGCTGACTCAGCAAGTGAAGGACACAATCAAATAGTATAACTTTCACCTCTTTTCTCACTTTCTGTTTTGCCTCTTTCCACTCATTGACAACTGTCTGAACTACTATTTCAGGTGACTTTTTTTTTTTCAGTTAGGATCTGCAGTAGCTTGAAATTAAGGGAATCTTTACCAGTCTTACTCTAAGTTCCTACAGAGAAAATGTAAAGTCACAAAGACTAAAGTGAGTCATGAAGCTTTAGCAGACACACAAAGCAGAAGCAGTGCATGTAGGTAATATGAAATGGTAGCTCAGAGTTCTACAGTCATGAATGGAGGATAGTGCAGTGTCTGCATATTGTCTCTATAAGAGCAGCAGAGTGAAGAATCAGTCAGTTTTTGCTATTACTGATACTAGGAAAGCATTAAGAGCAGGAGCAGCAGCTGATATATATTTATTTATTTATTTATTTATTTATTTTTCCGGAGAAGACTTAAAAAAGACTAACTGAGGGCAGATATTGAGGGAAATCAGATTTAAGCCCCATTATAAATGGAAATGTCTTCAAAGAGAGTACTTTTGAAAATGTGCTGAGGCAGCAGACCATTTAAAAGTCATGGGAACATATTCATTAACCACATTAAAGTGAAGGAAAGTCCCATAATACACACATACATTTACAAGTGATTGACTTCAGAATGCCTTAAATCAGCACACAGATATTTTTATAAAAAGTAGACAGCTCTGGGAAACAAAACACTGAAGAAAGCCAACCAGTCAACCAAAAAAGCTTATCAAGAGTAGGACGCAAACAAGTGGGTTTCTGGCTGCATTTTACTTGTACATCAAATATGAGAGTTTGGCGCTCTTCTTTAAAATGGAAATGTGTCCTTTTTTTTGGGAAGGTACACCTTTTTCTTCTTAAATATGTTTCAAGTCCTACTGAACATCCAGAGAATAGGAATATTTTTGCATCTCTCCAGTTTGCAATGAGGTTTAATGAAGAATTACTAATAGAAATCTTGCTATTGAAAACATAAAGCTAGAACTGAATATTTAAAAGCTTACTTTCTCCTTTATAAAGAGCAAAGTATTATTTTAAAAACAGTATTTCATGACTGATTAGTCCTCAGTCTGACCCAATGGCAGTTTTTTTGAATCAGCAAGTCAGTTATGACACGGGGCTTGAGTGGTGGTTTTGATGACAGTGTCTGCATGGTGAGAAAGCACTGTTATATGGGCTGTTCTCAGACTTAGATCTTAAATTTCCAGCATGACTGAGGAACAGTAATGATGCTTTCATTCTTCTACAGGCAGTTAACTGACATCTAATCCTTCTTGCTAATTAAAAACAAGGGTATTTTCTAAAAAGCTACTCTTTCTTCTTTTAAAGTACATACAACAGAAACAAAAGCAGCCTAAATGATTAGTTCCAAGTCTTTCTGCAGATGAAACTAACTTGAGAAAAGTGACCATATTTTGCACATCACTGATAAACAATTTTCTTGTCCTATTGACGAATCTATGATTTTATTGAATTTTACATCTGTCAACAGCTGCTTGCCAAATATTTTCCATCTCTTGTGAGGTAACCAAACCTACTTTAATATATACATGTGCTGAGGCACCAGACCATTTAAAAGTCATGGGAACATATTCATTAACCACATAATACATATATGCATGTATTTCAGGGAAAGGAAGTCCTGAAATTGGACCTAGATAAATCAATTTGTCTGGCAAGACTTTCTTCCATTTTCCTCAAAGGGGAAACATTCTTGATTACACTAAACTATGTCTCAAGGTGCTTTCTTCCTACCTGAGATACAGACCAGTGGACACATAAGTGGGAGATTGGATGGAAGTGTACACGAAATTTTCTGGAGGAAAAGGGGGGAAATAAATGTTACCTAATTCTGTAGCCTAATAATATAGTTAATTGAATATAGGGTAGCTATGCTTTTCTCCCGTTCTCCAATTCCCCTTTGTATAATATCTCAAATGACTTTAATTACGTGTTTTGAACTGCTTATATATTTTACATTGCATATTCCTTTGAGAAAAAACAGAGATCATCCTGGATGAAAGGATCTGGCTGAAGTTTTTACTTCCACAGATAGGTATTCCAGACTGATTTAACCAATCCTAAACCAACCTAATCTCAGTAAAATTTAACTGGTTATGCAAATGTTTTTTTACAGAATAGCACCTAGTTGTCATTACATCTATGTTACCTCTCTGACAACCTGATCCTTTCTAACTCCCTTCATGGACTAATTTTGTTTCTGAATCTTCTGTCTTACATGTCTTTCCACTAAATTACAGATCACCTAGTCCAATCTCTGACCTAACACTAACCAGTCCTCCACTAAACCATATCACTAAGCTCTACATCTAAACGTCTTTTAAAGACTTCCAGGGATGGTGACTACACCACTTCCCTGGGCAGCCCATTCCAATGCCTAACAACCCTCTCAGTAAAGAATTTCTTCCTAATATCCAACCTAAACGTCCCCTGGTGCAACTTTAGCCCATTCCCCCTCATCCTGTCACCAGGCACGTGGGAGAATAGACCAATCCCCACCCCACTACAGCCTCCTTTAAGGTACCTATAGAGAGCAATATGGTCACCCCTGAGCTTCCTCTTCTCCAGGCTGAACAATCCCTGCTCCCTCAGCCATTCCTCATAAGACTTGTTCTCCATACCCTCACCAGCTTTGTTGCCCTTCTCTGGACTCACTTGAGCACCTCGATGTCCTTGTAGTGAGGGGCCCAAAACTGAACACAGTACTCAGAGTGCAGCCTTACCAGAGCCGAGTACAGGGGGGCAATCAGTTCCATAGTCCTGCTGGCCACACTGTTTCTGATGCAAGCCAGGATGCTGTTGGCTTTCTTGGCCACCTGAGAACACTGCTGGCTCATATTCAGCTGACTATCAACCAATACTCCCAGGTCCTTCTCTGCCAGGCAGCTTTCCAACCACTCATCTCCCACCCTGTAGCACTGTTTGGGGTTGTTGTGCCCCAGGTGCAGGATCCGGTACTTGGCCTTGTTGAACTTCATACAGTTGACCTCAGCCCATTGGTCCAGCCTATTCAGATCCTCCTGCAGAGCCTTACTACCATCAAGCAGATCGACACACACACCTAACTTGGTGTCGTCTGCAAACTTACTGAGGGTGCACTAGATCCCCTCATCCAGATCATTGATAAAGATATTGAAGAGAACTGGCCTTAATACTGAGCCATGGGGGACACCACTAGTGACTGGCTTCCAACTGGATTTAACTCCATTCACCACTACTCTTTAGGCCTGGCTACCCAGCTAGTATTTAACCCAACAAAGCATACGCCAGTCCAAGCCAAGAGCAGACAGTTTCTTCAGGAGAATGCTGTGGGAAATGGTGTCAAAAGCCTTACTGAAGTCAAGGTAGACCACATCCATGGCCTTTTCCTCACCCACTAAGCACATCACTTTGTCATAGAAGGAGATCGGGTTTGTCAAGCAGGAGCTGCCTTTCATAAACCCATGCTGACTGGGCCTGATCACCTGCTTGCCCTACAAGTGCCACGTGATGACACTCAAGATAATGTGCTCTATGAGCTTCCCTGGCACTGAAGTCAAACTAACAGACCTATAGCGTCCCAAGTCTACCCTCCGCCCTTCTTGTAGATGGGCATCACATTTGCTAGCCACCAGTCTACAGGAACTCCCCCGATAGCCAGGACTTCTGAGAAATGATGGAAAGCAGCTTGGCCAGCTCCCCCACCAGTTCTCTCAGTACCCTCAGGGGGATCCCATCCGGCCCCATCAACCAGTGTACATCTAAGTGCTATAGCAGGTCACCAACCATTTCCTTGTGGATTATGGGGGCCACATTCTGCTCCCCATCCCCTTCTACCAGCTCAGGGTACTGGGTATCCAGAGTTACATTCTGTCTATGAAACATTACATTCTGTCTATGAAACCTATAAAGACTTAAGCATCCATTCTAATAAATATTATCACACATAAAGCATAAGATGACCGGAGAGAAGACTGGAACATTTGGGAAATTCTACCATCTGTGCATCTCCCACTTATACTTATGCAAGAGTCTTCCCCCCACCCCAGTTCTTTTTACTCCAAAGACTTGTACACCTAAATGCATTTCCTTTTGTGGAGATAGGGATCTTTGCTGTCCACTGTCTTCAACATAGATTACTATATGTCACACAATAATTTTAAGAGGACATTATTAGGGTCATAAAATGAAATGCTCATTTCATAGTTAGAAAATTATGGAAATGAAGTTATAGGTGGAATCATAGTTCTGCCCACTTGTACTTGTACAGTCTGACATAGACTTTCATTAGAGTCATATCTTTCCCCAAGAGCCCTACTTTCTTTGTTGTATAGAAATGACCTTCTCTGAAGTGAAATCAAAGAGGAAAACAGTGTTTCATAGTGTTGAACACCATACTTTAATGCTGGAGTCTGGGACTCACTTCCACCATAGATTTCCTCCATGGTATTAAGTTACAGACAGAACATTTTGATTGCAATTTCATCTGAATTCTTACCTGAAATCCTGAGACTAATTTACAGAGAAGTGAGCATCCCCAAATATATCTTATGTCAGTGAAAGTTTTGTTTTGTGCATGTAAAAACTATGTAATTCTAAGCATTCCCCAAAATATGTATCTAAATATAATTAGCTATCCTAAATCTGTGGATATTTTTGATCATTTCCATATCATCTTCCCATTTGTAATGCTGGAATCATAATAACCCCTAAGATAATACAGTTCTTCACAAATTAATTACTATTTTTAATAGTTTAGGCAATGAAGTGATGTACATCAAAAAAATTAAATTTAATAATTCTGAGTCCAGGATGTTACTTGAACAATGTGCAGTAAATAAGGCCTTGAGACAAACTCTGAATGTGGAAAGATCAAAATATTAAATAGTTACTTATCAAGTATAACATTACACATTTGTTCTTCATAATTAAATAAAAAATAAATGTTAATGTTTTAATTTGTTAAAATGTATTTGTTTCATTATTTCATGTCTTTGTGTTTTATTCATTTATTGTTTACTTATTCATTATTTAAAATTGAAATTCAGTGGGGGAAAGTATATGAACATGTAATAAGATTGCAATCAAACATTGTAATGGATGGTGCAATGATGTCTGAATCAAGGGTTTGCTGACAGCATTGTTCTGATATTTTCTAACTTGCGTTTAATCTGGCAATATTAATAGTGTTAGAGAATCGGAATCACAGAATGATTGAGGATGGGAGGAACCTCTGAAGGTCATCTAGTCCAAATACACTGCTCAAACAGGGCCACCTAGGGCCAGTTGCCCAGGACCAAGTCCAGATGGCTTGATGTTCTTGATAATAGTCTTTAGTTTGGACATTAATTTTGACTATATCATTTCTCAGTCAAAAAATAAAACAAACCAAAATATATACATATATTAGTCATATGCTATATTAGTGATGTCATGGTTGGTCATAAGAACATCATTTTGTTCTGCTGAATAAGCCTTTGCTATCTGAACAATGCATGAGTGGGATAACTTTATAATAAATGTCACAATTCCTTTTGACATCATTGATATTTAGAAAATACAAGAATCTTTCTTCATCTTTTTTTTACTATTCAGACCTTTCCTCCAGGTGTTTAAACTTGGCAGATCCTCAGTTCACATTGTCATGTCCCAAAGAGAGATCACATGTCTGAAGAGAATATTTTCTGGACAATGAGCTAAAACTGTCAAGAAGGTGTTAGTCAATTACATTTTAGACCAGATCCAATGTGAATGAAATCCTTGGGGAAATTATTTTCTGAAAACTTAGGAATACCCCACAAATTTTATGTAAAGTTTTTCAGTGGATTATTGCTTGAACAAACTTGGGTGGATTTTAATATTCAGACAAAACGTAGCAGCTTGAAAAAAGATCAGGTTCTTAGTGAAATGTACGAAAGTGCTGAAAATTGTTTAAATAAGACTTTCTGTAAAATTCATAATCAATTCTATAAAAATTGAACAATCTATCTTCCTTATCACATATCATTGAATCAATGACTTTTTTTCAAAAATTTAACTACAGATTCAAACCTGGAGGGAAGAAGTTATATTCTAAAGCTCAGTAAAATAATAACTGACTTTTAAAAAGGAGGATATATTGTGAGAACTGTCGTGAAATCAAAATCTCTGAAGTTATCCTTCTTACTTATAACTTTCAGAATAGTACTAATACCAAGTCTAGTCATTAACTTCTTCCAGGAATAGTACATTGGATAAAAAGCAGAATTTTTTCTTCTCCTTATTTTGTCTTTATGAACTTTTTGGAACTGTAGTAAATTAGGTACATCCACAATAAGAGCCATGGAGTCTCCTTTGAGAACAAAAAAAAATAGAAGTTTATTACAAAAATGCTAAAATGTTTTAAAAAAGAAAAACAGAAGTTGGTAAATAAAAGATAAATAACTCGTTTAAAAAGTAGATTGTCCCAACTGTGTTGATATGTTTTAAAATGATTTCATTTTAAACTGAAAATTGGAACTCCCTCAGCTTTCTGAAATCTGCATTGTCTCATTTCTCCCTTATAAAATGTTAATATCATTTGTTCATAAAATTAAAAAATGTATTTTTTTCTTCCTCTTATTCTATTTTTAATCTTCTCTTTCTAATCTCGCTCTCTAACCTTCTCTAAGGTGCTTGATGGAAGAATTGTCTTGGAACAGTTTATTGTAGTGTCTGGATTTTGTGGATTTTGCTTGTTCATCAAGGTCTTAAACTTTAAAAATCTTACCACTTTCTTTATATTATACATTATATTTATATTCAGCCTGGTAACATCTAGTAACTGTTTGGATTTGGATTGACATTTGACATTCTGACCATCTCTCTTCTTGTAAAATGACAAATCCATACACGTTTTCGGGTTGGTTTTTGTTATTGTTTTTTGGTTTGTTTCTTTTGTTTTGGTTTGGTTTGGTTTGGTTTGGTTTGGTTGGTTGTTTTGTTTGTTTGGTTGGTTTTGTTTTTTGTTTTTTTCTGCCTGGGTCTTCTTACAGCTATATATTATTCAACTATATGTAGACACTAAATTCCTTTCCTTCTTCTGTTGTCCTGGAATGAGATAGGGTCCTCCATCTAGCTTTTCATTCTTATCCTCCTTTTTCCAAGATGTGCAAAATAACGAACTTGCATGTGAATGATGTAGACAATATGTAGACAATCCATAGAAAAGACAAACACAGTGGTAAAGAGACATACAGTGGCAAAACAGCAGAATATGTAAATAATGTATCACCTTGTAGACCTTACCAAAGTATCAAACATAAACCTTCAGATCTTATTTAGAAATTCTCTAGGAAAGGCAATGGCTTCCCTTTTGTAAAACAGGTAATAAATAAGAAAAAATAAGAAATATTAGAATTACTTACATAGAGATGCCCAATCAAATTAATACATTGTTCAGTTTTCAACAAGGATCATGATGATGAAATGAGAAAAACAGTTAATGAAAGTAAAGGTGTGGAAGAATTATCATATCTGAAATGAAACTGACTCAAAGGCTACAAAATACTCAAATCAAAAAGACTTACCGCAGAATCCTGAAACCAAAAGGTCTGGAACAAGGATTCTTAGTAAGTAAATCAGGATGAGCATTCAAGGCTAATGAGCAGGTTGCCTTTGAAAATGGCCATTGAAGGGAGGAAGTAATCAGATCTCTCAATATGATTTTCAGATGGTTTTCGAATGCAAAGCTTCAGAATCAATGTTGAGACAGGGAATGAGTAACAACACAAAAGCACCAAGAAAACATTAAAATCTATCTAAAGTTTTCAACAAGTAGATCATACCATTTACTTGATATCTTTCCCTAATCATCTATGTTCTAAGCAAAGCAAATGGAGAAAATCTCACCCATCTGGATTTCAAAACAGCTTGTCACACTATCTCATAAGAAAATTATTAGTTAACACTGAGAAAATAAAATAATTGACTAATCAGGAGAAGATAACAGATTGTGTTATGTGTTTGTGTCTTCAGATGGGTGCTATTAAAGAGATTCTTCAAGGACAGTCTTGCAACAGACCTTTTTTAATATTTAAATGAAAGACTAGATTAAAAAAAAAAAAAAAAAAAAAAAATGGAGCATGCTGCCAAAATGTGCAGATAACCCAAGTTTGGGAATCATTGAAAACACAAAAAACATACAAGAATAATCATATGACCTTGATGATTTCTATAATAGAAATTGCATTAAACTTACCAGTACAAACAACAGTGCAGCAAGATTTTCTGTTGTGAATTGCTAGCTCATCAGATGAAAATTACGAAGAAAAAGAAAGCTACCAAGTACAGAACAACTATCAGTTATCAAAACATTATGTAGCTATCAAAAATGCTGATATGAAGTATTAGACAAGGGATGGAAAGGAAAGGAATGGCTAATGCTATTACATCAGGTAGAATATAGATAGAAATCATGCACAATCCATGTTCTCCATATTAAATAAAGATTCACTAAAAGATCCACTAAAAATGGAGTGGTTATGAAGAGGAAGTCAGCATCATGTCAGGAATACAGAACATATTTCGTCAGACAAAAATGAAAAATATTGTATTATTTTGTGAAGAAGACTAACATGAGAGAAATGCTCTCTGTAAACACCTGATTGGATAAACAAATCTTGGAGATGTTTATAGTCAGGTATTGAACTTTGAGATCAATATCAACATAATGATGAATAGGTACACAGCAAATACGTTTAAGATTAAAAGAAAAAAAAAATTATTTTAGCCATGTGAGTGACAAAATTCTAGGCCTTTTTCTGTAGTGTGTAAAACTGCTAATTGATTTTAAGAGATACTTACATAGAAAGAGAGTTACAGTTATAAATATACATACATACATATATATATATAAAGCAACATGAGTGCTTGCATTAGCAAACTATAGGATATAGAATTCAGCATCCAAGGATCCACTTACAGTTTATTCTGAGTCATAAAGGTGATCTCTGAAGTCAGCCAAAATATCATTTACATTACTGTGGTTAAATAGCATTTATTTTGATTAAAATGCACATTGTTTTCTTCATTCATCTGCTTAAGATCTGCATGAATGTTTTAAACATCATTCGCTCACTCGGTGCCTAACACAACTATTCAGTCAAAGTACTTCCATTGACTTCTGTATGCTTTGGATTAGGTTCTATATCCTTACCTATCAACCAGCTTCTGCAGGCTCCCAGTATTATCACAATATTCGACTGCTTTTCTCTTTTCCCGTGATCTTAAAAGGCAAAGAAAGAGGTACACTTTGGTTGCACTGTCTGTTCTTTAATTTGCTTAGATTGCAGTTATTTCCTGCTGAGCCCTGGATGAGGTTTAGTTTGTTGAGCAACTTTTTAATCATCTCACAGAATGAATGAACTGGAAGATATGTCAGGCTTCTATCAGAAGATAAAAAATGTGGAAATTTATCAGTACTTCTCTTCCTCTAGATATATTGTAGGTCGTAAAACCCCAGTCCATACAGTAGTGCTTACTCTTATAAAGGAAGCTCAAAATGTAATTATGCAATGGATGATCTCAAGAAAACTTTTCAAAACAGTTAAAGTTGACATTAAAGTATGGCTAACTGTGCATGGCAAAAAGTGCAAAAGAGGCAGCAGGAGGACAAACAATTTCAAAGACTGGCTATGTAATCTTCCCTACAGGAAGGGTGGCTCAACCCACTCCCTCTTATTTTGGAGATTAAAGGTAGTTGTACAAAGCATTTCATAAGCCGTATATTGATTGGCGCTTAGCAGCCTAAAATTTATTTGCTTGCTGGATGGATTTGGCTTTATATTTTTTCTTCGGTGTTTATGGGATCCTTCCCTGACCTAAAATTCTTATTTTGGCTAACTGCCAAAGCTCTTCACTGGAGCTATGCAATATAGGGAAAGGAGCAGGGAAAGTTCAGGGGACTGACTCTTCACACTATTTCTTCCTCTGTCACACCACTAAGGTGGGAATGGGAGCAGGTGAATGGCCCTTACGCTTTTTTGTGAATAGCCACAACTCTGTTAGGGTCCAACAAAGGATTAGGGGGAAAAAAAGTATGCTTCTGAAATGAACAGATAAATAAGAGTTAGAACAACATAACCTGTAAGTGTTCTAATGTTGCGCTTTTCATATGAAAAGAAATGAGAAGACATAAATTATCTAGGAAAGCTGTTTTATTCTTTGCAGATCGAGGCCAAATAGATAGTCCAATAAACAATCAACAGCTTGGTCCTACTCTAAATTACTTCCCTTGTCATCATATTTAATTCCTTAACTTATAATAACAGTGTATTTATATGGTCCTTATTTCAGCTGAAGAGCAATGACGATTTCTGATGAACCAAACAGAAACATTAAAGTTCAGAAATAAGTAAATGAATATCTGTAGACTTATAAAATACATTTTGGTTATAACCAATAACATATATTGGAGTTAACTTATAGAAGAGAATTCCACAGAATTCAATTATCCATAATGGCATTTTAAATTTTAATATCAAAGGTTCTTTCTCTGAATTCTGCAGCACGGCCATCTTGCTTTGATATTTCTTCTTCAACAGGCAATTCAGATTAACTTTATTACAATATAACAGTTTAGTATGTTTTACTGATATCCATTTGGTTTCATGATACAAGACTCCCTTGTATATGTAGATCTCTGGAATTCAAATTTTAAACTCTCCTTAGAATGAACTGTTTTGACTTTCCAGCAGTCCATCAAATAAAGAGGAAATAACTGCCACGTATTCAAAGACGAATACTGAGTTGAATTCAGAATGCATCAAAAAACTATAGAAGTGCAAAGCTGTGGTCTGATGAACTTGGAAAGACTCATTTGTTAGTGGCTTGCTGGGTGACTGAGCAGGTCATTGCAGTTCCCACTGTCTCACAAGGATAAGTTACTTTGTGCTTCAATATGCTCACTATTAATATCAATTTTATATGAAAAGCATTATATCAAAAAAATTTACATTATTTCCAAAAGTAACTGGTGTTCTGTGCTACAAAATCCATACGCATAAGTGTACCCATGTAATGTTTTCAGTGACAATGAACACATTTTTCTTTCTTTGTCAATCCTACCTGGTTCTGATACCTTTCATTTAAATTAAATCCAGTTTTAATTATCTCCCCTCAGTGTGTCATTATATCTTCTGATGTAGAATAATGATCCATAATTTCCCCTCTTGTCTTTGCACTTGCAATTCATGCACACACACCTTACATGCTTTTTTTTTCTATAGTTTTCTTTGCATTTAAAGAAATTGAATAGTAGTTTAAATTAAAATAAATAAATAAATAAAATCTATGAAACAACGAGGCTGGGTGCAGCACTTGTTTATATCTTTAATCCAGGACATCCAGTAGTTGTCTATGAAGCATAAATATACCCCATATCTGCCTTCCCTCATGAAAATTCATATGCTTTTTAAAGACCTTTCATTAATTTTTCCTTCTGATTTCAAGCATAATCTATCTGTCATTTATGCATGATTTTGAATTATTAGAATTTTTCTCATATGGAAAAAAAAAAAATACCTTGTCTGTAAAAGGCCTTTCAGAACAGATCCTATGGAATAATAATAAACAAGCAAGAAAGAAAGAAAGAAAGAAGAAAGAAAGGAAGGAAAACAAGATTAATCTTTGCAATACATAAAGAAGTCTATATGCACTGCAAAAATAAAAATAAAAACCCTAGTAAACAGACTGACTACTCTTTTTACAAAATGTTACTTTTCAGCATTCTTTGCAGATGTGAGAGCTGTGAAATAATGATGGAATCATGCTTATGCAAGAAAGCAACCTTCTATTTTGAACAGACCTCAAATATTACTCTAAGAATGAGCAGTTATAATTATGTAATATTTAACCACTGTTGTCCAACACAAATCGTTTATACTCTGTCAGTAACTTTCATGGTGTTATCTAGCTCAAAATTCTCACAGTGAGTAAAAATTAGAGGATTTAAACAACATAACTAGTTCCGTGTTTAGCCAGCATTCAGTTAAGCAAGCACAGATGCAGCTATTATCTGCTTAAAAGTAAATCTGTGGTTTCCTTATTTAAACTCCTAAGTTTGAACGTCCATCAGAAAGGCTGTTGCTGCAATGAATAATTTAATCACTCCAGCCTATTTCCTGCTGCTACACAGCAAGCATTTTTGCAAAGCTGTGAAAGACACCGGGCAAGTGTCAGCACTCCCTATAATTCAGCCGACCTCCCAGTATATTCACTGCAACGAACTAAGGGAGCTCTGAAGCGGCCAGAGGGAGGTTGTGGTAGGGGAGGGAGGTGAAGAGATCACAACAGAATTGCACCAGATCAGCAAGACACTTTAGAAAGATGAAAGGTCAACGCGGGCTTAGTGCTGTTGTGGTGTCATTTCATCTGTTTGTCCCTTGGTGGAGTTCTTGAGTTAGTTTCTTCCCTCAGTCAAACAGCTTTAACTGCTTTATGGAGGGGTTTTGTCGCTGTTTTTCTCTTGCTTTCGAATTTGCTGTCATGTTTACTGTATTTAACCTTTTCCTCATATTATTACGGATATGTTACTTCCAAGCCCACCTGATTTTTTTCCCCCTTCGGGAGCTTGTTCTTTTGTGTGCGCGCGTGCATGCGCGCAAATGAGCACATAATAACATACATTAAAGTATAGAGTGATACAGCTAGTTAAATAACCCGTCTGTCTTTAAGCCGAGGTGGGCTCTCACTGCAGCCCCGAGAAGTGATGCTCCGGTTGGAGCCAGCGGCGTCCCTAAACTGCAGAACCCAATCGTCCTGGGCTGAAAGCGCCGAGCGCGAGTCGGGACGGGGGAGGCAGGAGCCGGCTCCGCCAAGACATGCAGATCCGCTAGCCACTAATGGCATCTGCATATTTTAGCCATGACCCCTGGCTTTCCAATCACCAGCTACAACAGCAACAAATCCCCGTTGCAGAGCATCGGAAAGGGAGCTTCGAGGGGAGGGGGATGCAGAGGAGTTGAGGAAGCTCCCAGCCTGCTTTAGGATTTCCCCACGTACAGCAGGCTGCGAATGTCAGCAAGACGGATTCCTTCCCACACGCAAGATGCCACCTCGGTGGCCTTATCAGATGTTCCCTTTAAGGACACGAGCTCTTATTTCCCCTCTGTGTATCTCCAGCATCTCGGGCTCTTTTATTTATAACAGCCGATTACATTTGTGATCCCGCATCCCACTTGATCTCGCCAGATCAGCAGGGCAAATGCCGGATCGTGGCTGAGCGGGCGCCTGTGTGCATCGGGGAGAGGGTGGGCGGCGGGGAGGGGGGGGACAGTACTGCGCAACAGATTTCACCGAGAGGGCGAAACCTCCCCCGCCCGAAACAGCTGGGCTCGGTCCTACCGCCCCCCAAACAGCCGTGAGCGCCCTGGCCGCCGTGCCGGGGTGGCGGGGAGAGGGGGCGGGGGTGATTCCCCTCTCCTCCTCCCATCCCCCGCACCAAGAAGCAGGGTGGCGGGGGAGGGGGGTGGAGGAGGGGGGCACAGCCAGCACGGCCCCGTCCCCCTCCCGGCTGCCAAGGCACGTGGACCAGGAGCGGCGCTGCCATCCACCATGCAGCGCACGTCGGGCCCATTTCCCACGCCGTTTGCCTGCCCTGGGGGAGGAAAGGAGGAGGGGGAGGAAGGGGGAATGATAGAAAAAGGGGGGGTGGGGGGGAGCCGTTACCTCTGCTCCGAAAGAGGAACCAATCCACTGTGAAGGACGCAGCACTCCCGAGCAGGAAAGACATTGCACATTCAGAGAGAGATTGCATGCGAAGACACTGCAAAAGAGAAAGAAAGGGAGGGGGCTGGGGGGCACAGACCGCATGTGAAAGACATAGTGTGTGTAAGAGAGGCCAGAGAGGGTAGAAAGGGGAGGGGGGAAAGATTGCACATGGCAAGAGAAAGGAATCACTCATTCGCTTGGAAAAGGCTCTCGCAAAGCAGACCGTAGTAGAAATGGGAAACAACGGGGAAGGAGACGCAGAGAAGAGGCGAGGAGTCCATGCCGTGCAACAGCTCGGAATCCGATTAAAGTTTATGGCGGGGAGGTTAAAAGCGCTTTCATCCCGCCCCTCCCCTGGTGAATACATTAAGTTTCCTGGCTGCGTTTAAAAGCACAAAGGGAAGGGAGCAGCGGGAGCTTCGGGTTGCAATTGTATTGCTAGTGCGGGGAGCCAGTGTAATGCAGTATGCTGGTATTCCCTACGTACTGGTGTGTCTGGATCTTACAATGTGGGCAAAATTTCCTCCTCTCGGAGCTCCAGAACAGCGAGGGGAAATTTTGATAAATTCAAGTTGCTTGGCAAATATAATAGGGATTTGGTATTAATCCTACTTAACCCGCTGCGAAGATGCTGAGCTCCCGAGCCCCCCTCCTCCGTCCGGGACTGCGGCGGTAAGCACTGAGCCTGCGCCGAGCCGGGCTTTCTCGCTGATGCTGCAGATATAAAGCCGAGTGTCTTCAGCATTTGCGGGGGAGGGTTTTCGCGTCCTGGCGAGGCGGGGAGAGCGGCCGGAGCCGAAGCCCTGCAGCCCTCCGGAACGGGGAGCAGTCACTCCCGCTTCCGAGAGGACTCCACGCAGCGTGGCTCTGCCCCTCTGTGCCTCTGGACTCCCCAGAGAAAGAGGTGGCAACCTTCCCTCCCTCCCACATTCACTCGCCGCCCCGAATGACAAAGACAAGCTGTGACCATTGCTTTGAACCACCTCGGTATCCGGCCGCTTTTGCTCAGATGTCACCGTCATGAAAGAAAGACAATTCATTATACTCGCCTGCATGCATGCGTCTTTATTCAGAATGACCGCTTAATGCAAGGAATACGCGCACCCACAGATCCCGCAGCAACTTGTTTTCCCACAGGAGGAGAGAGCAGCTGGATTCGTGCCCCCCAACTCACTGCCCACACACGCATACGCCGGGTCGCTTCCCACGGGCTGCCCCAAGCTCGCCCTCAGGTCCCCCCTCTCCCTCCAGCCTACCGGGGTATCCCTTTTTTTCCCTGCGAGAACCTACCGGAGAGGACAGACACAGGAGCCCAGGCACCACCCACAGCGCAGGGGCAGGGGCACGCAAATGCTAGAGGCGATTAAATGGCACAAAGTCAAAAGGAGAAGCGAACTAGGGACGCTAGGATAGGCAAAGTTGAAAGGAGAGAGCTTAACGTTAATTTCCCGCTTACCCAGGTAGGTGACGCTACATTTTAGCAATCATCGAAGCTGTAAGTCTGTTCGGAAATAAATCTGGTACTTCTTACATGTGCTTATTCTACTAGCCCTCTCTCCCCCCTCCTTGATCTTTTCTCCGATTTTTTTTTTTTTTTTCCTAGGAAACCCACAAGCACGCTGAAAAAGCACATTCAAATCATGGAAATAGGAAGTGCATGAAAACAAAGCCCAAAAGGCTCAAACAGCACTGGGAAACAGGACGAAAGTCTGAAATCTAAGGCAGCCCCCCTTCCTCCCTGGAGTTTTATGCCGTTCCGGTGACTGCAGCTATTTCACAAAAGCACTGACACGACAGGGGAAGGTGGGAATCTGTGAGAAATGAGTTTTCTTACCAGCGTGATTCCGCAAAATGCAGAGCCCCGAGTGTGCACCAGCTCTGCCTAAGAGAATGGCGAATAAACATTTGCTTAAAAAATCGTTGCTCGGTTCACAGTCTACAGCGGAGGTGGGGAGGGAGCGGGTAGGAGAGAATCACTATAGATCACGGGTTAGAGACAGCAACAGCAGCAACGCTCGGGCGTATAATGAGGATCGGTTCTGAGGACTGAACTGGTGTTTTGTGATGAGCAGCTATCCCACTTGCAGCACTAGCAGCAGCAGAGACAGAGGGTAAGGCTGGGCTTTCTGGAGTGCAGCGCTTGACTCGTCCTCCTCCTCCACCTCCTTCCTCCTCCTCCTCCTCCTCCCTCCCTCTCTCACTCTCGCTCTCTCTTTCGCTCTCTCTCTTCCTCTCTCTTTCTGTGTGTATGTAGCGCAGGCGGCTGTACTGCTGCAGCGTCAGGGAAGAGCTACCGAGAGAGGCTTCAGCAGCTCCCACCACTTTGGGCAAACTTGCCGGTTTACTGCCTTCTTTTTTTTTTTTTTTTTTTTTTTTCCGAGTGGGAAGCTTCTCAGTTGCCATTCAACATTTTAAAGCACAAGCCGCTCTGCCGTGAAAGCGCCTGAGCCACACTTCTCTGAAAGACACAGGAGGGAATACACAATTGCAGATTTCACCCACCGTGGCGGTGCAGATCACAGGAAACAACTGACTGATATAATTTTATTTGCAAATAGAACTCCGTGGGGTTTTTTTGTTGCTTTTTTTTTTTTTTTTTTTTTTTTTTTTTTTTTTTTTATCGCGCCGCGGCTCTTTTCCCCTCCCCTTTGCCATTCCGCTTATATGGATGTAATTCAGAATCTGTGTTAATTCACGTGGGGGATCCAGTTACATCTTGTTCCGCTCCGGGTGTATTAACGAGAGACCAAAAATCGCCTTTGGACACATAGTTTTGTTGCTAACCTTTGAACTGAAAGGATCAAGTTCAGATCTGGTTACCTGCATTGGGACGGGAAGGAAGAGGAGAGAGAGAGAGAGAGGGAGAGGGAGAGAGAGACTGCAATCTCATTTGTGAATCGCTCTCAGTGCTGCAGATCCAGATTGCTATAACACATGCAGTGCAAATGCAGGTAAGGCACACACACAAACTGCGGATGCAAAAACAAACTTGGGACTGTTGTGTGTGTATATTCATATCTACAGCCTTGCAAATTCCGGGCAAACGGCTTCTGCAGTTTCTGTATCGTTGCTTTGTGACTAATGACCTTGCGCAGAGTTGTTAAAAAAAATCCTCTCCGGAGAAAGAGCTGAACATTTCAGGCGATCTCTGAAGATGGATTTGGGTGCTTTTCTGCCAACCAAAGGGGATATTTTATGGACTGCTCTGTAATACAAGGGGTTCTTCCCCTACCAATTGTGCAGCTATCGACATTATTGGGATTTTTTTTTTCTTTGCCTTTTAAATTATTATATTTTTTTAAAAGAACTGCCCGTTGCTAAAAGGATTTGGAGTTTTCCCGGACACAAGCCCTTTGAATAAAGCAAATCACATTTTTTTTTTTCCTGTGTGTGCAGAGAGGGGAAAGAATAAAGCTAATGCATTGGTCGTAAACGGCTGAGAGAGAGAGGGGAGAGAGAGAGAGAGAGTGTGTGTGAATTGTAGTTAACTCTAGTGTCGAAGAAGACGACCTGGGGGGCTTCAAATCGCGCAGTGCTGCTCCTGCTTTTATTGCAAACCTTGCAAAGTGATTACAGTAAAATCAGAAAGGAGGAGGAGGAGAAGGGGGAGGAGGAGGAAAATCCCATCCTATCTGCCGAGATGAATCTTTAAAAAGCAAAATACACTGTCCCGTGAACTGTAAGTATATCGCAACTGGAAGGCAGGGAGAGCAGCAGAGGAGCCAACAGCAAGCTTTTGCCCACCGATTGCACCAGCCATGAGACAATAAGTTTCCAGAAACAGAAGGATTTTATAATTGATCACCTCGGACTCTCAGGCGTTCTGTTGGCTTACCAGGGGAGTTTACTGGGGGGCGGGTGGGAGTGAGAGGAGGGGGGGGGTTCGGTGCAAAGAAGATGAGGAAGATGCGGACTCTCCTTGGTTTTGTGCATTGCTGTTGCTGCTGCTTCTTGCTCCTCCTGCCTCCGCCGCTCTGGGTCAGCCTGGCAGCGGCCAAGCAGCTCCTGAGGTACCGGCTGGCCGAGGAGGGACCCGCCGACATCCGCATCGGCAACGTGGCTGCAGACCTGGGGATCGTGACGGGCTCCGGAGAGGTGACATTCAGCCTGGAATCGGGCTCCGACTACCTCAAGATCGATAACATGACCGGGGAGCTGAGCACCACGGAGCGGCGCATCGACCGCGAGAAGCTGCCGCAGTGCCAGATGATCTTCGACGAGAACGAGTGCTTCCTGGACTTCGAGGTGTCGGTCATCGGCCCCTCGCAGAGCTGGGTGGACCTCTTCGAGGGCCGGGTCATCATCCTGGACATCAACGACAACACCCCCACCTTCCCTTCCCCTGTCCTCACGCTTACCGTGGAGGAGAACCGGCCCGTGGGGACCCTCTACTTGCTCCCCACCGCCACCGACAGGGACTTCGGCCGCAACGGCATCGAGCGCTACGAGCTGCTGCAGGAGCCCGGCGGGGACGGAGGACGGCGCGGTGGCGGCGGTGGCGGCGGCGGCGGTGGGGGAGGCGGCGGGGGGGGATCGGTGCCCACCGGCTCGGAGAGCGCCCTCTACCCCGGTGGCAGCAAGCGGAGGCAGGAGGCGGATGCGGCGGCCCGCAGCAGCGTGTTCGAGCTGCAGGTGGCCGACACCCTGGACGGGGAGAAGCAGCCGCAGCTGATCGTCAAGGGGGCGCTGGACCGCGAGCAGCGGGACTCCTACGAGCTGAGCCTCCGTGTGCGGGACGGCGGCGACCCGGCGCGCTCGTCGCAGGCCATCCTGCGGGTGCTGATCACCGACGTGAACGACAACAGCCCCCGCTTCGAGAAGAGCGTCTACGAGGCGGACCTGGCTGAGAACAGCAGCCCCGGGACCCCCATCCTGCAGCTGCGAGCCGCCGACCTGGACGTTGGGGTGAACGGGCAGATCGAGTATGTCTTCGGGGCGGCCACTGAGTCCGTGAGGCGCCTGCTGCGGCTGGACGAGACCTCGGGCTGGCTCAGCGTCTTGCACCGCATCGACCGCGAGGAGGTGAACCAGCTTCGCTTCACCGTGATGGCCCGCGACCGCGGGCAGCCCCCCAAGACGGACAAGGCCACTGTGGTGCTGAACATCCGCGACGAGAACGACAACGTGCCCACCATCGACATCCGGAAAATCGGGCGCATCCCGTTGCGGGACGGGGTGGCCAGCGTGGCCGAGGACGTCCTGGTAGACACCCCCATCGCGCTGGTGCAGGTGTCGGACCGGGACCAGGGTGAAAACGGCGTGGTGACCTGCACCGTGGTGGGCGACGTACCCTTCCAGCTCAAGCCGGCCAGCGAGGGCGAAGGGGAGCCGCAGAACAAGCGCAAGTATTTCCTGCACACTTCGGCCCCTCTGGACTACGAGGCGGTCCGCGACTACAACGTGGTGATCGTGGCCGTGGACTCGGGCAGCCCCAGCTTGTCCAGCAACAACTCTTTGCTGGTGCGGGTCGCCGACACCAACGACAACCCTCCCGTCTTCGGCCAGGCCGTGCTGGAGGTCTCCTTCCCGGAGAACAACCTTCCCGGCGAGAGGGTGGCCACGGTGGTGGCCACGGACGCGGACAGCGGCAAGAACGCCGAGCTCACCTACTCCCTGGAGCCCTCGCCCCTCTCCTCGGAGACGCCGGGCGGCATCTTCAGCATCGACCCCGACTCCGGGGACGTGTCGGTGCAGGCGGTGCTGGACCGCGAGCAGCGCGACACCTACGAGTTCCAGGTGACAGCCCGGGACAAGGGGGTGCCGTCGCTGCAGGGCTCCACCACGGTGGTGGTGCGGGTGGCCGACCGCAACGACAACGAGCCGCGCTTTATGCAGGACGTGTTCACTTTCTACGTGAAGGAGAACCTGCAGCCCAACAGCCCTGTGGGCATGGTGACCGTGATGGACTTCGACAAGGGGCGCAACGCCGAACTCAGCCTCTCCATCCAGCCCGGCGAGCACGACCAGGCGGCCGGCATCTTCTCCATCGAGAACGACACGGGAACCATCTACTCCACCGTCTCCTTCGACCGGGAGCAGCAGACCAGCTACACCTTCAAAGTGAAGGCGGTGGACGGGGGCGAGCCACCGCGCTCGGCCACCGCTACCGTGTCCCTCTTTGTAATGGACGAGAACGACAACGCGCCCACCGTCACCTTCCCCAGCAACAGCTCCTACACCGTGCTGCCGCCCTCCAGCAACATGCGCACCGTGGTGGCCACGGTGGTGGCCACCGACGCCGACACCGGCCTCAATGCCGACCTCAACTACAGCATCGTCGGGGGCAACCCCTTCAAGCTCTTCGAGATCGACCCGGCCAGCGGCGTGGTGTCGCTGGTGGGCAAGCTGGCCCCCAAGCACTACGGCCTGCACCGCCTCGTGGTGCAGGTGAACGACAGCGGGCAGCCGCCCCAGTCCACCACCGCCCTGCTTCATGTCTTCGTCAACGAAAGCCTGTCCAACGCCACCGTGGTGGAAAGCCAGGTGGCCCGCAGCCTCCACACGCCTCTGGCCCAGGACATCGCTGGCGACCCGAGCTACGAGCTGAGCAAGCAGAGGCTTAGCATCGTCATCGGCGTGGTGGCTGGCATCATGACCGTCATCCTCCTCATCCTGGTGGTGGTCATGGCCCGCTACTGCCGCTCCAAGGGCAAACACGGCTACGAGGCCGGCAAGAAGGACCACGAGGACTTCTTCACTCCGCAGCAGCACGACAAGGCCAAGAAGCCCAAGAAGGACAAGAAAGGCAAGAAGGGCAAGCAGCCCCTCTACAGCAGTATCGTCACCGTTGAGGCTTCCAAGCCCAATGGGCAGCGCTACGACAGCGTCAACGAGAAGCTCTCGGACAGCCCCGGCATGGGGCGCTACCGCTCGGTCAACGGGGGTCCGGGCAGCCCCGACCTGGCCAGGCACTACAAGTCCAGCTCGCCGCTGCCCACCGTCCAGCTGCACCCCCAGTCCCCCACCGCCGGCAAAAAGCACCAGGCCGTGCAGGACCTGCCCCCGGCTAACACCTTCGTGGGCGCCGGCGACAACATCTCCATCGGGTCGGACCACTGCTCCGAGTACAGCTGCCAGGCCAGCAGCAAGTACGGCAAGCAGGTAAGGGAGCCGCGCCGCGCGCACGCCCCCGGCACGCGCGGGCACGCGCACACTCGCACGGGCACGCGCACACGGGGGGAGGGAGCGCCGGTGCCCGCCTTGACCCCCCTAACACAAGCACACAGGACTACCACGCACAACGACCCCTTCAACCCCCAATACCCCTCCCCAGCCTATGCCCCCCAGCCAGGTGCACACCACGCAGGAAGGACAGTCAGAGATCTTTATTATTACCATTTGTGGGGTACCCCCCGCAATCTCCCCACCGGCCTGCCCCTGTGGCCGCACCGGCGGGGGGCGCCCACCCGGGTGCTGAGCCCCCTCACCATGTCCCACCCAGCCTGCAGCTGGCCACGGGGGCGGGCTGCAGGCAGCCGTCACAGACAGAGAGCAAACCCGAAATAACTTGCTTGTGGGCTCTCACACCTTCTTAGGGCCCGTTTTGTGGGCGGGATGGGGTGCACGAACCCCAGGCGAGTTGTTCTGCCGCCCCCGCCCCCGGGCCCGGCCTGGCTCGCACCGGAGGCTGAGCCACAGGGGAGGCGAGCTGGGAGGAAAGTTTTTTATTTTTATTTATTTATTTATTTATTTATTTTTCGGGGGAGAGGGGGAGGCAGGGGCTTTGCTGATGTTTACTGAGGCGGTGGGTGAGAGTGGATTTGCAGCCGCCGCGCTGAAACGTTAATGGCTGTAATTATCAGGTCGTTCATTAGGATCGCAACGCTTAAATAATCTAAAAAGCCTATCTGTTCTCTAATTTACATCACTGATGTTCAGCGGTTGCTCTGAACACACATAAATATGAGCTTAGAATCGGACCCCAGCACGCCTTCAAGGCCTTTTTTTTTTCTTTTTTTTTTTTTTTTTTTTTTTAAATGTACGTCACATCAAATTACTTAATTCAAACTGAGGGGCCCTTATTTGCCAGCCCAGCTGGTGCACAGCTATGTCTACAGAGAGGTTGACTTCCCTGAGAGCTCTCGGACCGAGGTGAACCTTCCTTTGCCGGTGCCCTAAGCGGCTGGCTCTGATTTCCACCGTGCTGGTGGAGGCCTGCTCGGTGAAGCCCCAGCAGTATAGAAGTGGCAGCGGCAGGGACTTCCCTACAAGCCTTGAAATAATACAGGGATAGTACAGCGGAGAAACAAGCTCCTAAATGAAAGCTTTGTTTATTTTGTAAGACACATATGTAGCCTGAACAGAAGTCAGTTTTCTTCTTGTGAGCGCTTTTTGGGCTGCTGTATAAATGAGATAGATATTTAACACTTGGAGATTCCCATTACCTCCTTCCACATAAGATAACATTCTGAGTGTTTCCTCAGCTACAGCGTATGTTACACAAGAATCTCCAGATAAATGATGCTGATTCATGCAAATACAGAGACAAGTCTGAAACAGGAAAATTCTGACTAGTTTGACAAAAATGCTTTCTTTTCAACTTATTAACATGCAAATATGGTACACTATGACATTTTTTATGCTTTGAAACGTCTGCTAGACTACTACAATTGAAGTTCTATGGTGTGTAACCAGTATTTGCATTCTGCTCAGAAATACTTAAGATACTGTAAAAGGAAACGAATTGTATCAGCCACACAGTCTTCCAGATCACCAAAAATGTGTGACTGATGTGCTATCTGCTAGTATTTTTGTTTATGTATATGTCACACAGATGTTTTGTAGAACATTTGACACAGTCGTTTCTGGGTGATATATTTCATCAGTTCTCTCCTAGAGAGAACATTATAATTTCAGTTTAAAAATACAGCCTATATAAAATACAAAGTATCGAGAAAGTTCCTAAGCTTCCATCTAGTAAGGTTTATTAAGCCCGTAGATTATGCCTTCTTAGGGAACACTGGAACAACAAAGTAGAAGTGGAACAAATGCTAATCAGATGCTACTTCTTTCTTGCTGCTGCAAATCATCTAAACATATGAATTAAAAACTGTTAAAAGTGCAATTTATTTTCAATGGAAAATAGCTTGTCTGCAGAATGTGCTAATGGTAAAGGATTGTTACATATAAATGATTATTTTGCTTGTTTAAATACCTTATTTGAGGTTATGTTAAAAATATTTGTGGGTTACTTAACATTTTGTAAGGACTTATTTTTTAATATATGATACTTTAGAAGACTTATTTGTAAAAAGAAAAAAAAATTACACTTTTACTTGCAGCAGTCAAGCTGAAAGAAATGCATTCTGAATTGCTCCATTATTTATCCATTTTAGTATAAAAACCGTTCCTCAGTGTTGATAGTTTTCCTGTGCTAGATGTCTAGTTTGTAAGTGAAGGCAAGTTTACTTGAGTAGTTTATAGGCAATGTTCTAAATGCCTTAGTTATGTCTTTTTATTTTTAAATATGTTGAACGTACTTGTATGCTTGCTAAGGATGTGCCTAACTTAGTTAAGGAAAGTTTCCAAATAACTGCAGAGACTGCCGGGCATAAAATTTCTGTTACCAGTTTCCTGAGGGTAGTTGCCAGCATATTGCTGAGTGACATTTATATAGTTTTGTTCATGCTTTTGCATACTAGTATACACTTTAAGATGTATTTGCATAAACAGTATGTAGACTTTTCACTTCTCAGACGTTGACAGTGGAGCATTTCTCAGTTTATCAGGCAAAACACATTAGCATTTATAACACCCAAACCACGTGGAACACTTGTTCAGCACGTTGAGAGAGAAATGTGAAGCACTTTGTAGATAAATTGGTATGATGTGGTGTGTATCACAGTGTTTCATAGTTCTGTTGTCCATATGAAATAGAGCCAATGGCATAGTAACATGAACATTATGAGGAGATCAGGTGAAATCTCTGTGGTTGCCTTTATTGGCACTTCCATATTTGACACTTTTGTATGTTCTAAGGAGACATTAGAAGGTTTATAAAGTTTTAAAATAAATAAGTGGACACAGCTGCAAGTATCTGTTCTAAGTTACTAGAATTGAGAGAAATAGCCATTTTCCATTAATGTAATTAGAATTATTAATTGATACTTCCACATACACACAGTATCTTAGTCAGGAAACAAAACCTCGACTTAGTTGACTGATTGGTGTGCCCAAGTGAATGCAAGCTGTTTTCATTCTGATTTAAGGTAGTGCATTGCATATGTTACATGAATTGTTTGATACACTACTTTGTAGGAGAAACTCACCAGAGAAAGCTAAAAACAATTTGTAACTCTCCTCCCTTAAGTATTTTATTATGAAGTTTAAATTCTATTCAAGACTTCTAACATTTCACCCTTACTTTTATAAAAGATCTTTTACAATTTTATTTGAAACTTATTCATCTTTTTTTTTCCCCCCCCCATGGTATTACTCTCTGAAATATTATTTTAGTCTCCCATTTAGCTATTCTCCCCATTCAGTAAAGTTTCTACATATAAGGAAGCTGATGTTTAAATCCCCAAGTATTCCATAGGTCTTAATCACCTGCCAAAAGTTAAACCCGTGTTTTGTCAGAAGGGTTTTGCTGAATCGGGATGAGTCTAAGAAAGTGCTTTGCTGGATTGTAGATTTTAAATATGAACCCTCGAGGTGCTGCATGTTGCCAGTCAGGGGCCTGGGTACTATTAACTTCCAATAAAGACAGACAAAGATAAGGAAAAGTCATTGAGTAACAGCAATCACTTGGTAACTTGGGGGGGGGAGGGGAGGGGGGATTGTATCTTTAATTGTAATTCTAAAATATATTTTCTAATTCTAAACTACTATATGTTTTCTCATATTATTTACAAATATATATATATATATATAATGTATACTGTTTTCTACACCTTCTTTCACCATGCAAAATAATGGCATGTGAGCAGGTTTATTTCAATGAAACTTTTCATTGTTACTGAGATTAGGATGTTAATGATCCATTTTTGAAGAATCGGCCTTTTAAAGCCTGTTCATATATTTGTTTGATAAACAAATATAAATATACTGTTTAGTGTAGAAAAACATTTGCATACTGGAGTGTGCTGACACACTAGTCAAAATTGAATGCATTTCCTGTTGTCACAAAAGTGACTTGGGACGTTCCATGACTGAGGAGGAAACAGGACCCAAGCCTAGTTTTACAAAGATTTCACCAAAGTTTAATTTCCATGAAAGTGGAATACATTAAAATTATTTTTAAAAAAAAAAAAAAAAAAAAAAAACTTTTTCTTGTATGGTAGTCAGTTAATCTGTTAATAACCTTTCTAACATTAACCAGTGTGTTGTACTGCAGAAGCATTTTGATGAGTTGGTTATCAGCTATGTGAATTGTATCTATAAACAAAACAGGGCCATTTCCTCATAAATATGTACATGGACCAGCATGTTAATGGCACCCAAAGTTCATGCGTTAAGGGGTTTAGCCATGCAAGAAAACGTCACCTTTTTATGTTTAGACATACAGATACATGCATAGACTTAGATCAAACACAGCTTTTTAAGTCACATAACAACTTTCAGTAATAAAGTGTATCCATAACTTTCAGCCTATCAAATATCCTACAGTATAAAAATAATAATGTAAGCTATAGTCCAATGTAGAGGAAAAAAAAAAAAGAGAGGATATTCATAAAATTTAAAGATTTACATTGTTGGCTTCTTTCAGATAGGTACCTTTAAAATCGTTTGGTTCAAGGTGTCCAGAAATGTCTTTTCGTTTTCTGTTCTCAATTTGCATTACATTAAATACTTTGCAGTTAGTTTTTAAAAGTGACCCACATTTGACCTTCAGTAACGAATTATGATGAAAGAGGGGCTAATTAAACATGAAATAGATTGATTGTTGATGCTTTAATTATCTCTATTTAACACAAAGTGTTTCAATGATAAGTACAGCCTTTATTTTTTTTCCTCTTCAGTAAAATCATCTTGTACAATGTGCAAATGACTAAGTTACCACTGAATCATTCTGCACTCCCAGGAGATGTACAGAGCCAAAAGGGACAGGATCTGAGTAAAGGAGGATTCATGCTTTGAATAAGTAACGAACTGTACTATTATAGGCAAGGGGGAGAAAGAAACATCTTTAAAAGGACAGAATCTGATTTATCAACTCAGACAGGTCTCTGGCATTGTACATACCAATACAAGCCTGGGTTATACCCATGGTTAGTAGTTGGATCCATGCTGTATCAGTCATTGTACTGTAGCAGTGTATTTCTGAATATGTATCTTTATTTTTATTTGTACATTGAATAGCCATGTTTCCTATTATTTGGGATATTTGATTGTTTGGCCAACTAGCCGTGTTTCAGAGAAATACCTGTCCTAAAGCTTCAGACACATTTTCCTTTATGGATTTTTCTTCAAAAATTTTGTTTTTTTTGTGTAGTTAAAGATCTGTGGGGTTACTTTGAAGTATTAAACTTATCTAACGTGTTTTGCTTTAAATTATAAGAAAGAATCAACAGACTTCTAAAACAGTTGACATTGTGCTTTTGAATTAATTAACTAACATCACAAGCACTGCGAATTCTCTGCTGTATTTGCAGAACTTTTAGTGTTTAATTACAAATCTTAACAGAATGCATAATCTTAAGAACCCCTGTTCTAAAGACAGCAAATAATTTTTTTTACTATAGACATATAGGAAAGAGTGATATAGATATATGAGCAATTCAGTACAGTTTTTAGTAAGACGGTCTTCTAACTGATTTTAGCAATTCTGCTTCCAAGAGATATTTATAAATTGTTAAAGCTGCAAAACGTTTTATTTTTTTTTGGTCTTAGACTGTGTGTAATATGTTCCATGTAATTTATTTTCTTCTATTCTCAATTTTTATTGCATTTTAGGAATTTGTGTGCTCAGGAGATGCTGTTCTGATATATTTATTTATTTATTTATTTATTTATTTATTTATTTTTATATATTTATTTTTTTCCCCTGATTTCCCTTTCCTAGAAGAGGAGATTTGTTGTCTGTGTGTTATCAGATTTTGGACTTTGCTAGCTTATACTACATATTCAGTTTTATCAGTAATTAAAACAAACAAAAATTATGTAGACCAATAGTTAACATCCACAATCAAAATAAATATTTTTCTTATGACTCTTATATAAAAATTTGCATTATTTCAGCTTTTGGATGAAGGTAGTAAAAGAAAATGCTGACATTGGTATGAGTGTATGTCAGGTTTATTGACTGTAAAGTTTAATGAAAAGTGTGTTGGTATACTGCAAATCCCAGTAGCAGTATAAGAATGTTTAAAATACTGTTATTTTAAAATAATTTTAATTATTATCTTCCAATTGGTCTCACAGTACCTAGTCCTAGCTTGCCTTGTTAATTTCCTGTCCTACAAAATGCACATTGCTAATTATATAGTAAAAAAAAACAAAAAAAACAAAAAAAAAAAAACAGTATCCCGTATCCGTTCACATTTTTTCTTATTTATCTATTGCAATCCTACACACAATACAGTTTGAAGCTTTTAAACCTTAATTAAATGTAAGTAAAAATAATTTGTGAATATATGGTCTGAATAGAACAGCAGGTGAAATAAAACTCAGACAGACCTTATCATTTTGTCTTCTATTTAAACAAATTTTTGAGGAGAAGGGAGAGAACATGCATGCACTACACCAATACTAAACTTCACAGTACCACATACTTCAGGCATCAGAGCCTTACAAAGGTCATTTACTTTGCTGTTGTTGATGACAAAATTTCATGCTAATACTGGAGTTACTGAAGTTAGCTGGGGCATCTAAAATGTGGTCACAACAATAGAAATGACAAAGGAGGATTTAAAACTTAATTTCTAATTTTAGTGCTCTCAGTTAAACATTTATAGGGGAAATTGTAGGTCATAAGTGGATGTCAAAATCTCAAACTGCAGTTATACCAAAGCACCAGTTAGGCACGTTCCTAAACACTGTGAGTATCCTATAAATTCTGCTTAACATGAGTTGTTTGCAACTCATGCAACTTTCTTATATCTTGCCTGATGGAGTTTTAACACTACAGTTAAGAGAAACTTTTGATTGTTTTCCAAAAATAGTGAAAAGGTTTAATAGTATAAAACATATGAGCAGCCTGGAGATTTTTTATTTATTTTTTTTTTTCTGGAAAATTGAACAAGGGTAAGAATTCTGGGGTTTAGAAGTTTTAAACAGTATTCTGGTCACATTTGCAACTGAAAGGTGTATAACATGATGTACTTTTAAATTTTATTCTTTACATCTTTCAAACAATCCTCTCATTTTGGTAAAACAGCTGATTCACAATTATTAGCTTACAAAATGCTGTAGCATACCCCACCCTCCCACCTCCTTCCCAAATTTAATTTTATTGAGTGGAACACAAATTGCAGAAAAAAAAAAATAGGAGCTGAAGAAAAGCATGGTGCTTGTCTTTCAAATTGTAATTTATGTTATTAACTACCAACAATAGTGAGTATATATTTTTTTAAAGACAAACATCCATTCTGTCAGCTGGGATTTTTTTACAGATTTAATGCTTTGGATCAAACAACCTAATAAATAATGATATGCAATCCCTGAATGAAAGAAATATATTGTTATAAGTAGCACTCCTACAGTTTCAGGAAAAATAATATTTACCAAATTATTTGACTTAGGACCTGTTAGTATCTACAATTTGACTTTATTTTATCCGTAATATAAAGTCACATTTGTAAAAGACAGGTACAGAAGGTAGGTACTAGTTGAGCTGCTGAAAATCAGTCATGGAATTACGGTAGAAAAAGAATACAGAAGTACTGCTTTCATCCTTTAAAAATTCAGAAAGAATTTTATCTTGAAGCCTTGTGTGATCCAATTCCTTTATGGTACTGGGAGAGTAACAAATGTTTGTAACATAACAGGATAAAAATTCTTGCATTACTGTCATATGATGACTATGGATATTCCTCCATAAACTCCCTAAAAAGTAGTTTCTTGACTTGTGGTTGTGGCTAGGTTCCTAGGTGAATATGCCTTTTGTACAGTGTTCCAAGTGTTTTCTCTGTGGTAGTACTTCTCAAAGAAGTGGGGTGGGGCTGCCATAATTTATTCTGTCTACGCATGTATAGTTGTCAAGGACTTTTCAGCTTTTGAGCAGTATAAAATACGAGAAGCAGCCCCTGCTTCCTCTGGGTACCATATTCATATAAGGCAGAATTGTTTATACTCATTCTCAGAGGCATATCCTTTGGAAAAATGTCCTATACCAGGACAATACTTTTTCAGAGATAAAACTTGATTTATCTAAATTCAGTGTTATGCTGAAAAATGAACCTGAGGAATTAATGGAGGGTGTCATGGTGTTCTGGGTCTGATTCAGGTATCAAAATGTATGTGTCCTTGTGTCACTTTAGATAGTCTAAAGTTTGAGACATCTGCACAGAGTTGCACAGACAGGTATATGATTCAAGACCTGGATGTCATCTAGGGCACTCTTCTGTAACTATAGCTTGAGGCCAAATATAAAAAGCAATCATCAAGTCATTTGCTTTATTTAAAGAAACAATACATAAAATAAAATTAAGCACTTTTTGATACCTTTGTGAATGTAATGCATTTGGGTAAGGTTAAAAATGCATTCTACAATAAGAACTTAAGCACTGTTTTCATGTGTGCCATACGTGTGCCTATTAATAGAACATGCATGTGCAGATATATGTTCATATATATACTGAAGTTAATGAATTATTTTGAATTGGCACAAACTTTCTATTTTAACGGGAACAATAATGACAGCAAATAGCTGATTTTTCATGCACCTTCAGAGCATTCACAGTGTTTATCTCATGTTGGGTTAAACTAAGGATAATCCTATGAGAGTCAATACAACGTAATTAATATCAATCATTGCAAACTAAATCAAATGTTATAATATCAGAGACTAATTTACATTAAAATACAGATACAGAAGACCATCATTATCAGTTTGTATGTTATGAATCAAATCTCACTCATTTAACTTACTAGCATGTATATATATAAAAATTGTGAAATAATGGAGAGCAGGTTTTAATGGTATAATACATCCAAATTAAGTATTATCTTTGTAACAGGGTCTTGGAATGCTCTAACCTTAATGGAATTTCAAAAAGCCTAATGGTAGTATTAAACACATTCTTACTATAACTAAGGATGTGCCAGGAGTACAGATGGCAAGATACCTGTGTTTGGCTACCTGACTGGTCATGGTGTTATTCCTGAAGTTGTGTGATATTTCTATCAGGCACAGATGTGAGAAAGGCTTAGTCTGAAAATTCATATCCTCTTTATAGAGCAAAACTTTGTGTGTCAGATAAAATCTGGCCATTTTCTAGGCAAATCTGTTTAATATATTTGGGAGTCCTTTTTAAAAAAACAAAACAAAACAAAACAAAACACTTTTCAACAAAAGTGAGTACTTCAGTAGTTTGTAAGATTTCTAAAGAAAAAAAAAAAAAAAAAACAACAACAACAAAAACACACACACACACACAGAAAACAACAGAAATGGAAATACAGATGGTAGAACAACAGCAAATTAAAGTATTAGTTACTTCAACTGCCCCAGAAATTTTCACAGTGACATTTGAAGCTCCTATTTTGCCATCTTTTTTGTTCACATTTTTTCACTGGTTTCAAAATACATTTGGTGTCCTACTCCATCATGTCACTCCTGTTCTGTATAAAGGTACGTTGTCATAAAATTTGAGCAATGAAATGGTGCATCAGTTTCATTATTTCCATCCACAAGTTCTGAATTGGTTTTAATGACATACATGTCTTGTGTGATAGTGGGAGAGGATATCCATCGCTCCGTTGAATCAGAAAAATACTATTTTCAATAAGCATGTAATTACTTTAGAGTTGTAGTACAAGTTTACAGAAGTGCAGTAATTGATTTCTTTTAAAGAAAAGTTTTCAAGTAATGTTATGAATTGTTTTATGGAAGGAATAATTGCTCTAGAAGCTAGAAATCTCCATTTAACACAGGTCACTAAATGATCAACCAATGAACCTCTTAGATAAGAACTGTCATGTAGATTTAGAAAACTTATTCAGAAGGCTTCTCTAACTGTATACTGATGGGCTTATTCTGGGTCCTGCAACTTAAGGGCCTTAAAATATCACTTTATTTCAATGGACATTTTTCTGAATATGAATAAAACTCACCCATTTCTGGAGCAAATATTAATATTTGTAAAACAGAGCAATATCCATTTTTCCTGGTGGCTTTCAACTATGAACATTTTTCCTAGAGATTACAACATGTTGTCTGGGTCATGTATTTTAGTATACACATAAAACAGATTAGAATATCATATCTGAACTATCTAACAACAGTGCTGATAAACAGTAGTATTTCATAAGAATGACAGAAAACTAATATTGAAGTGAAGGATGTTTTTCACCAGGATATGGGGTTTCAGACTTCGTGCCAGCAGCTCCCTTGAACAGATATGAAACCAGTATAGTTACGTAAGTTGGTGCAGCACAGTAGCTCATCCTGTTTGAATTCTATAAGGCTATGTCTGTGATACTGTGTTACTGAAATAATAGTGCTTGTGTTGTGCGCATGTGCTTTTTTACATGGGTATAGAAAAATACAAAGGAGAGGTTTAGTTTAGAAGTAAAGGAAACTTGTATAGCTCTTTGCAAAACTGCACAACCTTCACTGTCTGCATTTCACGGGGACAACTGGACGCTTATATAATTTGTCCTATCCTTTTTGTGCAACACCAGTTCTTTAAATATTTATATATGAATTGTTGCTAGTATTCTGGATCCTTTTAATTTTTCTTGAGTGCAGACGAAAAGCTAAACAACAGTGTGAAATTTCTCGATGGAGAATAAATTAAGAAGATATCTTAATTTTATTTTAAAATATTTTATTATTAAATATATTATCATTCACGATATATTGAAGTCAATTGGAGGATACTGTACTCATTTGGCCCTTCAGACACTGCTGAATGAATTGGAAGTTCATCTTGGACTTTCTAATCATGAATATTAGTGCACCTTTCTAGGAACCTTGAAAGCTAAATTTATGTATTTTTTCTTTACTCATTCTTTATTAAATAGAGTGACCGAACTCTTCAAATTATACAGTAACCTTCCTGGAGAATTAATGTTACAGAAATATGAAAGGACTGGCTAAACTGTCTCTCTATCAAATGTTTCTAAAAGGCTTTATGTATTTATAAGACTTCATGATCTACTATTGATGCAAATTACTACGGATAAAAGAAAATCCATCTGTTATCAAAGAAAAAAATAAATGAAGTAAGTCCAAGGATTTGAAAGACTTAGCATTAAGGACTAAGAATTCATACTTTGTGATGGGTTTATAGTAACTGACAGTAGAAAAGACTTTTTAGCATTCACAATGTTTTTCTTTTTTTTTTTTTTTTTTTTTTTTAATCGAAAGAAAATGACTTTGCCATAAAAGCTTCTCTTGTAACATATCCCACTTCATTTCATAATTTTGTATTCTTTGCTGAAATGTCTCAATTAAAATATGACCTACACCATTTCATGCCATGTTGGGCATTACTGGTTTTGTTATTATTACCCTTACATTTAATCAAATTGTCTGTAGCTAAATAAATAGCATTTCATCAAGAGCCGTTGGATTTCAATCAGCTAGGAAACAGATTACTGGCACAAGAACAGATCTAAGGCTAGTGTCTCCAATCTGCAACTAATTGTGTGCTGATAATAGCACTGCCCACAGGCAAATCTTGCTGTCCTGATACATGATAGATTTTCCTGTGCATTAATATTAAATCAGATGGAGACATTTCTATAATACTGTTACAGTTACTATCTTTAACTTTTCCTTTTTAATTTGAAGTGTATGGTGTTTGGAGATACTACCTCTGTTTCATTTCTGAAATTTAATGGAGAAAATATCTCAAGGAAAACATAGTAGCCATGCTTTTTTCTTTAGTTGCTCCTCTTAAAACAGTCCCTTCTCTAAGAGATGAAGTACTGTTGATACTTATTTAAGTGTTTACCTGGAAGTCACATACTCTCCTTGTGTCAGAGGGGAGAGGAGCATATCTGACAGCTTGAGTCTTGCAGCAGGAAGCAGTGCTATTGCTTGGTGGTGAGGAGGGTTGTTTGGAGTGCACATCCAGGAGTACTCTACGGGTGAGCTGCAGACCACATACTAACCACGTACCACATGCAAAATACTGCATTAAAACATTACGAACATTTATGTTTTTCCAATCTGAAGATGAGAGTGACTACTGAAGCACATAGAAGTCCTTGTCCTATGGGCTCTCCACAAATGCAGAGCACACAGTAGGAAGTGCTTTTAAAAAAGGAAGCCATAGAATAACACATAGTGTAGTCAGCACATTATAAGTGCTCTGAAAGCAAACTGTCTGCCCATCTATGTACATTGTTCTTGTGAAATGATTCCAACAGTTTGAAATCTATTTTTCACCTTGCTAGTTATGCAAACAGCTCTTCACGTTTTCACTAAAGCAAGTGGGAATTGTTCACTGTCACAAATAATAAATAACAAGAGTACCCGATCTGCACAGCATGGAAGTGATAAAAACACATGCTTATGAGTGCTTGAGATTTCACAGCTATTAATTTTGAACTTTCTGATTGCAGTTCTGTTTTACAAGAGTAGATGCTGTTAGGGCAGCAGTGCACTGTGACAATGAAAGATTATGACAACATCCATTTATCATAACAAACTTGATAAATTCAGTGTAAGAGATGGTCAGAAATTCCCCTGAAACCTGATATCATAAAATGCATCTTGCCTTTACTGAAAAAATAACTTTTTTTTTTTTTCCATTACCAATAATCTTTAATGCAAAATTAATACTAACGAATGCTTGATAAGGTTTCTTTGTACAGCTCTTACCGGTGTTAGTAGATTCTTTAACACATACATTAAGGAACATGAAGTTTTTGCAGAATGCTGCTGTATATGCAACATGTATTCACATAAAGAAAGGTCTTTTACAAATGGTCAGCTAATACTACAGCACATGGGAAGTTGAAAAGAAAAGAAAAGGAAAGGAAAGGAAAGGAAAGGAAAGGAAAGGAAAGGAAAGGAAAGGAAAGGAAAGGAAAGGAAAGGAAAGGAAAGGAAAGGAAAGGAAAGGAAAGGAAAGGAAAGGAAAGGAAAGGAAAGGAAAGGAAAGGAAAGGAAAGGAAAGGAAAGGAAAGGAAAGGAAAGGAAAGGAAAGGAAAGGAAAGTCAGAAGGACTCTTCAGTCTTCAAAGAATATTTTAAAAACTTTTTAAAAGTCACCTCAGCATTAAAACTCCAAATTACAAGATTTGCCTGAAAGCATACTCCCCAGCTACCTCTGTGTAAATGTGGTAAATAATATCATTCATTTTCAGATTGCAGTATTCACAGTGTGGTAGGAACGTTTCAAATCAGCAACCACATTTTTGGTTTATGGGTACAAATGGGATTTCAGTTAATAATTAGGCATCATTCTGAAGCTGTGTATTGTAAGAGCAAAATGTACAGAGGCTGAACGCTCAATTTGTAGTATTTCTGTTCATATTTCACAGCCATAGCAGAGGAAAAAAAAATCTATGATATAGAGTAGAAAAACATCCTGAATAAAGGAAGTGTGAAGTAAAGAAAAACGTGTCTAGAAATTTTAATTAATTTATTTATTTTTTAAAAAACCTTACTGTTCTAGAGGACACATCTCTGGCCTTTCTAAAATCCTCACTGAGTTGGTAATTTTATTCCCCCCCCCCCCCCCCTTTTAAGAATATAATCAAAACCATGCTAATCTGGATCAAGGGCATGCCTCAGAGTCTTGAAATCTCTGAAGAACACATTTTGTTGTCTTTCCTATTTTTGACATCATCATAGAGATTTACCTTCAACTTTGCTACAACTTTTAGAGATAAAAAATAGTTTATTTACAAAGCAGGGGTTTAAAGGTTTTAATCAACATTTTCTGGTTCATCACAAAATTAACAAGAAAGAATTGCAGATCCACTTCACTGCTGTCAGTGAAGTGTCTGGCTCAGTAAGCAGACATTTTGACTATTGACAGCAATGCATTTCTGATTAGTTTTAAGGTGTATCCCATTTTTAAGGCAAAAGCATGTAATCTGGAGGATGAAAAAGAACCATCTCATGAGAAAAGGAAATGTGGCAAGGACATTTTTGTGCCTACTACTTTTTTCTGTAGTGGAAAACTGCAGATATTTATTTTGTCTCCCAAAGGAAAGGTCTAGTACTTAAGCTAGACTTTTCTCGTAGAAAAGGAGAACAGAGTTCTTTTTTCTTTCTGTCTGTCTGTCTTTTTCCCCTTAGAATTGCACTTGGAACTCAGAAAGAAGAGCTGTTTCTTAAATCATTCTGGGACTGCAGTTTTTGGCTGTCTTTTATTTTATAATTGAAAAAATGTTTTTGGAGAACTTTGTCAAGTAAAAATGATGCTCTGTATGTTCCTTTTCCTCTTCATCAAAAGCAATGCACATTTTAGACACTGGGGGATGTGGATAGGAAAGCTCCATCTTTCCATGCTGTTATGATTGTCTACATTTTTTTTTCTTCCCCTCTCTAAGCTTATATTTGAAATGGTTTTGAAGGGACTCTTACATGGACCGTAGGGTAGATAACTAGTATTAAGAAATAAAGGATTAAATCAAAGAAAACCTGAGATGGAAGCAATTGCCTCCAAAAGCTTCTCTCCCCATTTATTTTATTTTATTTTATTTTATTTTATTTTATTTTGTTTTGTTTTGTTTTGTTTTGTTTTTGTTTTAAATACAAAGATTCTCTTTAAGTAAGCTCATCTCATGAGCTTTAAAAGAATCATTTGCATATTGGCTTCATGAATAGCTGTTCTGAGAGCAAAATAAAGTCGATCTGATAAACTATTTGTTTTAGGAGGGAGAATTTTTCTGGAGGAGGCAGTAGAACAGAGATCAAAAGGATAATACATACATCAGAATTTTACTCACATATAGAATAGAATAGGTCACTGAGTAGGGACCTTCAAAGATCATCTAGTCCAACTGACCACTTCAGAGCTAAACAAATGTTAAAGCATATTATTGAGAGCATTATTCAAATGTCTCTTGAACAGTGACAGGTATGGTACATCAACTGCCTCTCTAGGAAGACTGTTCCAGTGTTTGACTAACCTCACAGAAAAGTTTGTGATATCTGAATCTCCCTTCGTGCTGCTTTGTGCTGCTCCCATGTGTCCTATCATTGGTTGCCAGGAGGAAGACACCAGCACCTTGCTCTCCACTTTCCCTCCTCGGGAAGTTGAAGAGGGGATCCTGTAATATAAGTATTCTAATCCCAGTTATCATGACTTGAGTTTTTATTCTAACCTTCCAAGTGACAGTGTGAAAACTTCTAAGTTTTAATTTCAGTCTCTCTTCTTTCCAACAAACCAGTCTAGTTTTCTCATATAGAAGTCTGGTACTGCTGAACACTAGAGGTCAAATGCTAAGATGTGAAGACAACATTATTTAAACTTAATTATTTCTGCTGGATATTTGGAAGCATTGGAGATTCAGAAGTATGTTACTCTTGGTTGTTTTGTTGTTGTTATTGTTTTTTTAATTAACTTCTTCTGTAGAACGATATGTATTTGAAAGTCTATGCATGTATGGTGACAGGTAAAACAGTGAAGACAGGAAATAGTTTCATTTACAAGGTTTCCCTGTGCCTTAGAATACCAGCACATGTCCATATGCCATTTTGGATTCTATTTTTCCCCAAAGGGATCTTTCCTTTTGTTAAAATAATGTCAAAACAAAATCCCCAACTCAGGCTGATTTCTGCAGTCATGAAGCAAAATTACAAGGTAAACTTAGAAGCAGTCCAGCAAGCACCTATGGCTGACCTATGTTGCAACGAATAAAGAGAGGGAATGTCGGTTTTATGGCTAATCCTCTCTGTATTTCACGAAACCTTTTCTTTACAAAAGAGCACAAATGAAGTGGTGTCCATCTTGTCTACTTTTCCATAATTCAAGAGCTAGGAAGCCTTATTTGAGAGAAGCTTATTCTGTGACTTTGTGTGTAATTGACAGTGAAGGGGGAAAACGAGGCAATGTTATGCCTTTTCTAGCTCTTTGTAAAAGAAGGAATATATTTACTCATTAATGACCCAAGCTATGAATAGATTTATGGTTTATAGCACAGCCTTAGAGGGGGCTAAGAGAACTTAAGGATTTATCACACAACCTTAAAGGGGTCTAAGAGAATTTTAAAGAAAGAGATTCTCAGACTGGAAATTTCTGAGTAAACATTTAACTGTCTTCTTGGCAGTACATAATTAAATTATCTGTTGACATTTTGCAGGCACAGAAAAAAAAAAGAAAGGTACAGACAAAGTAATAGAAGCATACTGATGACCTATTGTTAGAGTTTAAGCAAAATAAACGATTAGCATCTAAAATACAGAGCAGAGGTAATAAAAATAATTTCAAGCTACTATCCACAGTGCATAGCATCCAGTAATACAATTTAGTTCATTACATTTCTGTATGATGCAGTGTTATTATATTCTCTCTCTGTGTCCTGGGCTTATACTAGTTCAAATTCTTGGACTAGTACCTAACAATAGATGCTTCAAGATGGCCCACAAATGAATCCATTCGTATAATTGTAAAATAATGAAACCACATCAAAGGTGTTTTTGTTTTGTTTTGTTTAAATCGAATATTCTTACTTGTATTCAGTGGAGGGGGAAGGAGAAAAAGAATTCATGTGTGTACAGGACCTTGTTAAAAGACTGGAGTTTCCCTAACAAAAGTTCAGATTTGTTTTATTCTAAACATGCCCTTTGTATTAAGATTTTGGTTTCTGGTCCATAAGAAATGGATAATAGCATTTTCTGGAGTACAGGCATGTTATGAGTTCAGACAGAGGTAAGTAATGGCACCCGTGTTCTTATTAAGTGTGGAATTTTGTCCAAACTCTGCACTTTAAATGGCAAGTGAGAGTCCCAGTACCCCAGGTATCAGGTTCCCTCACCTGGTTGTGCTGTCATACACTCTGAAGGAAATGTAAGAAAGCACAAATTGTAAGGTTGCTATATTCAGCTTTTAGACGTGTTAGGGTACTTTCTACAGGGCACTTTGAAATAACACTGGTACGATGCTGATATCTTGTATATGTTTATAGAGTTGGCTTACAATGAAATGGTGTACAACATGTAATGGATTTCAACATCTTAACAGAGAATAAATTTGGTTCTTTTGTGAACAAGTCATGTTACTACACTTCTTAGATGCTTTCCTCCTATTTCCTATGTCAGAATTAAAATTCTATTTCCTGATTTATGTTGATAATAATGTCTAAATTTATCTAAATAATGTTCTTTGACAGTCTATATTTCATTATTAAAATATAGTAGATATTTCAACCTAGTATTAGGGCATAGTGGTCTTATTTAGCACTATTAAAATAAACTTATCTTCCTGCACATTGATGACACAGGGATAAGGTTTTCAAAATTTCCCATGAGTCTAAACTGTGTGTTCCCTTTAAAAACTCAATTAACTAGGAAAAAAATTATGCTGATCTCATTTGTATGAATGTACTTAAATCAACATAACTGTTGTTAGGTCCCTAAATCTATACCAGTTCTCAAAATAAAAATGAGGTAGAAATATCAATTTTCATGTTTTTAAACATTTTCATGTTTAAAAATTGTTTTAAAAATTGTCCCTTTGTCTAACTCACTCCACCTCAGCATGTTTGTCATCTGGCACAAGTTACGTATGTAGGGCCACTTCAAAAAAAAAAGAGATAGGTACCTTCAGAAGTCAAGCTATTCTATCTATTTTAAGTAGGTGCTCTCCCCTGGGACTCTTCCTATTGATTGTATAAGATGACTAACTTAGGTGGCTTCCAAGTCACTAAATTTAGATGAGATTCCAGCTGTACTCTGTCAGTTACAATTTTTCTGAGTGTGTTATATTTCATTGGTAAAAATGATAGTGCAGACCTACAAAAAAAAAAAATATATATATATATATATATATATATATATATTTCTGTACATTTTGACTGCTGGAGCACGGAAAAGTGGTATATATGGTAATATGGTAATTAAATCTTTACCGTAGTTATTTTGAGTAAATAGTGATGATGATGTGATGCTGTCCTGATAAAATAGGTCATGAGTTCATCATCAGGATTTCTGCAGATTTTGCTTTTCACCATTTGCAGAAGATTTTGACACTTTGCTTTGTCCTTCTTGCCCTAGGCAATCCTTGCAGTGAATAAACATCAGAGTTAATTACAGAAAAAAAATAAAATCATATGTATTTATTATACTTCATAAATAAAATTCATGGCTTTTGCTGTTTCTGTATTCAAGCCTCAAAATTCTGTATTCATTCCTCAAATGAGGAATGTGCAAACTGAGATACAAGAAAGGTATTTATAGCTTTCCTAGTAACTAAGATAACAGGCAGCAGTCACAACTATTCTAACTGTTTTATGTTTTGTCCTCTGTTTGGCATGTTTAACCAATATGGCTTGAACTCTTATAGTCAAGAGTTTATATCATTAATTTTATATAATGATAAATGATATATTAATTTTATATCATGATAAATGCTTTGAAGTTGTATATAAATGTGCCAAAGACAAGGTTTTGTTTTGTTGTGATTGTAGGAACATCAGATTTAGTAATGCAGTGCTTCTTCTTTAATCATAATGTTGATGCTGAAGATTATGAGCAAGGTTTACTAAATTTATCTCTTAGTTGAACCTCTTCAGGAAGAAAAAAAGAAACAAGAATGGGAAGGAAATATTAGCAATGTTTATACTCAAAAATTAATAACAAAAAGTGAAATTGTTAAGGTAACTCAAAGAAGTTTAAAGCAACCAAATTCTTATGTGTAAGATTAACAACACTGTTTGTTTGCAAAGTAATCTGTAAGAAAAGCTGTCTGATAAAAACTACTGTCTTGGCTTTGGCATAATACAGCATTTTGTTAGAATTTCTGCAGTGTTCCTCATATTATGACTTTATAAAAACTGCATCTGTCATTGATTTTTCTTTACCCTTAAAATGCATAATTTATTTGTAGTAATATTAAATGATGTGAAAGCAGAAACACAATTGCTCTAGTGCATGAAGTTTTCATTTTGAAAACAGAAAAATTATAGTGCTCTAAATGTTAGATTATTATGTTTCCAAAGTCTGTGCTTGTAAATTCAATGTCCTATTCCCTCTCTGCTGAGAAACAACTGACAGTTTTGAGGTAGAAAAAATCATGGGGGTAGATCAAGGAGATTCAACTGAGAAAATGACAAGCATGCATTTCTTTTCCCCAAGGGGAAAAAAATGCTTGGAAATATTTGCACACTTGGAAATATAGTGGCTGTCTGAACAGAGAGATAGAGGTGTATTGGGAATCTTAACAGAAATGGCTCAGTGGGAGTCCATCCAACTAATACAGACTCTTATGTCCTTGATAAAAGTCTGCCTAGCTGCAGATGAGAACTATACGGGAGGTAATTGAATATATCTTTGTGAAGAATAAGATGCTGTGACAGAGAGGTCTTTACAGAGTCATGTATTGGCTACAATAAGAAGAAATAACTCAGTACCATGAGATTTTGCAACAGATTCTATAACTTTCTTATTTCACACATTGGTTGTGTAGGAGATCAGCATGTGGTTATTATAATATGATGTTCCTACATGACCTTGCTCTCCATGCAAGACAACATAATGTATGGATTATCTGGACTTTAAATAATCAGTTTGAACTTTATTAGCCTCTATTTCTTTCAGTGCAGGAGCATCTAGATGTTTCTCACACATATAAGTGTATGGTTATTTTACATAAATAAACATCCTCTTAACTTTCACAAACTTTTTAGACATTGTCTATGGATATCTAGGGGTCTATAAATCTCAGACTGATACACATCATTTTGTAAAATGTACAGCTGGTTCCTGCAATTGGTTTATCTGTCATCACAGAAACTTAATGTAATTTTCATCAAAAAAAAAATTGTAAGCTACACCTTGGTAGTTGTTACAGATTTTTCTTCTATAAAACCAAAAAACAGGCAAAGAGCCAGAATGAACACAGAGTTAGCAATTTCATCACATTATTAGTTAGTGATTTAAGGGATTTGAGGAAGATACGTAAGATTTAGTTATGCCTGTCTCCAAGCTACTGCTTTAATGCAGGGTTGACTTCTGTGACTTCTGTTTTAGCAAAAGACCATTTGGGGAGCCGTGTGTTGCTGAAATACAGTCATTTCTGTCATTTGGGGGGGAGGGGAAGGCTCTAAAGAGCAAAAAAAGACAACTGTCCAAGTGGTTTGAAAAGGGTATTTTCTATCTTTTTCTCTGATCTGGAACAGAACATATTTTGAAATAAAAGACCCATGTATCTGCCCTTTAGTATTTCTATCTGACCTTTTTAAAGACAAAGAAACAGAAATCTCATACTTGATATAGAATACTTGATATTGAAACAAATAAAAGGCACAATCCTGCATACCCTGCTAAAAATTATGTATACAGTACCTAACTTTATTTTTTTAAATATCCTGATTGTCCTCAGGCTTATTATTAAATCATTAGAGTTATTATTTTCAATGCCTGAAAAGTCTGCTTTTTCAGTAATTGATGTTTTGTTGAATACTAATAGAAAAGTTATTTTTATTTGCCATCTCTGATAGTTTGATTCATACTATTTACTTTAAAAATTATGATTCTGCAATGTTGTATTTTAATGCTTTTTGCATTATTGATAATTAATAATAATATTAAATATGATTATGAGCAAGTATGCTTAATTAGATTTACCATTAAGTAAATAATTAAAAATATTTAATTACTCTAAAGAAAAAAAGGAATACAAGATTAAAAAATGTGCTCCTCTGGATTTTTTTTTAATTGACTAATACTTCAAGGAACTTTTGGAATTTAGCACCTGCACATAGATATTAAGTTGGTTGCATTTACTATACTATAATCTTTCAATTAAAGCAGTAGATATTTTAGAAAAAAAAAAAAAAGATTATATGTTCAAATACAGTATATGTTTATTATTTATATCAGAAATATTCAGATATACAATGATCATCAGACATATTATGTTTGTATCACTCCTCTTTTGTTTGTTTGTTTTGTTTTTTAATTTAATTTTCTTTTGTTTTTAAGAAGCAGAGCCTGCCAGAATGCTGGGCTACAAATTTTGTCATGGATTTTACACACTGATTGATCATTGCCATTTCATTGGTTGCTGGTGGCTCTGTCTCAGTGCAGTACATTAAAATAATTTGTTATATTTCTAGCAGCTATGGAAAAGTGATATTCTTTGGTGTTTCTCTGATGATTTAAAATTTTTAGACATCAAAATTCTTACTGCCTATGGAAGGAACGATTCTGGCAAATGGCATTAGTACACCCACTATGAAAGTGACTGGGGACTAAATACCTTATGCAAGCATCTGTCTGCTGGCTTTCAGAAGTAATTGAAATTCACTGTGATGTACCCGGGTGTATCCCATTCTTCTCCCATAATCTCAGCAGGCAAAATCAAGTAGAGGAGAATAACTAATTCAGTATCTGTGATAAGAAGTTACAAATGTCAGCATAGCCTCCTTCTAAGTCATCGTGTTCCAGGAAGATACCAGAGAAGTTAGTATATTACTCACTGCAGTTTCAGCATTTATCCTCTGATGAGGCCTACTTGAGGGTAATCTGCATTACATGTCCTGTGTAGTATCCTGTCCAGCAATATCAGATTAAAATTTTATTTTGATATTATCTCAGTAGAAAAAAATTAGAGGCTTTTGCTTTCTTTTGAAATAATCTCTAAGCCAGGGATATCTCCAGCTAGTTTCCATTTCTTTTTAAAAAGCTGACCTTGTGTGCTGGGGCTTTGATCTTTTTCTATTTATGCTGATGAACTGCCGTTTTAGTTTATTATTAAAAAAAAAAATGAAAGGCTACATTTTTACATAAATACACATATGTACATACATAAAATGCAAACATTTATATTTCTTGATGCAATCCACAGGTACTAGGAAAGTAGTTAAGGCAGCTACTGTTGTTGCAGAGTTTGGACAAACATGTTCCAGAATTACTATTTTTTATTTTGTGCTGTTTTACATTTTTATGCAATAAATAAATAAATAAATAAATAAATAAAAGATTTAATTAGCATGTTTTAATTTATAGGATCATACCTGTTCTTTGTGAGATCAATTAGCACATTAACACTCTTACTCTCCAGAATAGGTTGGCTGGGTTCAAGCTGCCTACTGTGAACAGTTCCGGTGATGGCTGTTGACTGACTGTGCACTACTGCATAGTGCATAGCTGAAGGTTGTGCTAAAAATTTAGCACTATGGGTGCATTGGTCCCACTTACTTTACTACTATAGATAGTGCTTTACTGTCCATTCAAAAGGTTTTCATTTAATTTTATTTTATTACATTTTTACATGTCACAGCTGTTTCCAGGTGTAAAGGCACACTGGAAGAAACATCCTAAATTTACATTTATGCAATTACAATAGTATGTTCATGTATGTACACATTTGTACGTGGAAAATTTGTATGTGAAAACTGTATATAGATATACTTAAAACATCAACTAGACTTTTATGTGACTGTATTCACAAATAAAATTTTTTGCACTCACACAAAAATGACTCATAAACTATAGGATTATGATTGTGTTCAGGCTATTACAAATGCAAAGCAAAATGAAGTAATACCCAGAAGTCCTGAATATTATAAAAATATATACATATATTTTTAAGTGGATTTTTAAGTGGATTTTTTTTTTTTTTTTTCTGGCAGTCTAAAAAGTTAAAAAAAAAAAAAAGATAGATAAATGCTCTCTGACATCATCATTGCTACTATGATTACAGTGCTTTACAGAACTGGGGATCTTTCCCTCTTTCTAGACTATTAAGCAAAATCTCATAGGAAGAATAATGCCCACAGCATTTCCCACTAAGCACTTGGAAGTGCTCTTTGTAGGAATATTACAGATGAAATTGTGAACTCAAATTCTCATCTCAGCTTAGATGTAAAAGTACACTGGAAAAATTATACTAAATTTACATTTCTATAAGTGAAAATAGAATATGTCCCATGACATTATTACCACAGATCCCTGAAAAATGGTAATTGAAATATTCCCTCTCTTAACACTAAAACTGAACCCCCTGCTGTTGGGTAGGAACTTAAATTCCTGTTGTTGAGAAATCAGGATGGTCATGGGTACCACAAATTGCTAAGAGCTTTCCCTGAATAGAATATAACTAAGTAGTATCAGCAGAAAGTGGTGATATTGAGTGAATCTCAGGAAATTTTGACATCGTAACATTCTGAGGTTCTTGTTTACTTCTTGAGGCAAGATTGGAATTTCTCATTGCAGTAAACTAATAAAAATGCATTACAGATAGCAGTAGGAGTTCTGGAAAGGTTTTGTTAACCTCTTCATTCTGGGGATCCTCATTAAAATGTGCTAATGAAAGCTCTGAAATGGCTAATACCAGTGAACAAAATAGTATAACTGTTAATATCACAGTTTGATACATGCTTAAATCACTAAGGAAAGATTTATTGAAACATTTTTTTTAAATGAAAAAAAAGCATCAAAATATCATTCTTTCACACTCAGATAATTCCCAGATGGCTGGAAGAATAGTTAGGAGAAAAAATAAAAAATAATAAAAAAATATCTGGCCAAGTTTGAGAGGTTTCAGCACCCAAAATAAATTGAGAATTGCATGAGAAATAGCTGCTTAGAATAAAAGTGGTATTTCAACCTCACATTGAAATATCATGTATGTAACTCAGAAAAGCACTACAGTGAATTTGAATTATTCTAACTACATAAAAAGGCCGGTGAAACTATGTGCCATTCCAAGGCCCATGTTTGCTTATGTTCAAATACTTCTGGTATCAATCACTCTTTACTCTACTTATCTCTATTTATCTACTCAAGTGGTTGGGATTGATCAAAATGGCTGGAAATGCTTGAAGAAAATGCATCAGGTGTGTGTGAGCTACCAGCCTTCCATATGGTTTGTTAGAATATATCCTGAAATCAGTTCTGCTTCATACAGGTCAAACTGCTGTACACTCATAAGTCACCTGGGAAGATGGCTGTCATATAGCAACTGCAGTAGTGATATGAGCACAAATGTAACACTTAATTCTTTCTTTCTATTGGAAAATATGTACTCATTTGTTTCAAATTGTTTGGAATCTGAGAGGTTTTCTACTTTCAAGAATTGTGAATTAAAGACACTAAAATACAAGCTCCCTACAGGAATGACACTCTCATGCAATGTAGGAACTACTGGCCTGAATTAAAAAAAAAAAAAAAAAAAAAAAAAAAAAAAAAAAAAAAAACCACACCTTTGAAAACTCTAGGTATTTTTTGCCTGTAAAAAATGAAAGTTATGTGATAATACTGTCCTGGGAATTACATAAGATTAAAAAAAAAAGTGATTTTAGCCAGAATTACACACTGGTATATTTTCAGCAATTCTGGTGTTCCTAAGAGGTTTTCAGCTTTAACATTAATTAGTCTTTAATTATTGTAAATTACTTTGGCCATTGTTATGGATTGACATCAGCCAACAGCCAAACACCCACACAGCTGCTCCCTCCCTCCCCTCTTCCACACAATAGGCAGAAAGTAGAAGGAAGGTGATGAGAAATGGATTGAGATAAAGACAGTTTTGTAGGTGAAGCAAAAGCTGTGCATACAAGCAAAGATTAGTAAGAAATTAATTCATTAATTGTCATCAGCAGGCAGATGTCCAGCCACTTCCTGGAAAATAGGGTCTCATCATGCATAATGGTTACTTGGGAAGAAAAATGCCATCACCATGAATGTCTTCCCTTCCTTCTGTTTTTTTTTTGTTGTTGTTGTTTTTTTTTTTTTTTTTCCTTGAGCTTTTAGTACTGAGCACATCATCGTATGGTATGGAATATCCTTTTGATTAGTTTGGGTCAGCTGTCCTGTCTTTGTCACCTCCAACTTCTTACTCACCCCCAACCTACTTCCTGGCAGAGTGCAACAAGAAAAACCCTTGAACTCTGTGCAAGCCTTGCTCAGCAACAGCCAGAAGATTAGTGTTGTCAACACTGTTTACCTTGTGCCATGAGGCAGTGCAGAGCACAAAATAGAAAATAGTGAATCTGTCTCAGATAACATAACAGATTGAATTCCAAACCTAGTGGAACTCTTAAATGTTGACCTTAGAGCCAACTGGATCAGCACCTCTTTGAAAATTCATGTGAGAAAATTCTTCACAGCTGCATAAAAAAAAAATTAGCAAACTTTTTTTTTTTTTTCTTTTCTTTCAATTTGGATTAATTAGTGGTATTTTTTTTTGTGCTGTACTCCGTGCTAGTAATTGCTCTGGTATGTCGAAAAACATCTGTATTACTGAAGTTGCATAAAATGTCAAATTATATCAACATTTGTGGTAGAATCTTTTATAACTGAGATCCTGATGGCTTCTGAATAACATAAAATTGGAGAAATATGTTACAATCATACAGAATTATGATAAAATAAAAACAAAAGCATGCTGTACAGTGTTCTGGACAGCCAGTATGATGATATCTTAATATGTCAGGATGCTCTCCACAATTTTTGATGAAGCTAACTTTATAAGGCAGCATGGTATTTTGTAACATGAATATTTGATCTAGTAGAGAAGAAAAATTTTGTTTACCTTCAGATGTTCTCTCTTTCAGTCCTTGAACATTAAAAGAGCCTGGGGAACCATTTGGAGAGCATAAATTGATTATTGTTGTTTGCCTTTGTAAACAGAAGCTTCTAATTCACAAATTTAAAGATAAATTGTGTTTAAGACACATTCAGACAAGCAATTGCAGTTGAGCTGAAACACTTTAAAAATAGATAGATATTTTTAAATGAAACCATTTTGACACAACTGGGTTAAGAAGTAATTTCACATATGGTTCTTCTGGCAGATGTGAGGAGCTTCCTACCTCCAACAAGAAAGAGTAGGGAGAACCAGCTGGTAAGAACAGGGGGCAATACCTTTTATCCTAAAGCAGAATGCTTAATTGTCATCCTGTAGTAGGAATTTCAAAGTGCATTTAGATGTAGAAACTGGTCTTCTGAAGAAAAAGGAAATGAAATAAGTGATTTGATTTTAGCTGAATACTATGCTAGATGGTCATTGTTTTTATGGTTCTGAGAAATTTGAAAGTGTTGAGATTTGCTTAATGACTGCATATGTAGCATTGTTCTGATGACTGCAATGCCTGCTTTTGGAAGCTCATCTATATTTCTTTTAGGTCATTATAATAACTTAATTGTAAAAGTAATAGTCTAGTCTTAGAGGAGGATTCTGAAAATAACTGCTTTTTTTGCAAGTTCTTAAATGGCATGTTATGAATAGTTGGTATGTTTGTGCAATAGATTTCCAAGCAAAATAGCTGGCTGGAAACTCTATTTGTGATCACTGCAAGTCATAGGACTGATAGAGTAAACGGAGATCTATATTGTAAAGGTAGTAAAGAAAAATTGTGTAGCTGGGCAGTTTTCCTTCAGGCTGTAATTATTACCTATGAGAGGTTTGCCTATTAAACCAGTAACTTAAAGGAATTCACAAGCAAGGAGACATAAAAATCCATTCTGTTTACATTTATACTACCTTAAAAGAGCAAGGGGGAGAAGCCAATGGAACAGATAATATGAACATCGTTGGCTTTTTACATTTGATTTCCCTAATAAATGTCTCCTCTTCATTGCTCAAATTGTTTTTGCTCTAATTTTTCATTAATTTAATACAACGTAATGAATATTTCTTGCAAAACTTTTCCTACCCAAAACTTTTACAACTTTATTTTGACCACAGCATTAGAAACACAGAATGAGTCTGACAGGCACAGGGAAGTTTGTTGCTGCCTAGCACATTACTTGCTAGATATTTTTGTTCAATCTAGTGTTTCAGACCTTGCATAGGGATAAAAATGTAGTGTTAGAAGGGAATTCATAGATATCTGGCATCTAAATTCTTGAAAACTTTCAAAAAGAGCATTCACTGCCTACCTAGGTAGAAAATACTAGTATTTTACAACTTCTGTGGAACTGTGGTTTTGTGGTGGTGTTGTTTTTGTTGTTGTTTGCTTATTTCATTTTGTTTTCTGTAATTCTTTGTGCTGTTTAAGAGTCCACCTCTGTCCCTATCTACTCAAGCCTTCCCCACATATGGAGTCCACCACCACTTGTTTTTATGCTCTAAGGACTTAAATATAGAAGAAACATTTCACAGAAACATGTGGCTGAGAGAAATGAATTAGAGAATTAGGGAGCATTCAGCAGGCTGGAGACAAATAAGTCAGTGAGTGTGGTTTGAAGAAGGCAGTAACTGCCTAAATTGGATCTGTTGAAATGGTAATGTGGAAGCAAGGGCTAAGGTAGTTTCATTTTGACTTGTCCCTAGTGTAAATGGAAAAAAAGTCTTTATTGCCCTTTTATAACATTTTCAGAAATGTTATTAGTCCTTTGATATTTTTGAATAAGCTATCATCAGGAAAGCTAATTCATGTTTCATGGACTTCTTGTAGTGGCTATCCTCTGGATTCTCTGATTTATCAGTGTATCTCAGATTCTGTTGCTTGAGCTGAAGCCAGTTCTGAGTAGAGCAAAATGACTATCTCAGAGTGTGATGTTGTGGCATTTCCAACATTCTCCTTCCTGCATTCCTGGTATTTGACCCCTTTACTACACATTTTAGTACACGTTTAATTGTCATTCCACAATAATTTTCTCTTCCATCGTAACAACTTCTGCACACAAAATAATTTATTTGGTTTATATTTGTTTGAATTTTTCCCTTCCCCCTTTTCCCCCCAACCCTCTTCTTTTTTTTCTTTTCAGTCCTACATTTTGCACTTTCTGCTACTGAGTTTATTCTGTTGATTTTTCAAGGTCATTTGAATTCTGGTCTTGTTTCATCAGATGCTCACAGCCTTTCCAAATGTTTTATCATCTATAGTTTCTGCAAGTGTATTCCATTGTTCAAGACTGATAAAATATTGAGCTCATGGCATCAAGCCTGCCAGAGTTCAAGAAGCATTTGGACGACACTCTCAGGCACACAGTCTGATTTTTGTGTGGTCCTATATACAGCCAGAAGTTGAACTTGATGATCCTTGTGGGTCCCTTCCAACTCAGGATATTTTATGATTCTGTGAAATACTTACCAGACATAAAGATCATTACCAGATACTGAAGTCATGGGTTATCTTGTAGTCATACCATAAATAGGAATATATCAAAATACCAAGTTGCTTTGGGTAGTATGAACAGCATGGGATTAAAAAAAAATAAGTCCTGAAAATATTTAAGTTTTGCAGCTGTACACAACCAGGCTTAGGTCACCAGTTAGTTAGCTGGTTCTATTATCTGCATGATCCAGTCACACCAGGCACTGCAGCATAGGCCTACCTGTAAATCGGAAACAGAGAAGCACTGATCTAATGCCAGGTTTGGCAGTCATAGAGATTGTAAGCATTTTGGTCTGTAGGATTGGGCCAATTGTTATACAATCTATTTTTGTTCAGTTATCCTTTCTTGCCAATGCAAGCTCTTTCTCTGTCTCTGTCTCTGTTTGTTTTTTTTCCTTTTTTTTTTTTTTTTTTTTTTTTTTGGTATATATATTTTGGAATACATCTGTAGACGATAGCTGGTAGCGCTGTTTGTTTATCAGTTGTTAATCCAGTTGCCTGGACTTGCTAATTAAATACATCTGTATTATTGTTCTTCCTAAAATTAGAAAAGCAGGAGTGGAGTAAATCAGCTGTAACAATTTGAGTTTCTTCTGCTGCGGAGGTAGACATATCATTACTATTACCACAGTTAATGCAAGTCTTTCCTTTTAGTTTGACATTATGTAGTGGAACGATTAATGAATATTATTTTTCACGGGTTATGCCCATGAACTTTCCCATTCTGTTGTTGTTTCAGGAGGAGAAAGAATATTTTACATATTATTTTTGCTTTCCTGCCTTTCAAAATCTTTTGATTGGTTTTAGGGAGGTATCTTAATGAATTTACAATCTCTTCAGACTTTTACTGATACAGAAAAAGGGAACAAGGAAAAGTTCTGCTATTTTGTTCCCCCACCATTTTTGCTTTGTTGTTGACTCTATTATCTACCTTTGTTATTTTTTACAAGTTTTTGAAGCAGAAAATGGCAGCAGTAGAATAATGTGACTGAAGTGGCTTTAACAAAACTGTTCATAGAAACAAAGGGAAAGGATCTATCTGTTTCAAGATGCAGGAGAACAATGATGTATTGAATGCTCAGTCTTGTAGGTATTTACATATGCAATCAGCATCTTAGTTTACTTGCTATGAGCTTGCTATTGAGTTGAACCCTTTGCCAAAATAAGGTCTTAATTCATGTGTGTATGCATTTGAAAACTAGTTTTCAAAATAAAAAGAAATTGGAAAAAGAGCAGCAAACTAACTCCTGTGGAAAAACCTGGCTTTGATTTTAAGTTCAACAATAGAAGAATTTGCATTGATTTTATCTGTTTCTTTTTTTTAAAGTTCCAGTTATAAAACGTGATTTGCAGAACAGCTTTAGTTTGACATACAGAAAACGAAACTACTGTATTAATTTGTTTCTGTATTTTCTTTTTGTTAATAAAGTTATGTTTTTATGTTTGTTTTTCATTATTTATTTATAATATATCTGTGATTTGTTCAAAGAAACATGAAAAACACCCACTTTCTTTCTTCAGTAGAAAATATGTAAATATTTCCTCATAATGATAATTTTCAATGTTATTTACTTTTTTACTGATGCCTATACGAGTGCTTAGATGGATTACTTTTGTTTTTATTCCATAAGGTTGCACAGCCTCTCTGCTTTTATTATAATGGAATATTTGGAAATCAGTGGGAGCAGTTAAGTTAAAATGGCCAGCCACTAGAAGATATTCAAAGACCAAAAGAAATGTTACTTTGAAAGAAAAAGAGTTATTTGCCTTATTGGTATAATTTACTGATTTATGTTTTTATTATAATATATATATATGTATATATATGAGCATAAAGTAGAAGCCAGATCATTAAGGAAACAGAAAATAAAATTACAAGTAACTAAACATAGCTTCTGAAATAAAGTTGTGTTCTGACAAACTATAAAAAGTTTGCTTTTTGGACATAATAAAGACAACTCTCACTAGAATCAGTGAGAAGCAGTAGGTGATTAGTGCTTTTAAAGGTAACTCCTACAAGCTAGACCAGATCCATATTAGTTTTTTTGAGTGAAAGAATTAGAAAGAAGAATATTCGGTTGGAAGAAGAAATATTTACTCCAGAGGGCTGTACTATTCAGCCTCAGTGTATCCCATGGACAGATGATTTTATTACAGGAAACCTCACATTCTCACACTGACTATTTTATATCTAATATTGTACAGCACTTAAAAAAAAAAAAAAAAAAAAAAAAAAAAAAAAGGTTCTGGGACATTGCCTGAAGTATGGATTAGATTTTAAAGAATTTGCTATATTGGACCTTGGGTTAGTTTAAATTTTCAGTCTGGGAATATAAAAACTGCTTCTTTTTGTTAGCTGCAGAAGCAGTTCAGTATGCTGGAGCTGTTTGTTTGGGAGGAAAAAGAGGCAAGTGCAGACTCCTGGCTGGAGCCCAGCTGTCTGTTAAGAGTTCCAGAGCTTGTCCTGATTCACTTCTGTTTGTTCTTCTCTAGCTTGCTCATTCATATGCTTTTCACTGAATCATGGAACAAGAAACTGTGAAATCCTTGGATCAGTATTTCAGTATACTTTTTACATCTCTAGATACTCCATGATTGAATGTAGTTGACAGTATTGTTAATACCACATTTTCTTAAACAATATTTTTTCCAATGTGTGCAGCAGTGTGGTGAATTTTTGTGTCTAGAAATGCTAAATTGAAACACTATCATAGAAATTATCAACAGTTTTTCAAAATGCTAACCCTAGAAGAGAATGAATGAATAATTACATATTTTTTTTTCACAGAAGATTTATAAGTAAACTTCACAAAATGCTATAGATAAATACTATATCTTTGTAAACATTTATAAATCTCTTTCATAAAATAACTTCTGGTCCATTATTGAATAAACAGAGTAGATCAATTTTTGTGATGCAGACTTATTTGCTTCTCATTTCTCTGTGACAGTAGTCCACAGGATTTTGTCAGTTGGTAGTTGTGGAGATGGATGTACCTGTGGAACTTGGGATCTGACTGAATCATAAAAAATAATTCCTTGCCATTATGACAAAACTCTTGAATTTAACATCTGAAACTGAATGCATGTTCTGAACAATGAAGTACATAGGTTTGATTTCATAAAATACAGGGGGGAAAAGAGAGTTTCTTGGTTTTCTGGTTAGTTTATAAATAAGTTTGCAAGCAAATAGAAAAGGTTAAGAAAATATTACACTACCAAGATTAGCTGGAAGAAAGATGAAGGAAGCCCAGGTGGCTGATATTTTGAATACTAGCTCTAACAAGTTTCCAAAATCTTGTCATGTTTTCTTCTGTTGTCATTCTGTTGGACTTTGTATCCAATTTAGAAGTGGCTAACTAAATACAGCTGGGTATAAGGGAGACTAAAATAGTGTAATACTTTCTGCTTCCTCCAAACCTGCCCCACCTTAGAGGTCTCATTCATGGGTTGGAATGTCAGACTTTATGATGCTTCCTACCCATGGCCCTTCCTAGCCCTTTGCCACTTGCTTGGCTATGTGATCTTCAGACTTTTTTTTTTTTTTTTTTTTTCCTCTGAGTGGGACAGCAATGAAATTCCAATTGCTCTTGAAAGGTATTGGAGGTTCTCTGAGGAGTTCAAAGAATCCCTTAGGTGCTGAAAGAAACTATCTCTTTAGAAACGTCAGGATGTTAATTAGTACTCCTTTCTTTGTTTGTGGTTAGCAACCAAGATTCTTTGTCAGCTTTGGGTTAAACCATTAATGAAAAGGGTGTGTTAATTAAACAACTTGCTTATTTCTAATTGACAAAAGTATCCTAGCTCTCCTGAGACCGAACTGCACAGCAACGTCTGCTGAGAGACACTAGTGAGTTGGTAAGAGACGTCATAGATAATATTAGAGCATCCAGGTGAAGTAGCAATAATGAAAATCTTGAGGCTTCACAAGGGGCAAAACGTAGATATTGATATTCTCAGGAGTCTTCCTCTGTTGTGTTGTTTTTTTTTCTCCACCCATCCCCTAGCATGCAATTTGTGTGGCTAGTTACAGCCAACACAGCATTTGGAAGGAGATTGGCAAGATGGTTTGAAATTTTCGGTTTGTATTGCAGCACAATAAAAACAATATTTAGTTCTTCTTTCTCTCTCTTTCTTTCCCTCTTTTTCTTTTTCTTTACTTGTTCTGGGTGCCATTGATTGAGAGAAAAAAAGAACACAGCATGTACAAAAACAGTTTCTGAGATAGAAATTCTGAAATGTTCATTTATTTCACAGAGTAAAGTGGCAACATTGCCTTTTTTGAGACTGTTGTTTCTTTTTTCTTTTTTTCATTGATAAATTCACTAATGTATTAAAAGAAAGTCCTGCTAATAATCCCCTCAATTTAGGTTCTGTTACAAGGGAGTTGCATTGACATGTTTCTACAAAATTATTCAATCTCGGTGTTTAATCTAAGTATAAAGATAAATATATTTTGCTGCATATTTTAGTTGAAATAAAAAAGTGCAAAAACTGTGGATTTCACTGGTATCTGAGAAACAGAGCTGTGCTGCTACCTTAAAAACATAGGTCATGTTAAAGGTTTTACATGCAAGTCTTCTCTGCAAGACATTAAAGCAACTTCAGTGCTGATATCTTTATTCCCTAATATATTTAAGAGTTACATATTGGAAAAGTATTGAATAATATTTCTTCAGTAATAATTTGCTGTGCACTAAAAGGTACTGTAGTCAATTAATCCAAAACTAAACCTCAGAGCAAGTCAGTTTGAATTTTGACTTATCGCTTATTTAGATAAATGCTAGAATATGTTGTTCCATTGCCTTTGAATGGACAGAATACTAATTTTTGTATAGATTTGTAAACATTTATTTTATGGATTTAAATATTGTGCCTTAATGGAAACATATCTTTTTCTTCTTTTGAATATAATAAATTGATTCTTTGTTTTCATTGTTAAAGGTATCACTTCTATTAAGAAGAAACTAGCTTCTCTTCTTTATAATTTCCTATATATGTAATCCCACATGTAGAAAGCTCTTGAAAGACACAAAAAACAAATTAGGAAACTAGGTATGTCATTAATATACTAGGTTATTAGTTTCATAACTCACATGGCAACTTTAACTTACATGTTTCTTACACAATTTCAATTAATGGTGTGTCAAGATTTTGAACTGATGACAACTTTTATGTGATCTCGTTCATTATCCCTTTGGGAATGTCTAATACAGGCTAGCAAAAGATTTTTGAAGTCTATGCCATAAGCTGCTAAACTGCATTGTTTAGCTTTTGGCAATATGGTAGAAATTACAACATCAGCACTTCCATTTAATTCAGCAAGATTATTTGTATGAGCAGGGTGAGTAGAATTTAGCAAAATGTTTTAAAGCTTTTACGATGAGATATAACATATGTGCAGTGCATTATGGTGTGGTGGTTTTACTGTATGGGCTGCTGCAGGGAAAGTTAACATCCCAGTCAGACCCAGTACATATGGCAGAGTAGTGAGGATAGCAGCTTGGAAAATAGCATATTTTCTGTTATACAAGAAAACGATTATGTCAAAAAAAAAAAAAAAAAAAAAAAGATAACTGTAACAATTACAAAAAAAAAAAAAAAAAAACATTCAGAATAATTATATATTGGTTAGTTACAAATTAAAATCTGAACCCGTTTAAGAGAACATGAAGGTTTATCACTGAAATTCATATTAGTTTTTGTTCTGTGTGATTACAAATACTGTGAAGATAGTAACAGGGAACTTTCCTATTGTTCTAGAAAACAATCAAGCCTATATAGGTTTAGAACATTTTTAGTTTTTACAGGAAAATTTATTTTTGTTCTGTTTCTGTCTCTGCTACATCTGACTATCAGTTCAATATTTACAGAAGTTGTATGTGGACTAGTTCTCTTGCAGGCAGCAAACAGTTTTGTTTCACATCACCTTGTTCAGTTCTGCAAGAATTAGTGGAGTAGTCAAAATCAGATGCTAAATTTTATGTATTGATGTGTTTTTTTGATGAGGTCTTGAAGATATGCAAGATTAAACAAAACAAAAAGACAAATAGACTTAACATTTTGTATGTTAGCTGAACAGAAGCTCAGAGTTGTTGGGTTTTTGTTTGTTTGCTTGTTTTAATTGTTTTATCTGTTAAACATACAGTGAAACTTGGATTGGGCAGTATTGGTTGTTCCATCCCCACACAAGGCAAGTGAGCAATACTGCTTCTTGTCTTGGATTCTAAAAATATTTTTGAAGAATTAATTATTATGAGAAAATACCGATGATTTTATCTGGTCTGCAACTTCTCAGTGTTGCCAGAAAGGTCAAAAACTTTGTCTTGACTTCTTTGGAGTGTGCTATAGATGCATTTTAAAAATGTATGAAATTTCTCTGGTCTTTCTTTTAGTTGTCCCAATACTTAAATGGTCCTGTGAGAAAACAGTTGAAGTAACCATTAGAAGAGCTTTTTGTACCTAGGCTTTGGGACATTATTGTTTGATTATACTATCATATATATATATTATACTATACTATCATATTTATGTTAGTTTATATTTGTATTTTTCTTACCCTTTCCTCTTCTGTCCTTTCCTTCTCAACAAGGCCCTGGTGGGGGGTGATCTTGGTAAGAAAGAGCTGTCAAAAAACCTACATATATATATAACTTGAAAAAACGATGGGTGGAATTTATAACAGCATGCACATGTCTAAATGACTTTGACCTTCTTTGTTTAGTTCCTATGGTTGACTGAATGTAACTTGAAAAAAAAAATAATCTTTTATTTATCTAAGACTATTTCCTGCTTAGTAAGAAACTTGAAATTGATTTTAACTTGACACATTTCTTCTCTGAAGTAATATAAAATCTTTGTCTAATAAATGTATACAGAGGCTTTGTGGCCCATCAGGGTACCATGACATTCCAGTGTATTGATTCTGCGGTGTTAAAGGGTGACATATTTGGTGTTAACGGGCCATCAGAGAATTGGGATTTGAATTGTACACAGTAAGAAGCACTGACTTCCTTGGAACATGACAGGCTTTCTAAAGCAGTGGAAGTAACTGTAGTCTTACATAATTCCTCATGTGTAAACTTTAAAGATTTTGTATAATCATGCAGAAATTAAATTAAAATCTTAGCAAAAAAAACATGAAATGAAAAATACTTATTGACCTCTTAGAACCAAAACCGTCCTGCAGTTTGTAGTCTGTAAAAAGTCTTGACATCCAGAATTTAAAATTAGATCTAAAAAGTAATATTTTGCTTTTTACTTTTTTTTTTTTTTCTTTCTTTCTACAAAGGGTAATTTGTATCCTAGGTAAAGACCTTAGCTTTTCTCAGTGTAGTTCATTTCAGCACACAGGGTTTGTTTGCATTTCACTTAATGTCTTTTCTCTTTCCTTCATATTGTAGGCAAAAGACCCATAAGTGTAAAACTGTAGCAATTTGCTTTACAGGGCATCAAGTGATGACATAAAGAGTATATCTACCAAACTTGTGGACTAGAGAAGGTTAGAAATTATCATCTTCCATTTTACTTTTCTTCAAGTGAAGTGTTCTCTTTAGTTTTAATGACCTAAAGTGGTTCCTATTAAAACAGAATTTTAATTATTGTTTGATTGTATTGATTATAATTATTGTACACACACACACACACACAAAAATAACAACAACAACAACAAAAGAGCTAAGTCAAAAATATGTGTGCTGATTCTAGCCATCTTTGTAAACTTTTTTTGAGGGAGTCCCAGAATTATGGATTTAAATGAGTCAGAACTCAACTTTCAGATTTTAACATATACTTTCTGTTTTGTGTGTTTGAATAGAGGTAATCTTGCAAAGATGTATAGAAGGAATTCTATATTATATGTTTTCTCTGTTTTCTAACAACATAAGTATTTTGCTTAAGCAGATTTGCTAGAAAGTGACAGCTCTGAAAAACTGGACAAAGTGGCTGGTGGAAGTATTTTATTTCCAGGCAATCTAAGTGGTGCAGAAGGAGGAAAATGAAATATCACCATATTTTAAAGATGACAGTTTTGTGAAAGATTTCTTTTCAGTCTTCAACTTAAAACAAATTGAGTAAATCAAGTATATCTAAATGTATGCACTCAAAGATACACTGCTTTTTAGTTTATTTATTTATTTGTTTATTTATTTATTCCCCTTTTTCTTTTTCTTTTTCTTTTTCTTTTTCTTTTTCTTTTTCTTTTTCTTTTTCTTTTTCTTTTTCTTTTTCTTTTTCTTTTTCTTTTTCTTTTTCTTTTTCTTTTTCTTTTTCTTTTTCTTTTTCTTTTTCTTTTTCTTTTTCTTTTTCTTTTTCTTTAGAAGCACAAAGAAGAACACTGAATTAGTAAATGTAAAACACTCTGTGTGGACCATATTTAATGGTTTAATTGTTACCTCTTATCAATTTCGGATCATAAGAGTCTAAGTACATACCTAAGTGAAGTCTGGTACAACGAGACCGAAACTAACTTTTATATTCTTCACTGTTAGGTTGTTGCTTAGAAATTAATCTATTTTGTCTTGCATTCAAATTAACCTCAGTAACACCAGTGATATTTTAGGAACATAATCAGGAGAATATTTTGGTCAGATCAGGTTTTCTAAACATTTGGCAATATTTCATTTGCTTGTTTGTTTTTAATTAAATAACAAGATAGCTGTGCTGATTTTAGGCATGACATCCATTTCTTTAGAAGGGTGTTAATAGATCCTTACCAATTATTAACATGATCAACCATAGATTTTTTTTAGAATATATTTTGTAACCATATTTCTTTATTCCAATATCTGTTCACCATTCAAAGAAGACAGTTCTCTTCTGCCTGAAATCAGCAGATATAAAAAGCAGTCAGGAAAATTGAAATAAGGCATAGTTTGGTGACATTTAATTTACCCCCTCTCAGTTTCATGGGTTCCTGATGCTGTGGCCCAAGAGCCAGGTGACCTGGCCTCCTTGTTTCAATCTTAAATTTTAACATGCATAGTCAAAGTCATTTTTTTTTTAAAGACTAACCTTAAAAGCAGGAGGGGGAAAGAGCTTATTGAACATAACTCTTCCTACCTGAGCAGATGTAATCACTGATGATAAAATACCTGTTCCTCTTAATAGTAGTGCAGTATACTCAGAAAGGTTAATAACTGAGAAATAACTGCGAATTAAATTTCTGTTTAGGGTGTACCCCACTAAGAGGGTGGTTGGGCACTGGTACAGGATCCCCAGGGAGGTGGTCATAGTGCCAAGCCTGCTGGAGTTCAAGAAGCATTTGGACAACGCTTTCAGACATATGGTCTGATTTTGGGGTGGTCCTGTGTGGAGCCAGGAGTTGGACTCCGCGATCCTTGTGGGTCCCTTCCAGCTCAGACTATTCTGTGATTACATGATCCACTAAGGAAAAGGTATCGAACTGTGGAACCCACAGCTTGTGCAGATACAGGCAAAGAGAGGCCACTGTTCCTCTCACTGTCTTCTTCCTCATGTTCTGCAATGAATCAGTCTTATCTGGTAATCTATTCCAAAGAGATCTTAACTACTGTGTTATACCTGTTATAGATACTTTCATTCCTTTTAGTCTCTTCTGCAGTATCCTGAAATGCATTTGCATTATTTTAAATTCAGCAGTCCCAAGCAAAAAATCTGCAACTTTGCTTTTCAAGTTCCTGTCTGATAGGCAGGACCATAGGAAGGGCTTAAGTATTTTCCTTTCAAAAAGCAGAGATTTTTTTACATATGTGAAATATACCATATGTGTTTGGCTATAGGGGAGACAAAAGATAGCAACAGACAAAAGTTTGATAGCAACCACTCAATATTTTATTTTTCTGACACACAGCATGGAAACTTTAAGGACAAGAAATGTCCTCCAAATGTCTCTCGTTTTCTTGGAGAAACTAAACCATTTCACAGCTTTGAAAATAATGAAGAAGCCTGTAAGTGAAAAACTTCAACACTAAAAGTAGCTTCTTTTAACTGCTGAGGAGCTATACTTATTTTCCCCAAATATTTTTTGAGTAGACAGCTTAAAGCAGGGTTTTACTGTTGCACTTCTTATATGGAAAGAAGAAGAAATTGTCACCTGCTAAGTAGAAATACTGAGAGTCATGGAATGACATAATAGCTTGCAGTTTCTGTGTATTTCTAGCAAGTTTCTGTCTAGTTTACAGAATAGATATTTCTGTGTTGTTTTCTTATGGAAGAATGCGATAAAATGGTATTTGGGCATTCCTTTTAATTCCTTTTATAACACTAGCTGGCTGTGTTTCAACATTTTGCTGCATCAGTGTGTGATAGCTAAATATAGAAAGGTATATTTCAAAAAAAATTGGAAAATTTTCCACAAAGTTTTCTCTTTGTAGGTATTCTGACTACAGAAGAAAGACTCAAATTAGAAGAAAAAAAATATATAAAAAGGATCAGAAAAAAAAAAAAAAGTTATTTTTTGAGATGAAATCACCTTAGCAGTCTTGCTATTTGAAGAAAAAGAAAACTTTCATTTGTAAAATGAATATATTTGAAATAGAAAACCTTACAAATCTAGAATTGTCAACTATCAAACTGGGTCGCTATACTCCACTTGACAGTCAGGCTAGTCATAATTTCATCAGTGTACACGAGTCTCTAGAAACTTATTCTGAAATTAGAAAAAATATTTTTTGTGTCGTCATCTGTCTGTCTGTCCATCCCCACCCCCACACCTCCTGCGCCCATCAAGATATGTGGCAGCAGTTCGAAGCTGTCTTTCTAATGAATATTACAACTGATGATGTGCTGGGTATGAGCAGCTGTGGGAAAGTAGACTATGTGATGTTTCTGTAACTTAAATTGATAAAGTGTTTCTGCAATAGCGCACACAGCATATTAGATATAATTTAGTATGAAAGAAGTGGCGATAAACTGATTTTTGGTCCTAAAATAATCCTTTTTCTATGTAACTGAAAAAAAGCTTTTTTGATCAAAAATGCTCAAAACAGCATTTCCTATTCCCATGTTCATTGCATATTCCCATGTACCAAATCTGCAAAAATACATTTGTGGTGAAGAATGTATGAGCAAAAGGGTTCACCTAATATCTGTAAGCATGCAACATATGTTTGGATAAACAGATTGCAGTTCAACGTGAGGTGATTTAGCTGATCTCAGAAATATTTGAATGCAACTTTCATTGCATTCCACTGATCAGTTCCTTTAGGGTCTGTGTAGTGTTCAGTGTTGTAGTACCATAGCCTCATTTGGACACATGACATAGTTTCACATATATAACTGCTGGAAAGTCTAGATGATTTGTGATCAATTTAGGTTTAACGTAAAAGGATGTCCAAGGAATGAAAGGTCACTTCATTAACTTTTTGTTTTTCTTTTTTTTTTTTTTTTTCCTTTACATCATAATATATAAAAGATAAAAAGAACTTGCTCTGTTTCCATTAACAAAAAGTGAATAGAGAAGAAAAAGCAATTATTTGCAGAGTGCAAAATCCTTATGATAGTTTGGCAGACTTTAATTAAACCAGTCTACCACACTGTGTTCATAAGACACTATGAAATAAGCTCTTATTTGTTAATACACCATACTACTCACTGATAAAGGACTTCAACAGTTGTAACTTATCTAGAAGTATGGAATTTATAATTCTTTGAAAGAGAAGCTATATATACAAAAGAAAAAAGTGTTTTGAACTTAGTTTTAAGAAAGTGAACAGTTGACAATTCAAACAGTTTTGTGCTGTCAGTATAACAATAGTATTGAACAAGTATATAACATAGGATGGCTTTATTCTTTATTAGCTTAGCTCATCATTATGATACTTCTGATGCTAGCATTATGATGCTAACATAGGAGAGTATTCAGATAAATGTCTGAGAATTGATTTATATATATATATATTTAAATTTTTAAAGAATTAAAATCTGAGAATTAAAAAACCTTTCAAGCCTTTTGACTTCAACTTGAAGTTACATGGAAAAGGGATTCAGGAAACCCTGTCAGTTTTGGTCTACTGAACAACACCCATCTTACACACATTTTATGAGTCTCTGTTTTACATCCATGCTTTCTGTTATCTGTTCAAATAGTATATTAGCCTATGCCCATATTAAAGGTACAGACTGTTCCTTCTCTTCTAAACACTGGAATTTTCAAATCAGTGATAGCAATGTTTAACTTTGCATTCTGGCATATTTTCTTGTTTCCTTTTTTTTTTTTTTTTAAATTATTATTATTTTTACTAAAATATCCCACCTTTTTCTCTTCCTTGCCTTATATCTTTTCCTCACACTTCTTTCCATAACGTTTTTGTTTAGTTTTGGCTTCTCTTTGAGACTCTACCTTTGGAGCCATACTGTGCCTTTGGCATAATCCTCTTTGCTGCCTGATGGCTGGAATTTTATCCACCCAGGAAGCAGGGCTCCTGCTGCTCCAACGGAATTCCTGCTCCACACAGCATTATTGCATTTATTCTCCTCTTGAGTCAAGCTCTTGCTTTCCCCACTGAAGTAAGGGCAAGAGAAACCCCTGAAGCCCTTTGTACCCCAGGAGGGTCCATGTTGAACAGGGATTACTGGCCCAGTGTCTCGAAATGGCTGAAGTGTGAAGCCATCTGTGAAGTCCGTTGTACCAATGAGATGAAAGATAATACATCACATTGCAGAGTAAGCAATAAATGTATCAGCTTGCTATTTCTGCCACATCATAGCAGTCTATTTTAAATATATCTATACAGCATTTAATTCCATGAATAATGTTCCTCTCTCTCAAATCATTACTCTAGAAGTCTTCTTTCACCTTGCAGTTCAAATGAAGACCTTAGCAAGCAAAAAATTGGATTGACAGATACCAGTCCATGCAGATTAGAAATCAGGTGATTTTAAGAGTACTTTTTAAAATAAAGAGCAGTTAATACCTTTAAAACTAAAGCTGCATTTTATAATACGTGTATTTGTCTTTCATCTCCATTTTTGTATACATTAGACACAGAAGTCTTAGCAATTTTTATTTTCTTAGTGTAACGAATCTAGGAAATTATAAGCAAGTGTAATAGTGTCTTAAGTGACAAAGAATAGGTAGAAGAGAACACAGACCTTTTGCCTTTAGGCAGATTAACTCTGGGACTTGGAAAAGTGCATTCCCTGTTCAATATATGTGGTTTATTCTTTTCAGCATCTACCTACTCTTTCGTAGTAGGTATAGAGAATGACTCTACTTACTGACAGACAGGATAAAAGTTGGTAATTAGAGATGGAAAAACTTCCTATATATATATATGTCTTTGAGATACAATAACTCTTATTTAGTTATATTAACCAAAAGATTGCAGGAAAAAAAGAACTTGGACAGTTATTACCTTTAGAGGTAAAAGATAATATAGGTGTGATAAAGAAATTAAATTAATACTTTGTTTTAATTTTAAACAAAGTCAATAATGTACTTTAGAGGCAAAAGCTGAAACTCAATCTGAGATAGAAACAAAACTTGGAGTCTCATGTATGTAATTCAAGGAGGAACAGAAAAGCATCATCGAATTTTGAGTGACACAGAAAAAGGCATTCCAGGTTTTCTTGTAAATAAACCTGATAGGGCAAAAATGCTGTTTTGTTGGAGAATAGCAAATATACTATTTATATTTAAGTAGTATGGAAGACAAGAATGGATTAAGGTATAAAAATATGACCTCTTTTTTTTTTTTTTTTTTTTTTATGAAACAGTAGAGCAGATTTTAGATGAAAAATCAAGTTGCTGACATAAAGGGGAGAAAAAAAAAAAAAAAGATGGTCTAAGATGGAAATCGAAAATGGCTTTACTGAAGTTCATGTAAGCCAATCTGATACCTTCCCCTGAAAATATAACCAGTTTCCTAGAAAAAGAGGAATTAGTAATCTCATCTCTGTGGACTTCAGCAAGCAGTTCATACTTTGCCACCTGGAAAATTATTTGTTCATCTAAGGAAGATGGGGATTACTAAAAGAATTACAAAGTGTGAGAGATTCACTAAAATGAGGTGACAATGGGTGTTGTTGCGAAGATAAACATTATAAGAAGAGGGAAAGTTCAAGTCAAGCATCAGACAAGAATGATTTTGCTTTATAGTTTCACTTTGGTGCAGAGAATGCAAGTGTAATAATGAAACACGATAATGAAAGAAATGCAACCATCATGAGTCTGAGGGAGGATTAGACTATGCTAGTTGAACAACTGGAAAAAGTTTTAGACTGTAGCAATAAAAAAAAAAAAAAAAAAACCAAAAAAAAAAAAAAAAAAAAGCAAGAACAATACTGTAATTTGTAAATTCAGTCAAGAAATAATCAGATGGGAAATTGGTGAATTAGTTACAGTGGTTATGAGCACCAATGTGACAGGCAAATTTGCTACCGCAACATAAGGCTGCAGCAGGTTGTGTGCTGCTGTGAGAGAATATTCATATCATTCAAAGCTGTGTACATGAAACTTTATTTGAAAGATTGGTATGTTATTCTGGTCAGACATATTCAGGCAGAATTAAGCTTAGACTCAGAGATTCAGAAAGAACTGTTTAATAACTATGGGATATAGAGTTAGCTGTGCAAGGGATGACTGAAAGGGCTTTGCTCATTCAGACTTAAGGCTCTAAGAGACATGCTGTGGCAGGCTAAAATTGGATGGCAGAAGATGTTACTGTCCTCAAGGCATAAATACCTGAGCCTCCTTTGACTCACTGTGTGAACCACTGGCTGGTATATTAGGGTAAACCAAAACTGAAATTGTTTTAGTTTAATATGCCCAGCTGAAGCCTACAATAGCACATGAGCTCATTCATGGACATATCAAATAACCCTGCCCTGAAGGCTCTAAAGCCCATCAGAGGGGAGGAGCAGATGGATGAAGGTGGTAACTATTCCTGCCATCTGGTCTTAAGTCACTGCTACATGAGCCTCAGACAGAGCCTTAAGAAAATAACTGGTGAGAAGAGATTTCATTGCTCTTCATAAACGTATTGGGAATAAATGCTAGCAAAAAATATTGGAGAGCTATGCTGATATAACAGCAATTAATATACCACATATATATTTAGGCTAAAAAAGATGAAAGGAAAAAAAAAAAGATTTCTACCCTATGGATGTACGAAGTGATGTAAAAATATCCTACTAGTTTTGAAGTGGGGTTTCATCGGTTTAGAAAAAGAACTGTATGGATTTTTCCTTTTAGTATTTTCCTTTCCTCTGCTCCTAAGAAAAGGAGAAAATGAAATGAAACAACAACAATAAAACTGTGTGCTAGGCTTTTCATGGTCTGGTTTCTTACTACTGGATTAAACTATTAGTAGCATTATCTACACCAAGATCAAACTATGTTCTGTAAGCTGTTTAAAGAGCAGCCCAAATCTCTCAGCGTGATGTTTGCAGCATCACAGGCATCTCAGGATACCAGTATTTGCTGTTCTCTTTTTCTGTAAACGTTTTTTTTTTTTTTCCTTGACATAGCAATATTATCTAGTTTTCAAGAAAGTCCAGACTGCTGGGTTAAGATAGTAAAATATAATTTAAGTATGTAATATTTTTATTATTATAGTCCTTCTTATAAGGTTGTATTAATGTATTTGTTCAATAGGCTAAGATGTCAGAATTTTAATAAATGTATTATGGAAGTAATACGGAAACCATATAGAGGTTTACATTATTGAGACTTTTAAAGTAGCTTAAACCTATGTTACCCTACTTGTAGCCTTCAAAAATATTATAAAATTATATTTCTGAGCACTGCCTACTAGAAGTAAGTCAATGCACGTATATTGAAGAGAGAACAATAACGTCATCATACTGGCTTGTAATGAAGAAAGTTCTCTGCTTCACTAATTGCATAGCATTGTAGTAAACAGTGTTAAAATGCAACATTTTTATTATTACAATGTTTGTGCAAGAGTGATTGATATAGTTAATAAATGGGAGATTTTATATTTTAATTTTCATACTACTGGTAGTACATGTATGTTTATGACTGACTTACAATTTTTTTTTAGAAGGAATAGATCGTTAAACAGTTAAGCATATGTAATATTTTATTTTTATTTTATTTCTAAGCTATTGGTTTGTGGGTATGAATGAATTCTTTTCAGGGAAAGGGCACAGACACCACTCTGTGTGTCTCTGTGAGCCAGCAGGCCTCTAGTGCTTACCATGAAGAGTGGTTGATACGTCACTCCTTATTACAGTAAAGTGTGACTGTGAACAGAACATAGGAAACAATAATCCTAGTATCCTAATGTTAGTAAGTGGTAGAATTCTCCAGAGAAGGCCTAAGTGTTCAAAATGCCTGGGAAGGCCTACTGTTAGCAGGACATCAATAAACCAGAGGGTTTGTAAAGATTATGAATGATGTATGTTATTTTATCAACGTTATACTTGTAGTGATGTGTTTAAATGATAATTAGTTTATTTTTCTGTTTTTGATACAAAGTGGCATATTTACTTTTGATGGACTTAATTTACCTCTTGCCTAGCATGCAAGGAGTCTGTAGTAGCTAGCTACAACAATGTTGCAAAACTAGACCCAACTGATGTGAAGTAGTTAAGGATATGGCCAATTGTGTTCTCATTTACCTCTGCTTAAACACAGTCATGTTAAACTGTGTACTATATGTAGGTGCCTTATCCTTTTAAGTTGCTTTAACTATTTATTTTTTTTAACTTTCATAACCAGGAGTATTAATAGATTTTCTTATATGAAAGAAGGATATATCTATTAAAGAAATTCTGATGGCTAAAAACTATGCATCTCTTATGTAGCATTCCTTATTAATTTCCTCTTCAGAAAACAAACAAGCAAAAAAAGTTTTTAATCTGTTTGTATCTTTTGTTAAGTATCTTTTTACTCTGTATATGGCCTTTAATGATTCAGCAAATACTGTACAAATGCTACAGCAAATAAAGATTTTTTATGAATATTTACTGATCAATTTTATTTTGTGTAAGAGTATGAGAATTAGAATTTCAGCCCAAATTTGTATTCCTCATCCAACATGTATATTCTAAAGAAATATACTAAATATATTTCCTGTAGTTCCCTATATCCTGTTTTTCTTTCTGTCACAAACTGAAAATGAAGCTGTGTGTAAAAGAAGATTAAAAATAGGTTAGAAACATCTTGTGAAATGTAACAGGAAATCTATCAAGATATATTTTTATCTGGTATTTGCAGTAGTGGGCAAAACCAAGCATGTTGTGTCTTTCAGCTTCATTTAAGACACATTGAATGTTGCAGAAACTTGTAATGTCTCACAGTTTTAGTAATACACATCGATCAGATCAATATATAATATGTACTGCAATCATAACATATTTACAGACTCATTCAATGCTAAGTGAACAACATGAGTGACAAAAAAATTTAACAACAAAAGTTGCTTGCTGAAGTTAATCATTCTAAGTTTGTAGCAGTATGTTATAGCTGTAAACCATACGTTATACTCTATACACTTACTGTAAAAGTGTGGCCTCCCACTTGTTTGATAAAATAATAATTACATGTAATAGCAAATACATATCACTAATACTGAAAGTTCACTTCAGAATAGAAATGAATATGCAAGGAAAAAAAAATAAACAGATATAAATACCACTGAATAAATTTGTGTTGGTTGTTAGAGTAATTTTCAAATACTGTAGCAATGAATTTCTGGAACAGATTTCCCACTGAAATATTCATGCAAGAAAATTGTAACCTATCAAGGAAATACATGAGATTATGCCTATGATAAACAGAAACTGGATGGTGAATTTAAGAAGAAGCTTCCAGACATGTATTTCTGTATTATGCACTGGATTAGTTGAGGGAAAACTGAGGTAGGGACTTTCAAGTCTTCATTTAACTCATTTTAGTGTATATGCATTTCCACACTGGAAAATGGGAAGAGGAAAGAAACAGTAGTATCAGTTTCCAGGAAATTAGCAAGATTCTTCAGCTGCAATAGAAAAGTGAGGAAAACAGCAGCTCATTTAACAGAAATTTGGAGAAGGAAAATTAAAAAAAAAAAAAAAAAAAGAGTATTTTCTTATTTTTCTATCAGTCATTAGAATAGCAGGATGAATTTGTCTATGGATGCAACTATATCACTGATACAGAGCACAGGAAGGTGTTTTTTTTACAGCTGTGAATTTTCCTTGAGTCTATATTTGGAGTCCTGCTGTATAAGTTTTAGTGCACCACTGATCCTTTTGAAGCAGGTTCCTTCCAGAATTGTTGTCAGGGTGTCAGGTGGTTTGTAGCACTTGCCATGCAGTAGCTAGATCCTCTGTCAATTTGATCTCTTTGCCTGGATAATGTATGCCTAGGATTGGCAAGTGGTACAGACTTAATTGCTGGTAAAAATGCAATATAAAGAAATACAGCAAATCCCACTGTCATCCTTCTTTTTTGTACCAAATCAGCAGGTAATATAAATATACCCACTGAGACCCCCATGATCATTTGAATTTGTGAGGACATACTGTATTGCATTTTTTGATTAAAAAAATAAATAAATAAAAATAATTACTTGTTCTACTATGTGTCAGATAATTTACTGTTTACTGAATGTTGTGTTTTTACTTTTCTGTCTTTCCTCTTGCATTGATTTATGACTTGATTTGACAAATAGCATGAATATCTCTGCTAGAAGAGACCTCTGCTTATAGAAGGGAATATTATATCTATGAACCTTTTCAGCCTCAGAAATATCTTACAAATGCTCCCAATTTGTGTTTTCAGCTTGGAGAAGGCTATTTAAAATGTTAGTAGATCTCTTTTGATTACATACTTGTGTGTGTAATAGATTAGAAGTGATTCATTAAAATGTTTGAAAATAAGGAACTAGTAGTGAGTGATATGAAATAAATATAAAGTAATAATACAAAAATACTGGAAAGGCTGAAAAGACTATCTGGTGAATGCCAACAAACTGTGTTATGCAACTAACACACATCAGGTTAGTGGGTTTTGTGTAGATGACTTGTCTCTTAGTGATAATTTAAGAGCTATTTTAGAAGAATATATTAGACAGAAACCTCGCTCTTTATCATTAGATGTGTATTTTATGTGTCATTTACTTCATAAACTTATTGATCACAGTAGTTCAAAGAAAACGTGCCTTCACTTAGTTCTCTGTTTTCTTTGTCCACCTTGTAGCATAATAGTTTATATCTGGCATTTTGACTAACTTACATTTTCACAGAGTTATCATTATATATTGTATACTGCTCTCTAAATCTTGCTGCCTTACTCCTTTCTTTTTCATGTGCTGGGGAGGGGAGTGAGGGATGGGGTAGAAGATAAGGTGCATATTTGTTTTCTTATAAAATTGCTGTTCTTTCTTTCAACTAATACTGTTAGTGACTTAGTGCACTATTTATCCAGTCACTTCATGGAGAAGAGTTATGTTTGGCACTGATATTCTAAACACTTACATTGTTTTACTTTGTTCACAGTAACTAGAAGGAAGAAAGGAAGAAGGAATGAATCTTCACTCAGTTTCTTTATTCTGTGATCAAAAACCATCCTGTTACTGGACAAAGTTCAGTTAATTCCTTTTCTTTTGTTAAACAATATATAATGATATTCTCATTCTTTCACTGCCAAATAGTTAATTTATGGAATATATAATATATGTATATATATTGAACATAAGAAGGAAGAATCTTTTTACTCACTTACAAGATCCATGATACAGGATTACGTTAGCTAAACCCTACTCACATCCTGATAAGCAGACACATATTTTTGTATTTTTTGTAGGTGGATACAATGCAGACTACGCAGCACCCTGGCCACATTGAGGAATCATGTAAAATGAATGTATGTGCTCGTAAGTGCATTATTTATGAAATGATACTCCAACACTAAAGAATGTTGGATCACATAATACATGAACTCTCTTTACTCTCATATTAAGAAATTGATTCCCAGGGGACAGGGTTACTGCAAAACTAAGTGGACTTTGAAAGCAAAGCTATCAAATAAATAAATAAATAAGCACATAATAAATCGCGAATAAATAAATAAATAAGTGAACAAACCACCAAAACTGAAACCAAAAGATTCAGATCACATTTTGGACACACTTGGAAAGGCATTGAGCAGAGTCAAGAATCCAAAGCATAGATATAAACAGTACGTGACAAAGGTTTGGTAAGCAGAAATGATTGCAAGTGAAGGCACAGGATCAAATACCATAATTTAGGAGTATGAACAGGATGACAAAAAATATCACAATTTTCTGCTTTGTTCCATCTTTGAAAAGGACTGAAATTTGATTAGATGATTGTTTCAATTAGTAACTGGGAGATGAGTGTGAAAAAGATTGAATTTTGAGTATTTGAATAAAGGAAGTATTTGTGAGTTGTTGGAAAAAAAAAAAAAAAACTGACAATGTGCTAGATGAAGAAAGAAAATATTTTATACCTCAGAACTGGATTTCTGGAAAACCAGATAATGTTTTATCATTTAAAATCTTTGTACTACTTGGGAACAGAGTGAGGGAGAGAAATTAGGGGAAACATTCATGGATCCTTCAGTTTTCGCTGAAAATACATCTCTACAAGGAAATTGAGGTAGATGCAGAGAAGAAACCAAACTAAATGACTGTACCAGTGAATAGGGAAATCACCAGTCACCTGAATGTATATACATATGCATACTGTTTGGTTGTTAAACACAAGTTAATGCTCTTGGCTAGAGAACTCTAGACTAGAATTGTGCCAAGGATTGTACAATTGCCAATATCAAAACCACATGTAGGGAAAACCTCTTCAGCTCTGCAGTCACTGTTAAGCTCTTTAGATCATGTAAAGAAAAAGGCTGTGGTTCCAACTCCAATTTAATTTATACACATATTATTTTTATATTTACTATATAAATATTTGGATATATATATATATTTGGATCACCTGTATATTACATCAACTTATGATTTAGAGAAAGCAAAGGCTGAACACTTACTTTTCAATAACTGCTGCATTCTTCTTCATCATAAGAAAGAGCAAAAGAGAGTATTTTAAGTACTAACATTTTTTCAGCAAGTTTTTTTTCTTATGAATAAAATGTAACTTCAGCTATTCAAATTTCTAGTATACATATCCTTCCTGTGAGAGGAAACTGTATTATATTTGCAACTAAATACTGTATTATCACTTGCCTTCCTTATTAATATGGCTTTTTAACTCTAAGAATGACAATGCTGAAAAACAACATTTTATCTCCTGCTTGTTGTGTATTTATGTCTGAATTAGCTCACTCTTCGTGTTTAACCCTTCAAAACAGGCAATCTGCTACTTTTTCTTTCCACTTGGGGTAATTAGTTCCAAGTGGAAGAATTTATGGTAAAAAGAAAGAGGCTTTGAACTCTTTATTGTACTGAGACATATTATCAAACTTCTAAGTCGACATACTGCTACTATATTGATTTTGTTTTCTGTGATCAAAATCAACGAACAAAATTAAAATTAAAATTAAAAAAATCAATTATTTTATTTTTTAATTCATTCAGTTTTTCTCTATGTACTTTAATTATTTAACTTTTCTAGTTTGGAACTCAGTGATAGGAATAAACATTGTGACTTTTAGTAATTCTGCATAAAAGAGACCCATGGACAAATGGGTCTCTTTTCTCTTGTATTGTAAAATACAAGAGAAAAGGAATGAAAAATGAAACATACAGGCATGAGAAGGAAAAAGATATAAGATGAAATCAAGAAAAGCATAATTCTCAGTTGGAAGGCATTGTTCAGGAATATCGAAGAATCTATAAAAATTAGCACCAACAGTTTTGTCCAAAAGTTCAGCACACAGATTGTTTTCTTTGCATTTTCTAGTCCTTTTCTTAATTTCAATAAATCATATGTTGTGAGTTCAGAGCAGCTGTAAAGGTCAACTAAATATGAAAAAAAAGACAAAAAGTATTTAACACGTAACATTTCACAGAAATAAATGCATGAAGTATTCAAATATATTTGTGAAATGCTAACCTTTTTTCATAATATAGACATTATATTAGTACAGAAAAAAAGAATTTAAGCTGGGAAGTGTGAAGAAAAATGTTAAGGACCTGTGGTCAGATTCTTATCTCAGACACAGCAACTTTATATTTCAATAAATTTTTTCTGCAACTAGGAATGAAATCAAAATTGTGTGTTCTGTGTTCATTGCAATTTCATTCTTCTATATTTAATTTTCTGGTCAAAGCAATTACCGGCAGAGGATCCTTGAAAAATATTGTGCCACTACTGTAATTTTCAGATTTCACGGAGTTTAGCAGCCAAGCAATTTGTATGGAATAAAAGCACTTTTATATTGCCTCCTGCTACAACACCAATGGGGAAAGGTCAGCAAAACAGTAGGAGACCAAATGAAGGATTTTTTCTTCTGTGACATCAACTTGCAAGACACTGGGAGTTTCAAAATTACAAGTGGTGATATAGCTTTTTTCATCTGTTTCTTTCCTCTGCGCCTCCTACGGCTGCTTCATTGTTGGGCAATGTCTTTTTTTCTGTCAGAATGAGGGAGCAAAAGCTTTTTTGTGACAAGTGGCATTCTGCTTTTTGTTTGCCATTGTCCTGCATGGATGAGGAAGAAAACCACATCCATAATGTCTCATTTTCCTACTTTTCGTCTACTCATTTGCCTTACTCATATGAACAGGTCAGATAAACTCATTGAGACTGCCTATATGAGTACATGCAACTTTTCTGTTAGTGTCAGATGACCTTCATGTTTGTTTTATACAAGGCAAAGAACAAGAAATGTCAGTAGCAAATTGTTACGAAAAGATGTGATATGAAATTGTTTTAACTATTTAAAATGCAAATGAGCTAAATTATTAGTAGGAATGATATAGGAATGTCAACCAATGGGAAACTGAGCTATGTGGCACAGCTTTTCCGTTCCTAATGGTTGTGCTTCTCAGGACTGTGCTGTCACAGGTTGTGAAGGTGCTCTCACTGATGCCAATGGCAAATCTAAATGTATCTGGAGAATTAGGTACGGTCATCAGTACTCAACTAGCTAACCTATCCATCTAAACCTAAAGTTAAGGATAAAACTAGGCAAACTTTGGCTGCCCAGACTATATTTTAGTCTAAGATTGAGCAATATAGTTTAATTTAAATAAATTGTTTTTGTGAAGGTTTATTAAACAGCTTAAAATCCTCTCTTGGGATTTCTCAGGCTTATTAAAAACCTCTGTCCCTGGTCTTCTTGCAAGCTTCATTTAGGCACAGAGGCATGGATTTAACCACTCACCATTTAAAAAAAATCTGGTGTGATAATCCATAATTTAGCCCATTACTCATTTTTCTGTTTGAGGGTCATTAGGTTGACTGAATTTTGCTGAGCTAGTTAAAATACAGCTTTTTATTCTCAAATGCAGTAGCAACATTTAAATTTCCAATGCATACTTATTATGCATACTTTCAAACTCAAGATTATCTCCCTCTACGTTGGGGCAAAAAATAATCTTTTGTGCTCACAGACATTCTATTTGACTTCTGACGTTACATTTAGGGCACACTTTAATTATGTGAGAAACTGTTCCAGCTGTTCTGTACTGTTCTCAATATTTTACAAGAATGCACATTAAGGCTGTAATATGTGATGAATGCCATAACCCTAACACTATGAACATGCCTACAGAATTTCATTGTTTAAAATTAAGCTATTTGTTTTAGTTAGAATGTGTCTGAAAATAACAAGAAACCACAGTCAAATTACTATTCTTCATCATACCCAGATGAATTATTTCAGTAGTGAGTTTTCCTTTGATCTGTAGTTCCTAGAAGTGGCATCAGAGCTATCTATCACTGGAAAGCAGTTTGTCACCCTTTCTGAGGGAGTTATGATGCTAATGGGGGGAAAAAGTTCAACATGTCCTCGAGCGTTTACAACAGAACCTTTGGCAGTCTTCAGTGGTGGAATTCAAGGAAGGCATTCATGTTTTCCAATCTAGTTCAAAATTAATTTTCTTCCAAATCAGATTACTTTTCACATTTTAACAGCCTCTATTTAGCCCAGTAACACCATTTTGAATAGCAAGTGCCAACCTAGCTGGTTTACAAAAGATTTGTACTATTTATTATTTATACATATTAATACTGTATTTATTTATATATTATCTTTGAGAAAGCTAGTATTCAAAGTGTGATGGAGAAGAATGTTCTGAAGGATTTCAGTAAACCTAATTATGCTCTGTAACCTATCAGGCTTTATCAGGCTTAATTACCTGTTGGTTTTGCATTTTGCAGAGTTTTCAGAAAGTAACAGGGCTTTAAATTAGCTTTTGACACAGAATAACCCTTCTTTAAACTGTGAAACTGTATGCAGACAATTGTTTCTGGAAAAATAATCATCTCTTGAATACTGTTCAGAGCAATTTTGTTTTAGCAAATACAAGCAAAAGGGTGTTACAGAGACCAAGTAACCCCAGAAGAGTACGTGGGTGTAGTTCTACGTCATAAATGCCCATCTGCTTTTCCTTTTTCCTGCTAGAAGAATGACAATTTGCTTCTGTTATTCACTAGTGTATTGTGAGCATGGTAGAGGTATGCCCTATAGGGAGCTAACTCTAACCTGACTTGCCCTGATCTCAGCTTCCACCTCTAAGTAAGCTGGCACATAACCAGGCTTACACATGCATAAATTTTAATGGGCGGATATGATTGTTACAAAGGTCAGTGTTTTATCTAAGCTATCTGTGTAGGTTAAAAATTGAAAGATTTCATGGTGTGAAATAGGTGTCTGTGGAAATCTGTTCATGTCAGCCTGGGTTGATTTAGGAGTATTTAAGATGAAACCCTTTCTGGAGTCTCTCTCAGAGACTATGCAAAGGCCTTTGATCTCAGAGGATCTTTACACGTGTTTCAATTCAAAACATTTCTGCACTTAAGTGTAACATCAGTTAGCATTGAACGAGTGTAAGTAGAAATGTCTCATCTCACTTTGCTTTAACATACATGTAAACAGCACAGACCAGAATATAGTTCATACATTTGATTTTACTACCCTCACAATGCCATTTTTATGGAGATGAGGAAGCTAGCCTTGTATTAGATGTTGCAGGGCTAGAAACCTGGAGATTTCGTCTCCATTACTAGGTCTGCCACTGTTAGGGTTATACCTGTGAAGACAGAAAACTTTTTTCATTATCTTAATAGAGAAAATAGTTTGATCCTTTTTTGTTTTGTCATCTGTTTATAAGATATGGAGATGAGATGTGTAGATATGTCTATAAAGAGTGGTATGATACTGTAGAAATACTTTAATGCCCTCTGTTTCACTGCAGTTGGAAGAACTGTTTTTCAGGTCAAATCCTCAATTTCTTAATATCTATAAAATGCCTCATGGCCAAACTGTTTGAAACAGATATTAATTTTCATCATTATGCATATGGGACAGTTCTGTATATATAAATTTCAGTGTGCTTTCATCAAAGAATGGTTTAGATTTACCCATGCTGCATTTATGAAAAAATTATTTTATAGCTCACACCTCTTCTAAAGTCTCATATTTGGGAAGCAAGTGAAACTTGCTATTTTTTGTTAGTTTCAGATATAGATAGCATCTATGTTTTTATTTGAGTGTTTCATGACTGAGAAGTGTGAATTTGTTGACATTGTTGACATTGGGTAAAGACTTTCCACAAATTGGAAAAAAAGGCATAGTATGGAAGTAACTGATACAATGGTATTGTGCAACTGTTGACCATATACTCAGTTCTGGCAATGACACAGATATGTAAAACAGATACACCAACCATTTGGGCCCCATGTTGGACACCAGAAGGCCTGTGGTGGTTTAACCCAGCAGGCAGCTAAGCACTGCACAGTTGTTTGCTCACTCCCCCTCAGTGGGATGTTAAAAAAAGGTAAAAGTGCAAGAACTCATATGATAAGGACACTTTATTAAGAAAAAGAAGAAAAAAAGAAGAAAAAAAGAAGAAAAAAAAAAAAAAGGATGTGCAACACAATTGCTCATAACCCAATGATCAATGCCTAGCCAGTCCCTGAGCTGTCAGCTCCCACCCCAGCCAACGCCTCACAATTTTCTTGTTCAGCATGACACCATACGGTATGGCCCTTTGGCCAGTTTGGGTCAGCTGTCCTGGCTGTGCCCCCTCCCAGTGTCTTATGCACCCCCAGCTTCCACCAAGACAGGCTGGTATGAGAAACTGCAAAGTCCTTGACTTAGTGTAAGCACTGCTCAACAACAACTAAAGCATTGGCATGTTATCAGCATTATTTTCCTCCTAAATCCAAAACACGGCACCATACCAGCTACTATGAAGAAAATTAACTCCATCCCTGTCGAAAACAGGACAATACTCTTTGTCCTGAGGAGCCTGTAAGAAGGAAACTATATGAGCTGTGAGAGATGCCATATTTTTCTTGGTTCACCGTCATCCTGCCTCCATGCCTCATTTTGAAATGTTCCCTGTGGAGAGCATTAGAAAGGTGTGAATTAAGGCTGAAGGGAGTCTGAAAGAAGCAGCTATAGATAGTGTTGTGGAATAAAAGACATACATTTCCAGATGCAATTTGTCAGGTATTTCCTATGCAGAATTAAGAGTTTGTACTGTAGAGTGGACAGTTAAAGGAGAATGCAAATAATACAGTTGCATGTGTCTGTAAGAATGGATGTCATGTTGTGACATCATGCTGTGCTCACCTTGTGTTTCAGATGCTTAAAAGTATGTGAAGTTGGTCTGAGCATCTTGCAATGATAAGGAGTTGATAATTGCTGGTTACCCATGGAGTTCAATTTGTTGTCTTTCAGAGGTGATCCATTTGGATATTTTCATAAATCTGAGCATAGCTCTTAAGCAAAGCTTGTGCTTGGATTATGTGCAGACATCAGAGCATTCCCAGAGAACTTGGAGTGTGTGCAGGGAGCTAAAAACAATACATTCTCTTGGAGCAGGCTCTAGCTTTCCTTTATTTTTCTAATGTTGAAGGTGTCAGTTTCTGGACTTAATATGAAAACTAAAAATGGTAAAAACATAGGTCTAATAAAATGTACTTAGATTTTTAGTATCTTATTATAAAGTAGATTTAATTTCTAAATATAGCATTATTTTAAATATAAAAGTTTTATTTTGTATTGTTCTGTGGAGAACTTCCATGCAGCCTTCTACACTTTGCTTTGAATCATTCTCACTGAAATTAGAACTGTCAGTTAACAGCACCACACGAATTTTAATTTCACTCAAAAAGTTACTTCTAGTGGAATGGCTCTTGACAAATGTGTACTGTTTTTATACATGTTGTTAGTATGATTTTTATATTGTACCTGAGTTTTTTGGCTTATTGCCATCTATTCAGGGAAAAAAAACAGCCTTCCAAAAATAGGGTTTACACTATGGGAGGTCAGACAGCAATGTCAGGACCTCTGCTTTACAGAATTCATTACTGTAAGTGATGTAAGAAGATAATATATTAACAAGGCACAGAAGAAGATGGAATATTTTTGAAATGCCATTTAATCTATTAACTAAAATTCCCTTGATATTTACTTTTTAAGATTTCTACATATATATAATACATGCATACTTATTTCCATCGAATGGCCTATCTCAGTAAAGATTGCATTTATGGCATGAGCTACCCTCATTTCAAATGAATAGCTTATAAAATACAGTTTACTACATAGAGTTGGGAAGTGGAAATTAGAGATCTTGCATTTTTGGTGACACCGACCTGCTTTTTGGGGTGAAAGAACTCACCTTTGCTTTCTGTGCCTCGACTGTCTTGTTTATTAAATGGATATACAACATCTTTCATCACAGGGTATGGTGTGGATTGCTTAAATGAGTACTAATCATCATTTGTGACTTACAATGGGAATTTGCTGATTGGTGACTGATATTAAAAAGTTCTGGGAAGTTTCCATCTACACGTGTGCAGTGTCTTTATACATTAGAATTAACAAACAAACAAAACAAACAAACAAACAAAAAATATTAAACTCTGGTATAATGATTTCAGTTTTGCCACTTTCAGAATACTGTTTTTTTTTTCCATTGCTATCAATAAAAAAGGGCAGAGAATCGTCCTAAAACTGTAACCATTTAATTTTTGTCTAAAGCATTACAAATGTAGTAAAACCTTCCTCTTAAAATTCTCTTGGTAAACTCTGCTGAGTCTCTGATATTCTGGCCATGCTGAAGTGTACCAAGAGACAATTACAAACAGCCATTATAGTGCATGTAGGAATAGGGTTGAATCTTCAGAAATACTTGCTATAACTTACTCCAGTGATTAACTCTTTCTAAATTATGACCCTTAAGTGTCAGTACTAGACAGATGTACAGATGGTTATCCACATCTTGCAATAACCAGTGTGAATTCAGCCAGGTGGTAGGTGGGAAGGTTCTGGACATCTGTGTCATCTCTCTAGCTTGTGCATCTGTCTCTCAGGGCTTGTACAGCTGCAGTGGCGGCTGTACATGCCATAACCAGGAAAGAAAAGGCAATTGGAATGCGAGTCCCCAAGGATGGATATCAGTGGCTAGCACCTGATACTGAATTCCTAACTCACTGTGTATACATGTATTGCACGTTTTCCACACATTAACAGACCTTTTCTTTGTACCCATATCAAACACAGTGTGTACTTCCAAATTTTCATTATAACTCTTCGCAATACTACATTTTATTTTAGGATAAAATACAAGTACTACATTTTTATTTTTATTTGTTCCTACAGGAAACTATTGATACCGACACTATTGATACCGAAAAAAAATAAAAATATTGCTATATGAAAAAAAAAGATCAATTTATCACTAGATCTTTTACTACTCAATTTTAAAATCCATTGAAATTCTGTTGAAGAGATTTGTAATTTGTATAGCTGGGATGGCTGCCAATCATGCTTCCCTCATCTATTTTCTTATTCAAATTAATGCTGGTAAGCTTGAAATATCATAAGTAGCTTTAGCCTCTCTGTAATCTACTTTTAATAGGAGGAGTGAAATACAGTCCATATGGTAACCTGGATGATCTGTCTTGAATTATTTCTGGGATAAAGTCAAATACATACCAGAATTTTGGTTACATCTCCAACCTCAAATTAATTTATTAAAAAATAAAATCTCCTTTAAATACTCTTTGTCTAAGGCCATCTGTTGATTTCATAAATCCTATAGATAGTATCAGTTCATGTGCTAGATAAATCGCTTCTACACTAGCCTACCATGGAGGTTAAAACATCAGAAGTGGCAATCACAAGTTGGGCTTGGAGGGCTTTGTTTCAGGGTTTGAGTCAGACCCACTTTGGACTTGAGAGTAAAAGAAAACAGTGTAGAGAGTAAAAGAAAACAGTGATTTCAGGGGCTTTTGGATCAGCTTTCAGTGTGGTAAACTGACAAATTGTCAGATTACAAGTATGACTAGATGTGGATAAACAGTACAATTCCTTATTATTATTTTTTACATAATAGTATTAACCTGTAATAGGATAATAGCCCGTATTCTATATTTTTATTAATCGATATGCTGCTACTAATTAAAAGAGTAGATAACTTCACAGAGAGAAAAAAATAAAAAGTGATCTTATTTTTTTTGCAGACTACTCATTTAAATCTCTAGGAGTCTCAGACTGGTGTTTGAAACAATAGTTTCACGTTCCTGCTTCTGAAGTAATCATTTAGAAGAATGCACATTAGAGTGACCATAATTTTGATTCCCCTTTGTAATTACTGATCCAGTTCTGTATTACACTGTCAAGAGACTACTGTGACTGCTTAAAAATAAACCTGGCTTCAGCAATGAAAAAGCCTTCATTAAAGCTAACAGCAAGCATTCAAATCTGAAAATACTTTATCACCAGGGTTGTGGGGGGTGGAGTGGGGACTTATAAAACAGGGCGTTCCAATCAAGCTATGTGTAGTCTGCAGTGATATGGAGGACTTCTTTGATTGTCAGAAGGTGCTGTGTGTTATTAGGTTGACTGCACATTTCAATGGTGATATAAAGTAGTGTGAAAACATTGATTCTCAGTATATATAAACCTTAGACATTTATTTTGTTCTTTGTAGACTACAGGCAGTTGAATGTACAAGAAGAGATTATATTTACTTAAACTGTTTCATTAAAGTTGGTGGATTTTCCAAAGATATCTCTACCTGTCACTAAGAGCTGTTGATGTGGCTATTTTCTATTATGGTATAACAATAACATCACTTTCCTTAGAGTAATATGAGAGACTTGGGTAGCATAATGGACTTCCAAGGCCTTTCAAAAACACCATTTTTTTTTGCTGATTTTGTATTAAATAAGTACCAGCCTGTATTTGTGGGTTAATATATGCATACCATTTGGAATGTACTTAGTGACATTATGTAATTCACAGATGTTTTATTATTCATAGTACTGTGCATTCATAGCCCTCTGTAGTCACTGTTGTGCAAAATCTAATGAGGGAATTCTGTGTGTCTTTTGCTGGCCTTTTAGACTTGTCAAACTCTCATTCAGTCAATTCAAATGACAAACAGGGGGTTATGGTGCCCTTTTCTGATTATTTTGTTATATGACTGATGGAGTGGAAAGGAGTAAAAATATTGATTTCTCTTGATTTGTGTATGTATATTTCCTGCTTTAGAAATACAAGGGAAGACATAAAAAAAAAGATGTTATCTCTTCACTGTATTTGAATTGCGCTGTGGGGATAAATCATGGTTAGTAGAAGTATTAGATAAGGATTTTATGCACACTCTTCCCAGGCTTAAATGAAATCCCGCTCTTATAAACAGAAGTGCAGCAAAACAAAATGAGAAAGCTCCTCTGTTGCTGTTGTTGTTGTTTTAAATCATATTAGAAATACTTTCTCCAGCTGGTTTACCAATTCACTCTCCTTGATTTCATCATCTGATCAGCACCAGACCACTAGCTGATGAAAGTCAGTGTTACTGATTACAGTGGCATTCATCATTTTCTATTAATATAAAAGACACGATCTCTTAGTGCTGTAGTTCTACTGAGGAAATTGTAAATCATGGGAATTAAATGATGTCTGAAAATCCTCACTGGAATCAGAATTTTAATTCAGAATTTTATTACCAATTTTTCCTGATTAAAACCTCTGTTCTTTTTTGTTTTCTTCTTAATCATTCCTTTTCTCTGTGACTATTGCATTCTTCATCCCACATTTCTCATCCAGTTTCTTATCTCCATTCAAGCTTGGCTGAACTTTTTCGACTAGGGAGCTATAAACTTTCTGATGTCTGTTTTACTTCTATCACCATATTTATCATTAATTTCTTGCATGTTATCATCTTAGTTATTGCCATGAAATATAGTAATTCACGTGGTAAATAGCTGATTCACACTAGAACATTCAGTGCATAGGTTTAGCTTGTGGATTTATATATATATATACATACACGTAACAGGTTTTTGTTTTGCTATTTCTGCATGGGTAAGTATTCTTCCCTGGGAATGTTTGTGGTGTAAATTTAATCTCCCTCCATTTTCCTGAAATGTGCTAGCTGAAAGTTTGTACAGGCTTGTCATCTGAGACCACCTGCCTTTGTGGTAAAGAAAGGAACAGTCCCATGTGCTGTACTCTATCCCTGACTGCAATGTCTCACAGGAAAAAGAAAGCAGTTTGCTTTTTGTATTGTGCTAGTGATATTCTTGCCTTTGCAGAGTCTGGGATCAGTATTAGAAAAGTAAATACATTGAATAATGAATTTAACAGTTTCTTAAATGCGATACTTTTCCACTTCAAGTGTTTGTGAAACTGTGCTTCTGATTTATTTAATATTCAATCATTCACTTTGATGTTCTCTATACCGCTTTAGTAAGTAAACATATAAAGCCCCTTGGAGCTTCATAAACTTCAGTCAAAATGCCCATAGGAGAATGATGACAAGCCCAAGAAACACAGATAGTAATGTAAAATCTGATACGTATGGAAAAGTTGAGATTTCTGCCACATTTAAGAGGAGTTAGTGAAAGAATCTGGTGGAAAAATGATTTTTTAATCTCCCACATCCACTGAACTTCATTAATGTGAGATTTGCTCTTGAAAACATCCTTCCTTCTGTGCTGCCATTCTGTCTTCCTGGGGCTCTATTAGTGGTTGACAAGCTCTAGTTTTCACACTTGATGAGGATACAATATTCCAAATTGCTTTTCAGAGCTGTGTTATATTTGGGATGCTTTCAGTTAAGACTGATAATGTGAAAAGTGGTCCAAAAACCACTTTTAAGTCTCATAGTGATCCGTGGTCAAAATTTTAAGGAGTTCCTGATCACTCAGTAAGCATAAAGGCAGACTACATAACAAAACAGTTTGTTTTGTTGCAACTTGAAAAATTCCATAGAACTGCAAGCCAACAGTGCCTTGCAATATAGTTTACATAAAGCCCCCCAGATTATGAAGAGGGCCTCTTCTGGAGTCCTGGCGAGTATCTATTTGTCCGAGCAGAACTCCTGCTGCATGCAGCCAACGAACCTCATTCTACTGTTGTGCTCTGCATATACGTGAGCTTGTGTATGCGAACGTATCACATGGATAAGAATGTGTCTAAGACCGGCAATGAACTTTACCTGTTTTTGTCCCAAACTCGGGCAGGAGCACGTTGGACACCGCCCTGCGGAACGGGGTCGGCGGGCCGCCTTTCTCGGCTCCTCCTTTCGGCTTGGGAACATCAGCTAGAGCAATTTGCTGGGGGAAAGGGCGTGGGGGACCACCGTGAACCTTCCCGAAGCTTCCAGAACAACAAAGCACACAGTTACCGCCCTGAGGGTGGTCCCAGATTGAGCACACTGCATAAAGGTGGGCTCAGATGGTCGCTGGGGTCGACCTTCCCTGTGCAGACCGAGGCTCTGGGTTGAGACGGCAGCGCTGGATCCGAGGGCGGTGATAATTTCTCCCTCAGGTCTTCCCTCTTTTTTATCTCCTTTTAATCCTTTCCTGGTATTTTAACGCCTGCGCTAAAACGCCATTAGCCATTATCTGTGGCAGCTGTTGATAGTCGTTAGGCGCCGCCCAGTTCTGCCGTAAAGCAGCCGGTGAGGAGTGAAGGCCCAGTGCTCTAACACTTCCATCCGCAGGTCTGGTGGTATTAGGACCCGATAAACTGTTGAGAGTGTCCAGGAATCACATGGATAGCCCTTTTGTAGGGAGATTGTGAAGGCTCGCCTCCCTGGCAGCCCACTGGGTGTTACCTCATGTACAACGAGTTTGTGGAAGGGCGTGCATCAGAGGGGGCTTTAACGAGGTTGCTCCTTCCCTCCCCAAACACTAAGGAAACTGCAAATCAGACTTTTATTTATTTAAATAGATTGTTAAATTAGATTATTAAATCTTTATTGCAATAACTTATGTTCAACTCGGTTTCCTGTAGTGTGTCTCAAGTTTTCTACAATGATTAATTAATATTTATGCTATGCATTAATCTGAAGAGATGATTGGTATATCACTTCTCATTGCTTAGTAAGCAGGAGATTAAAGGTTTGACCCCATCTCCTGTTCATGTACTCTTTTATGATGCTCGGAGCAGCTCAGTAGCTTTGAGATCAGTTGCTTTTTAATCATAGTGAAGTTGCATTTTTATCATATTGAAGTTTAACATAAAGAAAGTTAAGGTTTGAACTCCATCCTAAACTTTATAGGGTAATCCATGAGATGAGATGTGAGTGCATGGTTCCACATGTGAGCAGAGCATCTGTGAGCAGTGGCTGAGTTTGTTACTGAAGTCACAAAACAGCACAAAACGTGTAATGCTGGAGAAGAAATGTTTAAAGGAGCATGGTCCTTCTGCGGAGTTATGTACATGCAAGTGAACTTCCAATATGAACACTTGATACACAATCTTTTTAAAAATAATAAATTATAACATGTTAAGAACAAGTAAAACTTGAAATCTTTTGACTATGTATGTCAAGCTGATGGCTATGTATTAAATTCAGGACGTATTTCAGGTAGTAGTAGATTACTTAGTTTTACATCAGTATTATGTGTTAACTCTTCAAAAGAAGCTTTCTGTGTGCACACGTAGTGGTACACACAGAAACACCTCTTTTATTCAAATTTAATAGGGACATACAGGTGGGGCACTTGTGAGATCATTGATTTCATTGGTAAGCACTAGAGGCCATGATCCAGGGGTTTTGTTGTTCTTTTGATTAGGTTTTGATTCAATAATAACAGTTCTTAATAAATGTACCTAAAAGAGATGGAGATTAACTTGCAGAATGTATCATATTGTTTTCCATGATGAGTAATGGATAAATGTTTTTAACAATTTTACACCTAAATTTGAAGAGTGATAGAAAATAACCAGGATTTATATTAAAGGAATTACCTGTTCTCTGAGGATGATGATACTTTCCAGTGAATTCTTTTTCATATCTGGATGGGAAACTAAATGAACGTTGTTAAATCTTAATCAGACGGAACAATAACATCTTCATTTCAACCCATACGAGGACATCAAGAAAACTTACAGTCACAGAGATCACATTAACACAGGAGCTAAACAAAAGTTAGATTGTGTCACAGGTTCCTTGCCAGCATGATAGCAGGTTCCAGATTTAGGTCTGATGAATATAAATCAAAAGAATGTAATTCTACACAATGCATTAAAAAGTGCTCTGGGCAAACTATCTCCCACTTGGTTTTATGTAAAATTGTCAAAAGCAGTAGTTTCTCCCAAAGATATGTTCACTCTCCCCATCCCCAATTTTCTTTTTCATTCACTGGGCACCCTTATTGGAGACAGTTTTGGATTTTTCTGTTTCATATTTTTCTTTTTGTATGTGTAGAAAATGCTCCAAGGGAGTAATACAAAGAAAGTGGGTGAGACAGCTGATACCTTGAAACAGGGCTGCTTACTTTAATAAAAAAAAAAAAAAAAAGGAGAAACTACAAATAATGAACAAAATCCAGTGTGTGGTTCTCTAAAAGGAACACTTTGGTATCTATGTAAATAGGTTCTAATACTCAGACATGAATCCAAAACAAAATAAAACTTCTCAAAAAGAGTGTTGAAGGAAATTAATTGCTTCAAAATAAAAAATGACATCCTTCACATATTCTGTGTATGTTCATGCCGAAGAAAGGAATTTGGAAAGACTCTATCCTCTGGCAAAAAACACTCACAATGAAATGAAGACTTGAAAAGATTTCTTGTGCTTACTTAAAGTTTAGAAAGTGAGTTTTACATTTCACCCTAGAAACTTGGTACTGTTTCATTTTTTACATAGCATCATTTTAATGTGTTAAATTAAAAATATAAGGTAATAGGTGCCTTGAAGTAAGCACAAAAATACAATTCACTTGACTGCTGTTGATGCTGTACATTGCAGGAGAGCAGTTTGATTGTACTCTTAATGTGCTGTTAAGGTAACAATCCATGAGTAGAATGGCTAGGAGATTGTTACGGTTTGATATAATGCATTTATTCTGACAAAGAAACAGACATTTTAAGCAAATTAATTGTTTGGGGGAGATGCTTAGGGAGAAAAAAAGTATATTATTAGAAATAATATACAATGTGATGTATAAAGCATGAAGAGATGAAGTTTTTTCAGCATGAACCTAGGGATGCTTGGAGGAAAACAGCAGAAAGGAGCTAGGGAGTGTAAGAAAAGGAAAATTCATGGATACAAATTTGCAAATGTTTGAAACTTAACTCTGTCAATGTTTGTCATATTTGTCTGTGGTTTCCACCTACAAGACAGAGACATAGCAGTTGTTACAATTGTTACGAATCATTCACCTTCTCAGTTTCAAAAGCATTGATATTTGTAGTTTAGCTTAAAAAAAGAAAAAAAAAAAAAGTACTTTAATTGAAATGGTAAGTAGGATATATTGTTAGTTGTTACAATGAGACATTCCCTGCTCATAGCCTACATGACAGCTCTGGCAACATTATAAATCTTTCTAACCTTCCTATCCCCCTTTGGCAGTAGTTGCGAGGATATTTGTTTAGGGCATTTTAAGCATGAGGATAACAGAGATGCTAGGCTATAAAACAAATACAACAACTAGCATTTTTAACCAGTGTGAATTGGGGAAGGATTTGTGCTTTATATCAGTTATTTCTTGAACACCAAATGCACTAAATAATGTACCTATGACTTGCTACAGTACAAACTGTATTGTATTGCTTCATGACTCCAACATTCTAGAAAGCTGCATGAAATGTAGAATATTTTCCACGTTGGCACATATAGAGTCCCAGAGTGTTAATTAGGTTTTTGCTTTGGCGTAGTGTTACAGAAGAATCTCAGCCTCATCTATCTTCATCTAGAGCAGAGTTATGGAAATAGCATGTAAACCCTTGGCAGTCAGGAATAGGAAGTTCTCGTTTAACAGCAGAGGTGCTGGTTAGCCTGAAAGGACACTTCAGTTGCCCCTATGCTCACGCTTAATGGCTTAATGCAGGGCATTATGGAATTGGAGGTTTTGGAGAGGTAGGAGGCAAAGAAATCTTAGAATATGTACAGCATGAATAAAGTGAAACATGAAGAAAGAAAGGACTTCTCCAGTCCTCATCAGGAGACAAATACATAAATAAATGCACTAGTAGGTAAATAAATAAAGTTCTATAAGGCAAGCATGAAACTAAATGTGAAGGTGTTTTCTAATTCTTTATACAAATAAATTTGCTTAATGAAAGTGCCATTAACATTTAAATAGGCAATGAAACTGGGTGAGTGCAATCCCACTGTCTTGTCACAGTATCTTCCTCTTTCAGGTTTCTGTTTATTTGCTATTCAGGATGGATTTACTTTAGGTTTTGAAATAAAATTAAAGAGTAAGAGAAAGAAATTAGGTGTTATTTGTGGTCAGAATGTGATAACTGAAGTTTGAAACAGCCTCCCCTGCTGTGAGACAGGCACCAGAAAAGGAGCCAAAAAATGGTTCAAAGGGTCTGTAAGTCATGTACCAAAGGAAGTAGTGTATTTGTTGATGCTTGTCCTTAGCCCACAGAAACTCTTCTGTATATGTACCTCATAATTAGGTATTCGTGTGCCTGCGGGAAGGGTATGCAGCCAGGGAGCAGCCTTTATGCACAGCATGCTACCCTAGCAACCTGATAGATTTCCAGCAGAAATGTGTGTGGGAGTTAATGCTGATCTTTGCAAAGTTAACCCATTTTTGGAGAAGTCTGCACAGCTGTCATAGACTAGTCAGTATGGTATATGTCTTCTGCAATCCATAGGAAAAGAACTTGGGTGGTTTGTGTTCATACTTGGTGTGTATACCTGGCTTTTTCTTCCCTCATCCACCAAATCTCTCTATGGAGAGATGTGACATCAGCTAGATTACTTCATAGCTTGATTGCACAGTCAGTGACTGTCCTAGGCTAGCCATTTATTTCTGGCCTAAGTGTGGTATGAGAACTGAGGGTGTGTTTTTCAGTTACACCAGATCACCCTTTTGAAAAGTGGATTTCCTATTTACCATTCTAGTGCTTCAGAAGAAGCCTGAGGAGCTCTTAAATGATAGTTTTTGTTAAAACATGACATTATAAACTTCAGATATCCAGGACTAGCTTTACAAGGAACTGAGCTGTCCATGCAGCTGTGGTGGTATGGCCAGCAAGCAGAAACAGACCTCCAAAGCTGAGTGCTGCCAGTCCCAGTCAGAGCCTAAGACTAATTGTAATATGAAAAAAGGTAACTGAGCACAAAATTGAAAAAATAATAGATAGGGCAATGAGATGGGCTACTAGGTCTCACTGAAAAAGGACTCTAACAGCAATAGTTGGCTGGAACCAGAATGGTCAGGCTTTGTGCATTTGCTCTTTACTCCATTCAGAGCTAGAGAAGCATCACTATTACCGAGTGAATAGTATGCGTATGTCTTGTGGCTCTGCTAATCTCATTCAGTGTTCTTAAGCCATAGAGTAGAATACCCAAATGTGGGTGCACAGAGGGTGGGAAATTGTTTAGTGGTCAAGTGTGAAAGAATAAGACTGTGGAGACTGTTTTCTATGTGTCTCACAGGATGTAGGGATTATCTGCAGTTTGCATAATTTAATTTTGAACCACCAGAGGAAAAATTCAGGCATGCAATTTCTGCTGTTTTCTTTCCCCAAAGGAAAGCATTGCTGTATCATGTTCTACCCACTTGTCTGATATCCTCATTGCTCAGCAGAAAAACAAAACAAAATGTGATTTGTACACAGTCTCAGTAACATAAATCTATAAAAATCTTGATTTTAGATATTTTTTTTTCTGTAGCAAAAAGACTTTTCACAAAGGTAAAAATGCAGAGCTTTGAGAGTCATATACAGGAGAGAGTTTAAAGTTCTAGTTTTACTTACCTTCAGTAGGTTTATCAGGAATAGAAGTTGAGAGCATCTATCTGAAAGTTGTATTTCCTGTACTAGTTTGTAAAACCTCAACATTTTATCAGTTTATTCCAGTTAGAATCCCTGGATTATTTCCAAAGAGAAACTTCCTAAAGCTATTTGGCCACTATATTCTGTTATTTTCATTGAGAAGAATTGCAGTTGGTTGGTACATAAATTATGCTGGTTCGAAGTTCTAACTCCTTTCTCTCTGGTTTCATTTGTCTTTTCTTTCTACCTCTAGTAAAAATAGTGTTCTCTCCAAGTAATACCTAAATGGGATGAAAGGAAGTAGACTACCCTGTGGGAAGCTCTCTGCATCTTTCTGGCATTCCTGGGATGTCTAATTCTTCCCATGCAAGAAGTATAAATATATAATAAATCTCCAGAAAACTCGCTTAAAGCAAAAAACAAAGTAGGAAGGATGAAGAGTCATTGTGATGCACTGGTCTGGTGTGATCCATCTCTGTTTCGTATAGAGAAATCCAAGTTATATTGTTTCTGTTGCTTCACTGGGGAAAGGGGTAGTTCAAAGCCACTATTAAGCAGAGAATATAGTAAACAGCACAGTATACTCTCAGTTGTTTAATTGCATATTAACTATCTGAAAATGACAGTTAAATGCTTGTTAAACATCATTTTCTTTACCCAGTTGGAGTTTTTTATCAGTCTTCGGACCTCCTTTGAAATTTTTATATTGATACCCTTCAGTACTACCACATATTGGATCCCCTTCCACATAAAGTCAATGGGATTTCAGTTCCAACTAGAACTGCAGGACCATTAATCTGTAATACCAAGAAGGAAGGTTTAGCAAGGTTTTCTACGGATATCTGCATTGATCTACTGGATCCACAGTAGGGTATTATTGGTAAAGAAGGCTAACAAGGGGGCTGCACACCTGTTGCTTTTTCTTATTTTTTAGTAATGTAAAAGTATGGAACTAGAATATTCAGTTTTTATTTTTCATTTCAGATACTTAAAACTAACGTTCAAAGTGATATTTTTGCCTTGTAAGTATGAAACTTCTATGAATATTGTCTAAATGAAATTTAGACTAGTGAAAGGAGGCCTTTAATGTAGTATTCATCAGTAACTAATTCCTTGTACAAAACATTTAACTAATAAGAATGTAATCATTGGTACTTAGACTGGTTCTGGCCCCTTGAAAACAACTCATTGAAGTAAAAAAGTATTCATCTCACACCTGGGTGAGTTCATCAGGCAAGTGAATGTGAAAGATACAAATAATCCTCTTCATCATGACATGCATAACTGTGGAAGTTAATTCTTCTGTTTTCAAAATTAAGACATATTTCAATGATAAAAATTTCATTCTGTATGTTTCTGAACTGGATGCCTTTGCATTTGTTTGTGCTGAGCTTTAAGACTTACACTCTCACAGTAACGAATGTGATTTTTTTCTTCTTAGTAAATCTCTCACAGATCAATGCCTGATGGAATTTAATATGTACATCCTTTTCTAGTAACCTGCTTTAGATTTTTACACTGTGTCAGTCTCTTTCCAATAAAGATATAAAAATTGTTCCTGTTTAGCAAAAGGGTTTAAGAGCCTTGCATCCTTTATCAACATTTGTGCTTGTATGATACCAGGATATCAGTGTTCACACTGACCCTGAACTTAAATTTTCTTCACATATTTCTTCTGTCACCATAGCCACATTTTATCCAGAGCTGTTGCTCCATCTCCCTCTCAGTCCCACAGTACTGAAACTGATTTGAGTCCAGCCTTTGAATGTTGCTTCCTGCTTTTCACGAACAGTAGTAATTACCACTAAGGTTCAGTAATTACCACTGTGGGGAGTGGCAGCCCGATGCTAGTACTTTTCCACTGACTCCCATTCAAATTCCAGGCGTTTAAAAGGCTTTTCAAACATTCATCTATCTTCATTTGCTTTGCTTCTCATCCAGTTCCTCTAACACCTGCCCCATCCTTCCTACAGTGTCATGCCTGCTGGTGTGAAAATATGTTCTTCTGCATACTTGTGTGAAAAAGCCTACTTGCATTTCTCCTTCTGATCAAGCCTTAATTGCCTTTCCAAAGTTAATTTTAAAGTTGTATTTTCTTCTAATTTTTAACATTTTTTCAATAATCTTTACATACACGTGCTTTCTGTAAACCTGTTACAGAAATATGTTACACTGCATACTTAAGTCTGTGTTGCTCTTCTAATACATGTGAAATGGGATTTCTATTATTTTGACTCCATTTCTGTATCCTGGGATTGTTGGTCTCACTAAAGTGTGTATCAGGTACTTAGAGTGATTGCTGTGGTTCTGTTCTGCATGGAATAGAGGAAGTTTGCATGATATAGCAAATACCATCTTCTGGCAGGAGTGCCTCCACTGTAACAGCACTGCTATGTGCTTTTACCTTGGCTTATGTCTTTTCAAACTTACCTTCCAAAAGTCAATACTGCAGCAGGAGAAGAGCTAAAGTCATGGAGCTTGAGAGCACTTTAGGGCACTAAATAAATCACTGAAGCACTTCAACCAAGGGTGCTGATACAGCCTACCAAGAATATGGGATTACCAAATTACAGTGTATGTTCTCACAGCACTTCTATGAAAGCAAGTCAGTGGGGAAGAGTTTGAGAGGACTATTTTAGATAGAGTTAAAGTGGCTGAGCTGAAGCATGAATAGAGTGTTTTTTTTCCCTAGGTATGGGGAAGATCTTCACTTGGCTTTATTCTTGACATTTCTAAAGGGCCAAAACCAAATCATGAGCACACATAGGGATTTAGAATAAAGTCTTATTTTACCTATGGCAGGATTATGTGGAAAGAAGAGCAAGGGTAAGAGCACTTAAGATGAATCCAATTTGTAATTTCAGTTGTATTTGCCTAGTAGTATTTTAGCAATGCATATATGACTATTATGAAAGAGTCACAAAAACTTTAGGAAGTTTCTTGATAGGCATTTGCAGTGAACTTTTCAGGTTCCTTGTAGGACTTGTTTCAGCTGGAGTGTTTTCATCACTGTTAGAAAGATTTCTCAGTTCTGATGTCCTTCTCTTTGCTCATACTTACGTTCAACTGATGTACATCTCCATTTACATAGAATGGAGAGCAGGGTATCCCTGTCCAAGACACATTAAGTTTTCCATGCAATCTGCATTACAAAACAACATACTGTGCATTGCAGAGAACCCCGTTGTGCATCTTTCAGCTGGTGACATTATTCCCTGTTATTAGGAAGGTTGACAGTTGTTGCTTCAACTCAAGATATTTTTTTTTGGCTACAGGATAATGACACTATGTGGTACTTCAGATGTGTGGCTCCCTTACAACTCAGGTAATCCTTTCTGTTAGAGGTTACATAAATATGATTGGCTTAGGCTGCTTTTCCAGAAGCTTAAGAATTCATACTGTTACTTTGAAAGTTCAAAAAGGTTGTAGTAATTTAACATTCTGAACAATTTTTCCAATTGCATTCCAAAGCTTGTTACTGTCTGAGCAATTGTTAAGCATGTAGATCTTACTATCCGGTGTGCTTTGTGTCCTCTACACTGTCAGTGTCCAAGTCATTGCTTTTCAGTGTGTTACAGGATTTTGAGAATTTGAAGAAATTGATTGAAGCAGTATTTAGTTCATATGACAAACTCTTCTTATGTTGTTTTTAAGCACTAATACAAAGGCATAAGTAAAAATCATTTCATATTATTTACTGCAGCATTATTATGCTATTAAACAATAAGATTTTGTGGTGGTTTTACCGTGCTGGGCAGCTAAACCCCACAACCGCTCTCTCATTCCCCCTCTTTTAGATGAGGAGGGGGAGAAGTAAAGCAAAGAACAACTCATGGGTTGAGATAAGGATAATTTAATTAAAGGGAAATAATAATAATAATTAAATAAAGATTATTATGAACTAAACAATTTAACTAAAGGGAAATAAAAAGGGGAAGGGGAAAAAGGGAGAGGGAAAAGGAAAAATAAAAAGAAGGAAGGAAAACAAACAAATAAAATAAATGAAGGCTATATGGAAGTGCAGAGGAAAGAAATTACTCTCTACTTCCCACAAATGAGCGATGATTGACCACGTCCTTGAAGCAGGGCCTCAACGCACGTAGCCGGTGTTCAAGAGGAGGACAGACGTCTTCTCAACGAGAGCCCACCCTTCCCCTCTTCTTCCTGTTTCCACCTTTTATTGCTGAGTGTGACATCACATGGTATGGAATATCCCTTTGATTGGTTTAGGTCAGCTGCCCTAGTGATGTTTCTCTCCTCACTTTTTGCCCATCCCCTAGGAGGGTTAGAGAGAGGCCCAATGCTGTGCCACTGCTGCTCAGCAGTAGACGCAACACTGGTGTGATAACACTGCTGTTCCAGCTACAAGTACAGAGTATGGCACTGTATGGGCTGCTGCCGGGAAAGTTAACATTCCAGCCAGACCCAGTACAGATTTTAATAAAATTGTATATAATGCTTTGAAGTACATGGTTAAGTAAGTATATGCATCTCAATGCTCATTCTGCTAGCATGAAGATAAAAGGCAGAATTTTCCATTAAGAGTCCATGAAGATGGAGCAGCTGTCTTTGGATAAAGCAATCTTTGCTTAGTTTAAGCAGCCATTTAGATCTATGTAGAGAAGAACATGCTGGTAAGATGAATTGTGTCCAGGAAAACAGAATTGCAATTTGTCTTCTACTATGTCATTATTTCCACTACACTCTACTACTCTTGGATCTGAGACAATCACTGCCCTTCCCATCAGTAAGTGATGGCAAGCAAAATTCAAAAATTTTATCATCTTTTTGGAAGCTTTTTCTCATCTTTTTCGAAAAGTTGCACTACCTAATTGAGAGCTGGAATAATCCAAGCAAAAAGCTTAATTACTGCTTACAAAAGGAAAACAAGCTTTTTCCTTTCAATTAGAACAACAAAATTTTGTTGTATAGGTGGACATTTCCCATTTGGTCTGTTTGGCATGCTTGGTCTGTTATAAAAACCTTCACAAATTTTCAATTGAGTTGACTTTCATAGTATGAGAGCCAATTGCCTCTTTCTTCAGGAGAATGGTGGTAAAACTGTTTTCCTGTTTTCTTAGATACTCTTTCTAGGTATTTCATTATGTTTAAATCTGTGTATAATGTCACTGTCTTCCATATGACTGCTTACTTGTTGAGTTTAGTATATACATAGGTGGTAGGTCCCTATTACTTGCTTTTATAATTATAAACTCATGGATTTGCAAAAAGATGAGGTACCTGTTTTTTAAATTCATAAATCATTTTCATCTTAAATTCTCTAAGTGCTGTAAATTTAAACATACTTCTAGAAAATGAAGAACAAGGTTAATGAAGTTTAATAAATAATAATGTGAGATTAATAAAAGCAAGTGAGATGGTGAGAATTAATTTTGATCTTGTAAAAACAAAAAATTGCTTTATATTGATGATGAACACTTCCTGCATTGTAAGTAACTTCGCATTGTAAGCATTAAGTAAATGCTAGATGAGGAATTATTTCTGTTTGTTTATTTTCTGAGGATGGCATATTAAAATGTGAGCTCATTTAAAATTCTGCTTAGTCTAAAGAAATTGATTTTTTTAAAGCAAATGACAGATGGAAAATCTTACCATGTCTGTCTGAGGTGAAGAATAGAACCTGCATACTCACCTGTTACAGTAACTATGTACATTTCAATCCTAGTTTGAGATGTGTAGTCTTGTAGTAATAGATATGCAAATCTTAAAAAGGAAAAAAAGCCATAAACTATGATGCTTAATGAAGTAGTAAGGCACATCTTGTTTGCAAAGAAATCATGATTCACTGAAATGTCTCACAGGATTCAACAAAGTGCAAATTAATTCTTTATGAGAACTTGTATTGAGTGTGCATTAACTTTTCTGCTTTCTTCTTCCTCTGTAACATGAGGAAAAAAAATCATCGTACCATACCAGTTCCTGCTTCCTGCTCATTAAATGTCTTTTAATTCATTTTATTGTTTACTTTTAATTTCTCGAATGCAGTTGAAGTTTCATCTAGTCTGTCCCTTCTCTGTTAACAATACTCCTTTTCTTGTGTGCTATGCTTTGCTCACCTAAGATTTTCTCTTCCATAATTAGACTTCCGTTTGAAACCAGGGACTTTGCAGTTGATTTGTTTATCACAATAAAAATTGCTTTTTGTGGTTTTTTTTTTTTTTGACTGTGAAAGCAAGGGACATACTTCAAATATAGAGAAGTTTTAAAAATCCATGCGTATGCATACTCCAAAAACACAGCATTTCTCCTTATTTCAATATATCCCATTTATGAAGAACCTCTATACTAAATCAAAATTCAGTGAAATTGCAAAATTTTATTAATCTTTTATTAATCCTACTTCCTTAGGATTTTGTTCTTGGCTTCTTTCCAGGAATGATAAAAATAAAATAAGATACATAGTTTATAAAGGTATAAAAAATGAAATTTTCTTTTACCTACAGACTGAATGAAACTTAATTCAGAACACAGTTGTAGAACTACATACACATATAATAACTACAGACAAGGATTGCTAAGAACACCTAAAAATTAAGAACATACTCAATAGCTACTTTATTTCCTTCACTTTTTTTTTCTTGTATTCTACATTTTTTAATACTTCTTTTTATCTTTGCATGTCATGTTTATTTGCCATTCAAGGAAGTTTCAGCAAGCACTCTCAACATCTTAATGAATTTCAGCAAAAGTGATTCACAAGTGAAGAAAGAGGGTGTTACAGGGGGTGGGGGAGTTATTTTAAGTAAATGCCTACATAGGTTTCCTTTTCATCTCCTTAAGTGGGTGAGATGGCATTCACTAGTTAATGGACAGTTTCAAGCTGGCAGGATTCTTCTAAGAAAATAGAGATGCAAAGATGAATCCTGAATAATGATGCACCACTCAGGTGTGCAAGTAGAATTATGACAGAATTTAATGTAAGATTAAAATAATTCTTGGCATTTTCCAACTTTAATAAATCACATATGTATGATAGCAGACACAGCTAATACAATTGAAACAATTAAGATGTTTACTGCTGAAGGAGGAACACCTGTACACAGCTGGAGAGAGGTTTAAAGAGGATGCTCTTCCAAGGGTTTATCTGCTATAGACACATGGAGTATAAATTATAATAGGGCAACTTGTTATTTTACATACTCAAACACATATTTAGAACACATTTTAAAGACCTCTGTTTAAATCTGTTATTTCCCTACTCTGGTTAATTCTTACACCCAGTATAAAATTCATTGAGCTTATTTGGATTACTTTTCTGTTTCAGTAGTATTCAGTCATAGACCAACATAGAGTTGTCATTAAAACATGACATGGATTAAAAAAGTAAAAGATGTAAAACACCACAACGTTGCACAAATCTTTCAAGACTTCACTAGCAGTTTATTTTATTTTCCATCTTTCTTGTGGTAACCTCACAATAGGCATTATAAACAGTCTATAATTTCTATAAATGCATCTTCTGAGGAAAATGCTAAACAGATAATCAGTAATTTTATTTTGGGGTGAAGACTTCCATATAGTTCAATTTAGATTGTTTTTGCTGGTTATGGAAAGTTCTTATGGGGTATGGTTTGGTTTATCATAAGTATATATGTGTATAAAACAAGGCCATGTATTCAAATTCTGTATAGCCAAATCCTACAATCTTGTTTTGACAGAACAAACCATGGCCTTAGTCTTGCATGTAAAGGACTTCCAATGGGTCAGTGTTAATCTGTATTTTGCCATAATGATTACTGATTTCCATGGAGTGATACATCAAGTACATTGTCAGGATATTAATTCAGTGGTATATATTTAGAATTGTCTTGGTCTGGTGATGATGTGCAGACGGAGAGAGTAAGGAATTAAATGTGGTGTTTGATGGTTATGTGAGAGTTTCATGTAGTTATTATGAAATTTAAATAGGTGAAGTAAAAATAGAATTCTGTGCCTTTTATAACAAGGACAAATTGAATGATTCATCTGCAAATTGCATGTCCCCAAAGTAAGTGAATGAGGAAGTTACATTCTGTGAATAGGGAGGTTCAATGTGGGTTACAAAGTTGTTTTTTAAAAGACTAATTGCCAAAATTTAAGAAAATTTTCCCTGTTAAGTTGCATAATGACAAAACTCAGATTTGCATTTTGTGAAATAATTCTTTTACTAAATTAAAAAAAAAATCCAAATAATTTTCTTTACTGAAAATTATGGAAATATTCTTTACTAACAGTCTTCATTTCAGCCTCACACCTCACTGTCCAATATATCAGAGTATTCCTGGTTAGCTTTGGTCACTGGAAGATTCTTCACTTGCACATTCCTTGTAAGATACTAGCACCTGCACTGAGTTGTGCAGCTAGATATATTCTCCTTAGAGCTGTAGAGAAATGTGCAAGAGTTCTTGATGCTGATACAGTGTTCCACTATTCAGTTTTAAAGTTGATTACATCCTAGTCAGCAATTCTGTGATTTTGGTTGCTTCCACCTTCAGTCATCACAGTTAAAGGAACATATTCATAGGCAATACTGAGACAAGGATATACAGAGATGTATGCATACAGAAGTGGGAAGCTACATGAGTCTATCTACCCTGTTCTTTTATTAATTCCTGAGGTCACTTGGCTGAAGATTGAGTTCTTATGCCTTAAATGACACATCTTCATTTGGCTTTCATAAATCAGAGACCAGCTTTTTCTTTCATACCCCAATTCCATCTTTGATGTTTATTCATTTAGCCCTATCATTGCTTCTTTTCTGCAGCTCCCTACAAAACATGATAACTGGTAAGTTTTGAGTAAATGTAGTCATACATTTCTTATTTTGAAGGCTATCGTGACTATATTAATGAAGGCAATCAGGGGCTTTAAGCTATTTTGATTTAAGTTTGAATGAACCATCATGAATACAGTGAAAAGAGCACAGCATGAATATGATAAAATTGTGTTTATCATAACTAGTTAGTATCTTTTCTGCTAGCAGTTCCAAGGACTAGAACGTAAGTATTCTGATACATTGCTTTTATTATATATTGTGACAGGGTGAGCAGCTCTTTTTGACTAATTCAGTTAAGAACTATCTACCTCTTCATAATGGTGAGAGAACATGCATAGTTCCATCGTGACATTTGTTCTTGTGGCCTTTGCTCTGAAGTGCTGTTCTTTCATGTACATACTGAGGTAAGCAGCTGTTTGACACTCTTCAGCACTTGTGATTGAAACATTATTTTACAGGGAAGGAGGAGAGATTATCTTTCCATGAAATGAAAAGTGAAGTTTGTACATTTTAACTGTCTTGAGGGACTATTTCCAGTTCTGTCTCATCTGTCTGACTGTAGTAACCGTTTAATGTTTTAACAACACAATATGGTATGACAACCTTAAAATCTTAACAACAGGCTTTATTGTTCTCGGCTTTCTATAGCTGCAAAGTTGAAAAGTGAAGATAAGGTTGTGGAGGCCTCTGCCATGCTTCAAGTTTTCATGGAGGCTGGATATTGAATAATTTTTTACTCAGACCTTATATTATTTAAGCTATTATATGGTATTTTTTCCAATGGAGTTATATTGAAACTAGCATTAATATGCATACAGTTATATCAGCTTGAAATAGCTTCAGTGACTCATATTGAAGGGTATTGTCCCTTTCCTTACAGTTGTAGCAGCCGGTTTCCAATAATAGTATATCTACATATAGACTTAGCTAAACATGGCTTCAAGTATACAGTTATTAAAGGGATCAAGCTTTGTGTGTAAGGAAAACCAGATTCTTTCAGGAAAGTGAATCTCTGTCTATAAGAGTGTCACAGCACTTCTCTGCCTGGAGTGTTCGCTCCATGAAGATCTGCATCAGAAAGGGCTGAGCAGATTCTGCCTTCTCAGACAGAGCAGTTCTGCTCCAGCACACTAGACACCTTCTTGGGTTCAGACAGTCTCCATCAGTAGCCAGATTTAAAGACCAAATAATACATTCCAGGGCACTGTTTTTTCCTCAGATACTAGCTTGAAATGATTGGGAATTACTTCAGCTTAATTCAGTTAATTGACAGATTAATAATGTCATAGTTCTTATTTTAATTATATATAATATATATATATATTATATATATATAATATATATATATATTAAATCTATTAAGAAAATGACAATTTCTGTTGTGAACATGCACGGATTATTGTATTTCAGAAACTCTATTTAAAAAATTTCTCACTGGCCCTAAGCAATGTAGATTGCTTTACAGCCATGATGGCTCTAGCCATCTTCTAAATAAGCCTCAGGCCTGCACAGCATAGCAGCACAAGTGTGTTAGTAGAACGGGCATGTTTTTATATTTGCCTGATGAAGTATATATGTGCACAGAAATTCAGTATAACACTCAAGTGCCAGTTAAATCTCAATGCCTTTCTGAAGGGCTTCTTCAGAGTGTTGAAGCTCATTCCCTGTGCATATCTACTGGTGTTGTAAAAGTGGCACTTAATTGTTGGAGCCATTCTTAGTCTGACAATGTTTTCCAGAGCAGGCAAGATCTCCATGATCTTACTCTGTAATCTGCACACAGAGGAGGACAGAAAGAAGCTGCTGGCAACTTCAGCTCCATTCCTGCAGCCATAAGTTCTGGGGTACCATAGGCAGGCTACCTTAATGATACACATTTTGGCAGCAACAATGTTTAGGCTGACAGTCATAAAGGAAATATATTCAGTTAGGATACTATTTGGTGGGGTAATAATGTAGCACAGTATCTTATAATGTTCTCTGGTAACTGTATTTTCTCCCTAGCTGAACCAAACCAAAAAAAAGAGAAACCGATGTACCTTCATTTTCTCTAATCACTGCTGGGTCAGAACCTAACTGAACAAAACAGGATTAGGTCGCATGCTGCAGATGTGTGAAGTAATGAAGCAACAGTATTGATTAACAAGAGTTTAATAAGCCTTTATTGCAATGAAAAATCTTCAATAAGAAATTTCAAAGGAAGAAGGGATACACTGTCTGTTAATTACCATGGTACAGCATTCATGTCTGCAGTGAAAAGCATCTGCTGTTGTAATATCGCTTAACACGTTTAAAAACAAAACGCGAGTGAGAGTATGGCATAACAGGGTTTCTACAGTAAATTATGCAAAATACATTTACTGTACTGAAATTGGGACATAATATTCCTCATGTTCATTCTCTTGCTTATCCACACAAATGAAAGAACATGCAAAACAGGTCATTCTCAGCATCAATGTTTTTTGACATCAGTCTTCGTTCACATGAACAGACCCATTGACTTAATGGGTCTATTCATGTCAAAAAAGATTTCTCATGTGACCATGGTTTGCGGGGTTGCTCCCAGGTTCTAAAAGAGACATTATAGCTGCACAGCTCAGTAAAGAAGGGAATTACACATTGTTTCTTACTATGCAAGCCTTTGATTTCAATGGTTGGTAATCTGAGCCAGGTTAGAACTAATTATTTGAGGCTTACTTAAGGCAAAAATGTAGTAAAGTAGTAAAGAATGCCTGTGGATGTAAACGACTAAGCTCTTGGAAAATGTGCTTGCCCTCCTCTTCCTTATAAATGAGATTCATGTGTAATTATTGTTTCCTAATGCAGTTAATCTTCATGACAAATGACACACATTAACATACAGGGAGTAATTCATAACTGACTTCTTTCTTGTAGTGTTGCTGAATTTCTTGCACATTGAAGGGGGGCAGCAAGTGCATAAAGTTACAATATTTGAGGTTATTCCACTGAAATAACTTCTTGAGAGTGTAAAAATAGTAGGAAGAATGGGATCATAAACTGCATATGAGGTTTCTGAGGTGTCCTCTGAAGTTCAGCTTGTCTTAAGTAGTGAATTAAGTTCTAAGAATATAGAAGTAAAACATCAAAAACACACTGGAAGTCTTGCTTCCCAAGAGTCATTGTTACAGATATAACTCATCAGATTAACACTATTAATCTGAAAGTCAGCATCAATGGAAGCCAGCAGAAAGACTCCATAGATTTAGTAGGCTTTTCATTAGACACTTGTTTTACTACTCCTGACTAATTAAACTCTTTGTTAATAAAACAAAGATCCCATTAGCAGCATTGCAATTTCAGAATGTAAAGCTACATTTACTCTTGTGTCTGGCATTTGTTTGCTTTTTAAGTAGTGACTCGGCTCAGAGTCCAGCTGAAGTACATTCAAGAATATTAAGTGAGGGAGAGGGATTAAAAACATTAAATATTTTCCCCTATGAAGCCAAGAAATATATGTGTAATATTCTGTCTGATACATTAGGAGTAGATTGTTCTTTGTGGAAAAATGGGAGTAGCAGTTTGCATTGAAAAACAATTTAGGAAAAGGCCCATTAAGATTTTTTAATCTTTTCCAATAGGTACTTTAGATTATTGTTTGTCTAGAACACCTGTGCATACCTCTGTATATAATCAGTCATTTCCTCCTATCTGGAATGTAGTGGCAAGATTTTGGTGAGTAGGCTTTAAAAATAGCAATGCTATTTGAGATGATAGAGAACTTTTATTAGTGCTATAATATGACCAGCTAGAGTGCTTCTTGCCGTAACACAAGCATGCTATGAAGATTTCATAGTCACTGTGTTTCTGGACAGACTCCCAGTTTTAGAAGGAGAGAAGCTGACCAACACTTTGCCAGTGGTAACAGAAGCCTGTAATCAGAGTCTGGAAAATTAATTCTCCGTAAAAGCATCTGGATGCTTTTCCTGCCTTGTAGTCATCTTCATTTGTAGTGCTTTATGCTTTACTTGTGGACTCTGTCATAAGCTGAAGTTAAAAAAAGAAAAGCAAAAGCAAATGTGCTGTCATCAGCAGAAGACAACAGATGCCTTGGTGGAAAATTAGTTTTGAACTGAAAATTAATACAATGAGTGGTAGGGCTACAACATGTGGAATATAGAGTGAATTAAAAAGGAGAAATTGTTCTTTCTACTGAGCAAGCTTTTTGGGATATTTTTATTCATGCATTTGATAACACTGTTATCCTAACATTGTTCTGCCTCTAAAGCTTTTCCAACCGTAATATGTGAGAGCTTTGTTTTTCCCTTCACTGTGATGACTCTGTCCTTTGGTATTTTTCATAGCTTGACATGAGGCAGTAATGGTTCTATTAGCTGCACTGTATCTGCTGAGCTTGCTGTTTTCAGGGAACATGTCATCACCAGTGCCTTTCTGCAGTTTCCTTATTAGCATGTGCCCTTTACTGACTCTGCAGGAGCTATCACCTAGAATTAAATATTTTCCGCTAGACCTGTCCTTACTCTGTGCAAAATGATTACAATCCATTATGCCACCCTCTTGCTGACAGCCAGATACCACTGAGATTACAATAAAATTGCTCCACATTTAAATATGATACTAATCTGGTGCAGTGACTATTGATAATAAGAAATGTTTGAAAAAAAATCCTTTCAGTTCAGTAACTGGTGATGAACTTTTGGGAAGAAAATGTGGATACTTATTAAAATAATTATATCAGCTGTGCTGTAATAGTTGTGATAATGATAGTGGAAAATGTAAAGCATCCCAATACCTTTCTCCTTCATTAAGATTGCTAATAAGAAGTAGAGTAGCATGGACCTGTAGGAGATACAAAAAAGCTGTAATGGAAAATAAAAGGTTTGAAATTATTCATATTTAATTTTGTATTTGACACAAACGACAAAATATTCTTCAACATTTGCCAATGCAGGATCTTGTCAAAAAAAAAAATACATCAGTGCAGACTACTGTTATTTTTTCTTACTGGAGAAAAGGGAAGCACTGTAGTTTGCATTGACTTGAATACAGACTTTCTTTTTCTTTGGGACACATTTATTTGTCTTCCTTTCAAATTGTATACCTATAGAGCATCAAAAGTCTCATCATAGTTACCTTTATTTTTACAAAGATACTCTCTCCAGCATTGTAGATATTTGTGTGTGTGTGTGAGATATTTGCACTGGGTTTAATGTTGCAGATTGTTTGGAGCGGGTAGGAATTCTGGCTGTGAACCTGAGAGAAGGTTAAGATCACATGAAGTGGGTGCTTTGTGTTGGGGTATTTTGCTCCTAATACTTTGTTTTATAAGTAAAACTCTGCTTGGACTTACAGCCTCCTGCATCACTGCAGTGCTTTGTAGACAGGGCTATGTTCACATGGCACAATAAAGTCCTCTTTGTCTGCGAAAGCCTAAGGTCCCATTTTGTAATTCTGACACTTTCTGCTTTTATGAGCACATTGCTTTGCTTTATCTCCATCTTGCACTAGCATAAACAACTGTAACTCTATTAGATTCAGTCCTACTATTTCTAAAGAATGACATATTCTAGATACTACAAGGAAAAACTCCCTGCCATGAACAATTTACCATATAAACATATCAGTACATTCCTAACCTAAATTTTGTGAAATGCTTTACATTTTTTAGCCTTCAGGGCTGCCTTTCTGTAGCACCCAGCTGTTTTTTCCTTTTTACACATGAACCTGTGTACAGCAAAAAGACAGATCACTGTCACACTAAAATCGGTGTGCCTGCTTCATAAGTCATATGCCTCATTTACATGGGATGATCAGCTACAAAAAATACATTGTGTAATACATCACTTCCAAATTAATATCCATTTTATAGAACACCTGTCTTACTATTGCATTGCAGTCTATGTATGAAGTGTCTCAAGTGGAGAAAGGGACAGGTATGAATAGGTTTTTATAGGATATGAAAATGTTTAAAGATATTTCCACTGCAGCATTTTCATGTCTAAAAATAAACAGCGGTATTTCAGAGATTTGCTAAACTATAAAAGATAATTCAATACATATGACTTCTGCCAAACCCTTTACAATATGAAGACTGTTTCATAAATTGCTGTATTTTATACTTACTTCTGATACCAGGACATTACCGAGACTTACTTCCCCTTTTTTTCCTAGAAGTTAATTTCTTGTTGACACCACAGAAGTAGTAATCTCTTTATATTCCACTTAGATACATACATAAATTTTAACTTAGACTTAAACTTCAGCTTTTCCCATTCTTTCTTCTGGATACAGAATATTTTTCAAAGTCCTGTATGCATCCTATATTCACATTTAAATCATACTAAATTAGTCTGAAATCAAGTTAGCCATGCCTAATGATTGGGTTGTGAAATTAAGCTTGACAGCAAGACTATTTGAACTGCAGCTGTGCCATATGCAGCTTAAACTAGCTCAAATGTGACTTCCCCATAGGACTTACATCAATGGTAGGGAACTTGTACTGGAGCAGGGTAATCTGAATCCTTATTAGTCAGAGAAAGCTGATCAGCAACTGCTCATTAAATCAACATTAACAACTGCTCTGGGACCACCCTGTTGCTTAGCTCCATTCCACACAGGAGCCCCTGTGAAATAGCCCCTGAGGAACCATTGTTACCTCCTTCCTGTGAAGTATACCCAGAGCTCTTCCTTGACAGCTTAGTATGCATCATCCACCTCTTGGCTGTTGGCGCATATTGGTATGCAGTCTGTAAGGTCGTGCTCCTGAGGTACAGCGTTAGAATTAGATTGGTTTATTATTGAAGTCCATGAAAAAATGCCATTAAGTTCATGGATAGTATATGCAAATGCTGTCTGTAATATACTTGGAAGGACATCGGGTATGAGCTAGGATTGCATTAGCGTTTTCACCAAATAATCCTGTAGATCTGGGGCTGGTACGAGCCAGTCCTTTGTATATGATTTGATGTGAACAGCAATAAGAGCTAACTTTGCCTGCAGGCAGGCACTCTTAGAAGTTGGTAGCTGCCTTCCCATTATGCTTTCTGGCAGCTACCAACACATCTTCCAAGTGGATGAGAATATATATTTGTAAGTGTGCATTTATTTATTTAATTTTAACTGTGCTTATTTCATAGAGCATTTGTGGTTATCTAAACTACTGGTTACCTATAAAGCTGAGCTGGTGTAAGGATGTCATAATGGAGTTTGGTGGAAGTCCAAAAAGTGGGCATGTATTATTTATTATGTCAGATTATTTCTGTTGCCGGATGAAGGAGGGAAATATGCTCACCATATTGAATTGCTAGAGAGAAATGCATTACTGAGATGTCCTGGGAACTAGCATTGGTCCTGAGAGTCCAACCAGTTGAGCTGTAAGTTTCTGCTTAAGCAAGGATAAAGATAAAATCCACACCAAAGAAAAGGCTGATGAGGCTGGAACAAGAAATAGTGCTGGTAGCCAGTTTACATACAGGAAACAAGTAAGCATATGGGTTCAGCATTTTGTGATTCAAATGTAGAAGACTGTCAAAGTCAGCAAACTCAACAGAACTATGCAAGGGCCCCTTGTTACTTCTCTCAAGCTGCCAGAAAATTTCCTCATTCATGTGATACAACAGATAAACCTAAAACAGAAATGGTTAACAAATCTCATCTTTGCTAGAGCTTAACACAAACTTAGAACTAAACATTTGTCAGTCATAGATTCGTTAATCGTTTACATATAATCATACTGTATTCCTAAAGTGAAGGCATCCTGGAGAAGGAAAGATGCAATGGATATTCTCAAACATAATTACTAAATGGCAACAGCTTTTCTGCTACCTTTGGTCATTTATTTGCTAGATTTCTCTTGTCTTTAAAAAAAAAAAAAACAACAAAAAAAAATTATTTAAATAGTCTTTATGACTATTTAAATAATTGCTTTAAAATTAAAACTCTAAATATTATCTCCAGTGACTGTGATATTTGAATGACTGAAAGCCATTTTAATTTGAAGTTTCAACTCATATAACTCATATATCAATACCATCAGTATTAAATCATATTTATAATTCTTTCTGTATTTAATTATATGCACCTTACAGCACAAAGAGCATGTCTTTCTGCTGCAGAAGTGGGGAGCAGAAATTGTGATTGTTGTCCTATTTTTAGAAAACTTAGAACAATAAGGTCTAATCAGAAGGCACTTCTTTACATTACTCTAAATAATGCATCATTTCCATAATAGATGAACAATCTGTTTCACACCTTTAATTTCTCTGCATAATTTCCACGTAAAGCTTTAGAATTTAAAGTAGCTCACGGCTGCAGATCAACTCATGGCTACTGCATTCCAGGTGTATATGCAGTGTGTACATTGTCTAAAAGTTCAAAAGAGAGACTTGCTCCTGGAAGAATTCCCTTTAATTTCATAACAAAATAAACTTGATACTGCTTTCAATAAACCTGACAAAGATACTAATCCTGTTTGACATATATCAGCTTAAGTTTGTATACGTGGATAGTTCCTCCATTCAGAATTTCTCACCTTTTACAGGTTCTTTTCTGATGAGCTATATATCTCAATAAATTAATTGAATTAAATAGGAAGAGGGACGAGTTATGTTTTAATGACTAGTGGGAGGTGTCCCTTCCCATGGCAGTGGGGTTGGAATTAGATTATCTTTAAAATCCCCAACCCAAACCACTCTATGATTATATGACTGAAATCTAACCTATAAAATATTTTTAAAATGAGGTATTATTTCAAAATAATTTGAGTCTTAAATATTTGGGTGGCTATTGTGTATGGTATAAGGTCCTAATCTTATTAAAAAGATTCTGCTTTATTACTCAGCGTTGAAAATACTTTCATTCTGAAATGATGAATGTTATGAGTGCTAAAAGGTGGAATTCCTGCAGATAACACATCTGTGCAATAACTGCACCAATGTGTGTATGTGTGTGTGTGTATAAAATCTGCAAGTTTACATGTGTTAGAATTTAAAGTATGCCGTTTAGTCTGTTACTTAAAAAAAAAGCCTTATGCATTTCTGCTTGCAGTTCTAATTGATTTGCCAAGTACAAAGGAACAAACAGGGCAATTTAGAAATCCAGGTTTTTGTAATACATTTTTGTTCATAAACCACATTCAGCATCTCCTAGTACTTCTCAGCATCATGTTGTATGAAAGGAAATGCAAAGGAAAAGAAATGCCAGTAATGCTGAGTTATTCACAGAAGAAAGAGAAGAGCATAATTAGCTTGCCTTTTGCAGCACGTTCAGCAGCAAGGTAGCAGTTTGGTGGCTGCAGTGTGTCTCTGACTGCCAGGATTGGCCCTAGTTCAAAGAGTTCTAGCATGGGAGTCAGCAAAGCACAACAGACAGTTTATTAATATATTTTCACTGTGTTTTGAAGTTACTCCTAACATGTGAAGGAGTAGTTTTAATAGCTCTCATTTCTCCATTTTTAAAGCATATCAAAGGCAAAACATTAAAACCAAGCGATATAAAATACAGGCTGTCATGTGAAAGATGATCTGTCATTTCTGCAATCAGCTTTGCATTTCCCATTTTGCTAAAATGTCTCTTCCCTCAGTAAGACCTGCTCTGTAAATTCTGTTGATTTATAAAATTGGCTATTATTTCAGCTGTTCTTCTGTGCTATTATTCTTGTCTTTGTTTAATTTGCTGGGAGGGACAGGGTTGTTTTAGTATATTTGAACAGACATTTAGATCTTCATCAGATCTATGTGCTTAATTTATCCTTATGATAAGTATAAACATTTTTTAAATAGCATTCCAAAAAAAGTGATTTGAAGAGTGACCTTGAACTTGACACAAGGCAGCTTTTCCTTATCTCAGTTGAAATATATCCTTATCTCTTTAGCTCAGTTGAAATATACTGCTATTGCATGTGTCTTGCTCTTGTTTGTGTACCTATAGCATGAATAGCAGACAGATGGAACTGAACATAACACAGTGAAAGTGTGGACGTTTTTTAGTGAAGGCTTGCCTATTTCAGACAGAACAAAAGAAGTTATCTTTTTCCACCATATGAACTCGAGCAGAAATTCAGTAGTTATGACTGGAAAGTTTCAAATTACCAATGTCCTGGGAGAATTGCACCTTTTTTTTTCTGCAGGTGGCAAAAGTGGGTGTAGATTGTTTTGCTGTGACACTCACAGATTGTCAGGGGATTATATTATCTGTCAATGTACACCACTGGTAATAAGGCCATCCTGATTAATGTGCCCGTTTTTATAGTTCTGTTTTTGAATAAGCTTCAAAAGGTCTCAGCATTTTACTTCAGTGCCTCTTGGAGCTGATCGTAGCTGACATTCTTTAGGCACACTGGGTTCATCTGCCTAAGCACACGGGGACCTTCTTCTTGGCTGTTAGACATAAATGTAAAATCTGCATGTTGTAGAAAATATAAGTCAATGCAATGTATTTTGAAGGGGCCGGGAATCAGAGAGGAAAGCTTTCTGTTTTTATATATTTTAGAAATTTTCAGAATGAGTCTATGGCACTCTTTAAGTTGATTTGTGATGAAAGAAATGAGCAGAAAAAAAATATAAAAAGGGAAAAAAAAAAAAAAAGTTCCAGGGGAGACTTTGAATTCATCTTGATTAGGTGGATTTAGACATAATTGAAGCGCTCTTGTTCCTGGTGGCTAGCTGCAATGAAAATTTAGGTTCTTACAGCTTTCTACAAGGGTGCTAGTCACTGTGGGAGCTGTCTGGCTTGATATGAGACAGTATCAAGAAAAGTCAGGGAGAGTAATTAAAAGGAGCTTTTTTATCACTGAGCAATTTTTTTGAATTTTTTCTCTGGGATTAAAAAGATGAATAATTGGATAATGTCTAAAATATATTTTTAGTTGTTTGTTTCACCTTTAGGAGCTTCTTTTGTAATGTTTTGAAAGAGTAATGCATTTAAGATTAAAAAGTCAAAACACTTAAATACTATGAGAAGAGTATAAGGCAGCAATTATGGGTAATTTGAAGAGAATTGAGAAAAAAAAAAAAAACACTTTTTTTGTTACAAAGCCATAGTTTCTTTTGAGATTACTTTTAACTCTGAAATCCATAACTTTCTACTTTTTTAGAATTTACTTTTAAAATCCTATTTGTGACTGTTGTGTGATCTCATACATCAAAATGTTACATTCTGATCTATATGATTTTCAGTATTACCTAGAATTAGCTGTTCCTCATTGCACTGAATAGCTAAGATAAATGAAATCAAATTAAAGTTTATGTCTCTCTTAAGCTTTCTCTTTGCTTGATCTACATGTTTCTTTATACACAAACCATTTTCTAGCTACTAAGTTAAGATTTTTAAATAAACCTTTATTGAATCCTACTCAGTTAACAGAATTTAAAAATGCTTAAAGGTTGACATAATCAAATTCAAATTCTCATCAAAGAAAGCTGTAGAACAGATAAATTCATCAAAAGATGTGAGAGAAAGAAAAAGTGAAACAGGTAATTTCAAATCTCTTGACAAGACAACATTTTGTATTTTGTTGCTTCTGAAGGAAAATGTCTTCTCAGCATCTATACATCCAAATAGCTTTATTAACATACATCAGTTGATAATACGAATGTGGAACTTTTAGATACATTTAAAAGAAATCACAGTCTTTGTGACAGGGAAAAATTCTGTCTCTTCTTGAATGTTGTATAGTAAAAAGATGATATTGATATTAAAACATATGCACCACAAAAAGTGATGGTGTTCTGTAGGCTATTTGATTTGTTTTCCAATTCCTCTTGAGAAAAAAAAATAATCAGGTGTGTGATCAAACTTAGTGTTTTATGATACCGACTTTTAATCTGGAAATAGAACAGTTTAATGGATCCAAAGCTCAGGACTTGCAAAAGAATTACAATTATCTCAGCTGTAGGATTTTTGGGGGTGACTTAGTACTGAGAAAAATTGTAACACTCTAGAAATAACGCCTTTTTGATCTTACTGTCTCCAGTGTCACCAGTGAAAACAATGCCTAAACACGTTAAATGTAGAAAACAGAACATACATTGTATGAATAATTTTTTCTCTGTTATGGATCAGTACTAAAATTTGTATTTCGGTTGAAATAGAATAGTTTTTCTTGGAATCTCTTGGTATAATTTGGAATACAGGATCTAATAACCTCTTGTAAGGTTATTTTTACAAAGATATAGTAAGCAAACAATATTTTTCCACTATTGGCTATCTGCAGGTCTTTCTCACCACCTGAGTTCTGCTGAGCTGAGTGGTAGCCATATTGTTACTGCCATAATCGATTAGATTAAATATGTATATTCTTTTACAATTAAGATGGTATTTCAGATGTTGTTCCTACTATCCAATACATGTAAATGTGAATATTGTTGAAATAGGTATCAATAATTAATCATAGAATCATAGAATCATAGAATCATAGAATATCCTGAGTTGGAAGGGACCCTTAAGGATCATCAAGTCCAACTCTTGACACCGCACAGGTCTACCCAAAAGTTCAGAAAAATATTAGAGTTCATATCAGAAAAATGTTAAAAAATATAGAGTTAATATAAAAATATAGAGTTAATATAAAAATATAGAGTTAATATCAGAAAAATGTTAGAGTTCCTTGTCATAGAGGGGGTACTGTTAAGCAAAATATGCTGAGGGATATTTCACTAATTAATCAGTATGGCTCTGTTTATATCTCTATTTATTTCCAATTTTAACCAGTCATTACTTTGCATGTCTCTTTTTTTTCTTGACAAACAACCAGTGTTGTTTCTGCAGTATATTTTGCTTAATGTGGTTTAACCAAAAAAAAAAAAAAAAAAAAAAAAAAAGCTGTAAAACATGATGCTATTACTGTCAAAATCACTTGGGTTGATTCCTGCATTCTTACTCACTCTGCATAGTACCTTAATGTTTAAGAAGTCATTTCAGTTTCACTCTGAAAGGTTTCTGAAAAATAACAGTCTGCTGCTCAGATTTTAATTTATGAAAAATCTCTGAGAAATTTAGAAAACAAAATGAATCATTAACACTAAGAACAGAATTATAATTCATCTAGATTTTCATCCAAAATAAGCACACCAGAGGACACCTAAGACTTTGAGCAACCATAGCATGTATTTTAAAACATAATGTAGAGATTGCAATAAATAAAACTTCCAAAAAAAGCATCACTCTTCTGTCCTCCCACTCTCTAACACCCCATTTAATTTCTAGTCATGAGACCCATGCACCTCCCTCACACCTTCCCACGAGATATCCCACAAGTTACTGCCTCAGTCAGCTCACACAGATGGACTTCGTAGCATACCCAGAATGTCAACAGTTTATGGCTATTTTAGACCTTGGCAAGGAAAAACATTCCAGAGGAAAAGTCCCTTGTGAAGAATGCTTTGCCAGCAGCTCTGCAGTCTTTTATAAAGAGGGGAATCAAGTTTGAGGGCATTTGCAGGTGTCAACAGCAGCAATGTAAATTGTCCAGACAAATGCTGACCACAACTCAGATCAGCATTTTTGCACAAAATTTGTCCACTCTATATGATATATCATGCAAGACATGATACATCACAGTGTGTTATATATTGAGAAGAATAATCACATTTTTTATAATGACCTTCCTATACCTATTGTTCAGATACTGCCAGCTACTTTTCAATGGATCATTCACTTTTGCTTAGTGTTATTTACTATTACTTCCATGTGTTACAATGTTAAGCACAAATTATGACTAATTGATTAAAATAATAAACTGTTCTAGTTACTTTCATTTTCCTTAGATTGTAACTGTTTCCATTGATTAGTTTCATACTCCTGTTGTTTTCCAACTCATAATACAATCATAAAATTGTCCTAAATCACATTCCACGATTTAATTACAAATGAATAAGTATTAATAAATAAAAATTTATGATAGAACAAGGCTGTGGTCCTTCACAGATCTGTTTATACTAGCTTTACTAGTAATCCTTTAGGAATGAATATAGTGGGTAGGGAAAGTTCGTTGTGCCCGCAAGCCTCTGTAGGATTTTGTGAGCCTCATGCATGCAAAGGGTTACAATCCTCATAGGAGGAGTCTGTGAAAGACACCAAAGATGTCATTGTGTGGGTCTGAATGGGTTTTGTATGAGGTTCTAACATAAAGATGTGCAAGACCACTATGCGTGCATATATATATTTATCTGATCTGGCCTGTTTGTTTTTTTTTTCCATAATCATTGAAGCAAATTACGAAAAAAAAAAAAAAAAAAAGTACAGAAAAATAACATCACAAAAACTGAAGGCTTCATCACTAAAAATGATCTCCTTAGTCCATTCATCCACTCATACTTGGCTCAGTTATTTCTAATACCTTCCAAAGGTCTGACTGAAAAGTCTTAAGTGCTTTAAGTTTTTAATTGTATCTACTGTACTTCTGCCTCCCACATCCTGAATTATGAAATACAAATTTAGAGTTCACAGGAGTAAAATGGTAATTATTTGTCTGTTGTGTGCTTTAAAATGTTGGTTTTCTATAGTGCAAAGTGGCATTTTCTGTTCTGCACAAAAAAAAAAAAAATCATTGACAATATAATGGACTGCAAATTATTGAGAAACAATAATTGTCAATTGTTTCACATTAAATACAAAATACAAATTCTATGTATGCCTTTAAGGTGGAACTATACTTTGAATCTGAAATTCTTTATTGCTCTGTCTACACTGTTATTATCATTCTGAGATTCTCCTAGTTAGAAACAAACTCCAAGAAGCAAATCCCTGAAATTATGCTACTGCTGGAGGTTGAAAGGACCAGACCAACTGATACCTTGCAGAAAAATTTGGGCTTTTGTTAGGTACTCTACTTAGCATTCTCAATTGAGATGAGTGCCATCCAAATTATTAGTGGACTACAAAGGAGATTCACCACTAGGAGAGGGTAAAACAACTGAGTTTTCAGGACCTGGGGTGTTATTCTCAGCTATATTGGACGGGTTAGCAGGGCTTTTCTCAAAGACAAACAGTGATCCTTAAGGAAAGGGACAATGCAAATCAGCTTCAAAAAAAGCAGTTTTGATTAGATACTGCAAAAAAAAAAATTCACCACAATGATGGTCAGTACAGCAGGTAGCACAGAAAGGAGTCTGTTCTTGAAAACTACTGGAGACGGGCTTGAACTACTTTTCAAGCTTTTAAGTTGTCCTATTTTGGGGCAGGAGAATGAACAGAAGCCCCTCCTAGCTAAATCATGCTATGATTTACAGTGCAATACATTTCATATTCCAGTTAGTGTTCACTACATAGCAGGCATAATCTCCCTGGAATTATGAAATTTATGGATAAGGTTTTCATCTTATATGAAATTGGCATAGCTTACTTGAAGTCATTGAAGCTCAACTAATTTAGTGTCGGTGAGGATCTGCTCTTGTATCCTTTAAAATTTAATTTGTGGGTCATATTTGGTTAGATCTTTTTTTGCTTCTAAGTATTTAATCTAAAGGCTTTAGAAATACTCTATTCTCATCATGGTGTAATGTTATCATGCTGTTCCACTTCTACCTTTCAACTACAGAAGGTGGGATTTACCCATGAAGAGGTACACGTGCTTCTTAATGGCTTGTCTCCAAAAAGTCTGGAATTTTTAAAAGAATGAGGTCCTCAGATCTCACTGATAACTCTGTTTTGACATTTCTAGGCCAAATTCTCTCCTGACTTCTAACCTATTGATTTAATTGGAAAAGAGCTTGGCCCAGAGTTTCTCAGCATGAGATGATTAAATAAATTTATTGTTCTTCTTGCTTTTTATTCAATCTCAGTCCAAATTTTTATTTATTGCCCTTACAGTAGTACCAAAGTTAGAATAATTTTGAATCAAATATTGACTTTCATGTTTTTTAAGAGAGGAATTGTTTATCTTTAGTTTTTCCATTATTTTTTTGGAGAAATCTGCCAATCCAGGAAGAAAGAACTATAGGGGAAAAAAAAACATGTCTTCAATATTTGTTGCCATTGTTACTGTTGAGTAATGAGTGAGACGTGTGTACTCTCAAATTGTCTGGGCAAAAGACTACTTAAATTGTTAAAATGTTTTATTTTTATTCTGTGTTAGACCTCTTTATGCCAAACTCTGGAAATAATTTAAGCACTGAAACAGCAATTAGTAAAAACCTGAATGAGTGAATTAAAATTATTTTTTTGTGGTATCAGACATCCATGCACATTTTGGGAGACTACTTTTGTGCAGGCCATTACCACATTGTACTAATTAATCTCAGACATTTTTACAAATGTATGGTTTGCTGCTGAGCATGCAAAAGTGCTCATGAAATTTGAGTCTTACACTATGAAAAGCTAATCATTACATTGTCAAGCGTTAGGATTTACCCAACATAACAGCAGAAGCACAATTCTTGTCATTTTTATAGTAATAGTTTCAGTCTGTCTACATAAAAAGTCATACCATAAGAATTTCAGCATACGAAATATCTCAGTTCTCAAAACCTAATTAAAAATTAATAATAAACTCTGCAGAAACTGATGATACCAGAAAAATCCTGGTACCATTTCACTCCACTCGCTGATCTGGAATGACAGGAATCTCTGGAGTGATGGTATCTTTCAGCTTCCTTTCCGACACAGGAGAATGTCCTTGAGGATGTCTGTAGAGGCTACAAAGTACAAAAGAAAACCAGAGCTTTCAAACAGAGTTTTTCTGTTTACTTAAGAGTAGGGGGATTTGTTATGACAATTCCTAGTTGTAAAAGGCAATTCAGTTCACATGCATAAGAAATGCTACAGGAAAAAAATATTTCTCTGTCATCAAGTCCAGTTCCCTTTTTTGAAGCCAGCAAACATATAATCCTATTTACCAAAGTCATCAAATACTATCTTAAAATTACTGGTTTTGCTGCCTCTACTTAGTGGAAATAAATTAATTATTTGAAGATTTATAAACTTCCTTTCTGATTTTGAAGTTTTCTTCTTGCTTTGCAGCTGTTCAAGTCTTTTGAGCAAACACTTTTTTTTTTTTTTTCAAAAAACATTTTTTCTATGTTTTCCTTGGAATTTAAAGAACCGTGTCAGTTTATTTATTGTCAAATTTTATATGAAGCATGTTGTCTGACTCTGCACAAATTTACATTGAAAATATTTTTTGAATAATCCTGCAATATGTTTTTTTTTTGCCTAATCTTGAAATAGTCTGAGATTTGTCTGCTGTAGAAATGGAACATGACTCTTAGATTTCATAAAATGTAAATAAATAAATGTGACACAGAAGTCATACTGCATTGATGAGAATAAGGAAATCAGGGACCACTGTGGCTAATCTCAGGATACTGTTGATGCAAAGTTTGAGAGACACCTGTCTTGGCTCTCTTTCAGAAGATGTTGCTCTGCTTATGGCCTGCAGAAAAACTCCTTCTGAATTATTTTTAGTATTAATTAAAAATAGGGCATTTAGCCATGCATTTAAGGGGGGGGGAAAAAAAGGGAAAAAGCCTATGAACAATAGGCTTTTTGTCAAAAAAGCTACTTTTTGTCAGTTTTCAAGCTGTTACCAGTTGTATAGACAGATGATGGCAACTGTGTGCTTGGTGTGTATAGCAGGACACCTGACAATAATAACATCATTAGCAGCAATTTCTTTCCTGACACCATTAAGGTTGTAGTAGCTCAGATGGAAGACTTAAATTCAGCACAACTCATTCAGATGTCTTGAGAATGATAAATTTAATCAAAAGTCTGTGTCCAGATTTTCCAATCAGAGTTTTTTCCAGTTTGAGGCTAGAGACAGTTTTGAAGTTGATAACTAAGACAAAAATTACACTTTGTACAAGGATCAGTTTTATAGAAATCTTTCTCTGATATAGGGGTGGTGTTGTGACTACTTATTAATGGAGAACAAAATTAAAGATAAAGAGAAAAGTGTATAAAAACTGTTCCAAAAGGCTTTAAAAACTATTTGTTAAATTCTTAATTTTGATGTTACAGCTGATCTTAGGGTTTTATTATAATATGACTTCTATTTCACAAGTGAGGTCTTCTGCTTCCTCATATCTAGAATTCCTTCTGCTGCTTCTTTTCCTCCAATTATTTTTTTTTAATGCATGCTATAGTGAAGTATGTTTGGTTACATATGTGTAAATGTCTATAAAACAAAGTTTGTATTCATTTCTGGGCAAAATTTGGCATCCCATTTAGGAGATGTGGATCACAGGAGTAGACTAGGTTTGTGATGCTGTTGATAGGTGGCTTCTGTTTCCCTTATGAAGCCAAACTATAGCCTGATAAATGTGTTCCACATGCTTCTGAGATTTATGATCAACAATCATTATTTATTCAACACAGTGTACTAATGTGATCTTAAAGATGAAACCAAAGGCAGTTTTGGTTGAGATAACATCTAATTATTGACACCAACTCTTTTGGATGCCTCCTCTGTTATTTTTTTCAGGGTTCCTATTAGTATGATGATATTGTACAGTGTAAATTAAATTATAATAATGATATTAATATTAAGAGTATTGCAGGTTTTCTTGTTTCTTACTCTAAATTAGTCTTTTTTTGCCCTGCCTAGTTTTTCTTTTGTTCATTTCTATTAAATCAAAACAATCATTATTTGAAAAGATAATTTAAGAAGGCTTAATAAAAATACACATTGTATATTTTCATCTGAATAATAAAAGATTCGGTAAAAAGTTCTCCAGACGGTAGACTTGAAATAGGATCCCTTGTTCTTAGGTTATTAAAGTCTAGTGTTTCTGAAGACCACTAATATCAGTTCTAATTAAAGATACTCAATAGTATCTTCAACTCTGATCATGTCTTTCATGAATCTACTTTAAAAGCACAATTTCAAGTTCCAACTTCGCAGTTTTAAAAATGTAAGAACGAAGTTTCCAATGTAGTGGTCATGTTAAGCAAAATTCAGACAAAACAATTAAGTCAAATTAATTCCAGGTGTTTCTGTGGTAGTACCAGCTCCTCATAAATGTTAAAAGACTATTCTGAATAATGGACGAGCATATCTTGAATTCTGCAATAATCTTTAGATAGTTTCTTCATCAGTTTAGTAAGGAGAGTATCAGGTGTCTCACCATTACCAGTTTTCTGGTTTAATGCATTAGATTCTCAAGATTCTTTCAATTATGGTCAATTTAAGATTGAGGTATAACTAAAAAATATTTTCTTCGTTTGGCAAGGTACATCCCACTGAAAAAAGTGTGGACTTCACAAAGGTAAGAATCTGAAATAACAGGCCTCTACCACTCTTCCTTCACAGCTCTGACAAAGAGAAGTATATTTCTGTATTTAATAGGAAGTTAATTCAGTTAATTTAATGCTGCAGGTGAAATTGTCAATCAGCAATCTGGAGTTGACAGATTCATGGAAACTTTATCCTGAAAAAAAAAAAAAAAAAAAAAGATTTACTTACGTGCATCTCACCTGTCTTTTGTGACACTATAGGGATAGCTCTGAATGCTATTATTCAATCAGCAATTAAGGAAATAAAAATAGTAATGATAATAATATATTGATATTCTTTACTACACAAATCTATTGGAGAACTGTAAATATAGTACAAAAGTAAAAAAAAAAAATAAATAAAATTAAGAACATCAGGAAAAAACAATCATTTGCAACATCTCAGTGTCTCACAGTTTAAAAAAAAATAAATATATTTTATATATATATAATTTGTATTGAAGAATAAAATGATGTATTTTTCCCTATCCTGCAGCATTTAGGAAGGATAACAAAAGGATAATAATATGTATGGTGAAGGATCTAAAAACCTCTGTCTTTCATTTAGTTTATGAGGCCAAACACAGACGTTACTTTAGGGAACATAAGCCTTTTTGCTTCAAGTGAATTCCTTGTTCAGTTGTGCTGAGAGAGATTACTGGACCTTTCCTACTTAGATACAGCACAAGCTAAGTAATTGGTTAATGCTGGGTAACCACTTTTGGAATCAGGAAAACAAAATCCATCTGTGTGACACAGGGAAAGAAAAAAACAACCAGGAAAACAACCTTGGTGTTTATTTAGGCATCAGCCTGAGGAAATAATTTGCCACCTATACAAAACTGTATCTTTCTCTCAGTTACATTTTTATATTTTGCATCTTCACCAAAAACGTAAATACTACAAAGAGTTGAAAGAAGGAATATAACATTATAATAATAATGTTGCATAAATGCAGCATTAAAATCATGATAATCTAGAAGCACTGATAAGTTTTATCAATCCATTACTCTGTTTAGTAACTGCTATATCATCCAGGAAAGTAACTGAAATAATATTAATGGATCACCTGAACAGAGTGTGTAATATGTCAGTTGAACTTTGATGGTTTTTAATGTAGTTATCCTTTTAATTATTGTATTAGTAGCAGTTATAATTCAGGTTACGCATTTATATAGTTTACTCTTCCTACCTTGTAATGAATATGATTGAGGGTTCGCCTGAACCTTGACAGAAAGTAAAAGGAAAACAATACAAAACAATACAAACAATTGCTTGTATTCAGAGCAAACCTATAATCAATGAGCTAATATTTAATATTATTTTGTTAAAAGCTTAATTTCAAATTCTGTTTTGTACATATGCTATGACAAGTTTTTATTTTAAACCTACCTTTTGAAATAGAAATATTACAAATATTAGATGATACAAGCACGTTAAAGATCTTGATGAGTCATAACTGGTTTATCAGAATTGTTTGTTCATGTTTACAGGCTACATGCTGACATACTAGATTCTATATCACTGATTTAACCATTTTCCTTATCTTCTGCTATTCATTTTGTTTCTGTGGGAAGTTTTGAAATAGCGGACTACGCATGAGTCTTTGCATAATTCAGCTGTATAGTAATATGTAGAAGCAAGAAAAATGGCATCCCAGAAAACTCAGTGGAGATATTATGGAACATTTGATGAAGATTTATAATTTTAATTACAACTTGACAGAAGTCTAAGACCTTTTTCTCTAAAGTGCTGTGATTCCTCTGACAGATGAGAATTAGGTTAGAAACTGAATATCAAGCATAAAAGCCCTTCACTTTGTAGCTTTGTGCAATAGCAAAACAGAAGTAGCTCATGAACCATTGTTCAATTTCTAAAGTTTTCAAAGTTTTAGTATGTTTATACCTTACACCTTTTCTCTATTATTTTTCGTGAAACATTGTGAAATACAGACTTCTAAAAGTTTTGCAAGTGCAACACTCTGTTGCTACAGTCATGACATACATTTTTTTCATTTTTTCACTGAAGAAAAAAACTACAGAAAATTACTGAAAATAAAGAGCAGTATTTGTGTGTGTGCTCAGAATACAAATGTTATTTTTTTGTTGTTGTTGTTTGTTTTGGCGATTCTTTTCAGAAGCTGAGATAGGAATTAAAGTTTTCTTTTCAGACCAATGTTAAAACATGACCAAGAAACATTCAAGACCCTAGAGATAAGGTCTGTCAACAGTTCCATTTATAACCCACCTTTGTCTCTCCACAGTGTTTTAAAAGCTTTTTTTTGGATTGACTTTTAGATGCTTTAGCAACAGCGAGCTTATGACTGGCTATGTACAACATAAAATAAATAAATAAAAAATAAATAAATCTTAATATGGTAGGTGATAAGTGAACAAAGCTATTGAACTTCATAGGAAGATGTCTGTCTTTACAGAGTATTAATAGGAGCTTTCCTTAAGAAGCTACACATTAAGAATTCACTATGGCCAGTAGCAAAAAGTTTATCTGAGGTTAAAGCTGATTTAGGTATTTCATATATGCATGTATTTATGTATTTACCGTAAATATCTCAGTCCTTCCAGTAAACCGACGGATAAATTTTATGTAAGGATCACTCACTGTTCCCTCAAGTAGTCGAGTGAAGCCCCTGGGAAACAGAGATGTTTATGTCCCATACCGTACTATATTATGGTAAGGTCTCACATGACTAACTTTTCAAATTTGTCTAGGAAGCCAGACAGGATTTATGCATCTTTCTGCTTAGCTCTGAAGCGCAACAAAACATATTTCCTTAGATATGTCTGTGTCTGCAGACTCCTGTGTGGAGTAAAGCATCCAGGACACTCATAAAGCATCCAGGACAGTGCTTCAAATGAAGGCATTCAATGCTTTCTATTGATTTTAGACACTGACAGAAAGTAGCTAATGCTAGGAAGCAGCCTGGATGGGTCTACAGATACAATCATTTGAAGTCTGTCCAAAGATCCAAGTTTCTTGCAGACTACCTGAAATGTGACAAGCCTCATCCTGGTACCGTACCCCAGTGAAACATGGGTGGAACTGATTTGATGTATAAAGCCCATATGATGATTTTAGTCGGTTTTGATGAGGGCTGTAAATGTGTAGTCGTTTGTGCCTGATCATAAGAGGGGGCATAGCTGCAGATCTGTTATTTATAATGTAATGTAAATTATATGGCAAAAAGGATACAAATAAAGTATTTATCATTGGAAAGTGTATTACATCCCTTAGAATTTTGTTTTTCAAGGCATTGACGATGAATCACTTCATACAATAGTGCATTAATGGAGTAAGCCCGAACTGAACACCTAACAGTAAATTACCTGCTTAGAGAACTAATTAGAAAACAAAACCTCCAAATCAAGTGCTCATTTAACATTTATCCTGTCTTCATATTTAAAACTGTTTTATTTATTGCAACAACGATGATTAATGTAATCATTAATATATTCACAGAGGAAATAGTTTGCCTTTTTTAAGAATCATATAATCACAGAATAATTTAGGTTGGAAAAGACCTTTAAGATCCTCAGGGCTAACCATGCACCTAACACTACGAGTCCACTGCTAAACTTTATCCTGAGTCATACTTTGATAAGTCATACTTTATCCTGTGTGTTAGTTCACTGTATCTTTCAGCAAAGCTGTATGCAATGTTTTTCAGCAATGCTTGAGAAGTGGGAATGAAGGAAAATGCTTTGATGGAACTGGTTTACACAAAACATGTGAGAAAGTAGTTATTCCAGATGTGGGGAGACATTCCAAAGGATTAGTCAGCCACAGAACTATGCTGGAGGAGAATCTGTTTGCCAGTGTCGCTGTTCTATCTAATCAGGTCTAATTCTAACGCATCTCTGAGTACGCTTGAAATGTACTAAACTTCCTTTGAGTACAACAGATGCAGAATGTACAGAAAAAGTGTCCTACCAAAAGAATATAAGGTGATCAGCCAGATACGTGCTGAGGAAGAATGTAAAAAATGTTTGCCCAAAGTAGCAGATTTTTCTTGTAGCTAACAATGTTTGGCTAGTTTTTTCTGCTACTATTCATATTTATTAATAATAATTAAAAAAAAAATCTGCAAATTATTAATGGTGTGACCAAAAACATTTATAAAGCAGACAGGGTTAAATGATTAACCACATTTTTTGTTAATCTCACTCATGTTCTTTATCTTTTCATTATTGTAATTACTTTATTTTAAGAAAAGTATAAGAGAAAGTATTTCCTAGAGAAAGGATATTTTTAAGGATATTTCAATTCAAAAGTTGACTTCCTTTTTATTTTGTTGGAGGAAGAATGATTTCTATCATTCTCTGCCAGTTGTTCTGAAGATACAGAATGAAAAAAACGAAGAGGTACAAAATGTGTATCTTCAATTCAGTGTCCTCAATTTCTATGGATTATTATCAATTTACGTAGTAAAACAACAGTATTTGATTCTAAGCAATCAGTGACTAGTGCTGGCATACAGATTCTGTTGCAGTCACTAAAAATAGAACTACACATTATATTCAGTAAAGGCAAGATTTCATCGCCTCCAAATACCCTTATAACTTGCAATTCTCAAGGTGCTTGGAGGTCCATATAATTTGTCTGCCAAAAGACACAGATATTTTACTTAAAAAGTGCTGAAGTAAGTGTAAATTGTTAGTACATCAATACAAATTACAAAGCTTGACATGTATCAACCTGAAACAAGATCCCTAGGGAAAGTCAAAGAAGAAGGAAATCTTCATGGCAAAATAAATTAGGTGTTTTCCATTACTGTATTTTTGATGGTAAAATTCTGATTTATTTATCTGGAAACGTTCGTATATGTTCACTACGTTCACTATGAGTATACTGAAATATCTGGGCATGTAGCTTCCAAAATGAAAGCTGAATGCTTGATTTCAAAATGACTTTTCATTCTGGAAATGTATTTCTATTAGTGGTCCTGCAATCATCCCAGGTAGGCACTTCAAATATGTAAGCAAAAAATCTTGATTGACGTGTTCCAATTTTTTTCTAGTTATTTTGTAAAATACATATATATATAATTCATATATATATATATAATTCATATATATATATATATGAATTTTCAGTTCTTCATTCCAACTTAGTGGGAAAATGATACTACACTGAAAAGAAAGAACTAATTATCAACATAATTCTAGATCGTGGTCTGCATGTCTCTGGTGAAATTTGACCACCTTATATATTCTAAATACATATAATAAATTCAATATTTTTGTGTATCACCTTAGAAAATCAAAGAAAAGCAACTATAAATAAAAATCACTGATGAATTTTTTTCTTAATATTCCATGGCAAAACGCATTATAAATTTAAGTAACAATTTGATACAGATTTTCACATTGCATGTTCTCCTATGGAATTGCTTTTAAGTAGTGTACTGTTTTTAAAGCCTGATGATATTGAGAAGGACCTTTCATATAGTAAATGCAATTTACACCTCTGTGTGACATGGTAAAACACTTGATAGTGGCACATAACCACAATTCATTCAATCATTTGTCCTTTTTGTAAATGCTGACAAGATAGTAGGCATTTGGATTACTCTCTGTGCTTATACAGCAGTATTGGAGGATAATGCAAGCTTTTGTGTCAAGCAGTCTTAATTTAGAATACAACACAAATCAAAATATATTGTGATTGATAATACTTTCTAAAGGATTCTGAGATGTCTTGGTTCTTCAGATTGATTTATTTTCCTGTATAAGCCATTGCTTGCACTGATTCTTCTTTATGATTTCTCTTTTGTTTCTTCTGTGAGTGCAAAGAGAAATTTGACTAAAACTTTTTACACCCTAACTTGTAGAGTTTCTGATTTTTACAGCTAGGCACCTTCCTCCTGAAGAATGGAAACTAATTCTGCAATAGCTTTAATTATCAGAGGAATAAATCTTTCCAGGAGACTGGTTCATCTGTGACTTGTAGCTAACACACCTTTATGAAGAAACCAAATGGGAGTATATAGTAATACACTTTTAATTGCTTTTAATCCTCTAAATAAGATGAGGTTTAGCTGCACAGTCCTTGGATTATATTGGTAAATGAGGTTATACGTCAAAGTGAGCTTCAAAGACAAGAGTCCTTTACAGACTGATACTACTGTTTTCCTACTTGGGGGTGAATAGGGAAGTATTTACTTGCTCTTGGTCAGAAGCAAGAAACTTCAGAGTCTTCTGTTTAAATGTATGAAGATATTTTAAGATTAAATATACGCTGATCTATTAGACAACCATTGTCTTCAGTAAAATAGCTTATCTTTCAACGTTATAAATGGTAGAGACATGGATTGTGTAATCAGCATCTGAAAGCACTGATGTAATTTTACTTCAGTGTAAACAAAATACATTTTTAATGTACTCTTTCCCTTTAGCTCCTGTTTTGCAAAATTGATTATTTGTTCATAAGACGACTACAAAAATGTCAAGTTACAATTTGATATTTCTAATGATTATTGTCAATCATACCCATCATACTGATGCTGCTGGAACAGTAGTTGCATGCAGATAGATACAGTAAAAAGCATATGTGGAACACAATTACTACTATTTCTTGAACCATCAAGATACAGAAAGATTCCCAAGAGATAAAATACTGATGATTATGAAATACCACTACACTCCCTCATCATAACTCTATTCTTTTTTTTTTTTTTTTCCCATTACCATTTTGGACTGCTTTTATTGACTGTTTTATTAGGAGTTACTAGAAATTAAATCTGTCTCAAAGTACAGAGGGGCAATATCAAATGGTGTGAGCTCATCAACAGAGTAACACTGGAGTGGGAGAAAACGAGCAAAATGAGAACAACTGAACAACTTGATTTCAGAATGGTTGTCATCGAACATTCATTTTAGTATAAAATGCTGCTTAATAAGAATATTTCTCTTTAGAAAGAGTATTTCTATAGTTTGGACAATATTCTATGTCTACAAATCAGGCAAATTGATGACAAGCATGTGATGAGGTTTTTTATAGTTTTGGTTTCCATTAAAGTAAGTAGAGAAACTGTTCTAACTGACAGCTAACTGGATGAAGTCAACGTTGTATTAAAAAAAAAAAAAGTTTAATTATTAAATTTTTAAATGCCTTTTAAAAAAGGAAATATAAATTCTGATACGAAGTTTTGATCTTGTTTTGTTATTTACATTCCAGAATTATAGTGGAAAGAGAGTGTGCGTATGGAGTTTAGAAACAGATCTGGGATGAATGTCTTTTTGATGTAAGCATTAATCTTACAAAAATACTTATTTTTTCAATATATATTTTAATCACAGAGGTATTTCCAGAAGAAAATAGGTCATTTGCTATTAGAACTTCAAAATATGAATATGAGCATATGGATAGTATTGCCAGAGTACTTGCAGAAATTCCTTCAGATCTGTCTCTGAGCATGTAGAGCTGTAGGGAAAGGCCAAACTGCATGAAAGAGCAAAATAGGCTGGTGCTTACTGTAATTAAATCACAGGTGTGTTGGCTAATTCTGCTGTAGATGTGAGATACAAAACAAGAAACACCGAACACTAATGGTTCTGTTGCTTCCCTGAAAATGATAACACACAGCAGGGTGTGTGATTTTTGATTAATAAACAAGCACCTAAAGTGCATGATGAGTCACAGGGTGAAGCCAAATGTTTTCAGACACCCTTGCTAGGCAGTTGCATATACAGATGCCAAGATACTGAGGAGACTGTAACTGAAATTGCTCCATAAGTAATTAAGAAAAAGCAAAACACTGATAAACCGTGTGCTCCTGTAAGTGTGTCTGGTCAGAGTATATTATAAATGAACATTCAACTCACATGTTAGACACTAATTTTTTTAAGCAGTGCTGGTTACTGGGGATCTGCATAATATCAAGTCTTCAGGCTACTTTTTGAGGGCATTTGTGGCTTTGTGCTTTCTCTGTTATCCCTTGCTGCCCATGCTGGTAAGGGTAAAGCTAAAGAGCATCCAATCTGCTGACTTCCCTTGTAATTCAAGACAGTGGAATAACCCTTGTGCTCTGTACCTCTTGTGCTTTTCTTTATTTTCAATAAAATTCTTTTATTGCTGTTTTAGATCAAATACTGTGGCAGACATGAAAATGTGGTGTTTTGTTTGTTTGTTATTTTCCCCATTCATAGAATGCACCTCGGTAGCCAGAAACCTTATGTTTTTGTCTCCTAATATGCAGCTTGCAGGATTTTTTTGAGGGGTTGGGTGGGTTGCCTTTTTTTTTTTTTTTTTTTTTTTTTTTGTAAGTACTGGAAAGTTAAGGGACATCTGTTTCAAAGTTTGCACAGGGGATTGTTGTTCTACTTCAGATCTGTGAAAAACAGATCCTGGATTTTAAGCTTTGAGAGGGGCAAAGTCATCAGTGACACTTAATTCTAAACACTAATTACATTGATGACATGTCTAAGCAGCACTGGGGCTCATTGTGTGAACAGTGTTCTTGCCATTATGGCTAATTAATCAGGATAAAAACATCTGCATTTATGTTATTACTTTGTCCCTACGAAAGCTTCTTGAGAGTCTATACTCCAATAAACAAAGGGTTTGTGAGACTTACGAGGCCTTCGTATACAGAAAAGTAAAAATACTTATAGTTTGGTCATTGAGAACAAATGCTTGTTACAGCAACATATGTACTGGCACAGTACCGTTGGAGGCCGTGTTGTTTATACCCGAACCAAGTAGGACTTCTCATCATGTAAATTGTTAATGCTGGAATGATACCAAGCATTGGAAATATGCTATAGACCTTAACTTTTACTACTGTTGCTGCCTTTTCCAAGTATCAGGACCCTGAAGGTTAGCCATAAAGGCCCAAACCTGGGGCCTTCACCCACCTCTTCTTCCCATGGAACCTTTAGCCCCATTTCGGTTCAGATCTGGCTGTTCCTAAATTGTTGTTTGGACTTGTTGGGCTCCGCTTCTGCCTTGATGCTTCAACCTTGCTTTTGCTTGAGGCTTGCTAGGCTTCTGACGGAGCCTGCTGGTGTCACTGCACTGCTCTGCGTGCCCAGCTTTTGGTGCAGTCATTGCCTGGTCTGTGTCATAGCCACACTGAGCTGCTGGCTCATCTTTTCTGGCACCAGATTGAGAGGTTTCCTTTCTAGTGAATTCAGAGATGTTCCAGAGTAGCTTCTGGGTAGAGCTGGGTTGTGTGAAGTTATTTAACATTAATTACTATACATGTCCTAATGGGATTTGGCAAGCACTACAGGAGTGGGAGGGATTGCAGTATTTCACTCTGAATCACTGAGTCAGCATAGGAATAAATCACAATAACTGAGTAGCCACAATTACAGTAGTATGCGTTCAACACATCACCTCATCCCTATCAATCTTACAGAGAATATATACACTATTTATCCTCTCTGTAGTTTTTTCTCTGTGTTAAGCAGGAGAAGACCAAGCTACTTCATTAGTATTTAAATCATTGACCTGAGGCCCATAACTGATAAGTGCTGTATGGTAACAACTGTAATCTTGACCAAAGTAACTACTGTTATTGTGCCCTAGTGCAGCACAGTGAAAAAGTGCTTTCCCTTGTGAAGTGCAACCACCAGATTATAAATTTGATGTCACTGGAGTTGGATGATTTTTATGTTACTGGAGTCCTCCTTCCTGAAGAATAAATAGCACTGTAGAAAATTCTGTAGCAAGCAGTGTATCTAACCACAAACTCATTTCAGTGATAGAAATTAGGGTGTTGTTTTTTTTTTTTCCCCAGGAGTAATTCTGGATTTCAAGTCTTTTATTATAGGGAGGTATGACATCAGTCTGGATGTCTCATCCCCACAGTGGAATATAATCATGTACTCTTTTTTTTTTTTTTTTTTCCTGATTTTGAGATAATTACTCCAGTCTTTACGGCCATAGCGACCAATTAAATCTGTCTCAAAGACCAACTTCAGATATTTTGTTCACGAGCTGATTCTGCTTGTAGACAGACATTTTAAGACCCATAATAGCACCTGATGGGATGGCTACTGAAATACACTGAACAGGGAATGTAGTTCCAGAAAGAACTTCACTAGAATGAACGTTTTTCAAATGGAAGAGGTTTTTAATTTCTTCTGAAATCTAGAGTCCTGATACCTAAATGCTTAGGTCTTGGTACCTAAACATTTGATAAAATCCACATGGCATTAGAAAAAATCACAAAAGCCTGAGTCAGTGTTTTTTATGCAGATTAGCCATTAGGATTTTGTACATTCTTTTTCTTTCTAAAGCTTGATACAAAATGGTCTAAATACTTCATATAACCATGTAATGATGTAATTCACATTCCTGGGTTATCAGCTAGCTTGTACGTGCCTCTAAAATAGTTGTTGCTTCACCAGAGTTCAGATGACCACAACTTCCTATGTCAGAAATTGACCAATAATGCATACCCTTCAATGAATACTAACGTTTAGGCTCAGTTTTGATACCAAGTATTAGTATTATAAAAAGTATTAGAGCTTCTGATCATCTGAAGAATCATGAATTCATCACTACCACCCCAAATGGATCAGTATTTCTTCCCACCTACGAAGTATTCAACACAAATGCTTTACCTGGCATAGGTTTAAAGCAGAATAATTTGCTTTATGATTAAGAGTAAACTATTTCTACAATTGCATGCCATTAATATGAACCATATTAATCATCCTCAGGTTCTGCGGTCTTTGAGCTGATAACAGAGGTCTTCAGATAGTGAAGACTATCAACAGTGATCCTGTTCCCACCTGCCCTCTATATCCATTTTTCTGTAAGACTGTATAGAAACATAAGGTACATGGGTGTCTGTGATGGATTCCTTTGTAATAAATAAATTTAGTTTCAGTGGACAAGTAGCATACCTGTAGCATGAAAAAGAAATGATGTAAAGTGGAGAGGTTCCAGAATTTTCCAGTTTTAACACTTTCCTTTTAGAAATATTATTCGTCATGTTTAAGATAATTTGTGTAAGTACTCTAATTTTTACTTTTTTGTTTAGTGAAGACGAAAATTCCTGCTACTGATTTTTTTTTTCTAATTTCAATGTTATAAATAAAATTAGCACTGAAACCAGCTGATTTTTTCAAAGAATATGTTTTAACTGATCTGAAACAAAACATGGCAGAGTTTTTTATGGAAAATTTATTCTGACGTGAAAAAATGATATGCAAATCAATGCAAATCTCTTGATATCACTAGGATTGGGTCAAACTGCCTTTTACAGAGATAATGCATCATTACATTGAAATAAAACAATGAGACTAGAAGTTATACTACTGTCACACTTGCACCAATTTGCAAAGTATTTCTTACTAATATTCTAGATTCATGATTTGTCCTTTTAATGTTTCTAATGCAGACCTGGAAAGAAAAAAATTAGTTCCATAATTCAAGTTCATAAAAGAGCTTCTCGTCTTTTGTAGGCCTTACGGGCTGGTTTTAGACCAATAGCTTTTAGGATGTCAGGACACACCTTTCTCTTTGCAAAGAATGTGCATGCTAGTTCTTCCACAGAATAATTGAAGAAATCAGTGTTAATATAAAATGTGCATTAAGAAGGAAATGGTATTGTTTATGGAAAAACAAAATACAAAATACAAAAAAAACACAACACAGTAGAACTGCAGCAGATGGAAACAAATAACTTAGTGCTGTTCTTACCCTTCTTAAAAATAAAAAGATTATATCTGGAGAAAAGTGACTGAATATTCTTTCCATTAGGCAATTTTAATTGCATCTTCTCCAGTACTAGTTATCCTGAAGGTAAAGTAGTTTTATTAAGGACTAGAACTGAGTACCTCAGTAAATGCATGTATTTCTCAGTACTGTTTGTCTGAGACAAAGTTTTTCCTTCCTTTGGGAGCCAACTCAGACACCCACCTACATACAGATGTTTTCTGCTCTTGTGAATTTTAAAACATGCATTCTAAAGAGCAGAGAATTGCACTAGCTGAGGTTAATAGTTAGCTGAGGTTAGTAGTTAACCATGTCTCTTAAGCCCCAGAGAGACACTCACTTGCTCACTTACTAGAAAACCATTATCCCCAAGAGACACGTGCTACTGTGCTTGCTCGCGACAATTTAAGTGTTCCTATTTCTGTCTGTCTCAAATGTTGGAGAATATGTTAGTGCAGACTTGAGGCTTATTGCTGCCAAGGGTTTGCTTCCAATTTGCAATTGCTTTAAGAGCTATCTGGAAAGAACAAATACTGTACTGGCTTGCTACTGTAAATGTATTTCAAGAACTTAAGTTCATCAGTTGTGGTGTTATTTTTTTTTTTTATTTGTCAGGGCTGTTTTTTTTAATATCATTTACAGTTATATTAAAATACAGATCTAAAGGCATATATATCAGACCCAAGTGATTCCCACTCTTGAAAAGAACAGCTAGAGAGGCTTGAGTACATGTAGACTGGCACACAGAACAAGTTTTTTTTTGATGCTATCCTATTTCTGTATAAACATATACAGATATTTATTATTCACTAATAATTTTATTATTTAATTATTAACTTTTAAGCTGAGTATGTCCAGTACTAAGCAATCTCAATTCTTAGTCCCTCAATCTCAGCACTCTGTGGTTGTTCAAAGTATTTGTAGCTCCTATTTATGCTCATATTTAGTCTCTTGTGAGGTGTGAGTGTAATTCAGTGATGGTTACAATGTGCTAGAGAATTACAGCCTAGAGAGGAAATCAGCCATCTTCAGCCACTGCTTCTTCCCTGAGAATATGATCCATCTCTTCTGCACTTTAGATAGTTCTCTGAAAGGGGAACCTTTCCCAAGGGGAAGAACAGTTTTTACAACTCCAAAAGCTGTGTGGACCTGTGTTTGCAAGTGGCACTCATGAGAGGTGCTTTAGAAAAAAGAAATAGTATTATTGTAACTGCACTTCCAATCCTGCATTGGCACATTTGCACAGCAGAACATACTAGGAGGACTGCTCTTGTTACATATGGGAGGTCAAATAAAGCAGAGATTTTTTGCAATTTAGAAGACTGTTTCTAGCTTCACTAATGCCTTTCTACACCATCATACCTTCTGTGAAGTCACCGTCTGGTTCAGGTTGCACTGAATACCAGAGTCCATTTCTGAAACCATGACTGTGTCCATTTCTATCAATGCTCTTAATCTAGGATAACAAAGAGGTAATTTTTGGTGTTTATCTTAAATTGTGACGCTACAGACTGAATAGGAAAAGAAATGTTATTGACCATCTGTGAAAGCCCACAGAGTTAAAGCGTGACTATTTATCAGGTGGCCTGGAGAGAGCCAGTGTGATGCTTTTGTATAGCCCGTGAAGTGAATTGAATTAAAACATCACCTGCTGCTCTGAAGATTTACATTAACACCTTGTGTTTTTGATTGCTTGATGTTGATAGTTATAAATAACAGATCACTAGTACTTACTCATGTTCTGGCTTGTTTGTAAGTTACAATGTCATAGTCTAAAATTTCATCTTTCAGAAGAGAGAAGTATTGACAAATATCTTGATATCTTGGAATTATAATTGTTAAAGTGTTGTACAATAGAATTGTCTTTTCACTAAAACACTTAACAGTAAACATATTGGGACAAACTTTACGATGAAATTATCCATGATTTTGCTATTGCTGACTGAACAGGTAAGAAAACTTCAAATAGTTGACAAAGCAGAAGTACTCAAGTGGCTTAGGAGTCTATATTCTAGAATCATGAAAAGCAATGAAATGATAACATGCTTTTTGAACTTAGTTCCTACAAACTTTTCTGCTCTGATTGGGTGTCATTTTAGCATTTTTCAATATGCTAAGAACATGACTGTGGTATTAACAGAAGTGTCTATAATTTTTCCATCATCATGTTTCTTTCTTACCTTTTTTAAAGCCTGAAACTGGTGGAGTCTGCTACTTCATTTTTCAGTCTAGTTATTCTTAAATATGAAGATGCCTAGCATCTGCCTTTGATTGTAAAATATAAATTCATGAGTATCCATACCAGAGATTAATATAAACCAATGAAATAGTTATAGAGTTCATTAGTCTTTGTTAACAGTTGAAGTTTAGAATAATACATGTAGTTTGAGCTGCATGTTTTTCCTGTTCTGATAAGGTGAGTTGGAAATATGTGCATAAAAGAGAAATATGAAGCATTGCAAAATGCATTGCATAACTGCTGTATGGCAGGGTCAACTACTTGTTTACTGTATTATCTCAATTTTTCATGTCATTGGCAACACTCCGTAAGTATCTTGAATTTGATATACATATTAAATTTAGCAGGCCAAATATTAGGTAAATACAAAAAGAACCATTAACACATGGGTCTGTGCTTCAGTGGTCTGCACAAACTTTACTACAGTATTCTAGCCTTCAACTTTCAGTTTTTCAAGCTATCTTTCACCCTAACTTTCCAATTAGAGAAATCTTGTATTCATCCAGACTTAAAAGAATTCTGTTCAGCTACTTGACCATCATAGGAACTTGCTACATTTTTGTCTGTCTAAAATCCATAGGAAGCAATAGGAGGCAAAAAGCTCCTTAATTGTCATTAAAATCTGAATTTTCATTACTATGCCTTCAAATTAGAACTCTTCAGAGTTTGTTTCTATTTTTCTATTACATCCAATCTAAACTACTGAAATGAATGGTACTGGCCTAGCCATGAGAGCCCTCCATTGGGCATTAGCTGGAATAGAATGTGACTTCTTATGTTCAGTTGCAGAATGTGGTTTCTCATCTTTATATTTTGCATCAAACATATAGTTTGCAGGGAATATATTTTAATTTCCATACTTTTCATTATGCACTGTGAACCCTATGTATTACATCAGAAATCATTTCCTGTGGTATTTTAATGAATTTTGGAATCAGCAATGCCAGTTCATTTGTTATTTCTGAGAGATAAATCGTGTTCTCAGCAATCAACTTGTAATTCTGGAGTATGTTCTGGAGTTTTATCTGAACCTGATCCTTGTCATTGACATTTTGATGGTGCTTGTTGTAGTGTTGTAATTCTTTTGTCAATAGGTATCATGACTGGTTATCCCTCTAAATCTGTCTTTCAGTTGTGTGCAAGGTAAAGAAGATGAAGTTGGAGGAGTGTTGTTTGAAAAGAGTACAGCATCATTTTCATTACATAAACTGCATTCAGGTATTCTGTGTCCTCACATATGTATATCATAATAACAGTAATCAGAGCAAGGACTTTAACTTTCTCGAAAGTTCTCTCTGCTGTTACTGACTTTATTTGATCTTAAGTCTGAGAGAGAGAAATCCAATTGATCAGCAATTAGAAATCCAATTGATCAGCTTTAGCTTCTACCTGGCATCTGGACTTGCTGGGTAGATCAGCACTAAGCATTGCTTAGAACATGCCCAGTGACTTGGATTATTCCAGACTGGTCTGAATTAATGTGTGGTAGGTCATTCCTCACATGTGGGAGAGTTCTGTATGTTGAGTTATATGAGACTCAGTATGTCTTGACAGCCTACGCTCACAGCCTACGTGCAGGAGACTGAATGTACTCAGATCTCTCTGGACAGAAAAATGTGAGCCCTATACAAGGAGAAATCATTTAGCTTTTCTCAGCTTGGATTTATTCCTTGATGAAGTAATCTGTAATGATTTGTCTATAAATATTGCTGTATGTTTAAAACAGTTTATCTGTGAAGTCCTCTGAGCTCATAGAAATAATCTGAGCTTGTTCATATTAAGTGCTTTTTATGTCAGCATATTTGCATATTTACAACTGCATAGTATTTTCTGTTACATCTCATAAGGGCTTTCCTTCAATCCAAAACCACAGAGTCCATAAGTTGTTTTATTAACAAAATAATACTTGGCAAGAAATAGGGTAGTCAGATGGGTAGTCAGATTGATTGATTGATTTGATGTACTTATTTCCTAATATCCTTTTATTTTTATGTTTTTGTCTTTGTTACTGTACTGGTGATCCCAGAACTAGACACAACAGTCCAGGTGTGGTCTCACCAGTGCTGGGTTAGAGGGACAGGATCCCCTCCCTGATGGCTACATTCTTCTTAATGTAGCCCAGGATAGCAGGATCCTGGAAAAAACAAGAGGCAGTGAACACAAACCAAAACATAGGAGGTTGTGTCTGAATGCAAGGAGACACTTTTTCACTGTGAGGATGACTGAACGCTGGTACAGGTGGCACAATGTGTGGAGTCTGCATCCTTGGCGATGTTCAAAAGCTGCCTGTGAATGGTCCTGGGCAACCTGCTCTGGGTGGGTTGGACAAGATGACCTTCAGAGGCCTGAGGACATCAGTCATTCTGTTATTCTTTATAACACAGACCCGAGGTAGCAGAGGCATACAATAGCAATTCATCCCTTTCATATCTTTGCACTTGGTATTAAGCTACAAACTAATCTTAGATTCTCTGACAGGTATGTTCCTTGTCAAAAGGGAAAAGGTCACCAGCTGGATTATGGCCATTGTAACCTCTAGCAGTGTCCTATCAGATGGCCTAAAGACCAGCATATCAGACATACAGAGGTTTCAGTTAGGAAGAAGATGGGAAGCACAATAATGGTGAATATGAGGAAAGGATTACACAAATGATGCTTTGCGTAAATACACTTATGCCATGGGGGTGCGTTCAAATAAAAGAAATTTCCTAAAAGGCTGTATGTGTACATTTAAAATGAGTTTTTGTAGAAGATTGTCTTCAGTAGGATTCAGTAGGGAGGGATTTTATATCCAGGAAATCTCAGTGCATTAGGTCTGTTGCGTGTGGGTTGTGTGCAGGGATCATAGAAATACAATAGTTCTAGAACCTTATGGACCCATAGGGTTTTTCCACTTATGGAGAATAAGGAGACAAAATACAAAAGAAAAAAAATCTGAAAAGACACATTCCTCTTACCAAAATGAAGACTCAATTTGTAGCAGGAAAATGTGGAATTAACAAAATATTTTTGGAAAAGTATTTACTTTTTATAAAATGATTTGCTCAATTCATCTTGAAATCCAGCTACATTCTGAATGAAAAAGGCAAAATATTTTGTTTTGAAGTCTTTCAAAATCCCTTCATTACTGTTTCAAAAAACCTGAGTTAAACTTGTCTTGATTTTCTTTGCCCTGAAATGACATATTTGGTATCACACTACTTGCAGATAAAAGAATTCAACTCAATTATAATGCATTTAGAAATATCAGTGTTACTGAAAAATACATTATCAAAAACAGACACACTTTTTTTCTTGGAAATACACATTTACTAGAACTCCATTTTTACCTATATTGGAAAGATTTCAGATATTTATTATGCCTAAAAGGAGAGTTTTTCTTCATATAAATTAAAATGGAATAGAAAAGCAAGGGAACGTAAAATCTCTTACATACTTTTCTTGGGCTTTAACAAATATAAACAAATAGCATAGTCTTTCAACACTCTAAACCTTGTTTTGTTTTTCATGTGGCTTATCAGGCGTTTTTGTGTGCATCTTAAAATGTCTGTTTGTGCCATATTCTTAGATGGTCCTTGGGCCAAATTTAGTTGATGCAACTATAGGGCTAAACAATATGTGTTCTCTCATGCCTTTTAGAACACAAGGAAATGACCTCAAGTTGCACGAGGGGAGGTTTAGATTAGACATGAGAAAGAATTTCTTAATGGAAAGGGTATTTAGACATTGGAACAGTTTGCCCAGGGAAGTGGTAGAGTTGCTATCCCTGGAGGTATTTAAGAGATGTATGGTTGTAGTGCTTAGGAACATGACTTAGTGGTGGACTTGGTAATTAGGGGTAGTTGGACTCGATGATCTATTAGGGGTCTTTTTGAACCTAAATGATTGGCATAATTGTGCAGCTACAGAAACTTTGCTTTTACTTATTTCATAGATCAGTACAATTGAGCTTCTTTGAGAGCACATATATCCATTACAAATTCTACTGAGATAAGAGCAAATGTACAATATATTCTTTAAGGTTGGACACAGTAAGTTTTTGTGATGTCTTAGTGATGTGCTCCTCACCCTGTTATTTTTACTGTATTTATCTGTAGACACTTCCACTTTGAAACAATTGAATGGTCATTTGCATAATGATATGTGGTATTGGAAAGATTGTGTCAGTGATACATTGGAGTATTTCTATTAGGGTCACTGGCTAGATATTTACATATGTTTCTGTTCCAATTTCCAAGAAAATACATAATGATAAATATGGAAATCAGCCATATCCTCTGTGTTCTAGATTCTTAGGGTTGTTGCATCCTCTAGCAATAACTACATTTATTCAAAATACTACTAACATTAACTTGTGTGTTTTTCCCATTTCTCCTCTCAGCAGTCTCTTCCTTAAACTTTCAAAGTCTACTTATAAACTTACGGTAACCACTATAGAAAGATACAAGGTTAATCCTGGTCTTGAATATACAGACTTGAGAAAGACATTGCCAAAGCAAAAATACTAAATTTGTGATGAGACAGCAATTACATATAGACTTCCCAACATCCTTTTTCTTTTCTTTCAAATTTCTTCCTTGTGTATGAATATTTCTGCAATAAAAGTAGTCGTATGAACACCACTTAATTGTTTTGCAATTAAAAGATTTTGTACTTTCCCTGTTCCTTTTACATAATGCTTCATCTGTGAGGGCATGAAATAAAAAAATCAGTGAATTGATCTAACTGCCTCTAAACAGTTCCATTTTTAGTTCTGAGTAAGAGTTATAGATTGAATTATACACAGACCACAATTTTACTTCTCCTTTGATCCAATAACCTATAATCATATTTAACAACCCAAGAAAGCAGTGTCACACACAGATTATAATCAATTTATTCAGATCTACTTTAAAGTAGTGCAAGTCCTGAATTCTTTAAAGTTCTTGAAGTATTAATTTTTTTTTTGGAAGGAAGTTCATCCCAAAATTTCTTTCTCCTACATCTGCCAGACTTTCTGCTTTGTTTGTCCTGAACTGAAAAGAGAAACATCTTTTTCTACTGCTTATCTAGGAGAATTTGGACAAACTTCAAATGTAAATATTTGTGCTTTGAAACTAACAGACATAAAGCCGATATAGTGCTAAATAATTTTCTTGGCCAGATGGCCAAGTGGTAGCAATGAAATCAGCCAAATGGGAGAGCTACACTGAATTCTGGACTTCAAAATACAGGGCTGTTGTTGATGAGATTGATACGTTGTTTTTGTGCTTTTTTTTTCTTTTTTTTTTTTTTTTTCTTTTGAGGGCAATGACCAGAAAGTTTTCCTGTTAATGCCAGCTGGCTTTATAAAGTGCATGCTGCCTCATCCAATAAAGATCTCACACTGTTTGCAGCCATGACAATATTGTTGCCCATTATGTAGCTTTGTTTGGAAAAAGCAAAACAGCTTGGTATAAGTAGGGAAAGAGCAAATGCTTAAAGTTCAGACCAGAGTACATCGATTTATATCATCTGAGGATTTGACCTCTGTAAGCTTATCCGTTCACGTGAAGAAAATGAAAAATAAATAGTGAAATTAATCCTGAGAGTTGCAAAGTTCAAAGTGGAAATTGCACCCATTCATCTATAAGGTATAGCATGAATAGAGATAAAGAGTGCTTAAGAAGCTCAAGCAGCCTTCTGCTATGAGTCCTTTTGAACTGGCTCAGGTGACTTCACCCTGCAACAAAATTTATGATGTAAATATAAAGACTGGTGGAGATTTAAGCCTAGATACCTCTTCCGTGTTCAGAGATAAAATTTGAGGAGTTATTTCCCTGGTGAATCATAAACACGATCATCTCCTAGGAGAATTCCTGTACTGAACCTAACATTATGGTTCATCAGAACCTGCAGGCATCCTGACCCTGTGGGAAATGACCACTTTAAATAAAGAGAGCATTTTTGGTGGTGAATTTTGATATTTTCATTATGTGATTCTTTTAGAAATGATGTGATATTTTCATTATGTGATTGTAATTTCTTTCTAAATGGTGTTACTGTCAAAGCTAGGCTTTAGAATGAAAAAAAAAATCTGATTTTAATTATGTTTTGACTGAACAATATCTTTTTCTTTTTCTTTTTTTTTTTTTTTTTTTTTTGTAATTATCCCACCTAATTATCCAAAAGCCTACATTTGATTTTCTGCATGACACTGTACAATGAAAGGATAAAATTACATGAAGTATCCGAAGCACTTCTTGCTTTTGGTACTTAAAAGTCTTTGGCAATAGACAGAAAGAGAGGTGGTTAGGCAAAATTGGTATTTGTCTGTATGTGACACCACCTAACAGATGATTTATTTCCACTTGGAACCTTTTTTATAGCATGTTAATATTTAAAACTTCTTTGGAACGGATAGAAAGCATTAGAGTCTCTTGAATCACAGTCACAGCATTAAACACATTCTTAGCTGGGTATTTGAGTGAGTGCATAATAAGGATGAATTTGGCTGTCTGAAAAGTCAGTGCTGCCTACTTCGAACCATCCTTCACTCACAGTACACTTCTGTGGGCCTGTGTTTTATTTCAGAAAATCCATCAGGCTGTTTTTTCCTCATGACCTTGAAAGTTACCCATCTGGTCAATAGCTCTGGAATAAAGTACCACAAATTCCAGTTCATGAACTTGTTTTAGAACTTTCTTGAGTCTCAAACAGTGCACTCATGGGCAATGTTGAAAATGATCAAAAAAATGCCTGTATACATGTGATTGACAGGAATGATTGCTGACTACATAAAAATGTAGATAATGAACTGCAATTTGAACTCATCCTTTATCAGACACGTTAAAAAAAAGTATGATAAATACTTTGTTGTCTATTGTATTTGAAACATGCAATGAAAACCAGCCATGTATGAAACCTAGACTATATTCCTTTCTACTACTTTATTTTCAGAATGCTTAAAGCAACTAACATTAGCTTTAGTAAATATATGTTTCTGATAATCAGAATTCATGCATCTTTCTCCCATGACAAAAAAAAAATAAAATAAAATATTAATGAATATTAGACTGTTTTTCTCTGCTGAGAATGTCTTGGAAAGAACAGGACTAGTTGACTTCTGGAGACCCCTTCCAGCCTCAACTCTTCTGTGAATCTTTTGACAGGGAATCCTTGCACCGTTCTGTACTTGCCATCATTGAAAGGTACACTCCATCCATGAACGGACAAAACTACATCTCCATATTTAAGATGTTATAGCATATTGATGACTAATGTTTTTGTTATCCAAAACACCTAATGTTTTGGACTTACACTTTGTTAAATTCGTGATGAAATGTTACAAGTGTAACCATATTTTTATGCTAACCATTCTTTATGCTAAGCAGTTCCAGAATACTTCAACTAGCTTGATTATTACAGCCTATCTATAGGTGCTACTTAAGAAAATAAGACTACAGTGTTTTAGCTATTTTTATTGAGCCATGCTTTTCTGTTTATGCTTTACATTATGCTTTATGAAATACTTTATGCATAATTAATGGATATTTCTTCATATAGATCAATTTAGTTATTTTATTTAGATGAGAATCTTAAGAGACTTTCTTAAAGGTGTCGGAAACCATTCTTGGACACGAGTTTGAAGTGAAAGATAAAAGTGATTTTGATTTGGAATGTGAAAATGAAATGTAGAAATCTAGTCTTAGGATAACGGAAGAATGCACATCCAAGAAATTAGCAGTGTCTCCACTGTTCTTTTCCAGGCAGTCATGTCTTTGCCTTTCTTCAAAGTCATATTTTTACTATTAACTGGCTGGAGCATGTATCGATTAGCATATACCAGATTTATTTTTCTAAGAAAACACAATTTAAAATTTGTTTTCATAGAACTTCACCTCGTTCAGTACTCATTCAGTAATAATTATTTAACAAATTGGTTTTAAGCAATTCTGCAGATGAATATTCCAGTACTTCTAGTGAATCTGTGTGTTTAAAGAACCTTTACTGTTTTAGCTACATTTCCAAATAATTATTTACATTTTAAGTAAACTGTAAGACATATAGTAATATATATAGTAATATATGTCTTACAGTTTACTTAAAATAATATATATATATTATATATACTATATACTTATATACTATAATATATATAATATATAATATAATAATATTATAATATAGTAATATATTATTATTATTATATATATATTATGTATTATATATACTATATACTTATATTACTATACTATATAGTAATATGCTTCAAATGACATCACTGACAATTAAAAAATAACCTAAAGAAATAGGTGTAATTTTTCAGATGGTCATAATAGATATACTTACTTTTTGAAAAATGTATTTTTGCTTGTGTATTTGGGATATATCTATAGGAGTTAACTTATTGTCAGGAAACCTCCCCATTTAGTTTGTATTTTAAAGTACCCATTGAACTCTATATTGTTCTGCAAACCACTACACTGAATATTTTCCTACAGAAAGTATATTCTGATTTTGCAGTAAAAGCAGTTTAAAGGTTTTTCAGTAGAAATGTAAAATACACAAACAAAACACACAAAGTAGCAACAACAATAACAACAAACACTTGCACCTTTGGCTGTCTAAGTAATTAACCTTGGAGTATAGTTCTGGACACAGACTTCATCCATTATTTTGTCTGTAACTACCTTTTTATCATTTTCCTCTTCAGTTACCTCTTCTAAATGTATTTCTTCCAACAGTCTATTTTTCATAATGAAAGTGTATGCAATCCTGATGAAAATTAAATTGTATTGTTATGTTCATTCATGCCTCTTTTTCCCCTATTAAATCTGTACTGCATTTTCAAATACCATTCATTTTATGAACAAAACTAACCATTTTCCATCTCAAAGCCTATATTTTGAACCTTTGGCATGTTTATTACAAAAGTTGCCTAGCTACAGCATTCATCAAGAACATCATTTGTTAGATCTAACTTGAGTGATCTAAAAGTTAAGTAATGTAAATTACTTAAGAGAATATTTACATTCTCTTAAATATCTTCCTAGATGGGATATATTTCTATAGTTATATCCTTCCACTTTCTCTAGAGAAGCATAGTTGATTATCTTAAATTTTTATAACTTTTTAATTGGTCATGATAAAAAATGTGTAAGTCCTAAAGTTGACCCTACAAAAATCAATGTACTTCTAAATTTAATACATTTAATACAATTTGGGCAGTCTAGCTGAATGAACAGTAAACAGATATTGGGGTCTACATGTTGCATAAGAATAGTAAAAAAATTGAGCCCATTACCTAATTTTGGAAAACAGTTTGACTGCATATGTTGGAAAATATGTCATCATTGATACAGTTTCAGTTAAAAAAAAATAAATCCTTGTTCCTAATCTCCCAGAAAGTGCATGAAAATCTGTGTTTACATACCTGCTCTTTTAGACTTGAAATGCCTGGCTTATATGTTACTTAAATTTAAAATTTGATCCTATACTTCTAGGAGTTATTGATGAATTTTCCTAAGATTAGATACCATGATTCTCCTCATTCACACTGTCCAGCATATCTTGTGAACAGGCATTAAAAAGAGAACATTCTCAATAGTATTAATAATTAATCTTTTTAATAATGGTAGCAGGTAAAGTCAATCAAAAGGTGAGGTTTAAGGACTAAAAAGTTCCACTTGTATTTGATGTATGCATTAATAATTCAAATCTTTATTGATAGCTATTTTTTCCCAGTTTATCCAATGAGTTCTATACAGAATACTGTGGTCTAATAGCAATGTATTAAAAATGTTTCATCTCATCTTAACAGCATATTTTTCATTACTTAGAAGTTACATTCTGAAATACTTCACTTTTTATGCATCAATGCTTTCTTATTACTAAACCTTGGTGTTTTGAAAGGTTTGTTTATGCTTTAGCTATCTGGACCTGTGATTTTAATGGCATTTTGACAAATGTGGACATAAGCCTCTCTTTGTGCAGAAAAACAAAACATACAAGAAATTCTAAAAGTTTATGTTGTGCCATTAGGAAATAATGGCACAACAGAAATGGACCTGTATGGTAAAACTGTGGGTACTGAGGCTTATTTTTATACTGTATGCTTTTTGTATTTTCTTTGGACTAGCTTTAGTCTGATCCTGTAAACTGAGCTCCTGTTAGTTCAAGCTATCTAGGTATGCTTTTAGCTCACATCTGTAATTTTAATTGGATCCCAAAAGAGTCCAACTTACTTGCTTCAAGTAGTTCTTCCAAGGATAGCGAGGTGCATTATTAGGGGACAATGAGGAGATTAATTTCTATAGCTCATACCTAATCTGACCTAAAATTTTAATGAAGAGTTACCCACAATACTGTATAGACCATGTACATCTATTGCAGACTGTTCTGTAGTTACATATATGTATTTATATATGTACACATGTGTACATACATATAGGTATGCATGCTTACATGGAATAGAATATGTGCAGGACCTCAAATGATATATACATAAATATTAGTATTGCTTAATTGGATTAATTTTATCTATCACATCTCATTTAGACCCACTTGGACCACAGACAACAAAAGGATCATCGTCCTGCAAAAATGTGTGTGGACAGTCTTTCTGGTCATATCCTTTCTCTAAGGGAAGATTGGTGTATATAACTTTGGAAGTAGGCCTCCGAACTTGCACATTCCATTTTAAGGCTTTGTAGCGCCTGATAACTAGGCTAGGTTTTTCCTTTGAGCACATTATTTTCATAATATTCCAGTTTCAAGAGAAGCTGCTGATGATTTCAATCCAAATATCATCATGGTTGAGATTATAGGATGTTTTCTAAAAACACAACAATTACTGCAAACCTCAAAAATTATTTACTACTGTGTGTACATCAAAAATGACCACATGTTTCTCATTGCAGATCTCTTTCAGGAGAATACTCTGTTTTAGGGTTTGTATTTTTGTTCATACAGTGGGTGGGGGATGGGGGAGAAAACAACAAATCTGTGTAATTTTTAAGGGTAAAGAAAGAGCAGGCAGATGGGAATATTTTTTAGAATGAGGGTCCAGATAATAGTATCATTGTAAATTAAAAAGAGGGCAAGTGTGGGGCACAGCAGGTGTGTGTGGTTAGTTGTGGGCATGGAAAGAATTGAGCAGTATTGCACTGATTAGCAGTAGGATCAGTATTTATGTGTGTACAATTAATAATGAATAAAGGATGGAAGTTGAATGGTTATTTTATTTTATTTTATTTTATTTTATTTTATTTTTTTTGGGGGGGGTATTTTTTCAGAGAATAATATTTGAGACAATGAGAAAATTTAGAATATGCTCTAACAGTTTAGAAAATAGATGAGATAAAATTTTTTTGTATGTAAGCTGTGAGTTAGGAGGTAACAGAATTAGCAGTCTCTGTGAACTGATATCCCTGGACTAGTGAATTCTCTGCTGATGGGCAGAAGAAAAGAAAAAAGTAAAACAATAATAAACACAAAAGAACTCCGTAAAACCACCTTTTCCAAAGATGTCAAGAAAAGACAATGATCCGGTCACAGAAAAGTTGAGAAGCAAAGAAAGTGTTAGCCATTATGAAGAAGCAAGTAGAAGGTACCTGAATGACAATTAGCTAAATAGATATTATTCCACCATGTTAACAATACATTTTGGTCAAACAAATGTACTCAGAAAAAATTAATGGAACTTTTTAGAAAGAGTTGGAGTGGAATACTGAAATTTAATGAATGAGTTCAGAAAAACAATCTAGGTCCACTGAAGTTGTGCTTAATCTCCGTGAAAGATTTAGGACAACCCCTTTTTTAAGAAAATAGAAGGAAATGGGATAGAAAACATACTTCATGTTCTATTTGTTCTTGGAAAGACAAAGTGTTGCTTCCACCACTTTCTTTCAGAAAAATCAGTGCTTCAGGGTCACAGATGGCTGGTTCTTAACAGTTCTCAAACAGTGGGATACTGACAGATAACTTGACATTAAATATATTTTCATGAGCAGGCGAAAGAATATAATTGAATTATTTTGACCATCTCTGCCTTAGATTCTCATTTGTTCTTGGTTTCTTTATGCTTATCTTTAAATAGGTACCAAAAAGAGCTCTTGTGAAATGATAAGAATATTGGCTTCGTTAAAAGCCTTTTAAATCTTGTTTAATTTTTGTAAGTGAACTTGTGTGCTATACTTTGATAGGAGGATTCTATCATAAAACAGTATTTTTGAGACAGGGATGCTTTTCATATTTTTAGTGTCTTCTCTTTTGATGTTTATCGAAATAATAAGCATGGCTTTTGTTTGTTTACTTGTAACAGAAGTGAACGTAACTAGAAATCTACTTAATGATCATAGCCAGGTGAATGAAAAGGATTTCAGGCTGCTCAGAAATCATTGTCATGATTCAGAAAGGCAAATCTGGATGATCAGTGAGATAAGATATTTGGGAAAAGCATTGAACTTAAAATGAAAAACATATGTTTGAATGCTACAGAAAAGATGCCCGTAATGTAAAATGCATTCTGAAATATTTTCCCTGAATATCAAATCTTAACATGTACCCTTGGGCTTAGGCAAATAGATATTATTGAGTTTGTACTTCCTGTTTATACAGAACAAACAAAATATGCTTGTGGCTCATGACCAGGAGCCCACATGCGACTGCAATTCAAATTAACAAAGATGCTACCAAGATTGAGGGCGGTGATGATGGAGAGTGCCTCTGCTGTCTGTAGAATTCTTCCCTGATGGCTGAGCTAATCTCCCATTGTTGCAGGTGATGCTTGCTAGAGAGCTTGTAGTATCAAAATATTTCTAATTTTTTCAACTCCTGTTTGAAATTGCAATTCTTACTGCCTTTTTCTGAATTTAAAAGAAAAAGTTGGTTATTCTTATCAGTGTGTTTCTTCTACTCTCCCCTCCTGTTGTAGTACTTGTCTTGGGTTTTTCAGGCTTCTCATTGAAAAATAATGCCTGTTTAATTTAATTTCCTGCCAATTTTATATTAACCACAATGGTAGAAATTTAGAACAGTACAAATATGTGATTTGAACAGGGAAAAGAGTTGTGTGGGTTGAATCTATTCATGCAGAATAGTAATTGTTCATTAATATTTTGTTTGTCTTTCAACAAGTTTCCAGCAATTAAGAATGAATAGGAAAAAAAAAAAAGGATAATGACATGTTTTATCAAAATTCAAGGGCTTAAAGAAACACTTTGAATTTATGTGATGAGTTGATGTAACTCTTCTGCTTTTTTTTTTCAGATCTACCCTATACGTATCTCACAGTTGCTGTGTTAGTCTTGACATTGATTGACTCTGTGAAGCTAAAAGGAATTATAACATTATTTAGGTTTGACTCATCACCAGTGCTTTTTGTGCTTTGGCACAAACTCTAATACAAAAAAAAAAAAAAAAAAAAAAAAAAATCCATTCAAATATAAGAAAAATCTTTGCTATGAGAGTGACATAATGTTGGAACAAGGTGCCCAGAGAGGCTGTGGAGTCTTCTTTCTCAGAGATACTCAAAACCTGACCAGACATGTCCTTGGGCAAAGTGCTCTTTGTAATCCTACTTTAAGCTGGGAGGTTGGACTAGGTGATCTCCAGCGGCGCCTTTCAATGTAAACTGTTCTGTGGTTCAGTGAAAAATCTGAGCTAGATAGATACTTGGCCAGCTTAAATCATGGCTGAAGATATCATATGCCCTTTAAAGTGGGAAGTCATCCAATATGAGAGTTAGGGAAAAACAAGAACTTTAACTGCTGATCTTCCAGTGTTTTGGGTAATGCCCAAGCTAATGCTGAGTAAGCTAGCAGAACTATTAAAAACAATGTATCTTGCTTTAGCTTGGTACTCAGTTTGGGCTAATTTTTTATGCTTCTCATTATATTAAGTTGCTTCTTGGATAGCATTTTACAGTTTAAAATCTTTTCAAAATCCTGGTGCTGTTGAGATGAAGGTGTTGCAGCAGCAAGGGAGGCCTGATAGAATCTTGCTATTTTTATCCAAGTGCTAAGTAATGAAGAGAGAAAATTGCTAACTGTCCCTTGTTACACTTTAGAGCATCCACTTTGTATCCAGAATCAATAGTGAGGTAACTGGCTGAGAAAGGGTGAAAACCCTTGCTCTCAATTAACCATAAAAAGAATTGAGTCTTTCACCCTTCTACTTCCTGCCGTTGAACCAGGTGAACCAGGATTTGAACCAACTGTATTTACAGAACTGGTAATAATTTCTATACAGAAACAATGATAGAATATCATCCCTAAACAATGTGAAGTAGCAGGAAATAAGATGCAAAACAATAATTTTAGAAAATGAAAGGAAAATCTTCATCGTAATGAAGAAAAAGTGTCACAATTAAGCCTTATTCAGCTATATGGTTATATTGCTTTCACCTAGTCTATTCACAGACTGTCCCTGATTCCTACCTCCGAAATTAGGGTTTGTCATGAATTGAAATACAATTTTACTTTCTAGCTTGGATAAAGAAGAGTTAATCAATGCAGACTATGATAAGCTCTGTACCACAGAATAAGTCTGTATTTGGCATTGCAGAGATTTTTGTTCTGCTGGTGAGAGGAAAAGAAAATATCTGGTTCTTGAAGTACAGCTGAAAGAAGGAAGAACTGGTGATTTACCTTTTATTTCAAGGGTGCATTTTTTTCTCCATGATCTGATCATCTCCATGATCAGATATAATTGGGAATAATTCTACGTGCTGTTACCAGAAAATTAATCAACCTTCAGAGGGAGAAAATAATCAGATCTCTTGCATTCCTATAAAGTGGTGTTTCCTGTGAATCCAGTAAGGACTATCATTACTAATGATTGCTATGAAAGTAGTAAAGGCTAAGGATTGCTGTTTTGCTAGGAAAGACAAACTGAAAACTAGTGGGCTTATTTGCGTAAAAGCAGCTCTACCGTATTCATTCACAGTTCTGGCAGATGGAGCTGTGTTAATGTTGTGAACTGAAAATGGATGAAGCTAAACATAACCCTCTCCTCTCCCCACATGGACATGTGCCTTAGTTTGTCAGCACCTGGAAATTTTTCATGCCAGTTTTTCTGTGAAATGTTATCAATGAAAACAAATTAAGGATGTAGTCTGTTTCTCCTGGTTACAGTGTGGTTTGAATCCTTGTTCCTAACATTGCAACAAATGCCAGAGAAATACAGTATTTTACAACTGACTTTTTGGAGATATTATTCCTGATATCTATCCTTCTTCTCTTCAGTTTGTCTCACTATAGAGTTTTCTTTAAAACCTCAAAAGTTTCACTGATTGGGATCTAAACAAAGATTAGGCTGCATGGGAAAAAAAAAAAATCCTGTTTATATTTTGTTAGATTGTTTTTATTTTGCATTCATAGCAGTTGATGTATAAATACAATTTCTTGTGTATCAGCATTTTAGTGCTCATAATTTTCTTGATAGGGATTAAATTTCATGTAACTTTTAAATGTTCATGTTAGTAATAATTAAAGGGCGCCTATGTTTTATATACAGTACAGGTCATTGCCCTTTTCAGAGGCATTTTTTTAGCAATCTTATAGTTTTGTATTATCATCTTTAAGATATAATCATTTGTCATTGTAAAAATGTTTACCATAATTAAATTTTCACCTTAATTTTCCAAATATATAAAAACTCACTATCTTTTATGATCCACAGTTCTGACTATTGCTATGTTTATCCAAATTATACTATCTAAAGCATATGGTGTTTTATATATGGTGTTACTGTAAAATGCAGTAAGGATATCCTTTTTTTTCTGTTCTTAAAACACATTAAATTCATCAGATGCAGTGTTTGTCAACTACATAGGTATAAAACATGTATTATTATCAATATCTCTTTCTTCTAATCAGCAAACACAGGTCATGGTGTTATTCCATGAGACATAATGAACTCAAATTTAGCAATACATTTGCCAGAGAAGACTTGGTTCTCAGAAGTAATGCAATATAGAGGTCAGAACTGTGATATTTATACTGTTAGTAGAAGCACAATTAATGCTGCAGAATAACAATTAAACATGTACATCATTCATTGGGAAAATATTTCACCAGCATTATATCATACTCATTAATACTCTGTGGAATGGGCTATATGGGTGAACTGAACTGAATGTTACTTGTGTTAGTTTTGTGTCAGATAATTCCTACTCAGTTCAGCACTTGAGAAAAAAAGAAAGATGAACATCTGGATCTGTTTTAAAGCACATTATTAATAACTAAGTAAAAGCATGTGAAATTTCTCTTAGTTTAGAGAATAATTTATTATATTCTTAGGGATTTTCAGTCTTATTTATAAAACAATCTGGTTTTGCAACTGTTCTGTATATTCTTCTCTATATGCCACCCAGGAACGACATATATTCTTTAAAGAATACGGGAAAGGAAAAAGGACAGTCAATTTCTTTTAATTCCAGTGTTAAGTTGCATCCCTCTGGTTCTTGTAGTAACTGCAGATGGTACAGAGTGTTTATGGTGCAGTGTGTCTTGGCTACAAGATTATATCTGAAAAAGGAGGCGGAACATTTACTAAATGAAACCATAAAAACCTTAAGCAAAACCCTAAAGAGAGAGTGGTAATATTTGTCTCCAATGTGAAATTTCAAAGAGATTATCCCAAACTAGTCTTTTGAATACTTTGTAAGTAGGACAACAGGTATGCGGTAACTGTTTATGATAGGCTTTGCATCCCACCCTTGAATTCTTTGAGGTCTCCAGTGTCTCTAAGTGTCATACTCTCCAGTTATCTACAGTTACATACAGTGCAGGTGTGATTTTCCTAGGAGAAACCTGAATAAGGGGCAGGACCTTCATATTTTAAGGGTAGGTTCTGTTGAGCTTAGCTCTGAGTTGCAGTGCATTACTTTTACTACTTCAGAGGTAATCTGTATCCAAAGGTATTTAGCATCTTTTAAACAGTGGTTCCTAAACTGTGGCCTGTGGTTCACTGGGAATTTGAGAGTTACCAGTTCATCATATGGCTATATACATATAGGTCTGTAGGGCCTTTCAAATGTACCTTCTTATGCCTTCTCAAGAAATTTGGTAACAAGCAAACGAAGCAGCCATCTGTGTGAAATTATGAGCATTGCCTCCTTAATTTGCAAGTTTTCTAAACTTGTCACAGTATCCCTAGCAGTTAATTCCTTACTTGAGTTATACTGTGATATTCAAGAATAACCTGTGGGAGAAGATCTAAGTAAATCCAAATTGTGTGAGGTTCTCAAAGTTTATATTGTTGGTCCAGAACTTAGTAGTAATTGATGCATACATGTATATAGCTACAGCATACAGTGCCTCATTACATGATGTTTTGGTCTGTCAAACAGTTCACAGCCTAAGTACTGACTAAAACAAGGATTTATAAAGTTATTTTTGTAGTGTCAGTATGATCAGTGAAAATGTATATCTTTAACTGTAGTCAAGTGGAAGTTTTGGATCCATTTTAATATATACATTAGCTATCATAAATTGTCAGTAAAAAACTAATTCTGAACATGGAACTTTGCTAAACACTTTAAAAATTGCTGGTCTTGCACCTGTTATTGCTAAATCTGTTCTTTTTTTTTTTTTTTATCTGAAATGTACATGCTACATATGTGCTTACCAATACATATTAAGTATATTTACTAATATTCTTTAATATTTAATATGGGAGATAATATACAAATCACTCTTGCCTGTATGTGTGATTCCACAAAAGCTTGTCATTTCAAAGATAAGCTGTGTGATTTAAGCTAGATCTTGTTTTAAAGCAAAATGCAGTTTCCTGTTGAGAACTAGCATACAGATATTCCTTACATGCCTAGATGCTTTAACTGAAAGCAGGTTTCTTCCACTCCAAGCATATATATGTATTGCCACTAAATACTATTTAGCATACTATGTATATATGCCCATATACCACCCATAGAGCCTAATCCCCTGACTGCACAGAGTATGTAACAGCCAGAGAGTGTGCTCACTGGGGAGCCTGCCAAGAAGGGGGAGACTGTAGGTTTTTGATTTCTTGCAACACAGGGCAGACAGCTCTTTCATCTGTACAGGGGTAAAAACTCTGCCTGAGGAAGCATCAGAAACCCTCTTCTCCAAGGGCATGGAGTTCCCATTTGCTGACCTAGCCTGATGTTTAGGGAGATTTGTAGTTTGATAGGTGCTCAGGTGTAGGATGGGTTGGAGAGAATCCTGAGGCTTATTCACCTTCAGACTATCAACTTTTGCTCCTCATCCACCTGGGCACTGGTGACAGTTGTTGACTGTATCATAGAATCATAGAATCATAGAATATCCTGAGTTGGAAGGGACCCTTAAGGATCATCAAGTCCAACTCTTGACACCGCACAGGTCTACCCAAAAGTTCAGACCATGTGCCTAAGTTCACAGTCCAATCTCTTCTTAAATTCAGACAGGCTCGGTGCAGTGACCACTTCCCTGGGGAGCCTGTTCCAGTGTGCAACCACCCTCTCTGTGAAGAACCCCCTCCTGACGTCCAGCCTAAATTTCCCCTGCCTCAGCTTAACCCCGTTCCCGTGGGTCCTGTCACTGGTGTTAATGGAGAAAAGGTCTCCTGCCTCTTGACAACCCCTTACGAGGAAGTTGTAGACTGTGATGAGGTCTCCCCTCAGCCTCCTCTTCTCCAGGCTGAACAGGCCCAGTGACCTCAGCCGTTCCTCGTACGTCTTCCCCTCAAGGCCTTTCACCATCTTCGTAGCCCTCCTCTGGACACTTTCCAACAGTTTCATGTCCTTTTTATACTGTGGTGCCCAGAACTGCACACAGTACTCGAGGTGAGGCCGCACCAGCGCAGAGTACAGCGGGACAATCACCTCCCTTGACCTACTAGCGATGTCGTGCTTGATGCACCCCAGGACACGATTGGCCCTCCTGGCTGCCAGGGCACACTGCTGGCTCATATTCAACTTGCTGTCTACCACGACCCCCAGATCCCTCTCTTCTAGGCTGCTCTCCAGCGTCTCATCGCCCAGTCTGTACATGCAGCCAGGGTTTCCCCATCCCAGGTGCAGGACCCGGCACTTGCTCTTATTGAACTTCATGCGGTTGGTGATCGCCCAGCTCTCCAACCTGTCCAGATCCCTCTGCAAGGCCTTTACGCCCTCATTGAGTCCACAGCTCCTCCAAGTTTGGTGTCATCAGCAAACTTGCTCAAAATACCCTCTATTCCTACATCCAGATCGTTTATAAAAATATTGAAAAGTACCGGCCCTAAAATGGAGCCTTGAGGGACCCCACTGGTGACCACCCGCCAGCCTGACACAGCCCCATTTACCATAACCCTTTGGGCCCTGCCCGTTAGCCAATTGCTCACCCATCGTATGATGTTTTTATTTAGCTGTATGGTGGACATTTTGTCCAGTAGGATCCTATGGGAAACCGTGTCAAAAGCCTTGCTGAAGTCCAAAAAAATCACATCAGCTGGTTTCCCTTGGTCCACCATACGGGTGATCTTATCATAAAAGGAAATCAGGTTAGTTAGGCAGGACCTACCCTTCACAAACCCATGCTGGCTGGGACCAATGACTGCTTTGTCCCCCAGGTGCGCCTCAATAAGTCCGAGAACCAACTTCTCCATGATTTTACCAGGCACTGACGTGAGACTGACAGGCCTGTAATTGCTAGGGTCTTCTTTCTGACCCTTCTTGATAATTGGCACAACATTTGCCAGCTTCCAGTCTACCGGGACCTCTCCAAATTCCCAGGATCATTGAAAAATAATTGAAAGAGGTTCCACGATGACATCCGCCAGCTCTTTCAGCACCCGGGGATGAATCCCATCCGGACCCATGGACTTGTAGGGATCCAGGTGGAGTAGCAAATCCCGCACACGTTCAGGGTCAGTTGGGAGTTTGTCATCCCCACCGTCTCGGTCCTCCAGCTCAGGGCACCCTGGGTCCCGAAGCCCATCATCGGCATTGAAGACAGAGGCAAAGAAGGCGTTAAGCGTCTCTGCTTTGCCTACGTCATCGTCTGTGAGGAGACCTTCCCTATCAAGGAGCGGCCCTATGTATTCTTTAGTTCTCCTTTTTCCATTTACATATCTAAAAAAACCCTTTTTATTTTCTCTCACAGACACAGCCAGCTTCAACTCTAGCTGTTCTTTGGCCACTCGAACTTTCTCCCTACAAACACGAACAGCATCCCTGTATTCTTTCCATGACGCCTGGCCCTCCTTCCAGTAGCGAAACACTCTCTGTTTCCGCCTAATCTCCATTAGAACATTCCTGGTCAGCCACGCCGGCCTCCTGCCCCGCCTGCCTGACTTGCGATATTTTGGAATTGCCTGATCTTGTGCTTCTAGGAGGCATCGCTTAAAGAGTGACCAGCACTGGTGGACATCGAGGCCTTCAAGAGCAGTTTCCCAGGGGACCTTACTGACTAGTTCCCTGAGCAGCCTGAAGTCCGCTTTCCCCATATCTAGGGATGAGGTTTTGGTGGCACTTTTCCTTCTGTCACCATAAATTTTGAACTCAACCACTTCATGGTCGCTATGACCGAGGCGGCCACCAATCACCACATCTCCCACCAGACCCTCTCTGTTTTCTAGCAACAGGTCTAGGAGGGCACCTTTCCTAGTTGGCTCCGTTAGCACCTGTACCAAGAAGTTATCATCTAGGTGCTTCATGAACCTCCTGGACTTGCTCGTGTCAGCCGTGTGGCACTCCCAGTTAACGTCCGGCAAGTTGAAGTCCCCCATAAGGACAAGGGGAGTTAATCTCGAGGCCTCTCTTAGTTCTGTAAAGAATAATTTATCGGCGCTATCGTCCTGGCCAGGCGGTCTGTAATAGACTCCCACAACGACATCCCCTTTATTCGTTCGTCCCTTGATCCTTACCCAGAGGCTCTCAACTTTGCCATCGCTGACCTGAAGTTCCACACAGTCCAGCCCCTGCTTCACATACATCGCCACCCCACCACCTCGCCTACCCTGCCTGTCCCTCCTGAAGAGCCTGTAACCATCTGTCGCAACACCCCAGTCACAGGACTCATCCCAGCAGGTTTCGCTTATGCCGATGATGTCGTAGTTGCGGGACTGGGCCAGGACTTCTAGCTCATCTATTTTATTCCTCATACTGCATGCGTTTGTGTAAAAGCATTTCAAGTGCATCTCCTTACACTCAGCACCTTGTGGATCTGACCAAAGGACCCCACTGGCACACAGCCCCTCTGATTCTAGCGTACCATCCCTTAGGTCTTCACCGGCGCGCCTGGTTTTAGCCCCTTCCCCCTTCGACTCTAGTTTAAAGCCCTATCTATCAGCCCTGCCAACTCCTGACCAAAGATCCTTACCCCTCTCCGAGAGAGGCGCATCCCATCCGGTGCCATCAGGCCCGGTGTAGCGTAGACCTTCCCATGATCAAGGGGTGGCTGCATGTCTCTGATGGGAGAGGGTGAAGAGCATGTGGGACCAGGTGTTGTTTTGACACTGAAAGGCTTGGGAAGGACCAGATAGATCCTGAGGACCAACAGCTGGTCTTGCAAGAAAGGGATCTTTAAAGATCACTTCTAGATCTTTAAACTAGAAATGGCTGTGGAGGGAAATCAAAACCACAGTAAAGTAAGGAAGTGGTGGGCAGGGGTGGCTGCCACTGGGTGCACGGTGGCTGCCACTGTGTGCACGGTGGCAGCTACAAGAGACAGTTTTGCAATGATGAAGCAGGGTAAATGCAGGGGCGCCTCCAGCATGCCATATGTATGCAAATGCAAGCAGACTGGGAAACAAGCAGGAGGGACTGCAGCTCTGCGTGCAGTCACAGAGCTACAGCTTTGTTCAAATTACTGGGCTGATCTGGGAATAGTCAGATTGGAAAGAAACAGCAGAGCCAGCTTGCAAGATATAAAATACTGTCTTTGTCTGGCATCTTTTTATATACTTAGAAGTCAACCTGTGGAGAGCACAAGAAGAGAACTGATTGTTAACATAAGCAAAAACAACAATGAAAGAGATGATGGAAGAAAATCAGTTGTTCACCTCTAAAAGTATAGCTTAGGTAAATATACTTGATCTTCACATTGATTTATTATTTCTCTGAGGTAATTTAATGTGTGCAAATTGTCAGTAATACAGTACATAACCTATTAAAATATTAAAGTGTAATGCAAATGACACAGACACTTTGTGGGACATGTTATTTTAAAGGTCTTTGTCCTTCCATTATGATTTAAAGTTAGTTGGAAAGGTTTTAGAATACTTGTGCAGCTCAACAAACAGCTTCCTTCTGAGTACTTGGGGAAGAGAAAGATCTTACTGAGAATCTATGGGGAAAAATATTAAAGTTGTATATTGTAGATCTAGGGTCTTAACCTAGCAGTTGTAATCCTACTGTATGATTTATACTGTTTCCTCATACTTCAGTGAAAGGAACAGCAAGTCTGTTTTTAATGTGCTCTTTTAATCTGTGTTATTTGTGCTCTCCATTCTTTTGTTTTGCTCCTCTATTCTCCTCACATTTGATATATTATGAAGCCTTAAATTAAATTGCTATAAAAGCACTTTTCAGCTGAAGAATAGGAAACTTTAAAAGGTCAAAGATTCACCAGAAGAATATCATGACTTGTAGCTTAGAATTTTCTCATATTTATAGCAACACTCACATTTGTAAAGTTCTGATCTACTTGTGCCAAGAAGGCTCAGTGTTATATTTGTAGTCCTGCCACTTTATCATCAGCATTGAATATTACATTATATCTTAAAAACAACTGTAAAAATACTAATTCCAGTTGAAACTCCAGCCCTCTACTTCTAAATGTAATGTGGACTCCTGTTCATCCAGACTTGCATAAGTGGCTGTAGTTGCTGTTTCCTCCCTTCTGTTGTGCATACACGTTTCCACCCTATAGTGTGACGAGAGGTGCCAGTAGGGATGTCTCATTCTAACATACTGCTGGAAACATATCTGAATATGAAGACAGGAAGCACCCTCAGATCTCATATTCTAAACATAGGGAAGTCTGCAGAGTGTCTTATAAAAAGGATCAGTCAGTGTTTGTTTTAGAAGGTGCTTTCTAGAATATGTATATACCTGCATGCACATATTATGTATGTGTGTAAACACATTTGTCTGTGTTTACATACATATATAACATATATAATATATAATATGTATATAATATATACACAGTATTTGGGCATACAAATCTATGTGGTGAAATTAGGTTCTTTATTAGAATATCAGATGATTTTCTGTGGTTTTCTAGCCTTGTTAACAGTAAATTATTTCAAATGTATCATTACTGCTGAAGTGCAGTTTAAATCCTAGGAGAATCCTCTAGTTTTCTTACTGAATATCCCGCCTGCATTTAGTGTCCTCAGAAATGTGAAGGATCGACTCTCCCACTTCCTGGAATATTCACAAATGCCAAAGTTCAGCATGTAGACTTCTAGAGCAACAGTAATATCTGTCATTTTGAATGAATACAAATCTATAACAATCTATGTTTGTACAGTCTCAGTGGAAACATGTGGTGTCAGCTGTGCTTGCAGTACTTTAAAGACTTTATTAAGTTAGCTGGCAACACACCCTATCTCCAGGCACTGAATTTTATGGTGAAGAAGCTAAGAGACTGAACTCAAACTTCTTTTTCCCTTCCCCTCTTTCAATTTTTCCCTTCTTCTCCCCCTCCCCCCCCCTTCTCCCCTCTCCACTTTTTAACTTTTTGGTGTCAAATAGCTTCTAAAACCACAAGAAATTATTTTAAAGAAGCCTTATGGATGTGTTGCTATGTTGCCAATTCACATAATATAGTTTACCTGTGAGAATTTATACCCACCCATACCCTCTTATACATATACATGCACACACTGTCAAGTACTTTTATGCAGTCTGATATAAACTCCATTCAAATTATTACTATTGAGCAAGGGAAACTGAACAGAATTTATAAATAATCGTAAAATAGTTTGCTTAGCTTATGCAGCTGCTTGAAAGGAGTCTATACAAAACTGCATGATGGTTCTAGACACTAAAAGTCCCCAGATACTCTGTCCAGTGGCCTTTTAAGGACTGTACTTACTGTTTGATTTAAATTAGAAAAAATTGTTTAATGAGTAAATGTTGAAATACTAGTTTGCTTAAGTCATGTTTTGAGAATCAGTTGTTCATAGACTGAACTTTTCAGTGACATTCAGAATCTTTTCTCTTGCAGCCATTTCGTAGAGTGACGTTTTCTGTTGTGAGTCAGCCTCAGGACCCACATCAAGGGTCATTGCAGAGTTGCTATGACAGCGGTCTGGAGGAGTCAGAAACACCAAGCAGTAAGAGTTCATCAGGGCCAAGACTGGGTGCCCTTCCACTCCCAGAGGACAACTACGAAAGGACTACGCCGGATGGCAGTGTTGGTGAGGCAGAGCATATGGAAAATGGTAGGGGCAAACACAACATTCACACATATAATCTCACTAGCAAGTGATACTAAGTAGACTTTTGAAAGGTCAGTCCAAAATAAATAAATAAATAAATTAAATAGTTTAATTGTAAGTATTTTATTTTAAACTTTGTTAAAATCCAGATACATAAATTAATGAAACATAACACTACTAATAAACCCAGCACTTTTTTCTCTTTACATGTTTTTAAAACTATACTGCAGAAGCAGTTAAAACATTGACAAAATACCAGTAGAGGCCTGGGGAGATGGTAATTGAATTAATTTCCATATTTTTCATTTTAGATAAAATACCATATATCTTCTTTTCCTTCCATTTTTGATTCAACAGCTACTTAGGAAATTTCCCAGAATGCAATATGTACAGCATCACAGAAAGAAAGCAGGATATAAAAACCCCACTCTAGAGAATTCTCTTTTCCCCCAAAATGCTATATAGTCTGTATTCAAAATAACACTGAGTGTCAAGTCCATTCTTCATTATTTAGAAAAGAAGGATGTTACTTTCTTTTTGTTCACTTTATTTTGCACAATATTTTTAGAATATCTCATTCAAATTCAGCATCTATTTATGTAGAAGGGGAAAAATTTCATTTCTTATTTATGCTCTAGTAATTTTTCATCAATTACAAAATAAAAGTCATTTAAATTTCTTCTTTTCTGTCTAAAACTATTTAGATTAAAAAAAAAAATCTTTTCAATTTGAAATATATTTCATAAACCCTGAATGATTTACTGCACTCCACTTACTGGCCTTCATCTAAAGTTTTATGAAGTCAGGCACTGACTTCATTGTGTTTTGATTTGTCCATAAACAATAAAATAAATTACTGTATGTCAAAGTGTACAAATTTTTGATAACCAATGAAATAATGGGTTTGCTAATCCAATTGGTATTGTTGGGTATACTCGAGGGGTGGTGTATTTTCTGGTATAGACTGACTGAACGAGTTTGGATAAGCATATGTTTTAGTTTTTCAGAGATTACAGCACTGGTTAATTGTTCTTCATTTTCTGTCTTTCCTGAGATAGACATGTTTACCAAATAAAAGTAAATTGTTTTCCATGGTAAGATATTGCCAAATCTAGTATAATTGACTGAAGAATGTCTGTAGCGCTCTACAATTGCTTATAATGTATATTCCCCCAATAACTGATCAATTAATTCAAAAAGAAGATGGTATTATCCATCTAAAAATAAGATACATTAGGTTATGTGTAAGTGTGTGTGTATATGTATTCTACTTGGTTGTTTGTTTGAATATGTCTCTTCATGTTTACTTTTTCTGTGTGAGTGACAGGGGAAAAAATGATGCTGGTACTACAAGAAAAATTGCAGAAAAAAAGATTTCTAGACATTAACCCTAAAATAGCATGATTGCTTCATTGTCTGTTTTGCGATAGACTTTGGTTAAGAAAATCAAACTAAACAATTTGTTCATTTCCCTAGACATGTAGCAGTATAGTTGATTGCTGGACATGAAATTCTGAGTTCAGAAAGCGTGTTAACATGGAGTATGTCTTAACCATATAGGAAAAACTGGAGAGCAACAATTGAACATAATTTTGAGTATATTCTGTAGTCAATGAAAATAACCACCTTACTGAAACATAACTGAAAATGAAAAGTGCTTGAGTGGTGTGAAAAATGAAAGCAAACCAGTTTAAGTTTTTTAGTTGATGTTGAAACTGGCAATGCATTCTAGTAAAAGAAGTATTTTTAAACATTACTTTGATTTTTTCAAAGATGATAACTTAAGTTTGGTAGGATAAACTTGTTTGATTCAGTTTTAAAAATAGTATTGTATAGATAGAATAGTTAGAAACGTATAGACAAATGTGTTATTACATGAATAACTGACTGGAATCAAAAGTATCTTGAAAAAAATATTGTATGGCAGGACCTGCATACAGTAATTAAGGATTCCTTCTCCTTTATATAACCTTGAACTGAGACCTTTGAAAGGTGGGTGACATTGTGATGAAAATTATACTCTACAGACTTTTGGAGTTTTCTGTCACATTTTAAAAAACAAGATTTCAACAGTTGGATGTCATCCGCCTCCAGAATATTTTGTTAACATTAGTCTATAAATAATGACAGAACAGGATAGAATGTACTTTTGTTCCTCCATATATGTAACATCTGACATTTGAGTAAGTTTTTTTAAGTCCACTTGTATTTTAACTATTTTAAGCAAAATTGTATTGTTCAAATTCTGATAATGTAATCTTCAATATTAATGGATCAGTCTGACAGAAATAGAATTGGAATTGAAATCTGTCAAGTGTTCAATTTGTCACATCTAATTGGAAACTAGGTAAGATACAGAGTTTAGCTTGGTTAGGTTTTAATTAGAATTTATACTGGGTTTTCATTCAGATTTTCCATGGAAATGACAATTTGAAAGCTACCTTAGTTCTTGTTAGTACTTGGAATATTTACTATTTATTTTCATTTGTCGTGAAAAAATGCAGTTATAATTAATTGCTTTGGGTTTCCACTCATTTTAAAGTTTGCAAAGATCATTTTCAGCACTATTCAATAAACCCTCTGATGTGTTTGATACGTTTTTGTGCCAGATAAGATGACTAAGGAAAACGAGTCGTTTTTATAGTTAAGGAAAAAGTGAGAAGGTTAAGTTCACAACAAGAGTAAATACAAGATTCAACTTTCTGTTTGCTGGTAAGATGCCTCTTTCTACTTTCTCAGGCTAGGGTAAACCACTAAAATGAAACAACAGGGAAAGGGGGTCATTTTTTTAAGAATATGTTGTGCATTGCCTGCCAGCCTACATGACTGTCAGATGTAGATTGAAGTTTTGTTCTGATGATTAGCTGTGGTGTCAGATGCAGGCAAAAAAGAAAAAAAGAAAAAAAAAAGAAAAGAAATGCTAGCAGATTGACTGTGAAAATTCAGTATGCAAAGATCTTGTTAATTAGTAAAATCTGCAGAACCAGAAGTTACTTCTGAGTTAATTTATCCCCTGCCCTTGGAGCTTTCCTTACAAGGAAATTCTGCTCATATGTAGAGAAGCCTTCTTCTCTAATTTTGCTGTTAGAATGGCACTGTCTTAATGTGAACTGCACAATAATTTTCTCAAGAACATTTTTATTACATTTGTACTTGTATATCAAGTGTAAAGACATTACCATGGTAAATGAGTTTCCTAGTTTTTTAGTCATAGCCTTCTGTTTCTGACAATGCCTAATACAAAAATCCTATGGCAGCTACTTCCAGAACTACTTTACCTCCTGACTCTAACAGTTAATAGTCAGCATATGCTTTAAATTGTGATTTTCTAAAAGATAGTAGTAAAAAGGAACCTAAGTTATCATGAGACGTAATTTTCTTAGTGTTACTGGCCTGAATGATATCTTTCAACAGTGAGTTCCTCTGAAGGCTATTAAAATTGTTTTGTTCTTATTAGCTTTTTATACATTTTTCTCTTACTATACATCTTTAGTATATGTGCTTTTTTATAATTATAAGAAAGAGCATGGAAGTATTCCATTTTGCTCTTTAAATACTGTGGATTTTGTTTCCTTATCATTTGTCTTTTCTCAGAACAATATATTCCTAGGCTTATCAGTCTTTGATCAAGATGTGCGTGCTAATTTTTTTCTTTCCATGAACTTCTGCTTTATATTCCAATGTGGGGGTAACTAGAGATGAATATTCACCATTCGTGGAATGGACAAAACATCCTTTTAATATTAATTTCTATGCTATTAATCATACATAGAATATTTAAGCAGAACTTTTCATTGTTCTGTTTCACGTTCATTTACATAGTTCTGCTAGGTCTCTTTTGTCTTTCTTGAAATCTTCTTAGAAATATTTGATTATACTCCAGTTTATCAGATTTTTGTATATTTGGTATTTATTTTTAAGTGGCCTAATCAGTTTGATTCTTTGTTAAATATAGATAAATACCTCTGGCAGTGAATCTGCAGCACTGTAGATTTTGGCTCACATGCTCTTTCTTGGGAGATTTGTTCCCATGCAGTTGTAATTAGTTGTAATTGCTTGCCACATCTGAGATATCTATGTTAATGCTAGCTCAGGTATTTCTGCATGAACATATCTGTTATCTGCATTTAGAATGCAGTGCAGCATTCTAACTCAGCCTGTATTTCAGTAGCGAATATGTAAGGGTGGGAGAACAGCAGTCATCTCTGTGAAAGAAGGAAAAATAAGGGAATGGTTTACAGCTGACATTTTTACAAGGGGAAATGGAGTCAAGAAAGATTAAGGAACATGTCTGAAGTCACACAGGAAATAAGGGGCAGAGTTTGAAGAAGAGCTCAGGATTTCTGTGATGCAGTTACTTGACTCCTACAAAGAAATCAGTAGATAAATTACACTCCAGCTGACACATGGAGGACTAAAAAGCAAGAAAGAGAAGTGCATTATCAAGGTTCATACAGTCTGATAATATGCTACATTCACAGCGACAATTTAAGATTTAACTGTAAGTGTCAAAGTTTCAGTGTAGAGCAGGAATTCATGGTATGTAAGATAATGACTTGAAAATGTGAAAGGAATTTTGATGATTAATAGGTTTACTTAATTTTATTTATGAGTCTCACTTTTGCTTGTAAGGTAGAGTATTGGTCTGTTCTCTAGACAAAACTGTTAATAAAGTGAAAAAAGAATCAATTAGTTTACAGAATCCATTTCCCTTTAGGTTTTAACAGTGCAAATAAAAATACAGGTTAATATTCACGAAGAGTTAAATGTCCTTATTGTAAACCAGACATTCATTGGCTTGCTTCAAAGAATCTTTGCAGTTCCCATTATTTTCAGGTGTACTTCCTGAATTCTCTTGAATTCAGGTCCTGAAATTGCATGTGAATAGTTCTGTTTTTAAACTCTACTGAAAATGTTAATGCAAGTAATGCTGATGCATACATCAGAGGGTTTGAATCAGTAAAGGTTTTCAATATGGTGATAACATGCTAATAGTTTTTGTTTGTTTGTTTGTTTGTTTTTTCTTATTTCAGTGCTGCATCCACTGTTTCTTAAACATTACCCTGCATGACTCCAAAATACCAGAAAGTGCTGCACAAATTATTGTATAATGTATATACATAAGAGTTCTTATCCTCGTTTTTGATAAATCCCAACCTATAAATATACACACAATGAACACTGGAGTCTGTAAATCTGGCAATATATACATGGTAATGTTTCAGAACACATATTTGGTGACTTATGTCTTGAGCCAATTTGTTCTGAGAATGGAATATTCTGATAATATCTGTAAAAGGCAATTTTATAAGAGGAAAATCAGTTTCTCAAGCAGAAGATGACTTCACAGGGATCTCTGTTATACTAGTATAGCCTTATGTAAGAAAATTAACCTACCTCGGAAAAACTTGGGCTGTTTTGGTCCTTGATTTCTTTCCCCCTTTTTAACCTTTTACCATGTTTATTTAGATGACCTTACTGCATATGTCAGCTTTTTTACCAGAAGAACGTATGGTTTGCTAACCTATGTGCATAGTAATACTTTAAAATTCAAAACCGCATGGTATTCTTTAAGAGTTACTGTGCACTTTGAAGTGTTATATATGTATACTTAAAAAGAAAATGAGGGAAATATATTTTGATTGGGTTATACATTGCTAGTGCTGATGTATTTTTACTTCATTCGGTTAATGACAATATAGAAAGGTAAGCAATTCTTTTAGGTTGTGAATTAAATGGCACTACACTTATTTTATCTTATCTGCTATTCTATGTTTACATTGTACTTCAGCATGCAAAGCAAAGGACCAAATATAGGCCAACTGTGAGCACAAATAACTGTTTCAAACTACCAGAACAGTATGTTATGTCCTCTCTCCTTATCTTTTTATTTTCTGTGACTATCCAGAGAAACACCAACAACCGCTGCATGCTTTCTATTCATGAAGTATGCCCAAGTATCATTGTGAATTGTTTTCAGCTTGATTAGGATTTTGGGTGCTCAGACAGTGCATGATTGGATCTGCTGGAATCATAGAAGGAATGCACACTTCTGTGTTGGAAATCTACCCCTACTCATTGATAGCAAAGCTAATTCTTTGTTTTTCTGATATTCTGAATAGCATTGTTATTTCTCTAGCTATTCTTTGTTGCTCTTGCATTATATTTGCTCTAGTTCCCTTTGTACTTCATAGTGAAGAGCAGCATATGGCTCACTTAAAAAAAATAATATTATAAGATTGTTTCCTCTACTTATGATTTCAGTATCCTACTCTTGAAAAGAAAATACATATGACAATAATTGCTTGCCACTCTTAAAAATGATATGTTATTACCAGACAACTTGAACTACCTTTTACTAAAACATATTTCTCTTTCATTACCTTTAAAAGATGAAGTCATATTCCATCAGTTTTTAATCAATAACTTGAAAATGGAGAAAGATGCATTCTTAAGGATGCGTTACTGCAGTTTTATCTGTTAGAAACAGTGAGGGAAGGGTTTATATGCATGCATGTGGGTGTGCATGCATGTACACTTCTTGGTGAGTCAGTTCTTACTGCAAATACCCATGAGATCTATACAGCTGCACTTACATAACCTGCTTCATCTATGAATTTCAAATCAATTCAATGAGGTGGATAGGAAAGAACATACTAAACTGAGAAATGGAGAACTAAATCATCATAAAGTGAGGTGATATGTCCAACGTCATCCTGTGAATTGATCTTTTGTCCGGTAATTGATCCAAGAGGTAAAGCCAAACACTGTTCATCCCCAAGGAGTAATAATTTGGAGACCAACTTCCAGTTTGCAGTCAAGTTGATGAGAGTTTTGCTATTGACTTAGTGGAGTTAGGCTTTTATCCAAGTCCTCTGTGCCAGCTGGTAGCTCAGGCTGCCTCCCACTGATGCAGACTGCAGAACTCTTTGATACTGTCAGAGTCCTGAATGTGGACAGGGGATAAAATGCTTTCCAAAATTTACAAACTCAAGGAAGAAGAGGTTTATGAATGGAATATTTAGCAACCTTTGCATCCACTTCAGGCTCTTTGCTGGAAAAAAACAAATGCAGATAGTCAACGGAAATTTATTTTTCCTCAGTCCCAAGGAGTTCTTTCAGCATGCTGCATTTCCCCTGTACCCTGTAGTTAATGACATTTTCTTCAGTTTCCTGGACAACATTAGATCTTTATGTCCCTTCTAATCTTCAAGTATAAGGATGATCCAAAAGAAGCCCTTTATAAGGGGTATTTCTTCTCCGTTTCACTGGAAAACACATTTTGTTCTCTTTGTTTCTTCTGTTCCATTTATTTCATTTTTCATTACACCAGATGTCAATATTTTATTATATAATACCTATATAAAATTGATCATGCCATTTTGGACTTTTCTCATACAGTTTGGATGTTTGCACTTTGATGTTTTAAAAGCTGGGGTAGTTTTTATTACACGCAAAAAAAAAAAAAAATTGATGAAATCAAGAGAAGAATCTCTATCTTTTCATTGAGTCCACTTAAAAACAAATAAACAAACAAACAACAACAGTTATTATTTTATTGCTATCCAGAACAAATATCTGACAGTATTTTCAAAATGGTGTATCTGGGCTGAAGGGCCAAGAGCATATCTAGTTGCCCTCACAATTGCACGTAAATGAATCATAACAGTAACAAAGATTGGTGTTTAAAAATCTGCATACAAACTCAAATACCAAATGCACTGAATTGAAATGGGCTCATATGTGCTATAATCATACATTTAGATCAGTTAACTACCCTTATAGTAAAACTTCACCTTGAGTTATATTGGAGTGCAAGTACAAAGAATGTAAGTATTATCCTGAGTTATTGATATTTAGAGCATTTACATAGGCTGCTCCATTTTCACATCTAAATAAAGTCACTTCGTACACTGTTCTTTCTTAAATAATTTGTATTAAAGATGTATAAAAATCTAAAAATCACTGTGACAAAACATACATACAAAAAATAATCAGTTTTGCATTTCTTTTTACATCTAATTCATTTTTACATTGGATTATAAAAAAAAAAAAAAAAAGCAACTAAAAATTAGACTGAGAGTAGCTGTGTTCTTCTTATGTACTTTAGCAAATATTAATGTGAGATTATGCCAAAATGTACAGAATGTTATTTAAAGGAATTAGAAGCCCCAGTACGATATGCAACATTTGGAGATCTGAAAATTCTACTTTATAGGAAGTAATTGGTCTTCAGAGAAAAATAGCAATTTCTTTAAGGACCGGAGGATTTCAAGGGCAGCGTAATATAAATTCAGACATTTCAGATACTGCTGAATCTTACTGTAGTGTCACCTATAGTGTGTTTTATGTGTCTCAGCAACACAGCATTCAATGTGAATGTCAAATGATTGAATACCTAGAAAAATGATAGTATGTGCTATTCATGAGAATTAGGATTTTTGATAAATTATGTCAATTTATTTGTACAGAAATTTAAAATAAAATTCCAGAGGAGGTTGACTTGTATTGGGCAAGGAGCAACAACAACAAAAAAGATTTTAAGGCTCAAACATAGTTTTTATGCACAGATAAAAGCAAAAGCATAGACATAATTTATTATGGGAGAAACTGTAGTTATTAATGTGCCTTTTATAAGGGTGGTTGTGTTTTACATTAGACCGAAGTATTCTAATACTTTAAAACTCACATCACAGTTTACTTTAAATGTGCTATTAGAAATAAATCAACATCAGTGATTGATCCATTGATTTTTAAAAGAGCTGCCCATTCTCATACTGTAAAGGACAAACACATCTCAGTAAATAATAATAAAATATAGATAAATAAAAAGGATAGATGATTAAAATATGCATTTCTATCTACCATATAAAATAATTGAAATTAAGGCATAAGTATAAATTTTTGCTTGGGTGATGGAAGTAAAGTGTACAGGCAGTAAAGGAAGAACAGCATTTATGGAGTTAATTTATTTTGCTAGTTGTTTGGTTGCTCTTGGAACCAAATGAACGTGCCCATACTGGCTTTCCCAACTTGCTTGTCTTAACCTGTTTTTTGCTGTATCTAAGGAACAAATCAACCCTAAAGCACCCTGCGGGGGCACTTGTTCTTTTACTAAGCAATCTGTATTATTTCATCAACGAGAGAAGTAAAATCAAAGTGCATCATATCTGAAATCACATGTAAACAAGCCATAGGACAAGCTCAAACCAAAGTGTTTTCTTTTCCTATGGGTTTATGACAGATTTGTTTTCTTGATCCAAGGATTCTCTCTGTCCTCTTTTTTTTATTTTTCCCCCAGAGATTTCAACAGTGTTATAAAGACCAGTGTCCATAGAGGAAATCTTGGAAAAAGACTTCTTAAATCAAATCCAAATAAACCAAAAAGCCTGTAGCATTTGTATGCTGCTGTCATACTACCCTCAAAGTGTTTCAACTGTGCTGCAGGTTAATTATTTTCTTATGCAGCAGCATTTTACTCACAATTAACTCATATTGTCTTTAAAGAGGAGAATGTGTCCCCTTTTGGGGCAGTGCAATGACATTTATATTATCATGAGATGTTGAAGTAACATGTCAATGGAATTTGACATTGCAAGCTTTTATTATGAACAGAAGGCAAAGAGATCTGATGTAATTTCACCTTCCACTGCTATTAGCTAATAACAATCTTTTATTCCCTATGTGGAGAATAGAAACCATTTTGTTTTAACAGAATATTTGAAAAAATATATTTAAGCACATGTATCATAAGCTATTTTATTAATGTCTTTCTATGTTTAATTCTATTACCAGTAGCTGTCATTTCCTGCTACTGAATTGCATAATTTGTGCTAACATACATTTCATATTCCATCTATTGCAGTAATAATACAGGGATTATTGTGGTACGCCAGTAGATTTGACAGCCCTGGGAATGTGATTCTTTCTGCTACTCCATACATAGCTGTAGTTCAGGTACATAAGAGAGTAATAAAATAGTCAACATTAGTTGTTTTCTAGGTTTCTCGTGTTTTTTAGGTGGGGAGGGGGGTAGGAGAAGAAAGAGCAGCATTATTACATAGGATGATTTTTAAAATGCAATCTAAGTATTTTTTTGTGTTTCAACATGCCTGATTCAATGTCCCACAGCATGATTAAGGTACTGTATTTAATGAAGTTTCATTGTTGTGTGACAATGTTTGGTTAAAAAAAAATAGGCAAAGAAAGCTAAAATTAAATCTTGGCTTAAAAAATATATACCAAATGTTTTTATGCTTAGTGAAGATTTGTAATGGCATGATGATAGAAATTTCACTATGCCTTGTAAAGCATTCAAGAAAATATTTAAGCTGCCCTGAAGCACTGAAAAAACACTGCTTGATCCATCTGATAATATGCAAGGAGCCTGCATATTCTGACTTAAAAGTGTTACAGGTACATAAGAGAGTAATAAAATAGTCAACATTAGTTGACTATTACTGGGACCCCGTTTCCAGCATGTTGCTGTACAGAAGTACAGCGTACTGGCAGAGGAAAGAAACAGCGTGGGCTTTGGTTCTACTCTGAGAATGTTGTGGCCAACTATCTGAGATTTTAACAATTAACATAGGCCTGAGGAGACCTGAAAGGAAACAGGATTTAACAATTTTGACACTGTATGTTATCCTTTTTTTATTAAAAAACAAAACAAACAAACAAAAAAAGGCAAAATAATCTATTCTGCCCATAGTTCTCTACCTAGATGACACCAAAGGTGGAGGGGAAAGGGTAATAGGAAAAAAGTATATCAAATTTTAATCTGTACCAAAATGTCTTCCGTGTGTGTTTTGATCTAAGGGACTCAACAGCAGTGTGCAAAGGGCATGAGTAGAATTGATTTTTCCCTACCCTCTGTTTCCACCTATACTGGAAATGGCCATATCTGCAGAATTAAGCTTTGGGAAATAACAATGGCACGAGAAACTGGTTCGTGGACAGACTCTGATGAAGCAACATGGGCTGAGAGTCAAAGGGGAATACATCCTAGGTATTACAAAGGGCAATACATAGGACAGGCTCTGTCCTGTCACAGCGCACCATTTTTAACAAAGGATGTTCCTCAGAGGCATAGCTCACTTGCTAGGAGCATAGATACAGAAACCTGAGACACAGTCAGATCTAATCTAAATAGTAATGGGAGAATACAGAAAAGCTCAAGATGCCCCCAAAGGTTCAGATAAGTGAATATTTTTCTTGTGCTTTTCTGTTCAAAAGGAAACAATTGCCTTTAGCTTTTACCAGGTAGAGTCCCATATGCTATTGCTCACAATGTGAATGTTAAGTGGACCTTAAGACATTACCCTGAAATTTCTTGACAAACATTAACTGAGTAAATTAAGGAAGTTATAAAACTAAAGTCTCTAACAGAGTTCATCTCTACCAGGCACTTGTTTTTACTGCCACCTGACTTTTAGAAGTTTTGTTTTTTTTTTTTTGAGAAGGACTTAAGTAAACTGTACTGAGAAGACTAATTTGTTTATTACAGTGAAGATAAATAGTAAGAGAACTGAACCAAGACCAGGTCAATAGAGATGGGAAGTCATTACAATAAGGTGGCAGTTAAGTTGCTTGTGTAAAATTGAACTAACACCCAGGGGACATTACCTATTGGATAGGTGCTCATGCCCCCAGGAAGCATTAACTAGCATCCTGGTTAAGTGTAACCAGAACAGTTGAGAAAAAAGGATCTGATACCAAGTCCACAATTCTTGGCATGACAGTGGCTGCCAAATGCTACTATGTATGTATCATGGACAGAATTTTCTGTCTAATCACAACCTGTCACTTCCTATCAGCATCAGGTTTATGCAGAAATAAAAAATCCACCTAGGACTGAATTTCAACAATGGATTTAAATAGTTTTACTGAACAGAATAGTGATATTGAGTAAAGGAGATTACTCAGGGCATAAACTTCAAAGCAGAATGGGTTCCTCTATTTCTGAGCACTTGTACTAACCTAATTTTAAATGCTCTTAACATGAAGGAACTCCTCCAAGTTCAGATCATCACAATATAAAGAGGTTTTTTTAAATGCTGCCACAATTAAAAATGCTATGTGTTGTCTTCTGGAAAATAATGGTACTTTATTAGCAATGAAACTCAGGAATGCTTGTATTCTACTCACTGAAAATAAGGTCAGTTGTTCTCTTCCAGAAAGTATGGAACAATCAGAATTGAATATATATGTGTGTGTATATATACACACACACATATATATATATTAATAGGCTCGAGACTTCTAACAAATTCTGCTCTCTTACAGAAATAAATTTTTCTAAACTTTACCATATTGGTTCCATTATTTTCTCTCACAAACATCTCTTGAAACTTTCTTGTGCTTTGATTTTCCAAGTATCTTGACTACTTCATTGATAAATAATCCCATCTTCATCCAATTATATCTATATGTGCATATATATATATATATATATATATACACACATGTATACAGCATAGTTCCCAAATAAATGTTGAGAGAACAATCAAATACAAAGAAATCTCTGTAGTTCGGAGAGTTGGAATAAAAGTGCCTTTAAAAATGTTTCTGCTGTGATCATTGATGTATTCTTGGAGAGCAGAGAATCCCTGTGTTATGCCTCATAATCTGGTTTAAAGATCTCCAACATCTTAAGCAATGAGAGGGTTTACTAGGACTTGCCCACCTCATGTTTTGCTACTAATCCTGAAAGGATTATTCATTTACAGCAATTAAAACAACCTCTTGTAGAGAGACTAAATCTGAGTTATTCTTACTTTTCCACATCTCATATAGGACTAAAATTTCCATTAAACAATGCTGCAGTAATCACTACTTTTTTTTCATTGGGAACTGCATTCTGCACAAGGGATAAAGTTAAGCATACAGCATGTCTTAAGATTCATCTGTAAGGAGCTAGATTAAAACTTCCCCCACACTACTGTAGCAACTGTGTAAAGGAGGGTTTCTTTAACTGTTGGAAATATCTAAATTTAATTCCAGCCTTAAAAGCATATAGGTCCTATATTTTGCAACAGTTTTTCTTTTAATTTAAGCTTTACACTGAGACATAGTGAAAACACCACACATAACCTATTCAACCAGGCAACCTGTTCCTTACCACTGTGTCATAACTAATGCTATCAGTGGGGATGCAGAATTGTAGGAAATAGCTACAGATGTTATTTTTTAATGATTGATTGTAGAAATTTGAATCGAATGCTAGCTGTATGCTAAAGCACATTAAACTGTCTAATTCCTACAACTCCTGAGCTGCTTGTATATAGTAGAATCTTAATGTCAGAAGCCATGGAAAACCTCTGTTCAAAACCAAAACAACACACACACACACCAAATTAAAACTCAGAACAAAACAATGAAAAAAATGCCAGACAACAGATTGACCTCAAAGGGACATATATGAATTTATGATAGTTTTAATTTACCTTCAGATATTTTCAACTTTATTTTGCTATTTCTGTGCTTCATTTTTAACACCTGAAGGCTAGCTATATATATATATATTTCATATTGCTCATAACTCCTGGAGCTGTGGCTTTAGCAAAAATAACATTTCTGCAATCTGGCACTTCTGTATGTCCCACAAGACACTCCTATAGGAAATGCAGAAGAAGAATCATTAAGATGACTAGTAAAGATAATTATATTTAGAAATCTTCCTACTATAAAATAATGTCATTACCTAGAGCAAAAGACCATTTACTTTTTTTTATTCTATCAGTGATTATTGTCTTCGCTATATATATATATAGCCAATTCTGAAATAGCATGACTTGTTCTCCCATAGCATCACATAAAATGTTGCTGAGCTTAGTGAGAGCTGTGGTGCTTTGTGTCATGGAAAATCCGACAAAAAATGCGATGTCTGTTCTTTCCAAATCTCTGATAACTGGAATTCAAACCTGAGAAAAAAAAAAAAAAAAAAAAAAAAAAAAAAGACAAATGTTAAGATAATCTTACTATTTTTAAAGAAAACAGTGAGAGGACTTTATTAATTTTTCCTCAGCTTTCTAGCAGGTAAAGGTTTTATGAAAATTTTGGTGTACTGTCTAGTCTGAAACCTGAGCTTGGACAAACTTTGAAATCTTTGCAGTTACTACTACAGTCAAGTAGAGAAAACTATTTTATTTTTTTTTTTTAACCTTAGTAGAGATTTCTTGCAAAGACCCTACCTTTGGTGAAGTGAGAGAAAGAAAACAAAAATATGTCTATGACATAAGACTTCTAAGACTTAAACAAAAACAACAACAAAACACTTTACAAAAAAAAGTTGGAAATTAATTACAGGTAAATAAAATGATACCCTTACTCCAACAGTAAGCAAACCATTAATCAGTGATTAATCAGCCACTCAGGTAGCCAAATAGTAATCCTTGCATCATGCAAGGATTGCAGTTGCATCATGCTGCGTCAGCAAGAAATAAGCAACTTCCACCTTTGAGTGCAACTTAAGAGTTCATTTCACAGCATGTATGAGAATAGATACCAAGAGCTGGAGAGTCCTGGATCTGTTTTTCAGCTCTGCTGCAGTCAGTGTGAGACAATGAGCTAATTTGTTAATCAAAAAACAGATGCAAAATCTATTTCATAAAGTTAATAGGAAATTCTTTAGAAGTGAGCTTCTCCAAGCGAAGACTGCTGATAACGGAAACTTTCATGTACGTTACTTCCAAGCACTAGGTAAAGTAAGCTCAGCCTTTACCCTGGCTATTCTCACTCTTCAGAGAATCTTTATATTCATTGTTTTTTTCCAAACGCATACTTGTCAACAAATGAAAAAAAAACAAAGAAAAACAAAAAAACAAGGGAAAAGACATACAGTGGCTAGATATGGCACAAAATATTCTTTTTCCTAAGTAAATATTTTCCCCCAGGGATGAGAAAAGTGTATTAAGTTAGCTAAGCTCTACGTGCCCATCCTATTGATTTTATAATGGAAGTAGCAGTGCTCAATTCAGGTTGCTCTGACTCTTTCCAGACCTAGATGTTGTTTTATTTTTGTTTTGTTTTCCCCTGAAAGGTTTATTATTAACAAATATATCTACTGTCTGTGCACGTCGGGGAAGAGGAAGTTCACAAAGCTTCCACTACTCCAGCAGCTGTAGTGAAGGGCCTTTCCTATCTTAACACCTAACTTTAACACAATACAGTAGTTTTCAAGAGAATTTGTATGTGTTTGTATTTTGGGTATCTTAAAGAAATAATCTTTTGAACAATGACTTAATTTTAGTGTAGTATATAGGAGTACTATTGATTGTGAGGTAACACAGGTCATTTTGCTGAATGTTTTGGTAGGCGTAAAGAATAATTACCCTTCTGTTACGCATGAAGAAATAGCTAACACTGTAATTAACGCAATGTTAAATCATCCTTGTAGGTGTTTAAAAATATTTTTTACAGCTTCCTGATAAAAATGATAGTCTATTCTCTGATAGTTTTGGAGTTCAAAGGAAGAAGCAATGCCACAAATTGTATATTAGTGAAGATGCCTCTTAGTTCTTCCAAAATGCAGATTTATGCTTCATTTTGGGTTTTTAATAACTTTAAAAAGCATGTGTCTTATGCAAACCTTCCAGAAACATATTAGCCAACGTAGCTGCAGCTTTTTAATTTTTGTAATTGTCATAAGAAATAAAGAAACTTGCAGCAGATAATTATGTGACAACAGTATAACCACTAACGTGAAAATGGCTTCAACAAAAGTAACTTTCCAGCATTAATTATAATAAATGAGATTCTTTAGTTAGAGACAACGAGAAAAGGGCATTTTATATTTATACTAGGATTATATTTAACATTTTTCTTACACTTTAAGGAGCCATAAATCTAACGTTTTAAATTATTTATGTTACATTCAATTAAAGGTTAAGTTCAGCTAGCTAAGAATAATCATAATCTAAATAAGAAAAAATGCATTAAATACTTCATTATGCTTTTTTTTTTTTTTATAAGGAAAATGGATTTTAATAACAAGCACATAGGTACTTTGGCATACACTGCAGTGTTTTTCTATTCCTTCTGTTGAATTAGTAGAGTGGTAGTGGAAGAGAAGCTGGTAGGTAGACAAGGCTCTGATTCTAGGTCATTCACACTTTCTTTCCTAGTGCACCCATGAACCTCTCTGTCATTGTTGATCTATTTATGAAAATTTGTCTAGGTTTACTGACCTTTGAACTCTTGTTGCATAGATTAAAGCTCAGTTGCTCTTTTACATGTGAACATATTTTTTCTTTAAAATGCTGGCTTAAAAGATGTTCCTATATTCAAGGTGGTGTTTCATTCTGGTCATATGCCAATTTCTAATCCCTCAGTGGGAGGAGAATGGGGAAAGGGAGGGAGGGGTGTAGAGAGGGACTTTCCTTGCAAGAAGGGCATGAATTCTTCAGAAATATCAGCAGTCTAAAAGAGTGGTGGTGGTTCCCTCCCTGCCCCGACCACAGGAGTTTTGTTTCAGTCAAACCCGATTTAAGTCAATAGTTTCTCAAGAAGTGAATTCTATATATGAAACAGAATTCTCTTCTTTGATATTACAGGCAATAATATCCTACAGTGTATTTCTTTATAAACTGCACTTACTTTGGTATACATACTGCTCAGATCTTAAGAACTTCCAAACCTTTCCCCCCCACACCTTTTACATTCAAATTTCACTACTACTACTGTTGCTTATTTTTGTTAATTTTATTTTTTTTTTTTTTTTGGAGTTCACTTTACATTATATAATTGCATTTGAACTATTTTTATTGTTTTCATTTATTTTAATATTATGTTAAAATATGAAGGAAAAATCCAATTAATTTATAATTTTATTCTCTAGAAAAGCAATGTTCTTTTGATTTCTAGTTACTCTTGGTAGCTGTGTAGGTTTTGAAATCCTTTGGGCTTTTTTAAAATCTTTTTTCTGTGAAGGGTTTGTAGTCAATAGTTGATTATACTAATGGTAAAGGAAATTGTTTGACTTCAAGTATAATAAATGGCAAAACACTTAATGTCTCTTGTGAGTATTAACATCACATCATGATGATAATATATCATGTAGCTTATTAACCTTGCAGGGGTGCAAAAATAAAGCAGCAGGACATGCTGCAGCAGAAATATTTTTTATCACTGCTTGGTGATTTCCTGTCTTACAGTAAAATACCAAGGAAACTACTAATAACAATTGTAGACATATGTTAAAAAAAAATCCTAGTTTTTTTTCCTACCTAGTTTGTTTAGAGCACTGAAAATGAAAAATTCAGAGCAAAACCTAACATATGATAATAGTTTTTCCTTAAAACTACCCAAATGAAGTCTACCATGAAAAAGTTGACATTATTATGCAGAAGATATAGTAGATGACCTAATTCTTTGCTTTGCTTGATTATTCCCTACAGTAGCATGTGCTTAACAGCATGCAAACAGAATATGGGTGTTTTTTTACTTAGGTCTCTGAGCGATACAGGACCTTTTGTTAGGGTGCAACATTGTATGGCATATCCAAATAACATAACTTATCCCCTGCATAAATTCTCATCTTTTTATTGTCTGCTGTAAAAAGGAATGGTTCACTCTAAAGGCTTTTTTTTTTTTTTTTTTTTTAAATCTTCAGTTCAAGAAACTACTTTTTATGTAGCACAAAGGAATGTTGTTTGTGGGGAGAAAAAGGAGAAGAGCACAGATTTGACCATGTTCCTATTCTTTATTCAAAGAGTGTTTTACAGACCTGTTTGTTAAAGATACCCAGTCCTTACTTGATCTGTAAAGGTCAGTTGTTTATATATCTCCAATCAAATAATAAAGATTGATCTAACATGGCTAGTTTTTATTTTCAAGAAAAATCCATAGGGCAAATCATGTTGGAATTAAAACATTCTTGGAAGACATAGAAAGCATTTCCTTCAGTAAAGCCATGCAATATGGAAGAAGTAACAGCAACTCTAAATATTCATTCTTCTGAAAAGATTACCCTTGAGATTTATTTTTTTCATAAAACAGAGACAGTACAGAGTGGAAGAAGCCTCCCACTCAGTCCCATTCTCTCACAGACAATTTTGTCATATACTTCCTGCTATAAATTTGGTTGAGCTCCTTCTTAATACGACTAATAAGAAAGAAAAGCCGATTTTTACACTTCTGTTATGAGGCAGACAGTCTACAGTTTTGAAGATGAAAAATGATTTTATGGCCACTTCATTCCTTTTTGTCCTTACGCCTTTAGTCCTTTCCATTTCGGGGCTGAGATAGTCAAAATTTTTAAGTACAAAATGTTTTGCAGTGCAGTTCTTCATTCAGCCTAAGTCTGTGGTCTCCAAGCCAATGTTCTTCCTTTCCTTTATCTGTGTGGAGTGATCCCAAGCTTTAAGCATTTGTTTTAAAGCCATCTAGTATTAGCAAAAACCCACAAATTTGGCAAATTCTCCAGAAGCCTGGATGAAGACTTGTACATGCAGTATTCTAGCTGAGTTGTTGATAACAGTCAAGTCCACAAGGAACATACATGCAAAGTTGTATATGCAGATATATAGAGAGAACACATTTATGCAGTAGAGAAAAAGTTTCTATAAAATATTCAATTATTTTTTTTTCCCTCTTTTTTTCTTCTGTTTCTTTTTTTTTTTTTAAAGAAACAAGAAAAAAAGAAACAGAAGTGGTAATATCCAATTCCAGAAGCAGTAATTTTTTGTGTTAGCATTGTAGAAATAATTAGTAATGATTCAAGATGTCAGACAAATATTAAACCACTCTTTGGTTTTTGCAGAAACGTTGGTGGTCTTTGCAATACAATATTGCTTTGAATCATTAGAATAATGTAAGGTAGTTTGAAAAACAGACAAACTAACCTGCAAAGAATAAGAGAATATTCAAGTGTTATTTGATACATCATCTTCAATTACACTCCAATTAACATTCTTAAGTTAAAAAAAAGGAAGACCAAAAATACTTCAGTAGATGTGTTGAATGTTTCTGCATCAAAGTGTCTCTGGAGATTGTGACGTGCATTATTTTTAATTGGATCATGGCTTTAACAATGGTATAAGGTAAGACATGTTCACCACCTATACTCTATAACTTATTTTTGAGAACAAATTTAGTACTTACAGTGTAAGACTCGGATGCCAAGCTGCAGCTCCCTGTTAACAGTTGTTGAAGCTTCAGTTGCTCAAGACCAGAGACAAACCAGTTCATTAGGCTGAAAATTGAACTGCAGCTTCTCAAAGCTCTTAAACAGATTAGTTACTCCTTCACTTACATGAGCTGATTCTGGAGCCTGACCATAGATGCTTCCCTTTACCACTGTCTCTAGGAAGCAGAATACATCTGTAGGGCACTGTTACCTATTCCTATGACATTGACACCTCTTGAAATAACAGAGATGTTGCTTCTCCACTGACAGTGCTCCCAAATCTTGACACAGGTCTCCTCTAACGCAGATGAATGGGCTGTAAGATTTTGGTTCCAGTTTCTAAAAATTAGTCAAATTAACTGACACTATTAGCCAAACTCTAAGCAGGTTAATTAATTCAGGAAAGCATCCATCTTGTCTGGAAGGTAGTAATCACAGCTAGCTTCTGCCAAGTGAGCTGACGATGTGTTGCTTACCAGCTAGAACCCTCACCTGGCCACACAACCATCAACAGCAGGTTGAGCTGAGCCACAGTCAGTGCTGCCATGAAGTCATGCTCAGCTGTATAACCTGAGTAAAGCCACCGTTCCTATCTATTGGTCACATTGTAAACAAGTACTCAGGCAGTCACATCTTCACACATACTACTTGCTGGTCATTATAAAAACAAACAAATAAAAAAGTGAGGATCTCTCTCATTCCTGAAAGAAAAATACATTTGTTATCTGACAACCAATATAACGAAATCCAAGTATTGCCAGACAGCCAGGGCTTTTCCCTTAGACCATTAGGACTTCTAGGAAGAAAATCATTTCTATTACCTTTATAGTCAGTGTTGAGTGTAATGAGTCACAGCTGTGCCAATGAATCATAACTAACTAACCTGATGGGTAATGCATGGAGGGTTCTAGCATCTACTAATAAGACAGTAAGTTTGTTGGCTTATGCTTTCAAGTTTCCTCATTTTCTAAAAAATGCAACAGGCAACAATGTTTTTTCTTGAAGTCTGAGTGTATGAGACCTCTACAGGCCAAGGAGGTAGACATTCTATCAAAATAAGGGTCAGATTTAAGGCACATCTTGCGATAATAGGGGAGCAAGGGTCAACCTAAACAAGGTCTTACTGAGCATTAATAACAAGCTTATTAAAATTAATAAATAAGGTAGTAATTGCAAATGAGATCATGTATGCTTTAGAGAAGAAAAAGAAAGTTGGCTTATGAGGTGGGAGGTAGAGCTAGCAGATGACTTGGAAAGAAAAATAGTTACTTGTATACTCTGCTTTTCAGGTGCACATCAAGAATAGACTTTGAAACTCAAACCTTTAACTTCTGTGAAGGTAACTGTAAATAAATAAAAGAGCTAAAGAAAACAAAAACAAATAATATGTGCTATGTTTGCTGTCCAGAGTTAGCCAATATGAAATTCTGGGCACACCTACAGTGCTTCAGTCTTTAGAGCTTAGCCACAAGCTGGAGTAGAGGGAGATGTTTCTTTTCATGTGGGATAGGTTTGTTTGTTATATTTGTTTCATTTTATTTTCTTTTTTAATATGAAAAGCAGACCAAAAACTTGATTTGAAGCTTATTCAAGCTCCATTTCTTCTTGTATTGGAGGCAGTAATGTTGGATGAAGCAGCTCTGCACTTGAAGGTACAAAATAGAATGCAAACCTTATTTCAAAATAGAAAACCTGTGAAAGAAATCTAATTCTTCTAGATAGGATTCTTTTATGGATGGAAGAAACACCAGTTTCTGAACTGCACATTCAGAAGCTCATGTAATTTTAGTATGTAGGATTTTACACAGATGTTGAAGAATCAAAAAGTTCTACAGGAGAAACATAAAATGATTTTTAGTTTTTAAAAGTTCTTCAAGTAAGAAGGTTCAAGTTGTCAGTATGTTTTGGTCATTAGCAATAAATGTCATGATGGCAGCATTTTTTTTTTTTCTGTTTAAAGAACATACTTCAGATGTACTTCTCAACTCAAAAATCAATACTAAAAATCCATGCTGAAAGACTAAGACCAACAAATTGGAAACAATTATAAGAGCAGAGGAGCTCCCTTGTAGAACAAACACGTAAAATTATTGGATTATTATTTGACTTCTGTGGTATGCTGATTATATGATTCTGTAATTTCTGAGATTGCATTCAAATTAAGCAGGTAAGATACTTAAGGTAACTAATTATATATATATATATATATTTAATGTTATTAAAATGTATCTATAATTTAACCTAATTTCATTCTTTCCTGTAATATACTTTTGAAAAACAAAGGCTTCTATTCAGCAAACTTTGTTCACTTCAAAGTAGGAAGTGAACAACATTTCTATGATATTTTTTACTTATCTGTTCTAGCTTATCTTCAATGTGTCCCATGGGAAGGGCAGCACTAAAGGAGTTTTATATGTTTAAAAGATTCATTTTCCCTTTCACACAGCATATTTCAGCATCTTTAGTCAGTTATGCTCTTTGAGTAGAAAACGAAGCTTTTAAACATGAGAATAACTGTGAAGACTTAAACCACCTAAAGAATTGTTGGGAAGCCCTTCAGGTACTCTGAATGTTTAATATCTTTGTATTCATATAAAACAGTAGATATGGTGGTCTGCTTTCAGGTGTCATTTACCAAAAGTCGTCCCATTTATGTTTCTGAAGAAATTTAAGGCAATGACCGATGTTATATACTGGCTTTTTAAACTCTACCCAGCATATGTTCATAAGTGTGTGTGTAAAGCACGTCATTCTCCAGAATACATGCCAGCGATAGTTAAACCTTCAATTTAAACAACATAAGGTTTGAACAGCAAGGATTCATCCTGGCTAAAAGCCAAATCAAAATGTACCCTTTATATTTTTTATAATTTTGTGGCCTAATCTCACTATGGCAAAAGATTCACGAAATAACTGCTAAAAGATAATGACATGATTTTTTTTTTTCCTATATATAAGTAAAAGAAAAGACTTAAATGAAACTGTCCTTGAAAGAAAAACTACAGTGATGCTTACAATTATTAAAGAATGGAGTTACCAACTTGAAGGAAAGATGATAGCAAAAGATGCTGCAGATCCTTTTAGCATCTTACAGCAGTAAGCTAAATGACATATACGGAGAGAGCTTCCAATCTCATTCACAGGGCAGATGCTCCTCACCTTGGTGTACAAATCATAGAATCATAGAATCATAGAATATCCTGAGTTGGAAGGGACCCTTAAGGATCATCAAGTCCAACTCTCGACACCGCACAGGTCTACCCAAAAGTTCAGACCATGTGCCTAAGTTCACAGTCCAATCTCTTCTTAAATTCAGACAGGCTCGGTGCAGTGACCACTTCCCTGGGGAGCCTGTTCCAGTGTGCAACCACCCTCTCTGTGAAGAACCCCCTCCTGACGTCCAGCCTAAATTTCCCCTGCCTCAGCTTAACCCCGTTCCCGCGGGTCCTGTCACTAGTGTTAATGGAGAAAAGGTCTCCTGCCTCTTGACAACCCCTTACGAGGAAGTTGTAGACTGCGATGAGGTCTCCCCTCAGCCTCCTCTTCTCCAGGCTGAACAGGCCCAGTGACCTCAGCCGTTCCTCGTACGTCTTCCACTAATAAACTACCTGTACTCAGTTTTGAAGATTTAGTGTGCTGTAGGCTATGTATCCCTTTGTTATATATAAGAGGAATATATATTTTTTTTTTGATTGTTTGTTTTTTTTAAAAAAAAGGTATTGCAATCAAGTATGAAATGGGTATTATGTTTATTATGTTTTAAGATCATGTGGTATTAGTAGCTTGCTTTCTACATATAGAAGATATTCACAAGTATTTAATGCCCTGAACTCGTCTCTGGTTTGCTCTCAAACTTCCCAAATATATTTAATATATGTTTTTGTGCAAGTTTCTGTACCTGCATGTTCATTAGATGGTTGTCTTCTGATGATTTTATCTGGTTAGTGATACATTTAGCACATGCTATGAGTCCAAAGATTTTTAATGTCTAATGTTTAGGAATTCTGAAGGCTTTGAGACAACCATTGATGGCCTGTAACATAGATGTTGGATTTTTACTCTTGTTTATATTGGAGAGTCAGGCTATTAGGGCTATTAGGTGACTTCTGTTTCACCTGCTATTTGAGCTGTTTGGGTTTCCTCCTAGCATAAAGAAGGTCCTAATTTTGTAGATGTGTTTGTAATTTGCTTATATTCTCTGGAATTCAAACTGAAGTCTTTATGAAAGAGAAATAAAGACTTAGATATGCAATTGCAGAAGCCCATTTATTCTGTAATTGCTTGAGTTTCGACTGTTGGTTGCATTACAGGATGAAATAATATGGATAAGCCATATGAATCAATACAAAATGAGTCTGAAAAGCTGCTATTCATACCTGTTATCTGACTGCTTTTTAGTCATACTGTTAGCAGGGTTCAGCTCTCTTTTAAGGCAGTCAGTCACCGTTTTAATTACGTCAAGCGATTGTTCAGCCATATGTACTCGTTCTCTCTGAATTATTTATTGTTGAGAATATTCACAGGTGTTTGATTCATTCAAATTATTTGAATAAATCACACAGTAGTCCTGTCATCTTAATAGGATTTTTATGGACAAAACCAATAAATCTATGCTGATGCTTGTTGTGACTAGAAATTATTTCTGTGGCTTCCAGATGAGAAACCTCTTCACTAAAACTTTGTTCCACTTAACATATACAGTTACATTTAACATATGCTATCATCTGTATAACAATTACAATAACAACAACATAAAGGTTAACCAAAATATGACTGTGCTAACCAGAGAAATTTCAATTCAGTTCAGTATTAGACTGTGCCTTTTAGGCAGCTTAAAACAAACAACATCTTTCTTCAACTGACTTCTGCTGATTTAACAATATCAGACTGATGAGATTCAGAGTGATTCACCATTTCCTCTGGCTTCATGCCTAAATCTAGTCAGTCAAGACTAAGACTTCTAAGTGTAGAATATCATGCCAGATGTTGACTAAGCTTATGTTGTGAGGCTAGAAGTCATTAGAGATTTCATATCTCCAGTTAATGTAGCTAAGTTCTATTTTCTTTTGAAGAGAAACATGAAATAAAGGCAGACTTTTTTTTCCCCTCTGCATTTGCCTCCATTTACTGAGAGGACTTATTATTTACAGTTGAAGATATCTATGTTATTAATGTGGTTTTCTAAACTAATAATACATAAACAAGTTAATTGATTGCACAATGTTTATAAGTTGCATACTTGTGTTGGCTTCTTTCCCCCCATTTTCCTTACAGTTTTTCAAAAATAGTGCTAGAAATTTCTCTTATCATGCAAACATGTTTGTAGCAGCATATCCTCTGCTGTAACAGCTTAACCAGACTTGCCAGATAGAGAAACAGAGATGAATATGTGTTTTGTTTATGTTTTTCCCTCTGATTTTTATCCTGGAGAAAAATGGCTTCAATTTGGCTTCAGGCAGCTCTAACTTATCTGACCCCATTCTTACTCAGCAGATTGTTCAAGGTCTCACTGCCCTTGGCATCAAATCAGCAATCCCTTTTACATGGATTAACTCTTCTGGGAAACTTATCTAGCACGTGAGGTATCTAGCATATGCTGTGCTTCAGGAGACATGCATACATCTTTCTACTTAATTGTTTCTTCAGTAAATTTATGTTTATTGTGGCTACTGAATGGAAAATGGAAGCTTTCAGGGAATGTTTGAGTTTGCTTGCATACTTGCTCACGTTACTGATGGAATAACTGATCATACATTCTGTTTCTCTTGACGTTCTCTCAAATTTCTCTTTCTAAACTTTACTATTCAAAATTCTAGAAATGATCACTAGTAGTGTGCAGTATTCCTTCAGTCAGTGTATTGGCATCAGGATACTAAGTTTTATTGTTTGCAACTTTGCTAGTGTAGAAGTAACCTGAAGTGTTTTTGTAGATAGCTTAGAAGACTGATTTAGATAAAACACAAACACACATCTTAAGTGGTCAGAAACATATTGGAGAGGAATTTTTCTATTACATTAATACAAAACAATGTAAGATGTCCGTTGTTTTCACTTTTCCCACTTGTCAGAGCAAGATACAAAGTTTTTTTTCTGCTTTTAGTTTCCTTAAATATATTTTGTTTCAAAGCGTGGTGAAACTTTACTATCCATTTTATGCACCATGTATAGGGATCAGACTTAATTTTCACTTCCTAGAAGAGAGAATAATTATATACTAATTCTTTCTTAAATACACAAAATAGATAGCAATGTAAGGACTTTATACTTAAGGATGAAGATAGACATTTTAATCTGCAATGATCAAAACTCTTTCACTACTTATAATAAGACAAAGAATTTTCCAAAATGCTATCGAAATACCATTGTTCAGCTTTGTAATTTATTTAGTGCTGTTAAAAGTAGGCAACAACTTCTCATCTGTAAACAAAATTCTCAGACTTGGTTAAACTCTATGCCAAAGCTCCACAGGATAAAAAGGAATTATGGTGTAGAATTTAGAACTCTTTACCTTATCCCTGAGGCCATTCCATAGATATCACTAAAACTTATTCTCAAGATTCTTTGTATCTTACAGTTACGGCAAGCAGAACACATTGTTTTCTCAAATTACAAAGTTGGAACGAAGAAACTGTTCTGTATTAATACAAGCTTTTGCAAATCTTTATTCAGTAACTGACTATCCTGAGTTCTGCTTCAATACCAAAATAAAATATTACCTCAGAAATTGAGGATCTTGGGAGGGCAACAGAGTTTTCAGGAAAAGAAGGAAGTTTCAACCCTAAAGTAATAATTAATTTCTGCAGCAATAGTGGGCTACCCTTTCACTTTACAAAGCTTTTAGTTTGAAAATAGTTCAACTATATTTTGAAGTAATTACTTATCTCATAGTAGCTTACCTACTTTAAACCTAACATACTGCCCCAGTGAATGTTAAATGTTCTCTTAATTATAGGAAAAAAAAAAAGATTTAATTACTTCTTACTTTGATTTTATTTGGAAGCTAAGCAAAGATGGATCCTTACTTTGCACCTCATTGTGTTTATTCATATATATATATATATATATATATATACATATATATATACATACAAACATATATATATATATGCCTGTTGACTGTAGAGGACTAAAAAATATGATTTTCCCCTTTAGATAGATGCTAGATAACCAGTACTGCGTGTTATTGTTTCTTTTTAAAGTCCTGGTTTCTTCTAAACATCTGCATTATACATCTGTATATTTAGATAATACATCTACAAAATAGCATGAAAATTTCAGACATCTTTGGCTGTCATTGGTTTGTCCATAGAATCATTTCAGCTCAGAAGAAAGTTTGTTGAATCCAGCCTGATACTCAAAGCAGGATCAACCCTGAATTTAGACTGAGTCCTTACCAAGGCTGTATTCAGTTGGATCTTGGAAACCTCCATGGACAGAGATTCCAGAACCTAATAATATGAACTGGCTCTCCTGTTTGGTATCTTTACAGTTATGTTCCTTTTCCCTTATGTCCAGTCAGATCTTCCTTCTTTCAATATATAAGCATAACCTCTTGTTCTCCTACTACATTTTAAGTAATGAGCCTGGCACTTCTAAGTAGCCTTCTCTTAAGGTTTGTTCCAGCAGGCTTACTTATGTTTTGAGTAGAAACACTTTAATTCACTTAACTGTTTATTATTTGCAAGTGAAGGTTTCATCCTGAAGTTCAGGAGGGAAAAGAGTTTCATTATGAATTATAGCTTCCTTATCTTTTTATCTCAACTTGCTGATTTTTTGGTAATGTAGATTGAAGCTCACTCAGATGGGAGGCTTTTTCTTGTCTATTCCTAGCTTCTTCTGAATTGTTAAAGTATCATCTGTAGTATATTAAGCAGCAGGTGGTCAATAGGCTATGCACTGAAACACATCATCATGTTGCTGCAGTGCAGATTATTCTTGGTCATCAGAGAGAACATAGATATCAGAGTTGGTTATCAAAAGCCCCCACACAGTTAATGAACCATGTTTCAATTTTCATGGCCTTTACTGCATTGATACCAGCTAAGGGATGCAGCAAATTACTGTCAGGTTGTTTTGCCAGAACTGTTGCCTTTTCAATATAGCCCATGTTGGTTTTCCAGTATGGTCAGGAGGTCATTTGCTATATGAAATGTCCTCATTTTATCAGAATCCTTTTTTTTTTTTTTTTTTCCTATGTTGATTTATTGGTAACCCTTCATATTCTTATATAAATGTGAGATATCAGTATGAATGGAGTAGTGACCATCTCCCAGGTCATGTAATATATGATTAAACAAAATCAATTTTTTTAAAGCTCTGGGTGTTATCTTAATTTTCCTTCCTTTAAGGCCATTAAATTATATATTTTTCAAATTGACTATTATTTTTTTCTAAACAGGTATCAGCAGTCACTTCACTGGAAGTCAGTTCTTGGAAGTCTTTTTCTGATGAACACTTTCAGTACATACACATCATAAGACAGGCCTTTCAAGAGGATTCAGGATTGACCCAAGCCCAATCCTGTTAGGATCACTGAATTTCACTTTTTCTGTGATGGAAGGTAGTGTGATTATAAAAAAAAAAAAATAATAATAATAAAATAAAATCCTGTTTTGTCTTTTTAATGAGCTGACAGTTAAGAGGCTTGAAATTAGGTAAGGCAGATGCAAAATAACTTCTTATAACTAAATTAAAAAAAAAAAAAAAAAGCTAGTTGTTTATCTCCTTTCTTTAAGTACTCATCTGTCATTTACCTGTCAGTGATAACCTCAAAACAACTTAGCTGAATCTAATCTTCCAAGCATTTACACTCTTATTGGTGGATATATACAACAGTATTTAATTGCTGCTACCTTTCTACATACTTAAGCTCTGGTGCTAGACAAAATCCGAGAACTGTGAACAAGGATTCTCAGAATAGGTATTTTCCTTCCTTTTTTTTCCTTCTTCTGATTTCTTTGGCTTGCTCTAAGGTCTTCTAAGCTATCTCTATGGGTTTCTTTTATGCCAGTGTAGATCAGGAATGAAAGAATTTAGCTGTACAGGCAAACAGGGATTCAAGTCTTTCTAGTTTTAGCAGATCCTTGAAATTCATATTCCTACAACCCACAGGAGTGCCTTAACCACCAAGCATTATCCAATGATTGTCTTGTGTAAAATGAATAAAGAGCTGCTGGGCTGGGATACAAGATTCTCTGTCTGACTGTTATAATCACAGGAAGGAGTCTTGAATTGTTGTTTTTGTTCCCAGGACTGGATCAGTAATATGTGCTCAGTAATAGAAGAAATACACAGAATATCCAGAGAACAAGCATTCTACTTTCATAGCTGTGTCTGGCAGTAGGATACAGATTTATGCTTTCTCAGGCTTGTATTTTTTCTTTGACCCTGTGTGTTTGTATTCTTTCTGCAATACGAAGAAGCCGGTGTTGAATCCTTAACATTCATGTCATGGTTTTGGCTGGGACAGAGTTAATTTTATTTGTAGAGGCTCATGCAATATGTTTTGGATTTTTGATTAAAATAGTGGTGATAACACTGATGTTTTACTTGCTGCAGAGCAGTGCTTGCACAGAACCGAGGACTTTTCTGCTTCTGGTGCTTCCCTAGGGGTGCACCAGGAGCTGGGAGGGGACACAGCCAAGACAACTGACCCAGGCTGAGCAAAAGCATGTCCCACACCATATGGCATCATGCTCAGCAATAACAGCTGGGGTAAGAAAGGGCATTTGGAGTGATGGTATTTGTCTTCCCAAGAAGCTGTTATGTGTGTGATGAGCCCTGCTTTGCTGGAAGTGTGTGAACACCTGCATGCCAATGGGAAGTGGCAAATGAATTCTTTGTTTTGCTTTGCTTGTGCTTTACCTAGCAAACTGTCTTCATCTCAACCCGTGAGTTAACACACTTTTACCTTTCTGATTCCCCCATCTCACCTGTTGCTGGGATGAAACTCTTAATGGCATTACGCTTCTCTGAAAGAAGTGAAATGATAATTATTAGTGCATCAGGCTTTTACTGTCATACAGAATCAACAGATTTTCTTTCTTCTATTTCCTTTAATATATTAATACTAGAATTCCTATACATAGAAGAAAATACTTATTTCTTTTACATGATGAATGATTTATGAGAAGATCTCTAGCTTTGCACCATAAAAATATGGGCTTTTTGCCCTATAGCATAGTCTGAAATCCAAGTAGATGCCTAATTTTCTTTTAAAGATCAACAGAATGAGGTATATTTTTATTTGCTGATATTCTCAGGTGCAAAGGAAACATCTTTCCTTCTTGTTTGTTGAGTAAGATCTGTATAGAAATAGTTAAATGTCATGTTTGGGATAAGAATTAAAAAACAAAAGTTTATCTGAGAGGAAAAAGGAAAGGGAAAAGGAAAGTAAGCAGTCATCTTGGGTTAACATGGTTCTACAATGAAGAGAGGGCAATATTCCTTGGACCATTCTTCAGTTTTATTTTGTATCTGTTATTTTCATTTTAATTTCCTACAGTGACACATGGCTTTTATGTAAAAGTATGTGTTAATTTTTTATATTTTTTCTAATAGTAACATATAACAATGTAATTTCCCAATTCAACATTGGGTTTCTTATCTTATGGATGTGTCAGATGTTCAGCTTCTCATCAGGCTTAGCAATATTACTTTTCTGCAGTTAAATTAATCTTTTAGCTCCCCCACGCTTCCCCCCTCTCTCCCCCCCGTCCCCCAGGCTCACAGAATATGTTGTTAATGAAAGTACCAGCTGACCTGAGCACAATTTTGGTAACTGAAGTGTCCCTAATATAAGCGAAAACTTGTGTTTAATGGATATAGTTCTGCATTAAATTAAAGAATTCCCTCTTTTAAGATTATACTCCCAATTTATTTTCTAAATAAGAGAGAGTTGTGGAAATGGAGCCAACTTTAACCTTTTAAGTGGTAGAAACTGGCCAAATTATGAGCATACATTCTGAAATTATTTAAGTTGACTACACTTTTAAATTAAAATGGAAAAAAAAAAATAAAAAATGCTTAAATATACTCTGAAGCATAATTTACTGACTTCAAGTGAAGCAGAGTAAGCACCTGTAAATAGTAAACTACTACTTTAGATGGTTGAGCATTGGGTTAGATACATAACTTTGGGGTGGGAGTGAAGGAAAAAAAATCTTCATTTTTTCCTTGATATTAAACAAAATAAATCTGCTAATCAGAACAGCAAAAGTTTAAACAACCACTGCCCCCCACCAAAAAAACAAACCACTCAAGCTAGTATTCACCTGCTAACCATGGCCACCTGTTCTAGCACACTGCAAAAGCTTGGTCCCTATAAGTTTCTCTTTATTAATCACGCTGCATTATCTGGCCATCTGCTACATCTCCCAGAAGAGCAGCATTCCTTTGGTGCTGCCTGCTGTTTTATAACAGTCTTTCATCCTCAAAAGAAAAGCGGAGGAATAGGTGGAAATTCCAGTGATCAGTTACTTCAGGAAGATTAGCCAATATGAGTAAAAGATGCCACGTGAGTGATTTGAGAACGTTTTTATTTTTTTCCCTGTGGCTTTATGGTCAATGCTTTCAAACTATTTATCTTAGCAGAAAGGCTGCCTTCAGTTTATACCCAGTAACAGAGAAGAAGAAAAATTTCACAGAAAATGATGCATTGTGTATACTTCCCCTTTCTTGTGCATCTGTTTCCAAGAAGTCTACATAATGGGTAAACTGCTAGGGTGCATTGGTATTTCTAGATGAGCATCACCTACTTTTTTCAGGTCTGCTGTGTTCTTTGCTGTCTGGACATCAGTAAAATGGTAGGTGTAGATGGTTTGCAATTTCTCTTTGACAATTTTTTTCCCCTTGTGGAGCTCAGTGCTCTTGAATACCTCTAGGATCAAACAAGCTGAGCGTACAAGCAACAGTCCATTTTGATTGCATCTTCAATGCAATCCCATAGACTTCTGTAAAAGTAAAGTGTAAGGGAATTTGGCTCTTTATTTCCAGGCTCTATTATAAGTTTGTCTAACTCACAAATAAAGTAGACATAGTCAGCATACTAACTAACTATTTCTAACTATTTTCTAGCAATTGCACATGTGTTACTTCACCGGCATTTTTTTATATTGGAAAAAAAGATATTAAATAACGGACATGAGTGTATGAAACATTAGGTTGCGTTATGCATTTTATTTGTCTAATGCAGCTTTCTTCCCAGCTTAGCCAGGGTTAAATAACTGGATTGTAATATGCGCAGGAAAAGAATCCTTCATGGCATTCATACAGCTGTGCTGTAGTTTCAACAGACAGTAGTTTGTACTTGCCAGCTGGATAGCTAGCAGACAGATTTTGGGGGCAGACCACCCAGTGTGGTTAAGTAGATAGAGAAAGCAGAGTAATTTACTAATCCTCTTTTACAACAATTCAGCTATTTTGTTCTCATCCTTTAGGGGTGTAAGGTGGATTAAAAAAATCTGGAATGTTTTACAGATTAATTATTTTTCAAATGCGGGTACTTAAGGCTAGATAAATTAGCCAAGATCCCTCAGTACCTCCTAATGTTTTTACAGCACCTTGAAACGTGCATTTTTGGAATTTATGTTGCACATGACAAACACAGATGAAAAATACTTGGTCTTTGAGTTGATGTTAACATATTAATGAATCACAGGAAAAATGACAGACATAAAATGTTCTGAATGTGCTAGTGCTCAAGATATTACTAGCATAAAGAAAAAATAGGTCATTGACTTTAATAACCTACATAATCAGATCAAACTTATTTCTTTGACTACCATAAGTTGCCTTGGAGTGGGAGATAGGCTTGGGTTAGCCTTCAGATAAATGACATCCAAATCCACCTCAAGGAGTTTTCCAAGTACTTTTTTCATGCTAAAGTTATTAAGAAACAAAAGTAATAATATTTATGAGCAACGCTGTACTTGCGTGTAGGAGGGGAACATCTAAGATTATGATCCCTGATCCCAAGGCTATTTTTGTGTATCATGCAGTTGTTGGATAAAATACTAAGATATGAAACAAAATTCCCATTCATTTCCATTCCTCCCTGTACAGTACAACCAAATGTTCTAAAAACTAATATGGAAACATTTTTTTTTGTGTTTCCCATTTCTCTTGCTCAGATAGACTTGACCTTGCATAAACAATGTCAAAAGTTTGGCAAGAGGCAAAGGACCCTCTGCGTAGATTACGCATTGTGTTTGTGTATCATCATCAGGGAAGTGGAATGTGATATTTAGCACCCTCCAAATGAGAAGAACTGAATCTTTTTTTCCCCAATCAGAATGAATGTTTTGAGTAGTCTTCCCTTCTTATAAACAGAAAAACCACCTGTTTTCTAAAAACTGATTAAGTGTAGCTTGACACTTATCTCATACATACTTAGCCTGGTCAAAGCCAATGTAGCTCTGAATGTGAAGGTTCATGTTAGAACTTGCAGGTTTAAAGTAAAGCTCCTCAGAATGTCAAATTACTTTTTTTTTTTTTTTTTTTTTTTCCCCCCTCCTCTCTCAATTTTGGTCTTTGTGTGTGACTATGTCAGCATTTTATTTTGGTGCAAGTGTGTCATGAGTTAATGAGCTTTTCTTCCTATTACAGTGTTGCTGTGCAGAGGACTGAAGTCATTTAGAGAGAAACTAAGCAGAACAGGAACAAACGTAATGTGCCCCAGCTGCCAGTGGGCTTTTAGTTCATAGGGCTGGCATAACTGGAAGCAAACTTCTGCTAACATACTGTGTCACTGTGGGACTGTCATCAGTTAGGATTTATTTTATGTGACTGCTTTTAAAAATGTAGAATGTACTGTCTGGATTCTGGCCTGGCCACCAATTTTGTGGTGCTTTTTCTGTGCCCTTTTCTTCTTCTCCTCATCTGTGTTTCAGTTAAATATTTAGTCAATAGAAGTGTCCAGGATTTTAGTGTCATATGAACATCATCTGACCTCTTCGTCATTGACTAATTTGCTTAGAAAAAATCAGTAAATTCACTATTTTTATGCCGGTTGTACAGAAGTCTTTAAAACTTCCTGAATCGGGGATATGGAGAGGGAAGTTCCAGTCTCTTGTCCCTGGTAACTGATGACAGGATGCACAACGCTGCAGCATGGGAGGTTCAGACTGGACATCAGGAAAAATTTATTTACTGTCAGGGTGGTCAAGCACTGGAACAGGCTTCCTATACAGGTGGCTGATGCCCTATGCCTGCCTATGTTCAAGAGGCATTTGGATAATGCCATTGTTATATGCCTTAACAGGTCAGCCCTGAAGTGCTCGGGCAGGTGGACTAGATGATCTTTGAAGGTCCCTTCCAATTAAACTGTCCTATCAACATACTGCAGTATATGAAGTGACTTCCTGCTGTTCTCATTCCAGTTATTTTAGTGCACATAAATTTAGTTTTTTCTATGTAGTAGTTTATCAGTCATACATAAAATTAAACAGTCATGGTTGTTCTATAATGTGACAATGTCCTGGTTTCAGTTAGAACAGAATTAATTTTCTTCCTAGTAGCTGGTGGAATGCTGTGTTTTGGCTTAGGATGAGAAGAGTGCTGATAACACCCCAATGTTTTAATTGTTGCAGAGCAGTGCTTATACCAAGCCAAGGACACCTCAGACTTTTGCTCTGTCCTGCCAACAGGCAGGCTGGGGGTGCAGTAAGAGCTGGGAGGGGACAGACCCAGGACAGGTGACCCGAACTAGCCAAAGGGGTATTCCATACCATCTGACGTCATGCTAAACAATATATAGGGGTGGCTAGCTGGGGGGAGGGGGCCGAACTGCTCGGGGTTAAGCTGGGCATCGGTCAGCGGGTGGTGAGCAATTGCATTGTGCATCACTTGTTTGTACATATTATTATTAGTAGTACTATTATCATCATTGTATTATTATTATTATTATTATTATTTTCCTGTCTTATTAAACTGTCTTTATCTCAACTCACGGGCTTCACTTTCCATTTCTCTCCCCCGTCCCAGAGAGGGAGGGGGGAGGGTGAGCGAACGGCTGCGTGGTGTTTAGCTGCCAGCCGGTTTAAACCACGACAGACAACTTTATATAATCAACTGAAAATCATTGTATTTTTTTCTTTTATAGCATAAATTGCTGCAAATCCATACCTAATTTATTGTGTATTGGTATACCCATTTTCTTCTAGTATTATGTATTTTCCACTATTTCCATTCCTACATAATTTTCCTTTCTGATATTTTTCTTTCATTCATAGTTTCATACTGAATCTTGTTCTGCAGTTTTCTGTTCAATGTGATTAATTACATTTTTTTTTTTTTTTTTCTTCCCTGGTATCATTGAGCATCTCAGTTACTTCCTATTCAGCAGACAAGGGATTATAACTGTTTAGCTGTTTGAAAACCAAAACAACAACAAAAAACAAACTACCAAACAGGAAAAAAAACTATCAACTGACATTTCACTTAAAATACTTTAACTAAGAATTATAGGTACAATAAAAAATATATATAATCATTGTATCTCAGTAAGGAAATTGTATATAGATGGAAAGACTGTTTTTGAGATCTTTCAAATGATGAAAGAAACTACGTTGTCTTTTTTTAGGTAAAGATGCATTCCTGAACACTGAGATTGTGTTGAATCAAAAGCAGAATTTGTGTTTTGAATGCATTTTAAAGTATACTATGTGCATGTCTGTGTGCAGCCCATTTTTATTTATCTGACAAAGGAAAAATTTACTTAAAAGTGTAGTTAAACCATGTGCAAAACTTAAACAATAAACAGTTTTATAACTTAAAACTCATTCCTTATTTAGAGGTAACATGTTACTATAAATGTTGACAGTTAATGGACAACTCCCTACAACTGTGATAAATAACATATACTTGGGTATGAGTAGATTAACCTTACCTCTTTTCTTGCCCAGTAATGGATTACTTGTGGTGAACACCAGATGTGTCCAATTTTCAGTATTTTCTTATTTTTTAATACTGTACATGTGTAACAGTAGGAATAATCCTGGTTTAACATAGTAGCATTAAGCCAGAGTACACTGCTATATTACGAAACCTATATATTTTGCTTTTGAGCAGCAGAGACTGGCAGGTAATTACATAACTCAATGTGTATGCTCAATTTGAATTAAAAAGTGTCCAGGAGTTTAGTCACTCTCCTTTGTGAGAGAGAAGAGTCAGGCAATAATGGAGTATCGCATACTAGCTTCTCATTTCATCTTTCTCAATCTGCATTGCTTTTCATTTAGATCAAGATATTTCGTGTATTTTGTTATCTGTGATCTGTAGTTTCTCATTAGAAAAGAGAACAGCTGCCAGCCACCTAGCAGGAGTTGACTCTGCATCTGCCCTCACTTCAAGTACACTGTTGCAGTGGGTAAAAACTAAAACATATACTTATGAATGATAAATGGAATAAAATCCATCTACACAACAATTTCAATGGGCTATACAGAGACATGTACATATTGTAAAATGAACTAGTAACAGATGCTGGCTTTATCAATTATCAGTAGTAATTTAAATAACGAGACTTCCCTTTGTAAGCAAATTTAGTAAGGGAAGATGAGTGGAATAAATAAATGGAGAAAGATGAACTATGAGAATCTATTGCAAGATTAAAAGAGGAGTAAGTCACCATTTTAGATAACAATAGGATGTGATATACTTGCTTATATAAGTGCCTAACAGCAAAAAGTCATAGTGGGATTTCCAAGTCAGCATTTGGAATTGGGTATACAGTACATAGTAAACGAGTGTCTTGGTCTGGGGCTCCTGTATTAAGATAGACAATAAGACCTAGAACTTGGATATGCGTGTTGTATTTTACATTTTGTTTCTTCTAGTGGATTGGTTCTGCAAATCCTTAGTTACAGTAGCAGGTCCACTGACTTAAATAAATGTGTTCATAAACAAGAAGATATTTCTATCAGCAAATGTCAACATGATTTGGCTGTCTGCAGTATACAAAGCATTACATGACACGGTTCAGTTCAAGCTTCGGTAAGAAAGTGAGCACTGGATTGTCAGCAGTGCCATGAGTTGCTGTGAACCAACAGGCTGTGGATATTGCCATCCCACGAACAGTCTAGAAAGGCCAGATGGAAACAAATTAGTTGACTGGTCATTTTTTCATCTCTGTCACGTGAAAAAATGCATGGATGACTATCAAAATCATCAGCATTATAAGTCTCAGCACTGGAAAATGTATCAGTGAAATTACAAACCATGTGGTTTTGCTGAGCTGAATTCTGGCTAAAGATCTGATTGTATCAGAGGACAGCCTTCATAATCCAAGCCCCACATCTTCTGTTACTCTTGGAAAACTTTACTCAATGTGCATGTGAAGGATAGTAAATAATGATAAAGCATTTTAGCAACTGAGTGATGAGATGACATCATATGCCTTCCCAGTAAAGTCCCTTAGTGTGAATTCCATGATAATACATGATATGGTAAGTTATTTCTGTCACACAAGTGTCATGAAATGTCATGAAAATATTGTAAGACAAATTCTTCAGTCAGTGTTACCCAAACAATCTAGTTCATTCTGCTTAGAGCTCATATGACATCCTTATTTTTATAGAAAGTATGTTAATACACAGAAAGTATGTTGTTAGTGAATAATACAACAGTGTATAAACTACCTATTCTGCTATTTGATCCTTTCCTGTACCAAAAAGTACTAATCATTTTCATGTATTTCAGAATGTGCCCAGATCCAGAAAATCTAGGGAAAAGGTCTTTTTTCTGCTGGACTAGTATCATTACGCATATTAAAAAATACAGATAGTTCATGTTGCTTGAGTTTTAAAAGACGGGTCTTTGTTATATAGCATCATGGTGGGACAAAATAACTTCAAGTGAAAATGTTTCTCTGTACTGACTTTTCCATAGCAGTATGTAGTTTCTTCATCTTTTTGTATATCACCTATTTAAGGGTCTGCAATCTTCTTAACTGAAACAAGTGATTATCCTTTTATTGTCAAAATGCAGGTACTATATTAAGCACCTCAAGACCTGAGTTGAAGTAGTATGTAATTTTTGGATAAATATGAAAACAATCATAGGTTCAGCAGCCTTTGCATTTTCAAAATGCTGGACTGACATTCATGACTATGAATTTACAGGCATAACTTCACAGAACCATAGAATTCTTTGACACAACTTTGCAATGAGTGATAAAAGATGGGTAATGGTTTCTGTGTGTGAGAATTCGATAGTGTTAACACATTTCAATTATATTTCACAACATAGTCTCTCGTGATCAGACCTATGTTCTTTTCTTCTCCCAGACATTACCAGTTACAGTAATTCCTTACAAACCTTTTTCTGGAAAATACTAATAATGTCCTTTTATATTATCTCTAGGATAAAGTATAAAATGGACCTAAGTTCAGAAGTCACATCAGTCAAAACTCTGCTTAAAACACTGTTTATTTATTTTCCCTATTATGTTTGTCAGTGAACACAGTTGGAATAAAAATTATTAACTAAAAATCAGAACAACTCATACTTTCTAGAAATTCTAAAAAAAAAAAAAAAAAAAAAAAAAAGAGAGATGATGTAGTTTTGGAAACAAATATCAATGGTGTGAAAAACTGAGTTTTTTGGGGAGAAGGAACTTTTATTTTTATATAGTGTTCACTTAAAATTATACTGAAGAAGTCTTATCCATAGAGTTCTATTATTTTATTTTTAATCTAGAATGAATAAATATTCTATAGGTTTTTTTTTTTTTTGCTTGTTTTCAAGATAGGCAACAATGAATAGTGTGGAAGGCAAGACTGGCATCTAAAATAACTGTTTTCAGAGAAACCTGCCCTCATAAATATCACTAAAAATATGTTAAACTCTAGACTTAAGAATAAAATGATCTAATAGATTTCAGTCTTACAACTACTGAATTCTTCTACATGTATAGAAGATGTTTTTTCTCATTCTTCCTATACAAAAGCTCTAGTAGGTTAGTAGAGTCTATACTGTACATGTATCCTTTTATTTATTTGTTTTTTATTGAACACTTTGACAAAAATTCACAATTTCCAGTAGTACAATGTGATTTTCTTGTTTTTATTAGGGCACCTATGTTTTTGAAATAACTGTAATCAGTATGCATTCCATGTGGAACTGTAACAAAACTGACATTTTGAAATATGTAATTTCATATTCAAAATTGTTACTGGATATGCTATAGCCAGAATAAGATCCTGAAAGCAATTAATGTGACTTCATTTATCAAATGTAGCAGAGTTGTTATAAATACTTCTAATAGAGTCATAATAGTCAAAATAGATTTGCATGTGTGTAGATACACAGCATTCCAGAGTTATGCTGTGTTGCTAATGTTATGAAACTGTTCCTTCTTGTCATTATTTGAGCATAATCACAGCTATTTTCATGTTGAGGAAGCTTCTGAGAGCTGTAACATCCTCCAAATTTTGTTAAGACCATGAAAGTCAAGGAAACCAATACATAATATATATACACTGTTGCAGGCTGTTAGTTTTTTTTTTTCCCCTTACTAACAAAATTGCATGCTATGTAATGGGATGGGTTTAAGTGGCCTTGCTACTGTTCTAAATATCTAAAGATTTGTATGCTTCATAACAAAGATCTTTCACAAAACTTACAAGGAATAGCAGATATACAAAGTGTTTACAAAGGTCCTAGGGAAATACATGTAGATGCCTTCTGAGCTTTTATTTTTTAGATAGGATAAAATCTGGGAAGAATTTTTTTTTCATTTATCCCTTAGCATATAAAATATAGTATATTAAAATGCAGAGATCTAGCAACCTCTAATTTTGATTTCTACAATTTTTGATAATATTTGGGGTATTCTTTCTTTCTGTGGTGGTTTTACCGTGCTGGGCAGCTAAACACCACAACTGCTCTCTCACTCCCCCTCCTTACATGAGGAGGGGGAGGAGTAAAGCAAAGAACAGCTCACAGGTTGAGATAAGGATAAATTAATTAAAGGGAAATAATAATAATAATAAAATAAAGATTATTATGAACTAAACAATTTAACTACAGGGAAATAAAAAGGGAAAGGGGAAAATGGAGGGGGAAAGGAAAAATAAAAAAAAGAGGAAAACAAATAAATAAAATAAATGAAGGCTATGTGGAAGTGCAGAGGAAAGAAATTACTCTCTACTTCCCACAAATGAGCGATGATTGACCACATCCTTGAAGCAGGGCATCAACGCACGTAGCAGGTGTTCAGGAGGAGGACCAACGTTTTCACAACGAGAGCCCACCCTTCCCCTCTTCTTCCTGTTTCCACCTTTTATTGCTGAGTGTGACATTACATGGTATGGAATATCCCTTTGGTTGGTTTAGGTCAGCTGCCCTGGTGATGTTTCTCTTCTCACTTTTTGCCCACCCCCTCAGAGGGTTAGAGAGAGGCCTGATGCTGTGCCGGCACTGCTCAGCAGTAGACACAACACTGGTGTGATAACACTGCTGTTCCAGCTACAAGTGCAGAGTACTGCACTGTATGGGCTGCTGCCGGGAAAGTTAACATTCCAGCCAGACCCAGTACGCATTTTTTATTTTTTTTAACAAACAACAATTTGAGAATTTCTTAGCATGATTTTCAGAAATTCTAAGCATCCTGAATGCTCACTGTGTTAGTGGAGGTTCTGAGAATTCAGAAGACATGAAATTAATGAGCTTTTAAATCGGCAAGAATGGGCTGCCCCAAGATGGAAGGCTCTTAAAATCAGAGACTACCTAATAAAATTTCTTTTATATGAATAATTTTATTATTAAATAAAGGGTTACAATTCACATTTTTTTTGAAGTAATACCAAATCACTTTAAATATGTTAGACATTTTAAAAGAACATTCTATAGATGAAATTGAGAATGCAAATAGAAGCATTTTGTGATAACTAAAAAAAAAATACACGTAAATCAAATCTTGTGCACACTACTGAACTACAATAAAAATATAAACACCAATGAAATTGTTCAAACTATACAATAGATTATTTTGGAAACTCTCTCTCTATATATATAAAAAACAACTGTCACTTTTCTAACTGTTCTACTCTAACCTTTTAAAACACTAGTCAAAATTAAATTGAAACAAAGTTCCTATAGAAAAAGGAAACCTAACATTTTCCATATGCACTGTCATATTCCATCCCTTTTCTAATATTCATGTTTCATTTACATTCAGTATTGAATGAATCTAGGCTTGAGGATACAAAAGATAAAATCAACCTAAGTATTTCTCACTTGGTTTGATATTTGCTCTCTACACAGTATTTGCTTAGACTAAGACAATGTGTTCTATGGAAAAAAAGTACAAATTCCGAGGCAAATAGTCAAAATCTCGATTTTATTATGCTATTGGTTATAGAACTGCCACAGAAGCATATGATCTTGGCAAGGCTGAGATTTGCAACACTAAACCCTGCTACAGCTTTGATCGTTTCAATGCTAGAACTTAGTGTTGGGAAATCCTACCCTCGGCGTTGAGTTAAAGATGTCAAATGAGACTGGGAATGGAAGACCTCAGTTTACCTGCAGGCCATCTACAGCAATGGTAGTGTTAATGCATGCTTTTCTGTGCTACCCATAAACTAGTTCATTCAAGTCACTGTCTTTCCCAGAAAAAGTTTTGCAGAAAGTTAAATGTGTAAGGTGTCTTAAGAAATCAATCGTTGTTCTTGATACATTCGTTTACGCAAAAGGAGGTTAAACTAGACAATTCTTAGTTGTTTTTCTGTTTTTAATTGAACCTAGAGTACTTTGAATCAAACGAGAATTTCATTAATCTAAAACATATTTTGTAATGTTTGTTAAATATATTTTTTGCAATTTTTTTTGCTATATACATACATTTAATAAAATCTTAATTGTGCAGGTATAACTTACATGAAAATCAAGCAGTTGCATTAAAAACAAAACATAACTAACGTTTCAGTACATTTGAAGTACTGAGCTATAAATTCTTCACATCTCAACTACAGAATATTTAGTAATGATCTAATGGCTTAGCTTATTTTTCTTTACGGTTATGAATTTTGATTTATTAGAATGTTTAATTAGCAATGGATCAATTTATTATTTGCATGATGGTCATTACTCATAGCTGCAATACCTACCACTTGTAGTGTGCCTGCAGAAGTGCATGTTATGTCTCTTTTATATGCAAATATTGTATATCTGTAGTGTGTCTGCAGTTTTCTGTAATACACCTGTAAGTGTATGTGCTAACTAACCTTTTACAGGTGCTGCCACCAGATTTACCAACTCTCCTGATTTTGTCATGAATCTCACAATATTTGGTGTGTGTGTGTTACTTAAGTCAGACTCAGTCCAGTCTCATGTTTGTTGGTACTGAACTGGTATATTTGTCCTAATTCCTTGTGAATCTGTGTTTCATTACTTTAATTTGTGCTAAAGTCACCAAGTTAACTGCTATTTCAGTCTACTTTCTCATTACAAGTGAGGTTGTTCTGATCCAACATGCTTACCATAGTCCATTGTTCTCAGACCCACATTTGTATAGGCCATTAATTATTTAGGGAACAGAGACTGGAAAATGAATCTTCCATGATGAAGGTGAGTGCCCTGAACATTTGGGTATAAAGTTAACATCCTTCTGCTCTACATACCTAGTAAATAGGTTGCCATACAGAATGGAAGGTCAGAGGTGTTAAAGTGGTCTCTCATTCCAGTTACTACTGGGCTAATGAGAGATTCTCCAGTGGCCTGCCCTTCAAAAGGACTTACCTCAGTACCTAAGGTTATCTAGCAACAACAGCTTCAATGAAAGCAGTCTGCATCCAGCTTGAATTTGGTCTTAAAGCCCAACATGCCTTTTTTTGCTTTCTGTATTTGCTTTTGGCTTGCTTGGCAGGTTCCTGATCAACTTTGTGTTATCTTTAAATAACGTTCATAGTTAGCTAACTCTATGCTTACTGTATGGGTAACATAGTACACTGTCATGACAGAAGTTTATTATGTTAAATCATTTTCTGCAAGTCTCTATTGGCCTTTCAAAGGAATAAATGATTTAAGAAAAAGTCCTCCGACTGACTGAGCTGAAGTTGACCTGTAGGCTGATATAGCGTCAAATATAAATGATTGAGGATGTAGCCTTGTTCAATATGAGGAATTCTTTGGACTCTCTCCTATTAGCAAGCAAATGGTGAGAACATATAATCTGTGGAATAACCATGATGTTGTCAGATTAGGTACAGAATAACCCCAGATCGATAAATCATTAGAGGTGACAGAGTGGGCACATAAAATCAAGCTCTTCAGGGCATATTTCCAACTTTCTCTTTTTATTGAGTATGCATCACCAACCATCACATATTCTTTAATTAATGCTAATGTCTTGCTATGTAACAGTTTAGCTAGGAACTGAACCATCATCAGCATGTAACATAAACATAGACTTGTTTAGATATTTGAGGGACTTTTTGGCCCCAAACAGGCAAGACAAAAGTAATAAAATAGGTTTTCGTTTGTTGGACAGAGTATGAGTGAGTGATGCACTGAAATATATTCTAGAAACTACAAAAACAGATGATTAGAAATGGCATGCAAGAACAAAAACTGGTTAGAATTGCATAGTGTAAGAAATTTATTTGAATCCGTTAAATATGTTAAAATGTTTTGCTTTGAACTTTCTTATGATTATCACAATGGTAAACTAAATTGATTTTATATTTCTAGATAAAAGTAAAATCAAATTTTGCTGTTCCCCTCCACCAAATTATAAGTCTTCTATTAATTTAAAACATTTGGAGAAAAAGAAAAAAAAATAATCTGAAAAGAGAACAAGGAACTTCATAGATCTACTAATGAGAAGTGACAATAAAAGAATTCTTCTGCAGGTGCCAGATCTTTACTGTTATAATCAGTTGCAGCAATCAAATAAATTAAATTTATCTGGAAGAAGCTTTTCTCCAGGTGTCAGTGCAAGTCTCAGAAATAGTTTTCTTCTCAGTCCTCCTAACCTCTCACAGAAACATCTGCCTTTTCTGTTCATTTTGTTAAAGAGCATATGAAGGCTCAAATAAGATGAGTATTATCATTGTATTCTTCTGGTATTATGATGACATGCAGTCACAACAGTTGTTTGTAGGCATATCTATGTCAGTCATGTTAAGAGCAAAAAGTATTATTTGGACAAAGTGGTTATACTGACAAGAGCTTATTCAGGAGAGATGGTAACTTTAATAGTTTGATACAACAAATACTTTTCATGATGTAGCTTCTTTTCTGTGGGTATATTTTCCTGGTGTGCTGAACTATGAGATCGCTGTGGATACAACTGAAAGAAAGGAGTATCAATGAATGAAATTTAAAAGAAAAAAAAATATATCAACAGAAGAGAAAAGTCTATGTGGTCCTGCATCCTAAAATCTTCTTGAAATGTATCGATACTCATAGTTGATCTGAGGAAAGAAAAATATCCCTCCTTGCTCAGGCATTTGACAAGTCTGAGATCAAATTAAGAGACCATTTATTTCCTAATGGCCGGTCTTGGAAATATATTCATCCTGTCTTTCTTTTTAATGCATTATCACCTGTAATAAAGTTTGCTCAGGATGAACAGTGTTCAGTGACGATGATGATAATTAGGGACCATATTCCTGTTCGTTCTCTCTGAAACAATTTATTCCTTCTATGTTTGTGTGTAGAAAGAAAAAAGCATAATATAAAGTTAAAGCATGTATAAAATACTTTAAAAAACATAATTTGGATTTAGAGTCCAAATACCTTGCATAGTCATTAAGTTAATCTGGTGCTTTGATTTAAGAGTACCTAAGGGTTATAGGTACTCTGAGCATAATGCTCAGATTCCTATCTGGAAAATGCAGATGCATTTTTCTCATTAAGCTAGAATGTTTCAAGGTTATAGAAAGATGAGATTTTTGTTCAGAACCATATTCAGCAACATGTTCCAGTTAGATATTTTCTTAAAGGCAAGGATATATCTTTTAGCAGAGAATAAGGATTTGCTATGTTTTTTTTTCTTCCCCAGTCAGTGATTATGTTAATTCAAAATTACCTTGCTGCATATTTTTAAACTTTTTTTTTAACCCAACTTTAAAAAAAGAGTTGTTAGTTGTTAGAAAAATGAGTTGCATGAACTGTCCCTTCTTTGTAAATAATAAATACTAAGCCACTTTTGCAGTTACCAGGTATTTCTGTTGCCAATATTGTTAATGATACTATTATCATTATGAATCATTAACAGCGGTGACATATACCAAAGCTAAAATAGTACAGATTAAGTCTTTCAGCCCTTGAAAATTGATATAAAGTCTAACTACATGCCTACATAAAAGATGCAGTGGTATATTAGTATTTTTGACTTTAGTTCATGAACGTATATTCTAATAAAGTGTAGAGGTCAGCTGGTTTCCATATGCAGCAGTATCGATGTATTTCATACATAGAGAAACTAAGTTGAAAGATGGAGAAATAAAGGTGTTAAACAAACAAAAAGAAGGAGGATCTTTGCTGCCTAAGGCCTCATAAGATTTTGGATATAAAATCAATTAAAGAAAAATAAATGTCAGGGGGATATTAAGTAACTGAATTATTTCTTTTATGGGTACATTTAGGAGTGATGTCATCTAAGTGTTATTACTAATACAAAGCAAGATCTTGCTTCGTATAACATATGGAAAAGAACCCAGAGAGTGCTTTATAGAGGTAACTAAATTATTTTTTCATTGGAACAGCTTCACCAAAAAAAAAAAAAAAAAAAAAAAAAAGGCAAAACACAAGAAAGCTGAAACAATTTTAGCAGTAAATGCAGGTCTTGATGATCTCTCCTAGTGATCTTAAACCACCAGTGTTGTTCTATATTATCAGAAACTTACAATCAAGGATGATAGATGGCAATTCTGTTTTCAGTCAGGTATTTTTTTAATATTAGTGAACTGGATGCCATGTATTTTTTTTTATTTATTTTTTTTAAGATTTATCTTAAGCTCTTGATTATCTACTAAGATATTTTCTATTTCCTCTTGAAAGTAAAGTTAATTATTTGAGATTGGTTTATTTTTCTTAGAGAATGAAGTGATAATTAATTATAATCTTTAACCTTTCAATTTTCCACCTAATGATGTAAAGTAACCTACTCTACAGCATGAGGCTGCAAAATAATTACTTCATAATATATGGATCTGCATAGCAGGTTTACTTCTTTCTGCTTCAGTGAAATATTTTAAGTTGTGCTTATTTAGTATTTTTCTTCTTCCTATGGTATCTTAATAAATCTTTCTTGAATCTTGAATTTTAATGAAACTGATGTCTGGTCTGTATTTTTCAGACTTTGTATCAACTCTCTGTTTAAGAGACATTTATGTTATTATCTATAGGCAGATTTTTTTATTATTCCTATTTTTGTATCTGTTGTTTCTTTGATATGAAAGACATGAAGTAATTAAAGTAATGTCAGGGAGGGGGAATTCCTACACCCTGTTTAGAATATGATTTGTTTTATCTCTTCCTGGTCTCTTGACCATTGCTCTTTCCCTTTTGTAGGACTCAATCTGGTCATGGCTGTAGGGGTGTATATATTTATACTCAAAAATTATATGCTAAGATTCTTCTGATAAGGGAAAATCCAAATAAATGAAGGTCTATAGATTGCAGTGCTGACTGACGTCAGCAACAAAATGAGGCAAAGCTTGAACAGCAGGAGATAATATTTACCTTGTAACAACTGGGAAGATTTAGGAAAAGAAGAATAACCAGTTAATTGATGTGGCAAAAAGAATAAAGAATAAAAGTAATTGGCACTGGGTGGAGAAAGGCGAAAAGTGTTATCTAGAGATCTTGGGCTATTGTACAATTAATTTGTGCTCAATTGATTTTTACTCCTTGACTGTGCCCAACAAGTATTTCTTGTATTCTGATACTTGAACACTTATGAACACTTTGCATGCTAACTATCCTATCTGTTCTTCATGCATGTGATATTCAGTGGTGCTCAGTGTCTTCTCACTCACAGAAACTGTGGTTGTTTCTCTGCTTTCTACAACAACCTGAAAGGAGATTGTAGCAAGCAAGGTGTTGGTCCTTTGTCTCAGGTGCCAAGGAAATGGTCTTAAGTTGTGCCAGTGTAGATTTTGACAGGATGTTATGAAGAATTTCTTGAAGGAAAGGGTCTTTATGCATTGGAATCGGCTATCCAGGGTAGTGATGGAGTCCCCATCCCTGGAGATATTTGAGTTGTGTGAATATGGCACTAAGGGATGTGTTTAGCAATGGGACTCAGTCAGGTTGAGGATTGGACTTGATGAATTTCAAGTTCTCTTCCAACCTAAAAGATTGGGTGATTCTAAGAACAGGCAACCAAAGCACACAACAGTAATGAGATAAAGAAAGACACTGGTGCATCATGATGGTGCATCAATGTTCTTTTCCTCCATATGAGAAAGTGTCACATTTCTGTATTTTAGCTCTGACTAATACAATTTACTAACAGCAGTAGGGTAAAGATATTTGCTTAAGATAAGTGATATCCTTTGTAACAGGAAAAATAAGGGGCTTATTCTGTGTTGTGGCATTTGATGATCTTGGATGCTCACCTAAACTGTTTTCTGTAAATTAAAAAAAAACAAAACATAGAGAATGTTGAACAAGTAATTGTATTTTGTCAGACATAGAGACTCCCCACCTTCTTTAGCATCTTAACTATTGTATGTTCCAAACTAAATCGTGTAGGGTTGGTTTGGTTGCTGGCCGTTGTTGTTTTAATTCTTTACATGTGGAGTAATTTTAGTTTCTACTAATTTTCCTGAGAGGCTTTTATAATACAAATATTTATCTAAATAAACATCTTCACAATGTATTTGTGTGAGGATCAGCATTGTTTGAATTATTTTCTTTATTCTTACAATGAAAATGATTTACACCAGAGCTGGCAAAACAGTTAAATTACTTTGTACTCTGGCTGTAACTATCCATGCTCCTAATTGCCAGAGAGAACTAAAGTAATAAAATTAGTGATCCCTAAATGCAATGCTATAGATTGCACAGTATTTATTTGTTTCCTCATTGAATTAAAAGCAGTATTATTTATTTTCAGAGCATTTTTTATCATTTTCCAGAGGAGGGCCACAAAGATGATCAAGGGGCTGGAGCACCTCTCTGACAAAGATAGGCTGACAGAGATGGGGCTATTCAGCCTACAGAAGAGAAGGCTTCTGGGTGGAAGAAAAGATGGAAAGCAACTCTTTTCTCAGTCAGATATTGACAGAATGAGGGGGAATGGTTTTAAACTAAAAGAGGGGAGGTTTAGATTAAAGGTTGGGGGGAAGTTTTTGCTCAGAGGGTGGTGAGGCACTGGAACAGCTTGCCCAAAGAGGTTGGGAACGCCCCATCCCTGGAGATGCCCTGAGCAACCTGATCTAGTGGGTGGTGTATCTGCCTATGGCAGGGGGCTTGGAGCTAGATTATCTTTGAGGTGCCTTCCAACCCAGGCCACTCTGTGTTTCTATGATTTTCTTATTGTTCAGTTCATATTTTGAAGAAATGCTGTAGAGTTTAGAGTTACATGTGCTTAAGTAAAATATATATTATATATAAAAAGTAAATATGAGATCTGGAGAACATATTTTAAAAATACAACCTAAGCTGTATGATTCTAGTTAAAAAAATATTTTTTTTCCAAACACTGAAACAATTCTCTATTGATAAATTGAGGATTAGGTTGAAGGGCATGAAGTGTTATAATTTAATGTAAGGTTAGGGAAAATCAGCTCAGGAATTTCACTGATACAGTCTAAATTCAGCCTTAGGTTTGAGATTGTGTTTGTCCCAAGTAATGAATGGCTGCCCAGGTAATTGCCACTACTCAAAGTTTAAGAGTGTGCTAGCTGAACAAAAAGAAATAACGCCCTTGTATATCGCTCAATGCTAAAGACATGAGGAGACAGTTCAATGTGTTTGAAGAAAAAAATAGAAGGTCCAGCTGTGAAAAAAGGCTGTTTTCCAATGTTGTAGAATTAGCACTGCAGGAATCTTTTTGCCCTTATACAGTTAGATGAAGAAAGGTGTCTTGGGCAGGATTTTAGACCTCCCTATTTTTTAAGATTCTCATATAGCACAATACACTTCCAAAGATAACCATTGAAGTTCTGAATGTTGATGTTTGGGTGGCTGTACACTTAACACCTTGTTAAATTAGGTGTTTAGCAGTGTGAATAGATAAAATGTGATCTATTTTTTCACTGGAGTGTATTATTACCATGAATAAATAAAATTACTTTGACAAACTACTTCTTCTCCCACATAGGAATAATCTACAAGGATAGTTGCTAGTTATTCAATATATAGACTGCAGAGCAGAACTTTTCCTCTATAAAGGAATATTAGTGATTTGTCCAACTTGCTGAGGGAGCACAAAGAAAAAAATAATATGTGCTCCACAAATAGAATGTTATTGTGCAGATTCTGAGTATTTTAGGATTTTATTTTAGCTGTTTTTGTTAGGTTTCTTTTGTTATTTTCATCTGAAATAAGTTTCCTTGTATCCTTCTACAAAGCACTTAAGGCAGAACCTGAGATGGATTATCTCGTTTTACTATATAATAACATACTGAATGAATGTTTACTCCTTATGTTAATTAATGCAGATGAAGTTAATTGAAAGTAAATTCAGGTAGTGAATATAGTTTTTCACCATCACTTGGAAGAATTGACTCTTAAATCTACTACATTGACAGGTAAGATGCTAATGATATATTGATGCAGTCTAAAACACCCAATTTAAATTCTAATTGTAAAAATAACTCTGAGAAGGCAACAAAAGTTTATTTTGGATCAGAATCATAAGCAGAATGCTAGACAAACCTGTACTGTTATTAAAGACATTTATGACCTTCTAAGTTTCACAGTTAATGAATTCCCAGAATTTCAGAATGGAATAATGAAAAGAGTATATATTAATTTTTATCAGTGGTACTAAATGTGTTGCATGAATTTTATTATTGGGAGTTAATTAATGTTGACTGTGTGGTTTACACATTCTGTGCAATAGTGAGTAAATGCAAAATTTGAGATGCATTTTTACATGGTCAGTCCCAGGCTAGAAAACTTCTTATGATCCAGATTTGTTCCCTCTGGTTGGATTCTTAATATAAGACCTTCTTCATAAAATAGTTGTGGACCCAAAAGTTTTATATAAATGATATAGTTTGAGTGCAGTGTTATACTTAAGTACATCCATTTTAAATTAAAAGTTTTATAGTATCTTTTTAGATAAATGTAAGGTGTTATGGTCATCGTCAGTTTTTGTGAAAGCTAGTAAATTTACCTGAATTTAAATCAAAACTGCCACTAGCAAACAGTTTTATATTAAATATAAAGTTGAAGTCTGATGAGAAGTGGAAAGGAAGTAACATAGTATGGAGCAAATCTACAAATTTAATTTTTGTAGTTTTCCTTCTGTAATTGTGTTCTCTAGTCTGATTTGTGTTTTTATTCTGTTGTATTCTACCTTGGTTTCTCTGATACAGCAATTATATCTTTTACACAGGCAAAAATGACTGCATAGCTATCATATGAATTGTCATGTTTACTCAGGGTTAGAATCCTGCAATAGAAATGACAGAGAGAAACCAGACATACAGAAAAGGAGGTCAGCAATATTTATGAATTATGAGCATGTGATTTTTTTTTCCTGTTTTTCTTTTCAACACTACTAAACTGTACTTAGAGATCAAGTGTTAGTGCCATAAAAATATTTTGTTTAGCTGGAAGGAATTATTTTCTTTTCTCTGTGTATTAGCAGCAGTTTCTTGTTTAACAAAGTATATCCAGAATAGGTTTGAGCTTCATTGTACGCTCTGAACATGTCAGACATAACAAGCTGGTTACAGTGTGGTGTACCTTTGTGTGTGTGTGTGTGTGTGTATATCTATATAGATATATATAGATATAGATATACACACACACACACACACACAAAGGTGTGTGTGTATATCTATATCTATATCTATATCTATATAGATATAGATACAGATATATAGATATATATGTGTATATCTATATCTATGTGTGTGTCTATATAGATATACACACACACACAAAGGTGCCTCTATGCATAGGTATAAAGGTATGTGTATATGTACATGTATATATAAAAGGTATGTAAAACTCATAAGCCTAGGCTAAGGATAGAATCAGACAAGAGTGCAGTTTGGGGATGTTCTGTTTGTGTATTTTTCCCTTAGATGCTTTCTTGTAAGAATAAAAGGTTTTCTTTATACAAATAAAGCTACAATTGAGAATAGTGATATGATAGTGCCATACACAATTTGTCTTAAAAAAAAAAAAGTTTATATTAATAACAAGTTTAACTAGATGTACAATACTTCACTGAGAGGGAAAGGTTGTGTTGATTTTGGGATACAATGTGAATCATTCTGACTCACTTTTCAGAAAGCACTGTAGGAATGGAGAAATGTACAAGAGGCATCATGTTTTGATGAGAAGACTTTTTACATCTTTGAAGTTTCAAAACTGATAATATGCTGTCTTTAAAGCAGACAGGTAATTGGAGAGTGATGTAAACAACTACAAAGGCATACGTGCCTGGGCAAAGGCCCATTAACACTGTGGTTGTTGTGGGGTTCCCAGGGTGTAGCTTAAAAGCTTAGCAGTAAAATAATTAAACTGATGGCTAAATATACCAGCTTCAAGGAACTGAATTATAAAGAAGAGATAGGACTTACTAGCTCTGTATGGAATGCAAGAAAGTTGCTAAATCATCCCAGGTATTTTAGCAAGTTGGCAGATGACTTGCCTGGAGGCAGATCCCATTGCTGTGTGGTAGGCCTGGTGCAAGATAAAAGAATATGCAAACATGCTATCTAGAGGCAGAGTGAAAGGAAGGAGGTTAGCTGAAAAGTCAAAATCAGGTTTTGGTTGACCCAGACTTGTTATGATTAATATCTGTGCAAGTTTTCCCAGGAACAGTAAAGAATTTGATCTACTGGAGTGAGATGTGTGGAAACTTTATTTATTTATTTTTATTTCCTAATACTTACCTTTTTAACATTGCATTTTAAATTAATGTTTGTATTTTAACATATTGCTTTCACTTAAAGTGGATTTTTAATTTATTAAAAGCAAAAAACCAAAAAAACAACAAAAACACAGAGAGAGCCAAAATATCAAGGAGGATGGTCCTATCACCTTTGACTTTCAGACCTCGTATTTTCAATGCACAGAGGTGCTTCAAATTATAGGATTTTACAAATTAAGGATAAAAATTGAAAGTCTGTCAGGTTACCTTTTCGGAAAAAAAAAAAAAAAAAAGGTTAATCAATAATCATTCTATGTGCTATGGCAAACAGCAAAGTTTCCACACCACACTGAACCACACTGTAAGAGCATTCATTGAAGCAAGTGCCTCATTTGGTATCAAAATGCTTCTAAACTTAACACAACGGAAAATCAAATTCTGAATTTCAGTAGAGAGATTTAAAAAACAAACAAACAAAATACAAAACACAACTTTGCATACCAGTTGGCATAGTTGTACACATTGGATCTATAAGTACTACATTGTAGTGTACATGTTTATCACATTGTATGCAAACCTATTAAGGGCATCAGTTTAGCATTTACTTTTATTCTTAAATTAAAAGGCTATGAATAGTATTTGATAATCATATTTTTGCCTTAAGCAGCTATTACATCATAAAGCATCTGGCGTTTATTTGAAATAAAAGTTTCTACCATAGTAACACTGAAATAGCTACTGTACTAACAGATTCAAAGAAACAGAGTGTTCTGTGTTCTGAAACTCTTTTCAGAAATTAGTCCTAATTTAACCAGGAGTTCTGTATATAAATTATTTCCTAGTTTCCTGGAGATCTAGAATGTTTGTGTAGCAGCCTTGTCTGTAACTTTAAACCAGAACCATTCTTTTGTAGTTGTTCGTACTGTTTATAAAACAGTTTTCTAACTACTTCCTTCAGCAGTTATCTTTTCTTATTCCATTTTTTTTTTCCTTTATACTTGAGCTCTACATGATCTGAGGAGTTCTTGTTGTGCTGATTACCACTTTTAGATCCAAAGTGAAATTCCTTACACTCGAACCATAGTTTGAGCTTAGGTGAAAATGTTGTGAGCACTTTCATATTTCTCTCCTGAATCACAGAATAAATGTAGAGTTGTAGGCTGGCTTTTGATTGCACTGAGTCACCAACAGTTTCATGACATACCACAAATAGAACAAAATCTATTGATAAGAACTGAGGATAGATTTTGGGAAAAGTGGTCTTGCTCATGAACCTTGACTATTTCTTTCAATTCTTAAGTCCTATCATCTATGAAACTTAGGCTTTTCCCTTGATAAATTATTTGTTGGAGCTAACTCTTTGACGGGTTCCTACAGCAGAGGAATTTAAGCACTAGTGCCACAACACTGACCTCATAAAGTTGAACAGAAATACTAGAGTTCTCTCTCTCTCTTTTTTTTTTTTTTTTTTTTTTTTTTTTTGTCTTGTTCAGGTAGCTTCATCTCACATTTGTAAAAGTTTTTTGTAAGTTTTTCAAAACCTTACCCTTTCCATCTGCTTTCCTTTTAAACATTATATATATATATATGATCTGTTATGATCAGGAAGGCAGTAAAAAAAAATAACTACAAAAATAACCAACTTTTAGTTCCATTGGAATGATATTAGTACTTATAGATGCTTTATACAGCCCAGGAGTAGATCAGAAATGTTACAAGCTTAAATGTGATGAAAGCAAAAACCTGTGCTAGCAAAAATCCAAGTGCTATTTACCTTTTCCAGGAAATCCTCTTGAAGCAAGACAGTTGTGTTTTCAGCGCAATTGTTTCAGTTGTGCCTACTTCCTTTTTCCCTTTGACTGAATAATGGTGTTAGAGACGCTAATCAAAAGCAATCCTTCTGCTTTTGGGAACCAGTGGATGCCACTTGTATTTGTCTTCTGCACTTGTAAAGTGAGGAAATTAGTCTTTTTTATTGTCTTTCTTTTATTTCTGTAGGTTGAGCACCACTTGTACGTTTAAAAACTTGAACTTTTTTTTTTTTTTTTAAGCTGATTGAATGTGGGTCTTACTTCTACTCGAATTGAAGCTGATGACCATTGACCCAGCTCTTAGCTGGCTTACTTTAAAACAGAATGAAACAAACAAACAAAATAAAGATATTTGAAAACAGCAAAAGTAGGTAGCTTTTTCAGAACTTAAATCCAAAATAGTTTGTGAGAAGTGGGTTTTCTGAGTTCTTAGATGGATTTGTATTTCTTACACCCTTTAGGTGTATTTTTCTTTACTAAGAAACGTTTGCATCTGATAAAATAAATTAATTGTGAACAAACTGTTCATAAATTACACCTGTGATCACGTCCACATGCACTTGAGATTCTGTTTTGTATGAAATACACATGCAGGTGTATTTTATATAAACATTGCATTCCTGGTGCTAATACGTGAGATATTTTTCATCTTTAGGGTCATATTCTTTTATTACCCTTTCCTTTATTTTTCATTGCTGCCTTCAAATTCAGTATGTAAACAGTGTTCAACATAAGCAGTATTCTTATTTAGCTTCTTGCTTCATCTTCTATTAACTTGACATTCTAGCTTAACAGGGCAAATTATTGGTTCGTTTTGTAAGTCTGGCAGCAGGCTCCATTGCATTAGCCATCTAAATGATCAGAGATGTGGGCTTGCCTGTTACAGTTCATTATCTTTACAACAGTTTTTGGGGGGGTAGGCAAGCAAGGCATAAAATGTCAACAAAGAATTTTTGAGAAAATGGTAGTAGAAGCTCAAAAAGAAAGAATGATTTGCCTAACAGCTTATTAGAAAAAAAAAAAAAAAAAAAAGAAAAAAGAGCACAGTCTTATTAAAAAAGATCAGTCTAAGGAGCTTTAATTCTATATCAACGTCTGTCATAAAAATTGTTAGGTATTATCTTCCCCTATTGTCTACTAGTAAAAATCTATTTTTTGCTGTTCCTGAATATAGTTCCCTGAATATAGTGCATTCAGTCAGGATTCATTTCAGATATACAAGTAACACTGTGCTATATTTCTAGCAACTGAGCCTTGCATGTGATCAGCTTGAGGGAAAAAGTCCAAATAGTAAGTGTTTACACTGGTCTTAGTTCATTGCTATATATATGATGGAGGTGCTTGAGTTTCTAGATATTAAGACCCAAATCTTATTTTTGGGGAGGAAAATAAATCTCTTTCCCTCTCTCAGGGTCTGACACTGCTATGTTATCTATGACCTTTTTTACTGCCTTGGCTCTAAACTGCAGTAATTCTCGATGAATAAACTGGCTTAGTTTTTCTAATTTTGTCTCCACAACCTGGCAGAGCTTTTGCCTCCAGATCTGTCCAGTTACCTTCTGTTGTGCCTGCTTACATAAACCAGTGATTAAAAGCATTAATGCATTTTTTTTCTATCTTCTCATGAGTCTTTTCTTTCAGAGTCATCCTTCTCCCCCCTGCATCCCTGCACCCCCCTCCCTCCCCCCCGAATTAGATTCAGCTATTCTATATCACTTTTATTTAGCCTTGAATCCCTCAGAGTCTACAGCTAGAATATGGCAGATATTGTACTGGTATAACGTGCTGCTTCTGTCATCAGCTTGAGTAACTCTGAAATTCCCTGCCATTTTTAGAAAGTCAATGAGCAAAATAAATAATGAAATTATTGCAGATTGTCAATAAAAGGATTTGCTCCTGGTTAATAACTGGGTTTATTTCCTAAGATAATAAACTTCTTTTTTTTTTTCTTTTTCTTTTTTTTTTTTTTTTTTTTTTTTTTAATAGAGCCTTTCTGTTTATTTATTGCTGGAAAAGCAGCAAAGCAGTTTGAATTTCATGCAATTGAGGCCCAAGGTCAGTGTGTTGTTTTTGTATGTACAATTACTGTAGTAAAAACATGCAAATTGGGGAAACTTTTGCACTGGTAGCTATCCAATACACATGAGGAGTTTTTTGTTTGTTTGATTGCAATGGTTTGTGCAAATACATGAAGACCTTGGGCTTTCATGTCGTGAAAAAGAGATCCCAAATATCCAAATTGTGATATTAGCTGGAAGGGTTATATAATCCAAATGACATTCTGTCTGATCCAGCACAGTTCCTACCCACTGATGAAACCTGCAGCAATTCAGAAAATAACTTCCTGTCTGATAGCACAGGTAGTGCTTCTGTCTTGATACTATCCATTTCTCAAAAAATGCCTTAAACCTGGAGCCTAAAGCATACAAATGTGTATTGATATAACTCAGTGAAGGGGAAAGACAAGATAAATGCATCCACCTGTATTGTAGTCAATAATTCATTTATAATGAGCTTCACTCCAAACTGCATCTAATATAGGTCACTTGAAGCCTGTCTTGAGAACTACTACTGAATATTTCAGTGATGGTGAGTAAGCTATATTTATTCCAAGAGAAAGTTTAAAAATGAAATTTTCAGCAGAGGTCAGGATCTGTTGCATACAGTCTGTATGTGAATCTGGTAGTTACACATTTGAAAAGTGGCCATGAATTACTGTTAAATGACATCCCTGCCAAGCTGTATTTTGATGGATAAGGGATGTCTTTGCATCATCACTGTGTGTATTTGTAAAAGTCTGTTTAGGTCAATAAGGTGTTATTTTATTTTAATGATAAGAAGTTATGAAGATTTGAGAAATGACCCTGGTCATGGCAGTGAGGAGAAAATACAGGCATATCCATTCCATCTGTATTAGTTTCTGTAATATTTTCTGTATGGAAATGTGCAAGTAAAGAAGGAACCCTTGGGAGCAGAGAGGAAGCGTCTGAAAAATACTTTGTGGTTCAAGCATATCTTAAAGTAACTTTTCAACTATGAAGCGGGCCATGTTAATGGAACAGTAAGTCAAGTAAAGTGACAGTTTTCCATTATTGAGCTCAATTACTACATTATATATCAGTGCATGCATAAAGATACATTGACAAATATTCTGCATGAGAAATTAATCAGCAGCAGAATAGAAGAAATATTTTGTTGAAAGACAGTGTCATTTTAAACTGATACTCTATGATTCAACATGTCATTTCACTTTTGGAAAACACTTCTTTTGCATTTTTTTTTCTTTTTGAAAAGGCTTTCCATTCTTTAGTACTGGGTGGGAAGGTGGGACCTGGTTAAGAAGTTATGTGAGGTATGCTCTTCCCTCTCTGTTTTAATTGTAGGCAGGCATGTTTCCTGGTTTCTTAATTGAGTTTCGTGTGCCAATTTGGGCATATTTGCATTGGAAACAGATAAAAAGAATTAAGAAAGTAATGTTGGATTGCAGTTTGTCATAGACTTCTTGCAGGGTATCGTTCTTAATCCTCCCTCACCCTCTTCTGCCAGTAGAATCTAGCCCTAATTAGATATCATGGATAGATACAGAGCTATGTGAGGTGAGTAAAATGAGATGAATGAGACACCTTGCAGAACAGGTCATTCCTAAGCCATAAGAAAAATGAGTCCTACTTCGTAGGCAAAAAGGCTTGGATAAAAATTGTGTGTTATGAGGGATGTTATTACCAGAGACTCTGGAAGTAGTAGGAAGAAGGAGCTTGTTAAAGCAAGTATGCCACACGTTCTACATTTCATCTATTTGTCATTAATTCTTCACTTTGTGTAAGCTAAGCTACTTCTGATAGAGTGGAGGTGGTGTGTCAGGGGGTTTGTGGGGGATTATGTTAGCATTTTTACCTTCTTATGGACAGTTTTATTTCCTCTGTTTGCCACTGAATACCCTAAGTATTTCCAAAAATGAGCGAAGTGGTTTTTCTCCCAGTGCTCTCTCTAGTGTGAGAGAAATGTATGGGGACTGTTGATCACAGCATTGTTAGACTATGTTTTCAGGCGTGTTTACTTGCACTTTAGAACTGTATTCCTGTGGTAGTGGGTGGGAGCTGGTTTCCCACCAATTGCATGGAAATACCAATTGCATGCAATCTCAATCCATCTAATTGTATGGAAATAAACTGGGAATTTTAGGGAATGTAGAACTTCTCAGCAGAGACCAGATAGTTTTGGTTTTGTATTTTCACCTTGCTGCTTCCAAACAAAAAACAGTTTAAAAAAAAAAAAAAAAAAAAAAGACAAAAAGAACACAACTGATACTGTTAACAAGTTAACAGTAGGTTCATTTTGTCACTTATTTGAAATAAAAAGGGAAATAATAGTTTGAGCACCTACAGGATACAACAGCAATATCTACCGTTTCCATTGAGTTCTTTACAGTAGTCAAATGATCTGCAATCCACACAGAGAGCAGACTATTTTCTCCACCCCCATACTTGAAATGTAGATGGAAGGGAAGCTTTCTATGTCTTTTTTTCTTATACCTTTGTTTTAGGTTAATTCTATTCATGGTATAACCTAATTTGCATGAAGAACAGTTTTCCCTGAATCTATCAGTTGCATGGGAAAATGGATATTATTCATGCAAGTGGAGCTTAAACCTCCTGAGACTGAAAAATGTTTCAGTGCAACAAATAATACTTAACATGAGCACTTGAAGTCAATGGGAATTGGGAGTACTATGCTCCATTTAGAATGAGAATACTGTTTCACAGTACTAGGACCTCATTTTATTTATGTACACCAGAAGAAAGAAAAGTAGCTTGTGTCTTCATCTGGCATAGCCTAACAGTTCTTGGATGGACTTTTAAATCTCTTTGCTGCTTCATTATAATGAAGGGTGGGGCAATTAAAAATGAAATGCTCTTCTAATTCAAAAATGTCACTGTGGTGTGTTATATAGGACACCTCTCCCCTTACCCCCCTCCAATCCATGTTTTGTATTTTACTTACCTGTTTAAAGTGGGAAATGAGATTGAGAAGTGATGGCAGAGCACCCATTTGGAAGTGTTTCAGATTCAGAGAAAGGTTAGACCATGACTTTTTTTCGCCCCCTTGATTTACTTAGCACAGCAAAAAGTATTTTAAATATATACTTATAAATAGATGGATGTACATGAGTTTTTGGTTGTTTTTAAACTTGTACTTCACACTACCTACTTGAGATTTCTTCAGATAAGTCAATTTCTATCTGGTTTTAGAATGTGAATTACTTCTGAACCATGAAACATAAGTTATGACTTTATATATGCATATATATATATGTATGTATGTATGTATTGTTTCAAAGCAGAAATAACTGCTGCTGTTGACCAACTAAATGGGGTGAGAAGTTTCCCTTTTTATCTGTCCTTAAGAGTTACAAATTATGAATTATTTTGTATATATATTTAATGCTTAGGAGTACTCGAACTGTGATCAGATCTATGTTATATTATGCCCTATCTACATTATCTATTTAAATTAATGCAAATATTAATTAGTAATACTTCTCATAACATGATACATGATAAATAGTCCTTGTTCATGTGGAATTATTATGTCTTATGGTAATGATTCAGTGAAGCTGTTTGAGACTGTAAGTATCCAAATCTGATCTTAAAGTGAATTTTTCATTTGAATAGAGAGGGGTAAGCTCTCAAACTTCACTCACCCAGCAAATCTTGTGGTTGCCTGGTTTACAGGTATGCAGACTGAGGGAAACAGTCCTTGGCTATGACTCACTTTATTTTTGTTGGCTTTGGAGTATTTAGAGGAAAAAGTCAAAGTGCAAAACAGCAGCCGGGGACAATGTAAATTTTCAGCACTGTTAAAAGGAGAAAAGAGATGGCAGGTATTAGGAGAAAGGTTATAGCCTTCTTAGTCTCCGACTCTGTATTGTTCTCTCTGCTCCCTCACATACCACGTAATTCCATGAGTGCATAAATGAAAGTTGTCATATCTTGATCTGGCAATTTATTAAGACAAAAATAAAACAATCTGGAAAAAAAGAAAAATTAACACTAATTGTATATGTATAAACATCTTGATGTACACTAGTGTTGTATTTTCCATTAGTAATGTGGTATTAAAAGTGTGTAAGAACTTTCTTTTCTTTTGCAATACTATGACTGATTATTTTATGCTCATTCTGTATATGGCTATTGAGGCATATGTGTCAGGCTGCAAGTGAAGAGTAGTAGTTTTTGTTGAGAAGTGTTTGTGTGCTGCTTAAGTGGAGTAAATTTGTTCTGACTTTTGTGTGTGTGCCACTTCTAGCAAATCAGGATATAATATAACTATATAAATTAACTAATTCTTATTTAGATAAATGAGAATACACAAAAGCTAGGCTTTATTAATTTACATGTTATGAGGAGAAAGTGCTTAGGGAAAACTGCTCTGGTTTTGTTAATGTTGCTCAACTGAAATAGCAAAAAATGTTCTCTGATCTTGAAAACTGCTTAGGGAGGTGTAATATGTTTTTTTTGTTTTTGTTTTGTTTTTGTTTTTTGTGTGTGTGGTTTTTTTGCGTGTGTGTGTGTTTTTTTTTCACATCATTCTGTTTTTGTTTTTTTGTTTTAATCAAAACAAAACTTTTTAAAAAGTCTTATACCATTTATTTTAAGTGATAAATCTCCATATGTATTTTGATTTGGAAGGGATGCTATAATAAATAAAACTTTTCCCTTGGAAAAATAAATATATGGCAATGAAAGACTGATAGTTCTTCAAATTTACTTATCTTAATAGAAATTGTGTGAAGACCTCTAGAAAAGACTTATTCTACCAGGGCAAGAGCTATGATGCATGCCTTATGTTTTAAGAACTACACTACAGACAATAGAAAAAATATTTTAATGAAAATCTGTAAGAGTAAATTAAATCCAGAGATAAAGAGGTTGAATTTCATTAACAGAAATTATTTACTTGTCTACTTACAATAATACAAGTTTACACCGCAATGTTCACAAAATGTTTTTGTTTCCAAAACACATCTGAGCACTAACAATAAACGAATGTATTTCACCAAGGCTTCCAAATCAGGCATTGTTTTGAGATTTGAAATGAAATCAAACTGAAAATTTTTGTGAAGGAAAATCATTATGGCTTTCTTTCACGTATCAAAGCATTTGAAGTGTTTTTCCCCTTTGTAGCAATTTTGTTTTGAAAAGGATAAGAGTTGTGTTATATGAAAAGGGTTGTAGAACAATGAAAAGTTTTAACAATAAACACTGCAACAAGAAACAGATGGCTTTAATCTGTCTTCCCAGAAATAAATAAGGCATATTCAAACCTGTGAAATCTATCATTTATACTTTTTAAAATGAAATCTGAGTGAATTGACCTAACAACTCTTAACAAATTTTAACAAGTAGTTGTTACTGCTTCTCTTGTATAAAATTTGCTGATTCATTAACTTATGTATCTTATAGTTTGGTGCTGATGTTCCTGGTCTGTACTATAACATAGCACAGTATGGTGGGTTCCACTTTCCCAACCATCGCAGAAGGAGACCTGAGTTTAGAAAAGGTGTCTGTTCTGACCTGCATGCGACTGACACAGTGGCAGATGGATTGGAACCTGTTGTGCCCTGTTGTGTAATGTTGAACATGCAGAAAATCCAAAACATAATGCAGTAGTTCACAAATACTTCAAATCAAAGTCACTTAACAATGCACTTGCTCTTAAATCACTGATCTTAAATTAAATCACTGATGGAACTAATGATTCCTAAACCTTTTGTCATGCTTGTGACGCTTGCTGATCAAGGTCCATTGTCATTAGCATTCATAGTTTGCATATTGACACTGTTGATTATGGCATTCATTAGATCAGAAAGGAGACTTTGTGAACTTCCCTAGACTTTGAATTAGATTTTTCATCCCCAAATCATTTCAGAAATAGAAACAAAGTAAATGAGAATATATACTCCTGTAAAGCAGGGAGCTTATTATTATCTTCATTAACAACAACAACAAAGATCATAGGACAGCAATCTGGAAGTAGTATTTGCTGTGTTCTGTACTGTAAAACCCACCGTTTGTGGTGAAGTCAATTAAGATAATGTCAGAGTAAATTAGCCTAAGGATTTGTAAGTCTTAGCTGGCATTCATATAACTGATGTTTTGCTGCCATTTCTATAAAAGAAAAAATGCTCAGTTGTCATCTAGCAAGGATTACAACTATGCTACAGCCCAAACCATCTTTAAGAAATGATGTGAAAAATTGTTTCTTGCCATTATACAAATAGAAGGAAATCACGCATTTTATTTGTACATTTTGGTGAACTGGAGTTCACTAAGAATTACACCACCTTTATAGTTTATCTGCATAGTTCTTAGCACATTATTTATTTATTTATTTTTTAATATAATTGTTTCAGACAGAAAGATTAGTGGTTTTTGCTTAGGAGCCCTAGATCCCATTCTTTGTTTCAATGTATACTTGATTTAATAATAATAAAAATATAAATTAGATCTTTAGTCTTTGTTGCCAGGTGAGAGTCCAAAGAGGTCTTAAACTTAGGCCCCAGGTTTGCTTCTCCTGTTTTTCCTAATGATTTTGTTTTCCCTGGAAATCACAGATGTATGAGCAGAGAGAATTTGTATGAATTGTGTCAGTAGAGTCTTGTAGTCAAGTTAGCATCTCTCCAGATCTGTAGAAGATCTTGACTAACTGAAATGTTGTTTCAAAACTGCAAAGTGGAAATAATCTGCAGTCTGCTGAAATGAAAAGTAGTGTTCATAGAATCTTCTGTGCAACTTTCCAAGTGCATATTACAAATTTTTACTGGGAGAGCTATTAATAGCTAAGATTCGTATACAACAAGAGAATTGTAAAGAAATTGTAAGTAATAGCCTTGATTTATTTCTGAAGGTGACAAGTGTGTGTGACTTTAAGTATTATCAGATAACCTTCCTGTAAACCAAATTTTTGTGAAATTAATTTTAAAATTTTGTCATTAAATCTTGCTCTGTATTGTTGGCAGAGTAGGTATTGTACTGAAGTATTTTGTGTTTCTCTAATCTTTCATGGATGGAGGAAAAACTGCAGAAAAAATGAGGATCAGCTTTGACACTTCATGCTTTTGGAGTCACTTTTACAGTGAGAAATTAATGGAGATATTAGTGTCTGAACATTCTGTCCCCCGTTAAAGGTCTTGTTCTAGAGCAGCAGCATTGTGTTTTTTTTTCTTGCTAAATGGTTGTGTCAAACCATGCCTAAACAACATAAAATGTAATCTTACATGATACTTAAATAAGAAATACTGTAGCACAAAAAGTTGCTAGTTATGCTTTTGTTCACTTGTTTCTCCTTTAGTGTAGCATTCTGATGGAATATCAGATACAGCTGAAGTTAGTTGAGACTGTTTCTCAGGAAAACACATGCTTTTTTACAGTCAAGGAATGCCTTTTTACCATGGTAGCAGTTGCTCTTTTGTTTCTATCAAGTTCTACTGGATGACTAGCTCTAGTAAGCTTGTGATCCAGCGGGGCATGAAGAATCTTCATAGCAGATTAGCTATTGTAGTTCACTGACCACAACTGTCACCCAAAGGAAATTGTTTAACACAGTGTAAATATTTGGTGTGCTCTCCATATAGCTGAGTGATTCTTTGTCTGTACATAAGCTTATTTTTTTATTTATTTTTTATTCACAGTGAACTACTCCTTTGAAAAAAATCAAAAATAAAAAGAAGTTTTCACCCAGTGGTGATTATGGTGAATAAAGTCTCATCAGATGTGTTTGGGGCTGTGTAAATGCATCCTGGTAATTGTCAATTCTTAGCAACAGTGCAAATGTAGTACAGATATGTAATGCCATAATTTTCATACTAAGTCCTTAAGGATATATATATATTTTTATCCCTGAGACTTAAGGTTTATCTATATATGGTGACGCTATATCAGCTACATCTGCTAAGCATATTTGGTTGTGTCATCCCCTCCCCGCCCCCCCCCCCCCCAGTGGTACAATCTGAAGAAAACCTCACTGACTTCATTCCATATGTGTATTGTTACTCTAATGCTTCCTGGGTAACCACAGGAATTGAATAAAGAGAATCAAAGAAACTCAAGAATAGCTGCAGCAATTCTGATCTCATTTTAAAATGATTTTGCAATTACTGTTCAAGAATAAGTCATGCAGCACTATTGGTTTTCTACTGCTGTGAGGCACTCTGATGCTGTTGTTTTGATGTGAATTTAGATTGTTCATGCAGTGCCGGAGCACTCAGAGGAGTGACTGAAGCTGTGATATGGAGAGCTCTGAAGTATTGGCATGGCTAACTTCATAGCACCCTTTCTAGATCACGCTTTGCATGACTGCAAACCACACTAGGTTTGGAGTTGATGATACTATTCTAAAGTTGTTTGCCCCTTGTCAATCTTGTTTCTCTGAGGAGAGCTGAGATGTGTCATACAGCAGTTTCTTGAAGCACTAGATCCCAAGTGGGGATTGCAGTTTGAATGAAAGGTTTGCACTGTGCTGGAAGTCTTGTGTATCTCTCTCCACTAGGCATGGGAAAGAGCATTCTCGTTTATTTAAATACAAAGGAAGTCCTCCACAGCTCCCGTATTTTAACTGTGCACATAGCTAACATTGGAAACGGCCCTGTGTTGTGAACCTCTTGGTTTTGCAGTCCATCCCTCACCCACCCCTGCATGCATTACAACCAGTAAAACAAAGACTTTTACTTCCGTTGGCCAATCATAAACAGATTTATATTTTTTTCTTCGTCTTCTTTTAATTAGCATGTTAGAGCTAGATAATGAGATAAGTAAAAATGTTTCATATAATATATGAAGGACTTTCATGTGTTGAACTCAAACTAATTTTAAATTTCAGCATTTTTTTCTTTACATCATTAAAGAACAAAACATAAATTGGTCTTTTTTTTAGGAAAGGGGGGAACAACAAAAAGCAACAATCAAAAACCAACAACCCACTCTTGAATAAAGCAAGGACTTGATTTTACTATAAAGGGCTTCTTATGATCTGATCTATTCAGTCTATGTGAAAAGGTTCAGATGCTTTTATTGCACTGTTGAACATTTTGTCAGCTTTTCTTTCCAAGGCAATTGTGGTTTTCCCCTCCCCTGTTCCCTCAAACTTCCAACCCTTGCCCCCTAGAAACAATTTTAAACACTTTTTTTAGAAAACCATGCCTTGCCTTTTTATTTTTTTTTTTTTTCCCCATTTTCATGCTTCTACCAGTCATACTTGAAAAGTTGTATCTCCACCCTTTCCCTAATCTGGTATTCAGCTTATCTTCTGTAGGGATGAGTTAAGCAGTGGGTCTCATGGAAGGGTGAAGAATCCATCCCTGAGAACTGCACCTCCCTATTTTTGTAGAAGAAAACTATTAACTTGTATGATTTTGTTTCAGTGTCTAAATTTGTGTCAAGTGTTTCATTACCAGAATGTGAATGTGAGGGCTAAAGGAAATTGATCTTGCCATTAATTTAGTTGCTCCTTAAAAACTGAAATGAGGATTGTAGTAAATTCTTGATGCAGTCTTCAACTTGCAGTTCTGAACTTGTGAATTTATATGTCTTTGTTATTCCAAAAATAGTACTAGCAAGAGCTATTAATGTTTTCCCAATCCTTGGAGACTGGGAAACTGACCACATTAGTAATGTGGTCCTGTCAATATATAAAAGGAAAGCATGAAAGAAGTGAAATTTTCAGGTTTTCTGTGCTATTAATTCATGTTTATTTAGCACAGAAAATGATTAATTTGTGTATTCAGTAACTTCTAGTGTTTTTTTTTTTTTTTTTTCATATAATTTCCTGATGAACTATTATTCAAAATACAGGTAAAATGACCTGTAAAAATATAAAAATAAAATGACCTGATTTCACATATGTCACATTACCATTACGTTGCTTTTCAGAGTTCAGGGAATTTAATTCCACCTGGAGGTAAACAATGCCAGTGGCAGACATTGTGAACCTCATTCATCCTATACGCAATTCTTTTGAAATGTATGAATTATACCACAAGGAACCCAATGCCTTGAAGGTATTTCTTAGTAAAATATATTTTAGGAGCAGTTTTGCCAGTACCACAAAATACTATGATGTAAAATATACCTTACATTTATATATATTAATCCTTATGTGGATAATATAGGAATATTCTGTTTTCTTAGAACACAAAGTACTATTTTTTTCCTGAAATATAGCTTTCTTTTTTCCATTTTGTCATTGCTAGCCTACTAGAAAGATAACATTCTGACATTAGAAGATGATAACTGAAATAATTTTAAACTATTTTTTTAACAGCATTGATAACTAAAATAGCACGGATGCACTCATGCTTTTACTGGCTATGCTCAGAACATAGGTTCACCTAGATGCTTTTCTGCCTGTTAGAGCCTTTACTCAGATGCCATCTTATCACTGGATGAATTCTTCAGTTTTGTCTTTGCTGCATGAAGTAAACAACTGTTCATTGCATGCAACCATTTGTGCTGTCAGGACCGCTTGATTTAACTGTATCATGCTGTGCAGATTTTGTATACTTAGCTGTTGGCTAAGACTACACCAGGTACTGACTTTCAAAGAATTTTTAAGTGTAAAACTGTCATCTTACTCATTTTTTGGGTAATGGAAATGTTACTGGAGTTTAATATCTTTTTAGATAGACAAGTGTAATGTATCAGTTTCAAACATCTTGAAAAAACAGAAATTAGCGTAACCTTCAATATGTCTCATGCAAGCGTTCCTTAAGTCTGGATAGGAAAAGTTTGATACAAGACATTGTTTATGTTATTGCTAAGTGATGGTGTTAAAAATACCGAGCTTTCCTCGTAGGTGATATTGCATGTGCTTTTACATAAAGACCTTGCATACTCTTAGAGGAAACCATTTTCTTTCAGAAACCAAAGGTGATCAATAAAGATGGATTAATATGACTGAAAATCCCATTCTGACTCATATTAAGGAGTTAAGATGCATTGTAATACTTTATAAATCAATCTGTTAAAATTGACCGGAGCCAGCAGTCCCTTCAGGCTACTGTGTGGCCATGCTTACATAAGGCTGAAGAGATTAAGTCTGCCTTTAATTGACTTGTGAAGCCAAGACCTATAAAACTTTAACATTGTACACTTAGCAGTTTGTTTTAATGGTCTGTGAATTGCATTGTTATTGTAGATTACCTTGCCTAAACCACACTTTTGCTGTCTGTAAAGGAAGTTGGAAGACAAATCTTGGTGAGCTTCCTATTCTAGCCTCCTCTTTCCCTTTCAAAAATTACATCTGAAAGAAATGAGCAGCAATTAATACACAGAAAGCGGTTACCTGGTTAGGAGAAAGTACTGACACCAGCAGATGGTTCTGTTTACAGCCTCACACTGATCAGTTACTGGAGAAGTAGATAGCAAGAACAGAGGCAGAATACAATCTGGTTCTATAACAGATAGGCTTGCCCGTTAGTGATGCCTGGCTATGAGACTTAAAATGTACTCTACCAGCTCATCTGGCCCAGTGTAGTAGGTACAAAACTGCAAATGTTGAGGATGCCGCTCAAGTGCTTATTGGTACAATAATGTTTGTTGTCAGTTTGTAAGCTCTTTATAATTCTACTTGCTTTTTACTTACTAATAAGTAATGAGATGGTATAGTGAAAGACAGACATGATATCCTCAACATCTCAATCCAGAATGCTCAGCTTAAATCCCTCACCCATTGCTTTTATGTAAAAGTTAATATTTTGTCTTGTGCTTTTCCCCCAGTCCAGCTTGGTTTTCCCAGGCATCTGCCTTAAGGATGTGAAGGTAATGTGTGCCTGCATGTTTTTCACATGTAGCCACCTGCATTCAAAATAACTACTTGTAAGTGTGTATGTGTATGTATTTGTGTGTGTACACATATGCACCCACGGTATGTAAATACTTATGCTCCATTAAGAGTTTTGAAGTCTTTGAGGATTATTCCAAACTACAGAATATGACAGGAAAAACATAGCAAAATGCTCATCTTCAGAAAATTCATTTTGAATAAAGTTGCAAATAGATTTAGATATATGTCTGTCTATGCATGCTTACTGTTAAGGTATGATAATGTGACTTCCTACTGTCACATTCTACTGATCAGTGATTTTTTTTTTAAATTGAAAATGGAAATATATAAGTCCAATTTATAAATACATTGTTTTTGTCCTCTTGAATATAAGAGCCTTGGAAATTAACTTCTCTTTCTGTATGTTTGTTCTCTAGAGAGTTATTTTTCTGCTACTATATAAAACTAATTTTGCTAACTTTTATAAACAATATAAAAAACTTGCTTGTTTCTTAACATAGCAGGTGGCATGGTTTGAAACTGGTTTGGAAACAAAAAGAGTAAAATAGAAGAAAAGATACATTTTATAATTTTTAAATTGTTTTGAAATGCTTGGCCTCATTTCAGATGATAATCTTATTTTTCATTGTTTCTTTGCTGTTAGAAACTTGCAAAATGGCCTTAAGTCAAGGAACTTCTGTGTATTATGATCTGAAAGGAGATGGAAGAATTCAAATGAGTTTAATCACTGTAGGGGAAAAATCATCTTCTTTCCTCCTTTGATTTTTCTTCTTACAACATATGCAACAGATGGCAAGATTTAACAAATAAAACTATGATGTATATGTTGACTTTTTATGAATTAGTTATGCCTGATTATTGCTCAATTTCCATGTAATTGTGCTCTAGTTAAGGTCTTCTAATGCCTATGCAAGCACAATTTATCAGTGGATGTTGCTTAATGTGGATGGGGACACTTACCTAGAGTGAATCTCCTGGGCTGTTCTGATGGTGCAATGATACTTGCATAGCAGGCAACTTATGCTTTCACTGACCTTGGCATTTTTGTAGAGATAACTCTGCTTCCACGAGAGTGAAGTTGGTATTAAACAATGTCTTGAATCCATTAGGAATGACTATGCTTGCCTTAGCCATCTGGAATGTGTATTTGTTTGTACATGTTTTACTAGCCTAGTACAAGAAAACAGAAATTAGAGCAGAGCCCTTTCCATTGTAGGCTACTTTTTGTCTCTTCCCACATACAATATTTTCAGCTACTGATGAGTTCTGTTAGTTGTCTGTGATATTATTCTGAGATTCTGGTTCTGCTCATTCTTTGTTGTTGTTTTTCACTGGGTTCTGAAAGTTTCAACCATATTTTAAGGTCATATACTGAACTGTGTTCTATTTCTTGGGCAGTTTCTATTCAAATCACTCCCTAGCCCTCTGGTTCAGTGAGAAAATTTGAAAAAAACAGGTGCAGTTCAACAGCACCTAGCAATGCAGTAACATTTTGTCAGTAGGAATGCTGTACATTGTGTGAGGGGCAGGATTTGCTCTGTCAGTATGCTTCATATGCCCTCCTGGTTAACTGACATGGGAAATGCAGAAGCTTCTTTCTCTGAAACTGACTCTACCACAGGCTATTAGCCTCAGAAAGTAAAGAGGATCCCTAGACATGGCTATTACTTCATAGTGGTTACTTTGACATGATCGAATTTGAAAACTAATTTAAAGTAAGAATCATGGTATGCATTTAAAAAAAATACTAAAAGGAGGAAGATTTTTTTTTATCAGTCATTCTGGTATTTGGGAAATTTGAGTGTGTTTTAAAGTCACTTGAGACCTAATTATTACAAAAACACCTTTTCTGCATCAGTTTTTCTGATATGAGTATAATCTTCTAAGTGATGAGGTCTTTCCTAGCCTTTCCTACTACTTTCAAACTACATGAATGATATAAGATGGTGGGAGTTAGATAAAGCTTCAAGGTGTTCATTAAAATGTTGCATTTTCAGAAGTAGAAGGTAAATATTTAATGCCAGTAGAAGTGCAAAACCAGACTGACTAGCTACCAAATTAGTTATCCTGAAAAAAAATACTCAATATGCAGCACCTTCAATAAATGTTAGTAAAAGAGTAAAAATGGAAACCTATCTTGAGAGTTAATTTGCAATGCCAGAAATGGTTTGTGCCCTACTATATATGTGGTTGGATAGAAAGTTGAAGAACTTGTGGATTTAATGGTCTTCCAGTCACATTTTAACAGAACAGTGAATGGAAGAAGCCTATTTCATTTTCTGCTGGCTTCTACTGTATGACTATATCCCATACCTTTCCTCTTCAACACTGTAACTGAATTGTTATCAATTCAAAAGCATACTATATTTTAGATATAACTAGGATATACTAACAACTATTTGTAATAAAATCATTCATTGGGAAGGATGAGAACATATTTATTTTCCATAAACTGTTTTCCAGATATGGATAGCCTCCTACTGTCAATGCATTCTTGCACTGCATAGACAGAATGAGTTGAGATACATAGCCTGTATGGTACATACAGCTTGTACTCTGTTTCCAGAATGGAGAGAGTACTGTAACGCTGAACGTATTGAGAAAATTTGTATATGTAGTATGGGAAATACTAGTCTTTACTACTTCCTTTTAGCCTCATGTGCAGTGGAGGATTCTTAGAAGTGGCAATCATTCCAGTGTAAAATTCCAAAAGCATATGGTTAATATTTAATACCAACAAAGTAAGGAAAATAGGATTAAAGCCATCAGGTAGCATCTAAGTTTCAATTTAGTTTATTGTGAAAATTCAGTGGGTTTTTTTGTTTGTTTGTTTGTTTTGTTCTGGTAGTGAAAATGTGATAGAGGTTAAATGAGCTTAGTATATAGACAAATCATGGAAAAATAGAACTGGTTTAGAAGATCAGCTTTAGCAACTTTCATAATTAGATTTTATCATAAGTGTATTTGATTTTGATATGGGAAATTACACGTAGTCACGCAAGCTTTTTTTTCTCAAGGTGATTCAAAATAAAAAAGCTACAACTTATTAGATATTTTCTTTGCTTTTTTCTTCCTTGCAAAGGTTATTCTCCCAATCATGGCTAATTATCTCCATTCTTACATCCTCACCCTCACTCTAGCTAAACTGAGAAGAGAGGGGAGCTGCTGCTCCACTAGGCTATAACAGTATTCCTTAGTTGGGGCAGCAGTTCCAGATGAATTTGCATTGGCCTTCGTTCTGTACAAGCTTCTGGATCAGCATATCATCTGTGGATTTACTAGGATACTGGAGTCTTTACCTTACCAGAGAAAACATAGCAGTTGCTCAAATGCATAAACCACTGCTTTGTATTGTTCTATCTGGATCTAGTTTCATCCATGGAGGCAAGATACTGTTCACCCTATATATTTGTGGTTCTGCAAAAGGTACAATTTTTGTTTAAGGCTTTTATTTTTTTATTATTTATTTTTAATTAGAAGAAAACTCTTCACCTTATTCTGGCGTGTTATCATTTTCAATTACCTGCCAGATAACATTGTACAAGTATGAATTGACACTACCTACAGCATCTTTATACTGTTAAGTCAAAAGAGTATTGTTTGCAGAGCTAGCAGCTTCATAAAACACATTGCCATTAGAAGTCTTTGAGATACTAAAGAAAGTTGTCTCCAACAGCTTCATTTACAAGATCAACCTGATGTTATATAGCTTTCAATAAATCCTATAAAAACATTTATATAGAGAGGAAAAGTTTCTTGAAATATACTACTTTTACCTATTCCAAGCACTTATCTTACATATGCAATAGCACAGCAGAAAAATGCTTGGGAATAGTTCTGCTGATTCCAATTATTTATGGCTCAGCATCAGTGACTTGGAAGCTAATTTGTTCAATAATGAACTCTCTCTGTTGCTGAAATAGATAACAAAATGGTATTACAATATTCAAGAGCAGCTACTTGTTTCAGTGTTTGAGGAAGTTGCTGTGAATAGTAGTTGTCTCCAACGTTATTTAGACTGATGAATATTAAATATGGCTTGATCTTAGAGCAGTGGAACACAAGATCTGACAGGTTAAAATGCATTCCACACAGTTGAAGACTAATGGAGGTTAGGGGGTTTGTGTGCTGCAATTTTCTTCACAACTGTAATGTAGTAGTCAAGCTGCAAATAGTATGACTCTTAAAACAAACTGCTTGTGTGAGTAATATTGGAATAGCACACAAACAAGCCTAGGAAACACCCTTTTTTCTTTGTGTAGCTAAGCACTGAGCAAAAGGTTGTGGACAGACCCATTCAAGTTCTTAATGAAATATTATTTAAAAAGATAAAATCTATCATTCTTTATTGTTAAATATTTTTTTCCCTCAGAGAAGAAAATTAGTAGCACGCTTGTCTTTGTGAAGATCTCTGTAGTAAACTTAGTGCTGCTGTAATTTCACACTTTAATAACTTACTTTCTTCTGTATCTTTTAATAAATATAACTGATGTTCACATGTATTTTAGAAAAAGAATCTAAAGCTTATGTTACAGTTACAAAGGTTCAAGCTATAGCCTATTGCTGTGAGCCTATTGCCTATCTTAAAGTCAATTCTTTATTTGTGGGTGGATTATCCAGTCTGTAGAGTAACTGTGCTGCAGAGGCAGTGACATAGAGCTGTTCTTGTTTTACAAGGTTGATTAGGTCAGGTTAAGTATTGAACAAATGCAGACATCCTGCTCTCAATATCAAATCAAGTCAGTATGTTCTTAGTGCTTTAGCATGCCATGAGAACTGAGCTAATAAAATCTGCAAACCTGCAAATTTGCTTGATTAATCTTAGCCATTTGATGGTTGTACCTGATGATCTTTAAGGTCTTTTCCTACCAAATGATTTTAAGATTCTTTGATTTCTACTGAATAACATAATTTAGGTCTATTTTGATAGAGTGCACAAACACTTGAATGCTTTTACCGGAGTCTCTCCAGTTATATCTAATCTAAATCTTTGTTTTTGAGATGAAAATGCTAAAGGCAAGTGGGTTTTATGCAAAAGCTTTTGGTTTTCTTTCCTTCTGTGTTGCTAATCCTTTTCCATACTCTCAGGTATATTCAAGTTCTTTAGTACCCAATTAATGATGTTGTGATGTGGTAGTTGTTATTGCTGATGTTTGTATGTTGAATTTAAATGTCCATATATAACCATGTCGACAAGTTGTCTTTAAATGTTACACTTTGGGAATAATAAAGGGAAAGGGGAGATACTCTGTATTTAGGAGCATTTATTTAGGAGCATGTATTTGAACATGATATACAGAAGGACTATGACGTAGAAACATTTGAGATAACTTATCAATTAATCATCTCAGACCACAATGCAATGTATAACATAGACGCATAAGAATGAGTTCTGCAACAACAGTCAGTCAGTTATTGAACTAAGTAAGAAATTCAAAAGAGATTAATGAGACTTTAATCTCAAACTCCTACAGGAGCCTGAATGCCTGAGCTACAAGAAGCAAATGCTTCTGTTAAGAGCTGCAGGTATAGTCCCTTTTCAGGATGTTAAGCTCTGTCAGTATTAGAGTTCCTTCTCACAACAAAACACAGCTAAAATCATGTTGTAATTTTTAGTAGTTGAAGTGTTGTGCTATAGCTGTGTGGGTTTCTGGGCATTGGCAATGTAGACTCTTTATGTGCAAGGTAAATAGTGTCTCATATTTCCACAATGCTTGTTTGTCTACCAAGGTCTCTATGCAAGTAAAGGGTTTTCAGGTTAGTGAAGACCATAGTCCTGAAAATGCCATTGTAAATAAAAATTCCCAGTGCACCTCAGAAATTGCATGCAAGGATATAAGCAATTGTGGTATACATGACTGCATATGGTATGCTATTTCTGTTCATATATGTAAGAAAATAAGTGGTGGACATGGAAATACCAAGGATTATCTTTTTTACTCTTTCTCTTAGATCCCTTTAAAATCAGAAATCTTTTCTGTAATTCATAAAAATCATGTAATCTTCAACAGTTGTTTTCTTGGCTCCTAAATGAAAGTTGAATCATCGATGTGTAAAAATCAACAACTCTTTCATCTTGACTATGTAGTGCTTAGTCTTACCATGCTAACATTTGTGAGTAGAATTTTCTCTTGTTCATCCAGGTGTGCCAAAAAATGTGTTTGGAAAAATTGTGTTCTTTAGTAGTTGCGTTACAAATAAGGGGAATGGCAATGCTTTGTAATGAAGAAGTGTGTGTTTCATTTAACATATTTCTTTAGAACGGAACTTCAATGCCAACTGTGAAAATAGCACTGAACAAGCAAGGTGTTTTTTTTTTTCTGGAAGTTGTGTTGTCACGGTACCTTACTAATATAAATTCTGTTTTGAATCCAGTACTGCCCATAGTCACAGAAATTAAATTGTCAGGGTTTTCTCAGTATGGAACTAGATTTAGATCTCTGTTGAACTGGTTCCAGAAATGCAGCTTGAAGTGACAAAATTTTAACAAGATTTGTGCCTACAGAAGTTCTTGGAAAAAAGATTTTTCCAAGATTTTCACAGGAAAATTTCTTTAGGAGTAGCTAGCTAATGTTTTGGGAGTTTCTGCTTCAGTACTGCTAGTTTCTTTAGAGATAACTAAGCACTTGCTTTCTGAAAATTGTTTTTCCTCATGCACTGTAATACAGATATCTCTTTGGATAAAACTTGGAGAATGGTATGCTCTGCGTATTTAATGGTGAGGGTATCATTCTTTTAGGGAAAAAAAAAAATCTAAAAACTCTGACTGGGTTACATTTCTTTCCAGAGATTTTCCTATCAATGTTGTTATTTAGAATAGATTATAAGTTACCTATAGACCAATAGCTTCAAAGCTGCAAAAGCAATTTTTAGGTAGGAAAGAAGTATCTCAGAAAATATTGAACAACAGTGCCTCTAAGAGGATTCACATGCAATAGTTTTCCCCCAAAATGCATAGGCACTGGGAGCAAACGCTTTATTTACTATGCAGTGTCCCTTTGTCCTATTCATTCAGGTCAGAAATGCACGAGATTTTTTGACTAATAACCTACAAAATCATCTCCTTTGCCAATAGCAGTGGTAGATTCAGGGGAAAAAAAATGTGCTTCTGTTTATTTGGGAGGATGTTCATTAATCAGTCTGGCTATTGCAAAGACCTTTAAATAATGGAAGTGACCAGAATACAAAACTGTGAGTACCTTTGCCATGGTGTACCAGTGTACTGATACCAAAATATTTCTCAGAATTTCTTCCCCTACTTCCGGATTTCTGTTTCATTAATTGAAGGAGCACAGTCATGCTTACTGTGTCAAAATCCAGTCACTACCAATTACGTAGTTGCAAATCCTAACTCAGTAAGTGAATATCAAACTATTTTGATAGTTTGATAGTATCCCACTGTAGGCACACAATCCTTTCATGTAGAGAATCAAGAGAATGATTCTGAGAGACTTGTGCTGACGAAATTTGCTATTAACCTGGCAGCAGCTGTGTTACTAAAATGCAAGTAACAGAAGAGCCTGAAAGCATTAATTTACGTTCATGTTTGCTTATATGCTATCAGTTGTACATACACATTGGGGAGAAAAAAGAAAAAGAAAAAAAACAACAACAACAATCAACAAAGAACCAAAACCACCATAAAACCTACTGAAATATTTTTTTTTTTGCAAATGTTACATAGTATGTATGCTTGTGCACCATGTATCATATAATTTGAGAATTAATAACTTTAAAAATCTCAACCTGCATGTACTTTTGTAATTCAGTAACTGAGCAAATCCACAACATTAAAGAATGTGCTTAAGACACAAAACCTTCAAGAGGAGAGTTGTTAAAAGTTTGCGTTTTCTCACCCCAGTTTATCTAAAGCGTTTCTGTTAAATGAGTGCATGGATATCTAACACTTAATATGCAAAGCAACGGCACTGCTTTTTGTGGAATAAGGTTTGGTTGTCTGTGGTGGTGGTGTGTAGCCCATCAGAATATTAAGAAAAAAACAAACAAACAAAAATGAGAAGAAAACTAATGTGAAAGATGATTGTGTGTTACCTCTGTCAGAACAACTGTTTTTCTAATCATCAGAACCCCTTCCACGGGGGAAAAAGACTATCAGCTTTATAAATATCCATGCTTTGAGTTACTTGGGTAAAATCCCAAGACTTGGCTTTTAAAGTTGTTCTTTTTCCTCCTATATGGTTTCAATTTAGCTTATGAAATGCAAGACCAGAAAGCTTGATAAAGTGAATGCTATTTCTTGTTAATTGCAACATGATTGATTATTTATCTGCTTTTGGCATGACAAAGAATGATTGTATCTCTACTGCTCTGTTGTTAGCATGATAACACCATTGCTAGCTTTATTAAAGAAGTTGTCTGACAAAGAACAAGTCCTCTTTAGTAAAGAATGTTGGATGAATAGTAAGAGCAAACAAGATGCACATTTCATGGGGAGATAATCAGTATCATTTTGTGCTAGGAGTTTAGTGAGACAGTCACTTTTTCTTTTCCCCTTTGAAAGTGAAAGCTATGGAAAGATTTTTTTTTATTATTTTTTTTAGTGGTTTTGACCAGGGAAAATAGATACACAGTACAAATATAACTATAGCTTTTAGAAGAAAAAAAACAATTATGTGCTTCTTGCATATCTTGAGGGTCTGTGTATTGATTGCAGTTGTGATGGAATGTGATAACGAAATGGGACTATTTTCTTTATATTATCATCCACAGACTATGAATTACCTCTAGCTGCAAACTACCAATTACTAACCTTGAGATTAAAGGCCTTTTAAAAAGTATAAGAACTTTGTTTCTCATGTACCATAGTAGTACTAATCAAAAAATCCCTTAAAGCTATTTCCCAGTGTGTTTTATGGAAAGTAAATATTGGTAAAAGGTGTATTATGAATGAAGATATAAATAAACCAATACCTGTAGTAGAGCAGTTTGCTGTTGAACAGAGTATAGATGTTGCCTTCCTCCACAGACATGTAACTCTCACTCCTTGGTTGTTAAAGCTGGACATTCCAAATTAGCACCTTTTTTTTTTTTTTTTTTTTTCATACTTTTGCTTTATGCTGTCTCTAATGAAGCAAAAAGACACCTATGTTTTACCTTTTCCTTTCTAATGAACTATTGTTTTTCACATCTCCTTATTCTGTTGGTGAAGCTCCTTATCTCTCTTTCATCATTTTCCTCAATTTCATATTGCTAAAGACAGTGTTTGACACTGTAAAGACATTCTGGTCTTTAATTTTCAGTCAAAGTAGTTTTACTGGTGAAATTCACCTGTTTTTTTTGTTTGTTTTTTGTTTTTTGTTTTTTTTTTTTTTATTTTATTTTTCCAGTGTTCATGGCATTTACTTTTATCAGTTTGACTCTGAAGACACCTTACAGATGTTCCTGTCTTGATTTGGCTATATCAAGCCAGATTTTCAAAGATACTTGTGTGTCAATATAAGTGGGCATCTGGAAACAGATCTACAAAGTGTATATCATATAATGCAAAAACTTGTTGGGAGCTTGATGTCTGTAGGACTTCCTTTCATTCTTTATGCCTCTCTCCATGCAGTTATATGTGGTTATATGCTTGAGAGAAAGACTCGCAGGAGGCAGCATTCTAAGTAAAACTGCCTGTTAGTCAGAAGGAAATAACTGAAATATTATGAAGATGTCCCTTAGCTAAGGATTCACCGTCTGAAAGCCTTTCCTGGAGTTAAATACCTAAGCCTCATCTTTCAGTCATGAACAGGCAAGAGGACACATTTTCCTCCCCACTGCACCCAACCCCCTTACACACACACACATCAAATTGTTATATCATGTGAATTCCTCTCTGCTCCTCTCTGTCAAACTCCTTTTGTCCACATTAAAAACTGGTGATTGGAGTACTTGGAAAAGCAAGATGAGGGTTTCAGTGGCTGGTTTAGATCACATAAGTAAGCTGAACTAGGTCTGAGGTTTCAGAAAAGCATTTTGAGTACATATCTACATAGATAAGTGACTAAGTGGTTTTCTGAGTTTGGATCTGTTTGATAAAGTGTGCCTGGATCTTTTATCTGATTGTCTTTTGAAGTTCCTGATTTCCTACATTTTTATGACATCAATGTATTCAACTTGCTTTGGAGAAAATATATTTTAATTAAATAACAGAACATCTTCCCAAACTATCTGTGTCTTGGCCATGGACATATGATTTTTTCTACAAAACTGTTGCTACTACAGAATCACAGAATGGTTATGGTAGGAAGGGACCTCTGGAGGTAATTTGGTCAACCACCCCCTGCTCAAACAGGGATATCTAAAGTGGGTTGTCCAAGACCATGGCCAGGCAGATTTTTAAAGATCTCCAAGGAGGGAGACTCCACAACACCTCTGGGCAACCTATTTCAGTGCTCTGTCACCTGTACAGTAAAAAGGTGCTTCCTGATGGTCAGACAAAACCTCCTGTGTTCCAGTTTGTGCCCATTGCCTCTTGTCCTGGCACTGAGCACCACTGAAAAGACCATGTCTCCATCTTCTTTGCACCCTCCCCTTAAGTATTTATAGACCTTGATAAGATTCCCCCTGAGCTTGCTCTTCTTCAGGCTGAGCAGTCCCAGCTCTTAGCCTTTCCTCACAGGAGAGATGTTCCAGTCCCTTGAGTGTTCTCAAAGAAGCAGATCCTGGACTTGAAAAAGGGACTGGAGCAGTCTTATTCTTCTGCAATTAAAGTATATATAGGCAAAATCTGAAATTCTGAGGTAACTTATTGATTTTTTTGTTTACAATTTATGGACAGATTAATAGAAATCTTGAGTCACTCTTGAAAGTGTCATCAATACTTGTCATTGTCAATGATATCATCAAAGAGTTGTGATATCCTAGTATGTGATTATATTCCATATTAACACAGGAAAAGGTGGGTTTGATATCTTGGGGAGAAGCCCTAGTTGATAAGTTAATTTTGAAGTTTGTAATTTCTAAGTGACAATTTAAGAGGTGGGAAGGTCTAGCCATTTTTCATGTACTTGAAATCACTGAGGTACAACCTCAAAATTATTATTATTATTTTGTTGTTGTTCTGAATCTTCAAGGTTTATTATCAAGTACGTGAGATACACCTAATATGTCAGGTAGATGTGTTATTGTTTGGAGGTACATCCACAGGCTGTATAAATGGCCAACAGCAATCTCATGAAGCTCAAGAAAGTGAAATAACAAATCTTGTACCTGGGGAGGAACAACAACATGCATGAGGACAGACTGGGGGCCCACCAGCTGGAAAGCAGCTTGGCAGAGAAGACTGAGGATCCTGGTAGACAAAGTTGAATAGGAGCCAGCAGTACGCCCTTGTGGTGAAAGCCAACAGCCTCCTGGGCTGTTAGGCTGAGCTTTGTCAGCAGGCTGAGGGTGGTAATCCTTCTTCTTTACTCAGCATACACATGTGGAGTATGGTGCCCAGGTCTGGACCTGTAACCTGTGTTGCACAGGTGCCATGTATGTGCTGGAGTGTAGACAAGGACAGCAGAGATGATGAACGGGTTGGAGCATCTGTCATAAAACAAGAGGCTGAGAGAGCTGAGAATGTTCAGTCTGGAGACAAGGTGGCTCAGGAAAATGCTATCAAGCTGCATGAATACCTGATTAGAAAAAGTAAATAGGACAGATTGACTCTTGATAGGATACTGCGAAAAAACAAGAGGCAGTGGGCACAACTGAAACTCATGAAATCCCACTTAAACACAAAAACTGTTTTATTGTGAGAGTGGTCAAACACTGAAACATGTTGCATAAGGATTGTGGAGCCTCTGCCCTTAGAGATATTTAAAAACTTGACTGGATGTGACCCTGAGCAATGTGCAGCAGGTGACCCTGCTCTGAGCCAGGTGGGTTGGACTAGATGACCTCCAGAGGTGTCTTCCTACCTCAGCAATTCTGTGAATGTATGTACTGTAATTGCTGCCTGGACTAAGAACATTCTTTAAACTGCAAAAAATGTGTGTTGGCTGAAAGGTATCTTTGCTGAGAGTGGATGTGAATGGAGCTCAAGCCTGTCTTAGAGGTCCTTCTGACTTGCAGCTTCAAACTGAGAGCCAAAAAATAGCATTTAAATGTGGACAGTTAGAGCATTGAGGTACAATTTATATGGATGTGGGCATTTTCGTGGTGTCAGCTTAGTGCTTATCGTGACCACTGCCTTGTTGTATCGTCCTAGATGGCATTAACTTTCATTCTGTTTTGTGCATTTTTTGTTGACTTCTGCTTTAATTGTGAGTTCTGCAGACTTAATAAATTATTATTATTATTATTATTTGTTTGTGTAATGCCATTTCAGCATTCAGCATTTTCAGACCTCAATTTTCTGGTCCTATTTGTGTTCCCATTATGTAGATGATCATAAGTATGTTGAGAACTCTTTTGCTTTTGTATATAATTATAGGGCCACTTGTGTAGAAGGTGTGTAAAATTTTGTACATATAACTGTCAATTTGGGGGTGTTTAGAAGATCATTTTATCCTGAAGAGATTCTGTGCTTCTGTAAGTGCTATACTACAAACCATGCCTATGTTACAAACTTACTACAAGACTTCCTTGGTCTATGATGTTAAATTCTCTCTGTCTTGTAGACAGGGGTAGTGTTTCTTAGTCTGTGTAGACATAAATCTGTACAATCTTGCCATTCTAGCAAAGGAAATGAAAAAGCTCCAGCATAAGAAAAATATGAGGATTGGAAACTTCAGAGATTCTGACCAGTTTGCTCTGCATGTTTCTGTAAAATTTAAAATACTAGTTTGTTTCCAAATGACTCCTACCAACATAAAGACAGTAGTAGCAAGGAGAATGTCACTACCAATATTTTTCTTAGTAAAGAGAAACAAAACCACCCAAGCCAGCAACAACAAAACAAAGCAAGTCAAACAACAGAAAAAGTCAATTAAGTTTGTTTCATTGCAGCTAATGGTATCAATCTTGAGTACTCAAAATCCTGCACTTCTATAATGTAGAAACCAATGACGTGCTTCTGTAATAACTCACTGTGTATTTCTTTTCCCTGTGCTCTGATGCATCTAAGATCTCATACATGTACAGACAAACACACAGAAACTCAAACCAATAATAGAAGCACAATTGCAAAACATGCTGGAACATGCATACAATTGCAACAGTAACTTGGCATGCCTGTCTTGTAATTATCTAATTCCTGCTTCTTCAGCAGTTAAGTCAATTCATCAGTATCACCCCCCTAGTGTGAGATTGACAGCTTCAAGACCCATGTGCAAAGCCAGAGTGTTTGCTTCTGTTACCAGGATTGGTGTTTAGGGCTTTTACTTTTTGTTCACTGCCTCAGGCTTTCAGGCTGCACTCAGACCCTTTTGCTTACTGCATTGAGACTGCTGCTGAATAAGTTGTCATGTCTAGATAGCAACCTTTTGGGTTGTATGCAATTGTGAGAAACTGTATCTTTGAAAACATTTCCATATTCACAATTGATAGGTCTGATTTTTTTTTCCCTATGCACAGCTCCCTGAGCAAGATGTAGGTAAACTTTCCAGTAGTGGATACGTACTTTTGACTAGTGTGAGTACATGCAGTGTTCATGTACATGGAATTTTTGGCAAACTTTTTTCTAACCCAGGATAAAAATAGGAAAGAAAAAAGAAAAAGAACCTATTTAAGATTTCCGTGTCGATACTACTGTTTCACAATAAGGGATTTATGACTATTCCTCAGGCTTGATGCCAGTAAGAATCTTTCCATGTCAGTGGACTTCAAGACTAATTTGCTATGATTATCAGGGAATTACTTTGTCAGACTTCCTGTTTACTCTTGCAAAGGCAGACTTGTTAATTCCAACTCATTTACTTTATATGGAATGAAAGGTGAATTCAACAAAAGTGGTCATAAGCCTCAAGCTTTTACTAGTAACAGTTGATGTGGGTTGTATACAACGTATGTATAGGATAAAACATCACAACTGTGCTTTAGAAATGTCAGAATGCTTAATTCATCAAACAAGAGCATTCTTGCACTTCAGCAAAGAAGATGCATGTAGCCAAGTGCACACTGAGCTTTTCAGCCAAAAGATACAACAGAAACATTAAATCAGAAGGTTGTCTTAACAAGGTATCTTCCAGAGACATTAGTGCAAAAGGACAGAGTGCTCCCTTAGAATTCTGAAGACATTGGTACGCAGGAAGGACAACCAAGTGCACGATGTGTATTTCAATCTGAAGATTAAAAAAGAGTGTTTATAAAAGAGAAAAAATATGAAAACTTTTAAAAGAGCGGATTAAATCCCTGCCATGTTTCAAATTACAGCTGACATGAGAAACTCAAGTTGAAATAGAAAAGGGCTATTATTTATTTATTTATTTATTTATTTATTGAGCCGGCTGGACTTATTCATCTAACTAGCCCATTTCTTTAAAATGATGATACTGTGTAATAACTGTATCCAGTATCATCTAATTAGCACTTTCTGATATTTTATAATAAATATTTTTCCAAAAATTACTTAACTTTTAAAAACTGAACATGTATCTCAGTTACATTTCATCAAAATATACACAATAGCATGTATTACATATATATGTTGTTTGATCTAGAATGTTTATTTTGAACTTCAAAGCTATTTAGAACTTCAGTGGGCAATTGCTTGCTTCAAATACTGAGACACAAGGTTGAAAAAAGAGGGGCAAGAATGTTCAATTTATTGCTTACTAAACTCATTCAAAAACTATTATATTGGTGGTACATTTCCATATACAAAGATGGATAAACAGAGATCCGTGTTTTGTAATTGGATTAGTAATCACTTCTGTTGACAAATCAATTATGTGTTTGAGCTTTAGCACATAAATTAAGGAAGCTTTTAATTTAGATGTTTAATTCTAATGCATATTAAAAGCTGTAAATAAAAACGAGATTTTAAAATTAAACTGAAATATTGGTTATGGGCCAAATTTTTATTTTTCTGGTTATTGCATTCTTCAAAAGTATGTTTACAATCATGAGCACCATGAAATATTTTTATTGAAACCTTAAAGGCATCATATTAATTCATCTTTGTTCTGTTTAGCTAGGGTTAAAACCATCTGAAGTTTGTGTTAACAAAGAATACATATTTAAGTAAACAAATTGTTTCATCCTTACTGTTCATTGTTGTTTATTTTAAAAATCTCTTTGTTTCTAAGCTGTCATGTATTACATGCTGTGAGGGAGGGCGGGGAGAAAGCACATACTAGTCTTCATTCTGAAGCAAATGGTGCTAAACCAGTTGTTATGTTAGGGATAAATTGAGAGAATGTAGGGAGAAGGTCAGAAAGGTGATATTGGTAGTTTTTCAACGTGAAATCCTTGACAGATGGTTTAAAACAGCTAATTAAAATGGCTGATAAACCACCATATACGTCCAATGACGGAGGTTTCACAACCTGTCTGGTAGTGTCTTTCAGTATTTGACAACACTCATTGTCAATTTATTTTTTCCCAAATATCTAATTGAAATTTTCCCCTGCTGCAGTTAATTACCCTTTCCTTGTTGTCTTTTCTCTGTGCATCTTCAAGAAGAGTCTAGCTTGTGTTCTTCTGTGTTCTCTTTTTAGGTAGTTGGCTGCAACAAGCCTTGGTCTACTGCAACTGTCCTTGGTCTTCTATTTTTAAGAATAAACATAGTCTTTAAGCCTCTTGTATCACATGACCCAGTCCAATAAACCTTTTGGTGCCTCACACGGAATCTTCTAGGTTGGAAGAGACCTCCAAGATCACTTAGTCCAACTTCTGACCTAACACAAACAAGTCCACCACTAAACCACATCACTAAGCTCTACATCTAAACGTCTTTTAAAGACCTCCAGGGATGGTGACTCAACCATTTCCCTGGGCAGCCCATTCCAATGCCTAACAACCCTTTCAGTAAAGAAGTTTTTCCTAATATCCAACCTAAGCCTCCCCTGGCGCGACTTTAGTCCATTCCTCCTCATCCTATCAGCTGGCACGTGGGAGAATAGACCAACCCCCACCTCTTTCTAACTAACAGGATGAAAACTAGAGACACACAATTTCTTCCAACATGCTAAAGTGTAGGGAAGTATCAGTTCTCTTACCCCGCTGCTGATGCTTTTAGTACTACAGCCCAGTATGTGTTTGGCCTTCTTTGCCACAAGGATATACCGCTGCTCCTGCTCAACATGTCCAGCACATCATTTTTTTATAAAACGATCTGCATATGTCTTACAAATACAATGGGAAGAAGATTAATATTCTATTTTAAGGAAAAGTGGAGTTCTATAGCTTACAGCAACTGTTAGCATTACTATATGTGGATGGAAAATTTCTGTACTGTTGAAGACACCATGATTGGGAAATGTAATTGAAGTAGTAAAAAGATCAGGAAAAGTACTAGAAGTATAAACAAAAGAGTGCAAAGAATGTTTTATGGTGGGAGAAATAGAGACCAGGAAAAGACAGAGAAAAGGATGTTGACAGCTACAGACACTTGAATTGTAGAGATTATCAGGCATCTTTATGTAGTTGTATACTATATTAATTATCTTCTACCATTAGGTGGTAGTATACTAGCAAATATACTAAGAATAATTAAAATTAATACATTTATTTTAGAAATGTTATATAAAATATAAAGTTGTTTACATTTTTCCCTTTTATATATTGATTTTTATTTATTATGCTATTAGTAATACCACCCATATCAGTGCTTTACTATATTCTCAGTATCCTTTTTAGTACGAAAAAAATGTTCTAGCAACTGATGGACTAGAAAAATATTATATGGTGTTTTAGTAAACTCAAAGTGATCTAAAAAAATACAGTACACGTGAGTATTTGTGGGCTAGTTGTACCATGAGCAGTGTCAGTGTAATCAAGTCCTGAAGATCAGAAGCATTCAAATTTTTAAAACAAACAAAAAACAAACAAAACATCAGGAAGTGGAAGAGTGCACTTTCAATAAATGATTCTTTGTATCATAGGAAAATCTCTAGAAAAGCATTATAAATCACTAGCTTATATTGTATGTCCACTACCACAATCTTCATGTAGTCTACTAACGTTTTCTTTATAACATAGCTTAAATTAGAGGTCTGAATAAATTGCTTTCTATTTTGCTGAAATTGAGGTGGTAAGGAATACTCTTTGTTACTCCTTGAAAATATTCAACTAAGACAAATTGAATGTCACAAAAATACTATATTTAGAGATCACCTAGTAAAGACTTCTACATTAGAGTAGAATTGGCATACCTACTGCAGTAATACTTTTTGTCTTTTGGTTTAGTCTTTTTTACCTTTGACTTCAGACTAGATGCAATCATTTGATTATAGTATTTTTTGTGAGCTCTCCATTCTTTATCCCACATCCATAAAATGTTGTAGATTTGGGCTGAGGGTAGAGTTGTTTATATTTTGCTTTTCTCTCTTTTATTAGTTGTCATCCATTGTACCACAGTTCTTTAGATGTTTCAGTTATGTAGGAACAAGGTGCATTTGCAGTGTTATTTCAGTGGCTCAGTTGTATTTATCATCTCAGCTCTGTGCACAAGTCATCTATTTTTAACTTCAGAAGCACTTTTCTTGATTTGTCATAATGTAGCTTTCTATTCTGTCTGCCTGCTTTTATATATTTCCAGACTGCTAGTGCGGTTTTATATCTGAGTAGAATTAGCGGATGTTCTGGAACACCATGGCTTGGTTTGACTTGCGTGATTATTAGTGCTTTGGTGGTGAATCAAATTCCCTGTAGCAATGTACCCATCTTGTTTCATGTTATGAATCAGAATATGCTGCTTATTTTGGTGTAATTTTTTTTTTTTTTCTTTTTCTCTCTCTCCCCCCCCCCCCCCCCCAGAAGTTTATGCCTTTTGTTCATTTGTTTGCTTCATCAGTTCAGTTGTTTGTCATGTGCAGGATCGTATGTTGCATGTTCTCATTCTTGAGAAGGTTTTAGGAGTCTTCGCTTAACTCAAAATCTTGAACTTTTTTTCATAGTTTGAATCTGAGATGTGTAGCTGAAATGATGCTGATGAAGCTGAAATAAAGCACTACGCTCAGGTAGTACAGTGATAAGGGGTACTGGATTTAAACTAAAAGAGGGTAGGTTTAGATTAGATGTGAGGAAGAAATTCTTCACTCAGAGGGTGGTGAGGCACTGGCACAGATTGCCCAGAAAAGCTGTGGATGCCCCATCCCTGGCACTGACAAAGGACAGGTTGGATGAGGCTTTGGGCAACCTGGTTTAGCTGGAGGTGTCCCTGCCCATGGCAGGAGAGTGGAAGTAAAGTGCTTCCAACTCAATAATTCTGAGATGTCTTTGTTACAGTATAGAAATCCACCTTTTAAGATGTTTCTATTATGAGGAACTCAGCTGCCTCATGTTCATTGTGTTTATCTTGAAACGGTAAAAATCCAGCTTTCAACCTCTGTAAGGGAGGAGTCAGGGAACAGCAAACTTCTCAGACTATATACTGGCTTTATGTATTAAGTGTATAAAGTACAGCTCCAAAGAAAATGTATAATAAAAACAGAACTGCCAGACTAGATTTAGAACTCTAATTGAAAATGATAATCTTGTCATGTTGCCCATTTGGGGAAAAAAGTAAGAAAAAGCATACCAGTTTTATTGGACGCATGCTACTAAATGTGTCTGATGGAATGGAAAAAGAAATAGTCAAAGAATTTGTTAAAAACTATTAAGTTAGTTACTATTAAGTAACTATCCTGAAGTTTTGAACTGGAATGAATGTAGTATTTGTTTCAAGATAACGTAAATTAGTTTTGAAATTAAAGAGTTATTTCAGATTATGTTCAGAGCACACTTGTATTTCTATTCTATACAAACAGTTCTGTTCCCAGAATTTGACATAGTTGATATGGTATTTTCTGTCTTATCTCATCTGGTCCATATCCTGCCTTGAAAATCCTTAGCTAGTTGTAATTCCTCAAACAACTCTAGCATCAGTATAGAATCAGAGAATGTCCTCAGTTGGAAGGGACCCACAAAGATGATTGAGGCCAACTCCTGTCTCTGAACAGGACCACCCAAAAATCTGAAAGCAATGTCCAAATGCTTCTTGAACTATGGCAGGCTTGGTGCTGTGACCACTTCCTTGTGGAGCTTGCTCCAGTGCCCAATGACCCTCTCAGTGAAGAACTTTCTTCCTAAATTCTAGCTGGAAGCTCCCCTCTAGCTGTAGTATATGTGACAGTTTCATTAATATTCATTAAAAAAAAAATACATGTATTACTACTCTCTAATTTATACTCTGTCATTTAGTCTCTTTATGGTATCTCAAAAGTATAACTGTGCTTTGAAAAGCCTACTTATTTTTTAGTTTGTTTAATAAAGTTTTGGTTTTCAGCTTTGCTTTAAAAACATTCCCCCTCTCTTAGCTCACAGTCTAAACCTCTCTACACAAAATCTAGAATTACCTGCAAGAAGCATTTTGCAACACATTAAATGATTCCTTTAGTCAAAGTACACTGAGTACTGATTCACAGCATATCTCACATTCTATAGTGTCTTGTTTCACTTTTTACTTTCAAAAGAAAATTTTCTGTAGACCACATGCCAGACTCAAATTTTGGTTAACTGCACAATGTCTTCTGTACATAATTTTATTTAACTGACCTGTGCTACTTTCTTCTTCTTTATTTTTTTCTTTTTTTTTTTTTTTTTTTTTTTAAATAAAATTTATTGTATAACTATTATTTAAGGATTTTAAATGTTGCTCCTATGTGCAGCCTTGCCCCACATAGGAAAGTTAAATTGTGCTCATGCAACAGTAATAGACTTTTCTGATCAATTGTATTCCCCCTGGAATTTTATTGTGAACTGTGTCCTTTGAAGGATGGTTATGGTTAGGCAATCTGGAAATTAATATCTAGCTTGCTGCAGGCTGTTTGAATGTTAAGCAGTATTTTGATAGAAAGTGTGCAACAAATCTTTTTCAGGAGTTTTTCTTGTGTGGTTCTTATTTTAAAGAAAAAAATGAAAACAATCATGATCTACAAACTTTTTATTTTCATTATCATATTTAAGCTAGTTAATTTTTTCTGTTTGTCTTCAAATTAAAATGATCTTTTTTTATAAAAGCAGAATCCACGGAATGATAAACTGTGCAATGCAAATTGAGTTAAAATTGTAAAAAGGCATTGTGTGAAACAAATAAGGTTGTACAATTTTATACGAATGCATTTTGCTCAGAGAGGTGATGAAGTCTCCCTCCTTGGTGATATTCCATACTCATCTCGTCACAGTGCCTAGGCTTGGGCAGGACCGGACAACTTACAGAAGTCCTTTCCAACCTCAACGATGCTGTGATTTTTTTTTTTTTCTTGTAGTTCTTTCATTGCTACTAGGTGCCAGAACACCAGAATGCTTCTTTGCTGGTCTTTCCATCCTTTCTAGGTGGTAAATGAATCTGATTATTACCAGTTTTGGATTCATATTTGTATATGTATTTTGTGATACTTGGTATAATTTCATGTAAAAACATCATCTGAAAAGAAAAGAAAGCAGATGCCTAAATTCCAAATTCCCAAAATCTAGATCTCTTAAATGCAGCTCATATGTGTTTGACAGTGCTCTTGTTACAATTTCTGCTTGACCTGGATGCTGAATGTGATTTGGAAGCAATTCATCACTCAATAGTAGTACAGCACATCATCATCAGTAACATGGCTGTAACGGCTAGCTCAGAGTTCTCAGCAGTACTTACTTTTGCCTGATGCTGTGTCACTTAGAATGCAAAGGTGCCTCAGTTACCTAGAAGAATGGACTTCCAAAAACATCTGCCTCTGCTTTCTTTTCATATTTTTAGGAACATGGTTTTGGCATATTATTGGTCTTGAATTTCATTTCTGGACACCTAGTTCTATAAATCTTTCAGGTCATCATAGATGTTGGGGGATGGTTTTGGTTGTTTGTTTTTTTTTTTTTTTCCCCAAGCATTGGGTATGGGAGTGCATTATGTCACCTCTGCCTTTTTGGAGGTAAAGCACTAACAGTTGGAAAAAGGTGATGCTGAGCATTACTGCAGCTGTGTGGCATTTGGGGATATGATTCCCAAATGGTCTTAGGCAACCTAGGCAAGAGCAGCATGTTCTAATAGTCCATTCTGTTTCCAGTGTGGTTTTTTTGTTGTTGTTGTTTTGTTTTTCGTTTTTTTTTTTTTTTTTTTAAATCCCATCCTAGGTGATTAGATAGTGTTTTAAACACTTTTAATTAGAAATACTTTTAGGACTCTTAATTCTTATTTATGGGGTATAGATTGCAATACTTCATTCTCTCTTGCTTCTCTCTGGCATTCATTGATGGTCAAGGGATGTTCATACAAAGAACTGGGAGACAACATAGCTTTAAGGTAGTTCACTTTCTGAGAAGTGTTTCTAAATAGACATCTAAACTGCTTTTTTTTTTTTTTTTTTTTTTTTTTTTTCTGTGACCTGTGTTTAAAAACAAAGTTTGAATTCTGGCAAGAACAGGTAGATATTATTTTTTTCCTCGCACCTTTTATAATCCTGTTGTTTTGTATCCTGTAGTTAAGGAAGAGTGTAAAATTGCCAGCATTTAATAATAAAGTAGAAAGGAAATAGAAACAGAAAAAGTAATAGAGCCAGGAGACAAGGAACAGCACTGAAGAAAGCACCGCATAACAACAAAATAAATTATACCTAGTGCATTATTATTGTGCATTATAAATTGTTCCAATTCAACGTGCTTTCTTGTGGATGAGGCAATTCATTATATGAAAAACATAAATCTGTCTCACTTCACAAGTCACCTCACACCAATTTTACCTCAGTAGGTTTCCACTGCCCTTTTTGGAATTATTCACAATGTACATAAATGTAAATGAGGATACAATCAGACCTTGTGACTTGAGTCCTGATCTTCTAGAGTGAAGCTATCTGCAAACTTGAGAACACAGGCAGAATAATAATCATCTATTTTGGATGCAGTTTTGTAATGTCTCAGGTTTAAAGAGGAGAGGATCAAACAGTCACTGCACTGTACTCTGATAAATCTGAAGGCACAGACATTATTGCAATCTATCAGCATCTAAGCTCAAACTGTTCTAGCAGGCTGGAGAATAAAATTGTTAGAAAATAAACAGCAACAAATTCCGCTGTTTGTCCTATGAAGCCTTGTATAAAAAAGTGATGGTTATAACTATTACATAGTTTAATTGGTCAGAAAGTCTGCACATGAAGGCTTTTTACTGCATACTTTGTATAACACTTAATACAAAGGATCTGGCAGATTCTGATTCTGCCTGAAAGCGCAATAATATACTAGTAGTAATGGTGTATATTACATAGGGATAGCACTGATTCTGTATAATATTAGCAATAAATTTGAGTTTATATATAGGTTTTGTTTCTTCCTATTTACTTTACATTTGTTAGGAAATTTTATTTTAAAAACATTTCTTATGGTTTTTAGTTTTTTGCGTACAGACACCAGAAAATGGTAGTAATTAAAAGATGAGAAACAGAGTTTGTCTGGGTTCTGTGTAGGATCAACTTTTTGTAAATATAACCCTTGTGTTATGAGCTCCATTGCCAGTGAAAATCAATAAAAACAATTTCCATCTCTGTTCATGATCCACTCTTTATACTGGTTTCTCGTTCTCATTTTCTGGATCCACTTTATCAAAATGCTACAGGGCCCAGACAAAATGAAACAGTTTGTTTATTCATTTTTCCCCTCTGACTGAGTTCATTGCACCCAATTTCTGTTTTTAATTGTAAATGTCTTTGTGCTTCTTTGAGAATGCAACATAAAAGAAAAATGTATATATTCTTTCCTAGGTTGAGAGATTAAGAATGTCAACAGCTGGTGCTCATCTTTGTGGTGTAGATTTCAAGCTTTTGAGCTCTGGGTCATAAGAGTCAAAAAATGAGGTTAAGTCAGGGCCTGCATACTTACGAGGTTCAGAGAGTACATTTCTCTGACTTTCTGAAGGGAGATAGATGTGCTGTTATGACAGATAAATAGATGCTAAAAAACTGCATTAGCTGTAGATGTTTATGAGCTAACAGTAAAAGCTTGAAAATACATTCACAAGACCTGCTTGCAGGAAAAGTGCTAAAACCCTATGAAGTATTTTGCATGGTTTTAAATGTTTCCATATTTATTATTATTTTTAATAAGCTTATGTGTCTTGTCTAGATTTTTTTTTCTCTTTCACATCATTTGTTCATAATGGTTGTTGTATATTTCTCTTGGAGGTGATAGTGTTCTTGAAAAAAATATATTTAAAGAAAAATCAGAAACAAAATTTCTTGAGGGAACAAGATGTGTGTTTGTGTATGTTAGACATACAACTTTTGTATATATAACATATGTATATATACATGAAGATACTTGGCAGTAACACAAGACTGCTCACATGCTGAATCTGTCAACTGGAGCTTCCTACAAAAAATCAGGGTGTAAGGAAAGCTAGAAATTGATGACCATTTCATCATTTTCAGTTGTCTTGTGTTTAAACACAAGTGGCCGTGTTCTGCTCATAACCATTTTTATTCATACATGTTCCAGTTGACTGTTTTTTTTTGTAAGTCATCGTGCTACCCAGGAAAGATGTGCTCTGGAGCAGAATTAACTGTGTTTGTTGTGAATGTGCCATGTTTGGTGAGAATGTGGAAGATTATCTAGAGTTTTGACTTCAACAGGAAGGAATCTACCCTGTGCTCAGGCATGTAATTTCTCATCTCCATTTGAGAAGGTGTGTTTTCCGTAACGCATAGAGTTGCTCAGTAGGGTAGAAGAAATTGAAATAAAGAACTGGTATCAAATAAAGAGATGAAATATAGTTGGGGAGGAAGATTAGGTGATGCTATTTGGTGTAAACTAAATTTAAATGATAATAAGATGCCTTGCCTTCTAGAAAAGAAGTCCTTTGTTGTTAGTTGGGTGCTCATTATAAAAATAAATTTGAAAATGATATTAGTAAAGAAAATAAAATAGCATTTAAATAGTGTTAGTAGAAAAAGAAGGAAAAAAAAAAAAAAACAGCAGTTGAAATTGGCTTCCTTTTTTAAATAAGGAAAACAATTAACATCAACAATAATTCCATAATTAAAATTTTTCCTTTGTGTGTGTTTCCTATGTGTTTATCTCAGCATCTTTTGAAACGGAAAGTTCTCTCTGTAATCAATCAGTTAAATGCAGAGAGAAAATAATTGCTTCACATTATGAGAGCCAAAATTTCTAGTTATAGAAAGAGTGCTAAATAACAGAGGTCACATCCTCTGGTGATATTCTGTGGGGACAGTAAGTCACAAGCAGATTTCATTGACACCTCAGTGAGAAACACTGCACAAGCTATGAAGTTTCCTAGATTTCTGTGGGGATTCTTTACAGTAAATGTCGACTTTTTATTGACAGTCACATCAAATGTATAATGGAAGTATAAACCTACAGAGGAAAAAAGGAAACTGTTCTTGAAACTCGGTGTTACCTAGTCTGGATAAGAAATAAGTATTGGAATTCTGCTCTAAGTAATTAAAAAAAAAATTTAATCCTTACATGGTCCTTTTGTCTGTTTACTAAAAATTAATGCCCATGTCTGCAACTGCTCACTGTCCTTTCCACCCCCTCCCTCTGGCTTCCCCTCCAATATTCTTTGCCTTTGTATTCTTTTCCCAGGTGAAGAAAAATTATTTTCCTGGTTTTCCACCACCACACACAAAAAAAAAAAAAAAAAAAAAATCAAGTGTTAACAGTTTGGGAAGTGTTCTGTGAGCTTAGAGTACAAGGGGGGTATGTCCCTTAGATGTGTAAGGGATGTGCTGCACAGGACAGGTAACATCTGCTACCAAGCTGAGGTAACACTTACTGCCCGCTATGTAATGACACAGCAGATGAAAACCTCCCTGTTTCCTTTGCCTCCTTCCTCCACTGCCTTCCTTTTCCCTGGAGGCCCTGGGTGAGCAAACATGGTGCAACATGCTGCTGTTCTTGCTGCGTGCATGGCCAACCTCCCACCCTGGAGTCTATTAACTCCTGATAATGACAAACACAAGTGGAAGCTAGTGATTGACGATACTCAGCACCTGCCCCATCTGCTAGGCAGATGGTCAAATGTATGAATTTATTACTGCATTGATAAAGGACTTGCTCTGTAGGTAGTAAGCTACAGATGGCAAGGTGGGGAAAAGGTGAAGGGACAACATCAGCACCAAGAGATACTAATGTTTGCCTTTTCCTTTCTTTCCTACACCCCGTAATTCCTCTAGTGTTTTTTGTTTTTGTTTTTGTTTTTTTTTTGCATGGTATTTTTTGCATGGTCTCTCTTTTTTTTTTCATCAGAGTGTTTGCTTATTTTGCCCCCTCTCCTCCTTTAATCTCAGTGCCTCATAATGAACTTCAGCTCCTTAATAATAAATAAATAAATAAATAAATAAAAAGCTTGAAAAAAGTTTGAAATTGAAAAAGTGGTATCACCTGTTTGTTTTCATTTGTATATATTACCTTTGCATTTCAGCAAAGGAGAAACGTCTGAACATTGAGAGTTGATTGGCCCATTCTTACATTTTTTTGTTACTTTTGAGATATGCAGATAATGTTTACAAAGTAAGTAAGGAAGAAAAGTTGGCAGAGGGACTCAGGTCATGCCATAGGGAGTAAATGAAGCATTGTTTTTACTCCATGGGGCAATCCTTGAGCTGCTGGATCTGCTTCTTAGTGGAACACTGCAAAACAGACACAGTAGGGGGGAAGAAACTAAGCCTTATACAATACTAAATGATTTTCAGACATGCAAATCTGTAGATGCTGTGCCCATTAATGAGATGTTTGGTATTTAAAATTCCTTTCTTTCATGAAGTTACGCCTTTGTGCATAGACATCCATGTTTTGTCCTCTTATTTATGCTGAAATAAATCAAGAGATGCATATTTATAGTTCTCATGAAGTTTATTAACAACAATTGCTTTACTATAATAATATTAATAATAAGACTGACATGTGGAGATGGCAAAATATTATAGATGTGGTTTTCAGACAGGTTGATTTCATGGTTAAGACTTCCAAAAATTTGGATAACCAAATGAGTGACTGGATTTCTAAAAGTTCATTAATTATCAGTTTTTTGCTTGTCGGATCACATTAATATAGTCAAAATATGAAAATCAGATAATATGATAAACAAATTTAATAACTGGATGGCTAGCGATAGTGATTCTGTTAGCAACTTCTATTTGCCTGCGATATGCTATTCACTGGTAATAGAGCAGCATTTTGTTTTTCTCCTGTTACTTAAATGCTGGATATTGGACAGAATAAAAAGCAACATTTATGCACAAAGGTGATGGATATGTCCAACAAAGGTAACATCTCATGTCTGAAGGAGCAGAATGTTGTAAATAGAGTGTACTGTGTTGTACATTGCTTTCAAAGGAAAACTGTTCTTGCTGCTACCCATGCTGATAGTACATGCAGTTGATGGCAGCATGCAAATGCACTAGACTATGGGGCAACTGACCTTCCTCCAAGTAAGCACAACTTTACTAGTCAAGAATCCTCCTTGCAAGTCAGGTTGTGTAAGCAAGAACTCATCTCAAGACTGGAGTTTGGCTGCTCACTTAGTTTATGAGCAATATTGTGTGTATGTAGCATGTTGGTTTTCCAGTTCTGTACTCTCAAAACCTATCCCCAGCCTTGCATTTGTGTACAAATTAATACACACCAAAAAAAAAAAAAAAAAAAGTAGCAATAAACTTATGGAATGTAAATTACTGTGTTTTTCTTATTTATTTTTTTAAATATTATATCATGATTTATAAAGTATCATTGAAAACATTGAAAACACAGAGTTTGGAGTTTGTTATGCTTAATGAATCATCTGTAAAATCTGAATTTTCATAGGATTACAAAATAATTACAAAAGTAACGAAGATACAGGGGACCTATTAAACACAAAGGCTGCTTTGTTTATATTTGTTTTACAGTTTCCTGGCAAAAGAAAAGCTTTGAGTATGTCACAGTTAATTTAAGAACTGAACAAATGAGCTACAGCTCTACCTAATGTCCAGTATGTTTCTCTGGTTCCAGATACACTTCAACATGTATTTGTCTGTCAAAGTGAGCTATTGATCTATCACACTAACAAAATCAGTCAGCAATGTAATATTTGAGCTGTTTCATTAAATTGAAATGGCCTTAAGTATTTAGACAGACATCTGATGATTAATGCTTTTCAAACAAGTTGGGGAATGTTCTTTGTGTTCATTGATCATATAAGATACAATACAGGCTGTCTTCCTGTTTAAATTAGGAGTCACTGCAGAATGTGCTTCTCTATTAGTGGAAGGGAAATTTTAGAGTTTCCAAGGACTTTGTGTACCCAGAAATACTTGTAGACATGCACATAAGGTGGCTGCTGTGTATTGCATGAGAATAGATTTTCCACAGTAAGCTAACATATAAGTGGGCATTTTAGATACAAATATTTATACACAAAAGATACTGGTTGTTTGTAACTAGCCTAGTGACAGTAAAATGTTAATATTTTAAGTAATGCCTGTAAAAAATGAAAACTACTGAAAAACTATGCAAATACATTTCACATCCATGTATCTTGAAATTGGAATCTCTAGGTGCTAGTCAGTAGACAAAAAACAAAAAAAAACAAACAAAAAAGCCTCAAATCAGCAATCCTAAATGGAGTTTCCATTATTGCAAGCTCAAAGAGAAAGAAAAACAGCTTAAAGAAAGAGAATTATGCAGCATTTAGCTGAGCTTGTATTAAGTGCTATAGGTATCTTCAATCTCAACCTTTGCCTCAGAGAGAAGCCTAGTTCTGTTGAAGCAAGTTCAGAAACCTCTATTCAAATTTGCTTTCAGAGGTTTGTTCTGCTGGGATTGTAAATGGATTTGGCATAAGAGGAGTAATTCAAAGCCTGTTCACAGGTAGAATTGTTTTAGATTCTTACAGAGAGAAAACTTACCTCTGTTTTCTTGATAGAAAAGCATTACAAAAACTTAATGTGAATCAGCTTGGAGCAAATTGTCTATCCAGCCCTAAGACGACTGTCACTTCTCACTGAAAATATGTTTAATGGCATTAAGTAGGTGGTAGTGGCTTTTCCTTATTTATGAGCAGGATGATATATTGATTATCTGAAATGAAATTTATATAGGCATATAGGGTAAGTCATTAGGTATAGGCATAGGGTAAGTCCTGGCTGACCAGGAACATTCTAATGGAGATTAGGCGGAAACAGAGAGTGTTTCGCTACTGGAAGGAGGGCCAGGTATCATGGAAAGAATACAGGGATGCTGTTCGTGTTTGTAGGGAGAAAATTCGTGTGACCAAAGCACACCTAGAGTTGAAGCTGGCTGTGTCTGTGAGAGAAAATAAAAAGGGTTTTTTTAGATATGTGAATGGAAAAAGGAGAACTAAAGAATACATAGGGCCGCTCCTTGATAGGGAAGGTCTCCTACAGACAATGACATAGGCAAAGCAGAGACGCTTAACGCCTTCTTTGCCTCTGTCTTCAATGCCGATGATGGGCTTCGGGACCCAGGGTGCCCTGAGTTGGAGGACAGGGACGGTGGGGATGACAAACTCCCAACCGACCCTGAACGTGTGCGGGATTTGCTACTCCACCTGGATCCCTACAAGTCCATGGGTCCGGATGGGATTCATCCCCGGGTGCTGAAAGAGCTGGCAGACGTCATCGCGGAACCTCTCTCAATTATTTTTCAACGATCCTGGGAATTTGGAGAGGTCCCGGTAGACTGGAAGCTGGCAAATGTTGTGCCGATTTTCAAGAAGGGTCAGAAAGAAGACCCTAGCAATTACAGGCCTGTCAGTCTCACGTCAGTGCCTGGTAAAATCATGGAGAAGATGGTTCTCGAACTTATTGAGGCGCACCTGGGGGACAAAGCAGTCATTGGTCCCAGCCAGCATGGGTTTGTGAAGGGTAGGTCCTGCCTAACTAACCTGATTACCTTTTATGATAAGATCACCCGTATGGTGGACCAAGGGAAACCAGCTGATGTGATTTTTTTGGACTTCAGCAAGGCTTTTGACACGGTTTCCCATAGGATCCTACTGGACAAAATGTCCACCATACAGCTAAATAAAAACATCATACGATGGGTGAGCAATTGGCTAACGGGCAGGGCCCAAAGGGTTATGGTAAATGGGGCTGCGTCAGGCTGGCGGGTGGTCACCAGTGGGGTCCCTCAAGGCTCCATTTTAGGGCCGGTACTTTTCAATATTTTTATAAACGATCTGGATGTAGGAATAGAAGGTATTTTGAGCAAGTTTGCTGATGACACCAAACTTGGAGGAGTTGTGGACTCAAATGAGGGCGTAAAGGCCTTGCAGAGGGATCTGGATAGGTTGGAGATCTGGGCGATCACCAACCGCATGAAGTTCAATAAGAGCAAGTGCCGGGTCCTGCACCTGGGACGGGGAAACCCTGGCTGCACGTACAGACTGGGTGATGAGACGCTGGAGAGCAGCCTAGAAGAGAGGGATCTGGGGGTCGTGGTAGACAGCAAGTTGAATATGAGCCAGCAGTGTGCCCTGGCAGCCAGGAGGGCCAACCGTGTCCTGGGGTGCATCAAGCACGGCATCGCTAGTAGGTCAAGGGAGGTGATTGTCCCGCTCTACTCTGCGCTGGTGCGGCCTCACCTCAAGTACTGTGTGCAGTTCTGGGCACCACAGTATAAAAAGGACATGAAACTGTTGGAGAGTGTCCAGAGGAGGGCTACGAAGATGGTGAAAGGCCTGGAGGGGAAGACGTACGAAGAACGGCTGAGGTCACTGGGCCTGTTCAGCCTGGAGAAGAGGAGGCTGAGGGGAGACCTCATCACAGTCTACAACTTCCTCATAAGGGGGTGTCGAGAGGCAGGAGACCTTTTCTCCATTAACACCAGTGACAGGACCCGCGGGAACAGGGTTAAGCTGAGGCAGGGGAAATTTAGGCTTGACATCAGGAGGGGGTTCTTCACAGAGAGGGTGGTTGCACACTGGAACAGGCTCCCCAGGGAAGTGGTCACTGCACCGAGCCTGTCTGAATTTAAGAAGAGATTGGACTGTGCACTTAGTCACATGGTCTGAACTTTTGGGTAGACCTGTGCGGTGTCAAGAGTTGGACTTGATGATCCTTAAGGGTCCCTTCCAACTCAGGATATTCTATGATTCTATGATTCTCTGATTATTATTTGGTGTGGTAAGACACAAGCTTTATGGAAAGAAAAAAACCCTCTTGCACAGTAGTTGTTGACAGTCATTGATTAGTTACAAAACTGGTCACAGCCATGACAGTATCAAGCTATAATTACTTTTACCAGCACAGAAAATAGCCCTGACATTCCAGGAGTCTGCAGGTAAATCTTGGTACTTCATACTCTGCAGATGAAGGACTAGCAATCAGTTTATTCTAAATTAAAGAATACTATGGATCTTGTGTCATAATTTAGTTTACTGCAGTTATCAAACTACCTTGTTTCAAACTATATCTTTTTCCATTGCACTTAAGCTAAAAACCTGAATGAATTTTAAAGCTAAAAAGCTGAATGGGTTTTAAAGCTATAAATTCTTTTTTATAGCTATAAATTTTTTAAAGCTATAAATTTTACAGCTATGAAATTCATTCAGGTTTTTGAACTTTTTAATGTTCATTGAGGGTTGCAGAATGCTGTTTCCAGATTTTTTTTTTTTTCTGTCTATAATTATACATGTGCCAGGTGACACTCAGTTTTGAATTTTGAAAGAATGGTCTATTAACAGGAAGTATGCAGAGCCTTTAAATTTAAGTTTTTGTTTTTATTCTTTTTAACCCATTGAGTTATCCTTATGTCTATGATTAGTAATGCAGCTAATTCAATATCTTGACTATGCCTACCAGATTTTACATTCATGCACATGCATGAATGTGTTTATACTTGTTGGCGGGTTGATTCACAATGTTAATTAACACAAAACCATAAGCAACTTTATTTACTGTCTTATAACAAGTAAAACAATAATTGTTCTATAGATAGTGAACTTCTCTTTAATTTGTTGTTTACGTTTTTACAATTGTGGCAGTTGATTTTGTAAGCGGTTACCAATGGGATAGCAGAACATCTTGTAAGAACAGCTTCCAAATAAAGGAAATTGGATTAGCTTTTTTGAATAGGTGCTTTTAGAATGTGAGTTGATTTCCTCTTTTTAATAGTGGCAGATGACATGGTGACAGTAGCATATGTGTGTGTAGACGGTCTTTAATTATGACCTGAAAAAATATCTAAAGCCTTTAATGGTAGATGAGAGAGAATGGTCCAGAGTCCTGAGTAAACTGTTTACCAATAAAGACTCAACAATATAATTGTTTAAGGACGTTCATACCAGTGTTTTTAAGTTTTTAATGTTCTGATGGATAAATTAATGTTAATACATAATAATTAATACATTTAATTCTCAACAGTATACCACAGTGACTTGACCATGGTTTCAAATACCAAGCTCTAGACAGACATCTAACTAAAGAATGCTCTTTCATCTAGCAGGATAAAGTTATATTGTAATGCAGTGATTGGAAACTTAAGGAAAATATATTCAAATGAGAAAATAAACATATTCAAAATAAGAAATATATTCAAAATGAGAAATAAATTTTCTCATCCAGAAGGTCAGCTAATCATTGTAACTCTTGTTCTGGAGACTTAGATTTCTACCCCTTGAAGTCTAACTCAGTCTGAAGTGCTTTTATTTACAGAAGTAATGTGCTTTATTCAGCATTGCTTGTCAAACACACACACGCTCCAAGGGGGAGAAAGTCAAGGAAGATTTAAAATCCTGTTCTGCTTTACCCTTTGGCAGACATAATAACACTGTAGAATACCTTTTTGTCTCCCAGACTTTCTTATTCCATGTCCTGTAACTACTGCAATAGGTATATATTTTGATGTGTCTAATGAATTTTTATCTCTCATCTCCTACTCTCATACATTTCTTCTTGATGCTATGTTGATTGAAAGAATTCTTAGTAGGGTGAAAAGGAAGGACTAGGTACGTAAGACATGAGAATGAGCAAAAATTGTTTGCTTATTAGAGATCAGGGTGAGCACCATTTCTGTTCCCAGTGAAAGACTGAGAATAAGCCATCTGCCAAGAATAAGTGTCATTATTTGCTGGTTTTGTATTACTAAAGAAATACCATACCATTCTCAGTTTGATTCTTATAGCTTCTGAGATATAGAGGCTTTGAGAGTAGCCTCTGTTGGATCACTCATGTCTGGAGAAGGTATTTCAGACACTGCCAGCCCTTTAAAGTGCCACACTTAGATTACTAGACCCTCATATATGTGATAGCAAACATGATGAGAGATCATGAATAGCAGTGATGGAGTCTGAATACTATTTAACAGTCTGTGAATCTGCTCCTGGGAATAAGCATAGCAGTATCTGTCTCTTAAGCAGTAATTGAGGTGCATGCTTTTTCTTTGGATTTGTATTTAGAGACCTGTACCCTTATAACTAAGCAGTATGAATTTGTTCATATTTAGAAAACCGTCTATATTATTTTTTACAATAATATATAGATATAGGCATAGCAAAATGGAGTGGTAAATATTTTGGGGAACATGATAGTAAACAAGTTGCTGAGGAAAAGCACATGTTTTTGGTGGGGTTTACCTACCAACTGCAAAAGAAATAATTATTTCTCTTCTAGAAAATTAATTTGTGAGTACTGTTTTTAGGCTACTGAAACCTGAAGTTTCTTTTCTTGTCTTTCAGTAAAATAGATGTCTGAGTAAATGAAAAGTTCGTGTGCTTCACTGTTTTCCTTTAAAAATTTAGATAAACTTCAATATATCTATTTCATTGATGAAACAAATTATATAAACTGTTGTTTAATTTGTGAGGAATGCCATTGTATTTACCTTTTCAAAATGTAAGACTTATTTGCAAAGTTAAGCTTATTATTCTGAAACTGAGCTATTTGATAAAAATAAACTCCACTAATAATGTTATTTCATAAGCTTTTTTGATTATTTTTTTTTTAAATAACTACAATGAACTAAACAAATTAAAATAACTAAAATAACTAAAAGTCTGTTCCTGAAAACTTTTTAACATATCGAGTAAACGAACCATAACAAATTTTCAGGTACTGTAGAAAAAGATCTCTATGTTGGCATGGATTTTAACGTGAATTTTTTAGAACTACAAGCTGCTCAGGAAATGATCCTCTCAAATAACTCAGTAACATATAAATTAAACCACTCAGACAATTTCATTGAGGGTTCTATTATGATTACTGAACCTGTACTTATTGGTACAATTTCCATGCAAAATGGAACATCTTTTGGAACATCTTTTGACAAAGCACAGGTATATTAAGCTTTTGCCCAAAGTATCCAGATACCACTTCTAATGTTAAAATGCATAGATAGAAACTGGGTTTGTCAGAAGTTTAACAACTTAAATTGCACAGTTTAAACAAGTTGTAATAAAGTTTGTTTTTGTAGTAGTATTGCACAAACTCGATCCTGTCAAGACAGCTTATATCTATACCTACTGCCTTAGGCTTGTACTGCAGAAAAAATGTATTGCTGCATGACATGGCAAATGATAAAATCTCCAAAATACTTCTACAGACTGTGTGACTACAAAATCAGGTTAAATTCATATTGTCATATCCTTGTCTGTAAAGAGCTGAGGAGGGAATAAAAGTGAGCCAATTTGATAGAAAAACTTGGCTTTCACTTCACAACACTAATCTATTTTTCAGAAATGTAATATTTGCCAAGCTAGATGACCATCATGAGTGTTACCATATCTATCTGCCACATTTACTCAAAATGTGTGATGGCTGTGAATGTTATTGGACAACATGCTACTTGGATGTAAATTAATTTAAATACTGGTGTCTTTTTATTAAAATCATCATATATATTGACTCCAGTGGAATGAAAAGAAGGATTTATAGGTAGTGGTACTGCACAAATGAACTGTGTAGTGGATTATCACTTTATTTTTCCCTCCATATAAAGGTCCTTGCAGAATGAATCTAATGACTAATGTGTAGCTTGTTCTTTTATTATTATTATTATTATTAATTTTTTTTCCCCTCATATAGGCACTTAGAGTATTTCTGACACTAAAACAATTCTTTTAACTGCAACTGTGGTTTGTTTTTAAATAAGTGAGCTCTATACTGATTTAAAAAAAAATTAAAACATGAATATCTGATAGCTAGAAGCTAAAGTTGGCAGAGATGTTTTGTTTCATTCAGTATTAACAATTGAAATATGCACTTAAAAGGAGCATTATTTTAACAACTGGTGATCATTTAAAATTGTATTTCCTGAAACACTACTATGTTGGTATTTAATGGGATGTGGTTTTTTTCATCTTTGCTGATTATGATTTTTTCATCATATTGATGATTGTGAGGTCAATTTATCTAATAAAACTGTAGGTTAATATATAGCCCTTTTTGGATGTATTTTGCTTAGGCAAATATGCAAGATGCACATTTCTTTTTATGCAATATTTCTTTTTATAACGTATATCAAACAATGTACTGCTCAAATAGAAGTTTACCAAAGGGTCCATCTGTTTTTAGAACTTGGGGAGGGGAGGGGGAAGAGATTGGGGAGGTTTACTGACTTGTTCTTTATAATTTCTTTATTGGAAAAAAAAAAAAAAAAGGGTTTTAATTCTCAAAACTTTATTTTCTTTGTTCTCCCTTTACTATTACGAATGAAGAGGCATAATCTTTCTCCTATTTTTAAAAAATGATTACTTGTGTAGATAGTGAGAGTATGAAACTGCAGTAAGTAGTAAGTTATAGGAGATTGCTTACTTTGTGCCAGTGTGTTTCATTCCAAGGGTCTCTAGAAATACAGGTTCAGATCAAATAAAACCTAATCATTTTTTGTAAAAATCAGGATAAATTTGAATACTTCTTGAGATTAATAAAATAAATACTCCTCTCATTCTCTCTTTTTCTTCTCTGAATTTCCTGACTTGGATTACAATAAGTAATTGAAAGGGTAACATGAAAATTATTCTAATGTTTTCCAAACAAAACCCTTTCAGACTGAAAATCAAAGTGATAGAATGATATTAATAGATGAAATTGAGGAGAGATTCATTCCAGCTTCTTGACTGTCTTTTTTGAAGAAACTTGATCTTGTGGCCTAACTATAGGAAAAATTCCTCCTTCAAACTACTTCAAGTTGTTCTATATAATTATCACGGATTTAATTGGGAATGACTTAGCCCTCCTCTCCAGCTCCTCAGGTAGTAGAAAGACCTAAAAGAAGTCTCTGTTCCAATTACTGAAGTCACTATTCATTTTTACTCCCAAATTATTAATGATCTATAGTTAGTCTGAGTTTGTCTTCTGCTTTTTCTTCCATTATTTTATGGCTAGTGTAAGTATGAGCAGTATGAGTCTGTTTTTTGTAGACTTTTACTTATATTCTGATTATTTTTTTTCTGAAATCCCAAATGAACAGAAAGAATGCAGTATTTGTGTGCCCTAAATAGCCTAGAAATTCTTAAATTTGCATGAAAACACAAAATACCTGAATGTCCCAATGTCCTTTTAAAAATACAGGGCTAGATCCAAAAAGAAATTCAGGCAAGAGTATAGTTCACTAGTTTTTATGTAGCTTGTCGCAGAGAGCTCACTGTACATTAACCAGGAAATATTTAGCTTCCCAGAGTGTGATAATTACAATCCAACACAAATAGCAGAAACTGTGTTTTTATTACTGAGGTTTGGGAGACACGGGATTGAGATGCCTTTCTCCAGTAAGTTTTCATAGGCTTGAGTATCTTCTTTAAAGAAGTCACTAATGAATGAACTTAAGTTCATTGTTCAAGAGGCAACTGTCTGTTTTTTTTTTTTCTTTTTGTACATTTTTTATTATTTTTAATGTATGGTCAGGGAGAAGCTGTTGCTATCTCCTGTTATTCCATTCAGAATACTGGCAGCCTGTGTTCACTTCTCTTTCTGATTTTGTGACTTACAAATTCTCTGGAGCATCACTAGAAGACTGGTTATAGAATATACTTATGTGGAATAGTTTCTTCTGCTACATCTCTTCTGTAAGTCTGAGAATAATTCATGTAGTTCAGAAATGGAATATCACATGTTGCTGTAGTTAAGGATGCTCACTGTGAGAGGAAAAAAAAGGTTATAGCTTGAAACCCCATTTCAATATGTACTGCATTGTTTTTCGTAAGTCTAAGAGTATCTTGACTAGTAAGTTATAGAGGAGCTATAAAGCCATACATTTATTCCCACCTGGACAGGGGGGAGGGAACAATAAATATTATTTTATGCAATGCAGAACATTCATCAGGTAGGAATATGTGTGTGCCCAAATACTGGAAAACAGTTCTGTATCTTGAGGAGAGAGAGTATGGAACTGTATGTGGTTTTCCAGTGTTACCGATAAGCATTAAAAACACAGAATTATACAGTGAAATGTGCACAGCTCCACCATCACTTTCTTTAGCTGCAGATATGCTCTGAAAAGACCCTGATCATGCTTTATAGTCACTATAGATAAATACAAATAAATATAAAATGTTCCAGTAATTATGTGACTATTTAGTGTGTCTATATCAAGGGAAGTGATTGTCCTGCTCTATTCTGTGCTGGTGTTGCTTCACCTTGAGTAATGTGTGCAGTTTTGGGTGCCACGATATAAGGGGGGTGTAAAACTACTGGAGAGTGTCCAAAGAAGGACTACAAAGATGGTGTAGAGTCTAGAGGGGAAGATGTATGATGATGAGTGGCTGAAGTCCTTTGGTTTGTTCAGCCCACAGCAGAGGAGACTGAGGGGAGGCCTCCTAGTGGCCTGCAGCTTCCTTATGAGGGGAGCAGAGGGCAGGTGCTGAGCTCTGCTATCTGGGGACAGTGACAGGACCCGAGGGAACGGCATGGAGTTGGGACAGCGGAGGGTCAGGCTGGGTGTTAGGGAAAGGTTCTGCACCCAGAGGGTGGTTGGACATTGAGACAGGCTGCCCAGGGCAGTGGTCACAGCGCCGAACTTGCCAGAGTTCAAGCAGAATTGGGACAATGCTCTCAGACACGCAGTCAGATTTTTGGGTGGTCCTGTGTGGAGTTGGACTCCATGATCCCTTGGAATGGGTCCCTTCCAACTCAGGATATTCTACGTTTCTATATACACACGTTAACAAGGTGGAAGTGAGAATTTAAATCAGAAACCTAAATTCTTATTATAGATGTGTAAGAAATTATTTGATACCATTTTCAACTTTGAGCCTTTTTGTTTCCTTTTTAGCTGAATGAAATAATATTTTAGACCTTGTGATATTTATTTGATAAACTGAGTCTATCAAATGTTTAGTCAGAGGAACCAAAGTGAACAGAGATTAATACATTTAATATGCTATTAATGGTACCTAGTTGGAAAACAGTCATGAAACATACCAGTTTTCTTACAACCTAAGAGTTAATATTGTATATTCTCTCAATGTGTTAAATTACAATAATTAACCTTGTGTCCAGGATACTAGATATTAACCTCTTATGGGAGCATTATTCCCCTAGAGGGATTATTTTTATACTTCATTTAAATAGCTTTTTGGCTTCTCAGTGTAAGGAAAGCAAATAGATGAATACAAATGTGTTGTACTTTTGTAAATAGGAAAATTCTTTTGTGAGTGAAAGACAATTAAAATATAAATACATAATAGCTGATAATGTCCCTATTCTTCGTGGTAAAAACTTTATGTAAGATAAATAGATAAGTTAAATTAGTCTGAATAATCTGTATTCTAAATGTTTCTTAATGATTAAATCTTAGTTTTGTTAGAATATAATAGAATTTTTAAATGCTTCTTAGAATATCATTCTTATAAAGTACTTCCTACACCAGTAGGAAGTTGAACTGAAAAAGTTTATTCCATAGATTAAGGGACTCAATTACTGGGATATAAAGACATCCAAATTAAAGTTTACTTCATGGTGATCAAACTGATTGGGGTCTCTGGAGTTGACGTTTACTGCCATAATAGAAAAGATCACATGCAGTATTTTATTTTATTTTATTTTATTTTATTTTATTTTATTTTATTTTATTTTATTTTATTTTATTTATATGATTAACAGAAGTTAGATGTATGATTTCTGCTATTATTTTATTCACCGTGCCCTAAGTCCCAATACTGTAGAATGTTTTAGTGCAAGTAATCATTTAGGATAATATTTTCGAAGCAACCAAATATAATAAATCACTCCATTATCTCAGCAAGTTCATTGACACTTGTTTCTAGAATGAGTCTAATCTTCCCTTTGTTAGAGTAACCCAAATTACTTCAACAATTCTAAGGACAGAGAGAAATGAGCAAAGAGTAATGGAAAGGGAAATTAGCTTTTTCTTCATCATTCAGGGGCTTTATATATGCACTAATGACATTTTTTTTGTGTATGCGTTAATATTCCCAAATGCAGTGATACTGCAAATTACCTAATGAAATGATAGAAAGGATCGTGCAGGATTTTATCACTGTTCAGCCTATTATTTTTACCTCCTTGATCAAGTGATGTAGCTGTTCAGCAGATGAAGGTCATACATGAGTATCAACGTTCTTCATCTTTAATCATAGGATCATACAATAATTCAGGTTGGAAGGGAATTCAGGTCTCTAAATCCAACTTCCTGCTTAAAGCAGAGTCAGCTATGAAGTCAGATCAAGTTAATGAGGGCTTTATTCAGTCAGGTCTTGAAAACGCTCAAGGATGGTGACTGCACAACCTGTCCCATAATTTGACTGTCCTTGGGGTGAAGAAGTTTCTAGTTATAGCCTGGTGGATTTTCTCTTGTTTCAACTTACGGTTGTTCTCTCTTATCCTCCCTCCATGCCCATCTGTGAGTAGCCTGGTTTTGTTGTCTCACTGATCTCACCAGTTCTTGTTGCTGTTAGACCCCACTGAAGCAGTCTCTTCTTCAGTTCCCTCAGCCTTTCCTCACAGGCCACGTACTCCAGTCCCTGATCAGCTTGGGGGCTCCCTGCAGAACTCACTGTAGCATGTCAACGTGTCTCTTGTATTGAGCAGGAGGCCCAAAACTGGACACAGGACTATAGATGCGGTCTCACAAGTGCTTAGGAGACAGGGACAATCGCTACCATGGATCCTTCGGGCCATTATTCTGTGAGTACATCACAGGAGGCTCTTGGCCATTGTTGCCAGGACACACTACTGGCTTTTGCCTAGCTTGTCATCTACCACCACCTACAGGTCCCTCTCAGCAAAGCTGCTCTGCAGCTTTGTACCAGCCTGCATATTAGGGGCTCTTCTTACCCGGGTGCAGGACTAGCATTTGCTCTTGAATTTTATGAGGTTCCTGTTGGCCAGTTTCTCCAGACTGTCTAGGTCCCTCTGGATGGGCACCTTGCCCTTGAGCATATCAATTGATCCCCCAGTCTGATGTCATCTGCAAACTTGATGAGAGTGCGATCCATTCACCTCATTCAGATTTTACCAATGAAGATGTTAAACAGGACAGGTCCCAGGAGAGACCTTCGTGGTACTTGCTGCTGAAATGCAGATAGAATAAAACCTGCTAACTAGTACCCTCTTTGCCCAATCATTCAAACAGTTTTTTATAGGTCTGGTTGTCTGCCTGTCCAGATGGTAACATTTCAGCCTGCATAACAAAGTAATGCCAGAAGCAGTGTTGAAAGTCCTTCTAAAGTTGAGGTAGATGACCTCCACTGCTTTTTTCTTATTCACAAACTTTTATTATAGAGGACAGTTGGGTCAGTCAGGTATGATTTACCCAGAATAAATCCATGCAGGCTGTTCCCAAACACTGTCTTCTCCCTTGTGTGCTGAGAAATGTGTTGCAAGAGGACTCAGCCTTATCTTCCCAGGGACCAAAGTGAGGACTGTAGATTCCAAGGTTAACCATTTTGGCTTACCACATGTGTAACATTTTCCATTTCTGGACTTATGTAGGTTCAGTTCCCTTTGGTAAGCCCTGACTTAATCCTCGTCCTCTGCTGATGATTCTTCTCCATGTCGTTGTAAGCACAAAGGCCCTGTTAAAGAAAAGCGAGGTGAAGAAGGCACTGAGTACCTCATCCTTGTTTGTGTCTACTGTCATCAACTCATCTACCCCATTTACAGCTAGGCCCACATTTTCTTTGTGTATCCTTTTGCTTCTAATGTAGCACTGGAGGCTGTTCATGTCGCCCCTGATGTCCTCTTCAAGTTTTAGCTCCAACTGAACTTTAGATTTCCTCATGCTACCTCTACATGGCTGAGTAATGTTTTTAAATTCCCCCTATTTTTCTGCATATAGCTTGTGACATTGATTAATTTCTGATATTATTTTTTTTTCTGAAAACAAAATTGCAAATCTGTTTATGTTCCTGTATTTTAAATATGCTATGCAATAACAAATTTATATGTTAAGAATTACAGTACCAAGCAATTCTGTTCAATTAGAATAGAGAACACAGGTTTAGAAGAGATCTGAAAGATCTGCTTACATTATTGAAAAATACTTCAGTAATACCCAGAAATGTGAGCTGTAAAAGTAAGATTAGTTGTGTGCTTTCTTCTTCCTCCTTCAAGTATTTTTAAGGTACAAATATAAAAGGGTAGCAGAACAAAGAAAGTTGTAGTTAAGCCCCTAAAATACAATGTTTCACAGTGGAGTAGATACTCACTAGATATGGGAGATTTGTTTGTGGTGCATACAAAATATGACTGAAATGGTATAGGGCACTGCAAGTCTTCCAGTTTTGACTTTTATTAGCATGTTACTTCCAATATTTACTACTTTGCACAAAATAGGAAGTGGACCACCTCATTAACCTTAACATTTTGTGACCTTAAAAGAGTTATTTGATCCTGGTTACTGCTCCACATTTTTCTACGTTCTGAGATGCTGGAAATGTTCCAAAAAGATTAAACAAACCTGCAAATTACTCCAGCTTGTCTCCAATATGCTCATTTTTCAGTGGCAGAGAATCGCAGAAGTTATTTGAAGTCAAAGTTCTAGACGTTATTGGATAGAGCTGATCACAGGAATTCTATTTTGGTTATTCACATTAATCTGTTGTTTCAGTTTATACAATGGGGAGTTCCCAAAATATTTTTCCAATAAAAAAATCCACAGTACATAACACTAGTACTGAGCTGAATAGCCACCAGGTAAGCAAGAATGAAAATGAAAAGACTCCAGCATTCTAGCTGAAGGTCTAAAAATAGTGAACCCACAGACTGTGTTCTGAAATGTTCTCTAAACAAGAAAAAAATGAAAATCAAATGCTGTGGATTCTAATTGAAGTCAGCAAGCCCCACAGTTTGAAAAGTTGTGTAACTTTCATACCTGAATAAAGATGTAAAATGCCTTAGGGATGATGGTGCTTCACATCAAGACTAAATTATATGATATTTAAGACAATAAGAAAATAGATTGTTAAAGCAGTCTTGTGAATTTTCTCTCAGGGAGACTACATAATTGGAATGAAAACTTGTGAGTAAGCAAGTTTTTCTGAAGTAATCAGTATTTCAAATTGTCAGTGGGAAAACTAAAAGGAAAGAAGTAGTTAATCTAGAAATTTGTTTCTATATTCATGGGTTTCTGGATTGAAATTGTGGGGTCTGTAGTGCCTGCAATGATAATGCATATTCCAGGTTTGTACGGTCTGTACTCGTACTGGTATATCAGAATACCAGTACCCTCAAAAACTCTTAAGTTTGCCCTGTTTGTATCTTTAAACAGACTATATAAATCATTTAGAGCAGACTTGTTTTGCGTAGTTCTCGGAAAGCAAATTCACAACTAAGAGTCAGAGTACTGAAGACAAAGTACTAATTGTTTGTGTATGAAATTATGGTGATCACTAATGACAGCAATGTTCATGGTATTGAATTGTAGTGTTAAGTAGTTTAGGAGTTCATCTCAGTAGGTGGATATACTGTACCACACATTACACAGACACAAAACAAAAAGGATCTCCTACCCTGTAAAGCAAGTTTGTGATGTTTTCATAGTTCCTGTCCATAATCCAGTATTGTCTGATCTGAATTTATTTCACTTGATTTCTTTGCTTTTACAAAGTAGAAGTAATCAGGTTTAGTGAATAAGGAAGAAGGAAAAGATCTAGGGAGGCATCAAAGTATTATTATTTTAAATTAAACCACCATTTATCATTAATATAATTCTATATTAATATAATTCTATAATTGCAGTTATTAAAATATATCAACCACTGAAGCCAGTGGTAATACTTTTCATATTTCATAACAGAATACAAATAATATGGTAAAATGGTTAGTGATGTCAAGAAACCACATCTGGATAAAGTTATCTTCTCAGATTCTCTTTTTCACATACTAGTATTCAGTCATTTCATGATTGAGTTATTTCTGTAAACAGGTGTTTCTATGGGTTATTTTGGGATGCCCTTTCATTTCTGGTGACATTGCCACTAATGGCAATGTATTGGCATTAATAATGTATATGGAGTTTTGGAAATGTTAATGAAACAGATTTTTTTTTTCTTACCTTACATACATGCTAGACATAGCTTTTTATCTTTCAGATTACAGGATTTATTCTACTACTTTCTGAGCTAAAAACAAAACAACAAAAAAAAATACAACAACAAAACAACAACAAAGAACAGCAAAAAGAGAGACAACCTTGTTCATGTTCATCAATATGAACATGTTGTACTCTGCCTTACCACTTCCTGTAAACACAAAAATGAAGGGAACTATGACTGTTGGGGTCATTTCTACTTTTTTTTTTTTTTTTAAAAAAGCTAACCTCAATCAAGAATCTGAAAGGAAAGGCAAACACTAATGCCAACAACGAATGCAAACTTTGTCAGACAGGATAAAGGCTTGCAGTTCAAGAAGACTGACTAATCCAGTTCAGAGTTGTATTGTTTGTGTTGTTTAAAAACACAGTTATATATTTTCTTTTTCCATCCACGCTGAATATCTGTTAAATAAGAAGGAAAAAATGAAGTGAAAAGTGTGTTACAGGAAGACTGTAACTTCATTCCTCTGTGCTCCTCACATGTGGAAAAGGAAGGAAAAAAGATGTGCAAATATGGTTTTGCCTTTGGATTTAAAAAGTCAGCTGGTTGAGGTGTCAGCTTCTTCACCTGTACAAGTGCAGGTGTGTTGAACATTTTTCCTGATGAAGAAATAAATATTAATTCTGTATAAACTAAGACCTCTATTCTTCCCTACCTGTATGCAGGATTAAACAACAGAATAACAGATTTCCTTCTTCAGCTGGCAGATCAAAGGCAAACATCTTGGAATAATGTCTGAAGGTGTCAGTGTTCACTAAAGGTGAGAGAGAGCACAGGGAAGAGTTCATGTCAAATCAGGTTTCATTTGCTAGTTAGGGAGTGATTGGCAGAGAAAAGAGGTATTAAGCACTCAGTCTCAGAGAAACCAGAATGAATGTACAGCCAAGATCACCATCTGTTGAATATGAAATGCTTGGATCAAGACATTATAGATACATCTCCCCAAACAGCAGGGACAGAAATCTTTTTTGGAAACAGTATCACAACAGGGTAGGGAAGCATTAAGATAGAAGCAAAAAGCTGTTCACTGTATTTTACAGAGCAAATTACTTTATTGGTGCAATTGAACTGTATTTAAATTGTACTGGATCTGTGAAGGACTTTATAACAAACCTCTAAATTAACACGTTGGATTTTTGACAGTTATTATAGAAGCATATTATTACTATTATTATTGCTAGCTTTTTGGGGATCCCATCCCAAGCAGCATCTGAGCAATGGTATATGACCTTTCAGCCCAAATAATGTCAGAGATAGATTTTTAACACATTCAGATCTTCATTTCCTGAACTAGCTGATCTTTGACAAACACTAATGCAGTAAAAATGATTCTATTTCCATTTTCAAGAGTAGTTGCAGAAGGTAGAGGCAATCTCTAGCTCATGAGGGTAATGACTGTTTATCTTTGCAGTTATTCTCTTCTACCTTCTTTCTTCAGCTGTAAACTGGAATGTTAAAGCCAGAACTAGATCTTCATCATGCAAAACTAATCACATTTGAGCTCAGATTGTATCAGTAGCATATAGATTTCAAGAAGTATTAAAGGATCTATTTTGTCCCTTTCATTTCTTCTATCTTCTAATTTTACTCAGATAACAAAGCTATACAGTCACTGCCAGTGCTCTCAGCAGTGTTGAAAGGTCTACCATATAACTATAGTGATATAACTGTAAGAAATCATGGGAATTATGATCAATTAAGCTGGTATGAAAGAGTATGCATCTATTTGGAAAACAGTTGCAGAGGTTTTACTGTTTACTTTTTTACTTTTTAATCTAGAGGGATTTGTCCCAAGCCTGGACTTGCTGAGCATTTTCATTAAAAATTGGGATGAAAGAAGGGAATACTCTTGTTACATATTTGATGTTATTCTGGGACACAATTGGAATATTTTAGAAGAGAGGAATAGAAACCAAAATGATCTCAGAAAAGAGGAAGAACAAAGAAATTCATAAAAATAGGAGCAGGAAGATTGCCTACATGATGCACAATGTTATCTTTCCTCTCATCCTTTGTACCAGTGAGGATCAAATAACTGTTAGGTGAAAACAAAGCATGACAAGAGCAAGTGGCTACCTCCTTCATCTGCTCTGGCCTGGGATTACTCCTGTCCAGCCTGGGGATGTGGGGTCTCTGCCCTGGTTTGGGAATGTGACCGGCAATTTTACCTTTGCAAATTCAGCTGTCAGCAAAGCTGAGCACATATTCCAGAGACATACAGACAGAGACAGGACACTGACACAATCAGCCACAAAGGCAGCCCTAGTCAAGGGCTGCTTTCAACAACACTTATGCACAGGACTTGTAAAACACTGACTGCTGAGAACTCTTTCTCCTCTCCAGCTGATAGAGACAGAAGTTCACTCATGAAGGTGCACACACAGCACTCTCTACGTTCACAAGAACACACACATTCACAGATCCTTCAAGTACCTGGCATGGCCATTCTGTCCGTCCAGGACTTGCCTCAGATCCCACAAACACTGGCATAGCCCCACATTCTGTCCAGTAACCCCACCTGGAGCCTTGAGTGCTGGCACAGCCCCTCTGTCCAGCACACCTGCCCAAATACCGACCCCCTTACTTGCTTCACAGGTTAGTCCACCTCCAAGTTTGCCAGCAAATACACACACCCCACACACCAGGTTTGGGGAAGATTCAGACGCTAAGACACTCCAGCAGCTGGCACCAAGTACATGGGCTGTGACCTGTGGCCCTGCTGTTGGTGTGGAGGCCCACATTTACCTCACTCACACCGGTCCCCCCCCATCAGCTGGTTGGGAGCACACACTGCTCCCAGCCTGTGGGAAAGTCAAGTAAACTTCATATTAAATCTTCTGGAAATTAAATAATTTCTGATAAATGTCAATCTAGGTATTTTTTATCTTATGACAGGTGGAAGAACACATGTTCTTTGTACAATAATGGGGTTATAGAATATATCGATTAAAAATTACATTTCTTCAAAATCCAAGACACCAGAAAGACTTTCTTTGTACAGAGGATTAAGTACTTTTTATTTAAATGCTGCCAAACATAGTTATCTGGCCAGAGACAAGATAAAAATGACTGTGCTGGGGAAGGATAAAACCTTTCACGCCAGTTTCAGGAATATTAATAATCCAGGACATAGACCTCAAGAAAATAAAAACTTTTTTCTTTTCTACCTTCTTTCTTAGTGGCACCATCCTATCCCCATTTTTTTACTTTTTCATCTGTAGGGAAAAAAAAAAAAAAAGGCAAAACAAAAACCACAATACCTTACTAATTTTGTATGGATTATTTTTTTTCTAGAATCTACCCATGTTTTGCCAAATTACTCTGTTTTGTGTCAATTGATTAGCAGTAATGCTTCCAATGGCATCAATTTTGTCAGGCAGAACAGAGAAGAGCTGAAGAGCAGAAACTGGGGGGGGGGGGGGGGGGGGAAGGACAATTTTTAGGCAAAAGCTCTAGAGCAGAGTAATCAGGATAAAAAACATTTATCTTCATGTCTTTATAATTAAGGTTTGTTGTGGGAAATGTTCTTCATTATACAAAGATGAGTTGCTTTATACTGCAGTTAAACAGAGCTGAAACTGTGGCCAAAAGGCAATGTTTTTCATGTTTTGGAACTGAAGTTTTGCAAAATAGTGTTTACTATTTCTGCTGCTTTCTCTAAAAGTCAGAATTGCATTGTCACTGCAAGGCTGTTTAGTTTCTTTTAAAAATCTTTCTAATAAAAGATTTCAGTCTAATAGTGATTGCAGTTGAAGATCCTTTGTAGGATAAATGCTAAAAAGATACAGGATGCTCTATCTATAGGAGCTCTATCTCCTGAAACAAGGAAGCCAGGAAATGCCAATTCAAGTTGATACTTGCAGTATGGCTGGCAGAAGTTTGACTGCGTGGTATATGGTGGGGAAGCATGAGTTTGCTCAGAACAGGGCAGAGTGCAGTTCTGTTCTGATGCCATCTCTCAGGATGGCTTCTTAGGCCAGGCTCAGCCTTGTGTTAGTGCTGCTATTCAGCTTCCTGTGAATTCAGAAGTGTTGACAGAGGGAGGACAACTTTCTGTAACACAGAATGTAGATGCCTTTGAAGACAGAAGGTTTATTTCATTTAGGTCATCAAATTGCCATGAAAGTCTTCAGACATTCAAAAAGCAAAATTCTGCTGCCATAATTACTGGCAAATCACTCAGCTGATAATGTGAAATATGTCGATTTATGTCTCTTCATGTATGTAAGTTAGAATATGACAGCAGGTTTTGTTTTTACATTTCTGACATACTTATTCCTGTTCGGTTTATATACTTTATTTATTTATTTATTTATTTATTTATTTTATTGTGAGCTTGTGGTATAATTTAAGCACTTTGTCTTATGAATTTAGAAACATCCATTAGTGTCTCATTTTCTGCTTTTAACATTTTAATTATCCATCACTGTTTATTGTTTCAAATTGTTTTACTTTACTAGTGAAGGAGCAGATAGTTGACTGGACAAAAAATATTTCCTTTAGCCTAAAGACAGATGTTTTGCTTGGTGACTTTCCATATTATAAATTACACTGTTTACCTCTGCAAATATGTACCATTAAGCTCTCATTGTCAGAGAAATTGAGAAGTGAACTGAAATGGCTGGAGCAGAAAGTACAGTGTAGCATTTTTAAGCAATAGCAGCATAAGCTAGCAGATCAGTGATCATTCCTGGAAGGTCAATTCAGAAATTAGGGATGTAAAGGATGGGAATTATATTTAATGTAAGTCTTCTGCTTTTCTTAGTTATCCTTCTTGCTCTGTTTTTTACAATGGAGCGATTTCAGTGACTTCAGGACTCAACTGTGTGCTGGCAAGAGTCGGTTTAATCCAGCATTTATGAGTCACAAACACTGGAAATCAAAAAGCTTCACTGGTTTTAAAAAGTAAAAACCAAATGCAAATCTGACCCTATTCCTTTAAGCATATGTAGGTAACTAGAAAAAAAAAAAAAAAAAAAAAGTAATTCCCTCAAATGTGTCAGAAATGTGTCTTGGCCAATGTCATGTTGTTAATTCACCTATATACTCATTCTTAGTCCTCTTCATTATTTCAGGGTGCTTTTCTCTGTACACCTTGTTTGTACATGTCATTACATCATACTGCTGAGGTCTGCAGACATTCATCCAACCCATAGATGGGTTATGATCTACTAGCTGCCACCCCTGTGGATGGTTATACATGAATATACATGGATATATTCAATATATCTATGAAAGAAATCAGTTGAGCATGTATAATATTATTTTTGCATATTTACAATATGTGTATTATTCCTTTAATAAACCAAATGTTTTAATTCACCATTTCAAGTAGATTCAGGCATTCCTCCTCCCCACCCCTCCCCCCAAATAAGAAGAAAAAGAAAAAATATATATATGAGACAATGTATTCCAAATTTATTTGTAGGAATTTTGGCTCAGATCCTTGATCTGACTAACAAATGTTACTAGAACATCAACTATGAAGACTAGAAAAAGGAAAGCAAAAGTCATATGAACAAAACGTAAAACAAGATTTGAAATAGAACACAGGTATGAATAATAATCTGATATTTAGTCTAATGGTATATACCAGCAGCATATAGAGGAATATATTTTTTGTTGTTTTTCTTAATGGACGTAAGAGAAATCAGTATTTAAGCTGTGATGCATATGTATACATATGTATATATATATATGAAAATGTATCCTATATATTTCCATAATATACATCTTTGTTTTTGTCTCCTGCTATACTTTACTGAAATTTTGCCATGTTATGCATGAGCATTTCCAAACACTCTCCTTTGGATGACACAGCAATAAAATGTTTCAAAAGGCACTGTACTATATAGATGAGATTCTAGTTCAATAGCTTGTTTTAAGGAAGGCATGTAGACAACTGCTGTTGATAAAGTTTGGTTCATTCTTCTCAAGATTTGTCATTTAAGGCAGAGATGCTAAATGCACAGTAAAGCTTTTGCAAATACAGATTATGAGGTGTTTTTCAGCGTGTTGGAGGGGATGAAGAATTAGTGGGATTCTCCAGACTGGTAAAAATTTAAAAGAACCTGTGTTTATGTGTGGCGGTGATCTTTCCATGTAACATTTGAAGATCTGCATAGCAATCTTTATCTTCTAGTGGCTGAGTGTTGGCTCATCATGTGTACCTTTGATTGCATCAGCATTTTTCACATTTTGTTCTTTTATTGTTATCAAGGAAAATAAATATATTGATTAGTAAGGCAGCACACAAAGCTCTGGCACGGATTTTAAGTGAATTTACCTCCAGACTAACCTCTGTTTCTGTTTCTTGTTGTTGTTGTTTTTTGTTTGTTTTTCTTCCTTCTAATTGTGACATGATTATGGCATTAAGACTCCATTACTGGTCTGTGAACTCTACATACTCACATCCTCCCAACGTCTGTCTTAAGTATCTGGGAGACAGGTTTCACTTGCTGTTTGTCTCAGATTATTGTTCTTAAAATGGTTTATCCCCCTAAGTTAAAGCAAAACTAACCAAGTTCCAGTTCAACAGAGCAATAGCTGGTGTGATCTGGAACAGATTTAAGTCCTGCTTCTTGAAAACTAATATGATAGAAAAATAACATTAAATAAGCCAGTGAAGTAGATTTTTTCTGAGGTAAATCTAAAGCTTATTTGAATTCATGCCATGATTCTCCTCCAGAGTTAAGGAAGAAGTAACAAGTAAGTCTGATCTGTCTGATCAGCAAAGTGCCATGGTGCCATCTCCACTAGAGTCTCATTGCCAATTCTTTAAAGGGTGTGTATGCTCTTATCTGAGTATTTGAGCTCAGGGTGTATAACTGCATTACATTTCAGTTTAGAGATGTACCATTGAAGAGTCTTACAACTACTTGTTCATTTATAGTCTAGTTTTCTGCGTATATATTAGTTCGTATTGCCTCACATAATGCTGATAGCATTCTAATAGGAAGAAAGATAATTTTTAAAATTTTTTAATTCCCTGCTTTTTTCCCTGCTATTCCTATGCTAGAAAAAAAAAAAAAATCAATGAAAGTCAGGGTAGGCTTCAAGAATTAAGGTAGTATGAGGAACTATGAAGGTGTGTGCAGTTTTTCTTTCTCCTTTGCTTGATTGATACTGATATCCAGAAAAGCTCAGCATTTGCATAGGAAGGTTGGATAGGAATCCTGCATGTAGACATCTTAATGAAGCACAGATAATGGTTTATCTATTCCTTAAGATGCAATAGCATTCACAGCACTGCATAAGCCTGTCAAGTACTTAAGCACACTCCCCACACACTTGAGAGTAAAGGGAGCAAGGCTAGTTGCCTCATGGTATCACCTGACTTTTTTAAAAGTGCAGGTATGAAATGTAGTTATCCCTAGGCTTGATTTGTTGTTGTTGTTTTTGTGTTTTGTTTTGTTGGTTGCTTGTATTTTTCCCTTCAATTAATACTTTGTTGTACCACTGGAAAAGCTCCCTCTTGAGACATACCTGCAGTTCTTGCACCTGTTTTCCCTCTCTACCTCCTGAATAAGAAATATTTTCTTTTTAGCATTCTCAATGCTCAAAGCCACAGGAAAACAATTCCAACTTCTTATAAAGCAAAACTATGTTAGGAGAGTTAAACAAAAATGAACAAAACTTAAAATCCCTGCTACTTTTTGTTTTGAGATAATTTTTTTAAAAGTATTTTTTAAATGTAATCAAGAAGGTCAAGTTTACTGTGTTGGATGCATAAGAAAATGTAAAATTCTGAGTGATGGTACTTCCTGATGTTTAGTATTAAGAGTTGAACTTGCTTAGGGGTATGCTGAATTCTTTTCATGCTTCAGTTCAGATAAAGGTACCTGAAATGTTGCAAAACATAATTTTCCTCATCATCTCATTCTAATTTTTATTTTTTGAAGATGGGAAAGATGTAGGGAAAATGAAAACCTTGAAAGAAGTCTCTGGAGAAGGTTGTGTTCTTCACCAATCTAGACTTTTGATAGAGACATTCCCTGGGTAGAAGTGGCAACTGCTGAGACACTGCTTATGGTGAAGACAGAACTGAATTTATAATAATTTATTATAAATACACAATAAATAAATAAATACACAAGCAGTGCAAATCATTGGCTTTTTTAGTTTTAGTTTTGTGTTTCTGAGTGCAGTAGATAAAGTAGATGATGGGATTGTTGCCAGTTCAGGATAGACTTTATGTACACATGATATTCATAAGAGGGAAAATGGATGGACAAGATCATTAATTAATTGTTTAAAAAGGACTTCAAATGTCTCGGAGGAAGGTGAGTTTGTCTAATAGGGAACAGCAGATGAATGAACAGTAAATGATTAAAGTAGGTTTGTAGTTAGTGAATGAAAGGCTGAAAGTGTTCCTACAGTTGTACTCTATTACACAGCATAACAGGAAGCAGAGAGAGTGTGAGAGGGTGACGTGGTTAATGTCTGTCTGATCAATTTGACCAGATTTTATACAGTTTAAAATTCAATGTTTCAGGAGAATTGGGAAAAGTTTTGGCCATGAGAAGAAGGTAAGTGAATGCTAGAAGATTTATTATCAAGGAAGAAAAGAAAAACTACAAGATAGACTAATCTGTAAATAATTTAGGAGACAACATGGAGTTGGTCTGGAATCAGCAGGTCTGAAAAATGTGCAAGTTCAGCTGATAATGCAAAGAAGACTGAGTTTGGAAAAAAAAAAAAAAAAAGTGTTTGGGAGCAATTCAGTTAATACTAGTATGTAAACATAGGATAAAATGATCATGGGGAACCAAGGTGGAGCAGGCAGATAATCACTTTCCAACTTTCAGAACATAGAAGATTACACCTTGAAAACAATTATTTGTAGAACCTAGGTAGGAATTGTGGTTATGTCTAAGATTTTATTTTTTCCTGTGAAACAACAAAATTGATTTTCAGGATTTATTTTTGTTGGTTAAATGTTAAAATTATCTGTTGGATAAATATTGGGACAGTTAATATTCTTTCTTCTGAAAACTCATTAAATTCAATAGGAAAATTTCCAGTCTTATTTAGATTACAATCCAAAATATGGATTTCAGTCTTAAAAGACCTACAGAAATGGAAATGGTTCTTGCATACTAACACACTGTACATGTACACTGATCAGTTGAGTGAGAAAGATGTTCTCTCTGAAAGCTTTATATAATGAATATTGTCTCTGTTTGTTGCTGCTTGTTATGGGGACACTCAGCAGAGATTCCTTGAGAAGGCCAGAAAATTCTATAGAAAGGCTTCCAAAAATACTTTCCTAGTGCAACTAATACACTGAAAGCCAGAAAGAAGGGATTGCATACAAGGGAGAAATACTGGAATTACCTAGGAAAGATGACAAAACAAAGAAATGTCAGGGTTGCACATTTAACTTTGTTTACCGTTTTAACCTAAAATTTGTCCTTTCAGTAATTTTGTTTTTCCCTTCTGTGGATTCCATTGAAAGGTTTTGTTTTGTTCTGTTTTGGTTTTTGACTTTCTGAAAGAAATGTGGTCGTTTGTTTTTTGTTGTTTTTTTTTTTTTTTTGATCCCTTTGTACTTAAATAAATATATATACTGTAACATCAATAATTTGCATATGCATAATTATGGAGTACCAAGTATGCATTTAAGTCATCAAAACAGAGAATATGAAATTATCGTGGGCTTTTGTTATTTCTTGTTTGTTTTTCTTAACAGTAGAATGTGTTTTCTGTTAGTTAAAAGACATGTAGGAAATTACCGTACAACCTAAAAGCTAGTTATAGTTCATAATGAGGTGACTTATTTGTATATCATCCTAGCAGTATAGTGTCAGAATTGTTGAGGTTAATTTTACTGACAATTGGTGTCTTGGCATTAACAGATCATTCTGTTTATTTGCCGAGGCGATCGGCTCCGGGGCAGAAGCGTTCTGCAGCGGAGCGGGGGATCGGGCCAGGCAGGGCTAATTTTTTCCGGCATCGAGCCTACTTGAGGGAGCCGCCAGGACCCAGCAGCCCTCGTGAGGGAGGCTGACGAGCCGAAGGGGGAGCCAGCAGCGCCCCCTCCCCAGCCGTTCAAAAGCAGCCCCTAGGGAGCGCGAGCGACCAGGAGCGCGGCGAGCAGGGCGGGCAAACAGGGCGTGGCGCGTCAGAAGGGAGTGGCGCGGCAGTTTGCGCGGCAGTTCGCGCAGGCAGGGCGCGCAGGAAGGGCAGAGCGCTCCCCCTACACACAAACAACACCTCGTTAACAACAGCCGTAACTAGGTGATAATGGTCGCCACCAGGCACGGCGCGCTCTCCAGAAAGTCGGTACACACGCAGACCGACTACCCGTTAAAAAATGCCGCAGTTCAGGTCACCGGATGTCTGAGCCTGTTGCTGCCATCGGCGGGAGGCAGAGCAACTGCGTGTGTGAGGTGCGAGCAGGTGGATGATCTGGTCCGCATGGTGGCGGAGCTCAAGGAGGAGGTGGAGAGGTTGAGGGCCATCAGGGAGTGTGAGCGGGAGATAGACTTCTGGAGTAACTCCCTGCAGGGCCTCAAGGGGATGTGCCGAGGTGAGACTCCTCAAATGGGGGCGGACCCCCTGCCCTGTAGCCGTCGGGCAGAGGGAGGGGATCTGGGAGCTGAGGAGGATTGGAAACAGGTCCCTGCTCGACACCGTAGGCGATGCTCTCCCCTTCCGGCCCCACCTTCCCAGGTGCCCTTACACAACAGGTTTGAGGCCGGAGAGATTGAGAGGCCGGTGTGTGAGGAAGAGGTAGCAAATGTTCCCAGGAGGATGCCTGGGGCGAGGAGGTCAACTCCGCGCCTCAGGACTGCCTCCACCAAGAAAGACAGGAGGGTTATTGTTGTTGGTGACTCGATTCTTAGGGGAACAGAGGGCCCTATTTGTCGGCCTGACCCTACCCGTAGGGAAGTCTGCTGTCTCCCTGGGGCCAGGGTCAGGGACGTTGCCAGGAAGCTTCCCAACCTGGTACGCCCCTCTGACTATTACCCCCTTTTGATAGTCCAGGCGGGCAGTGATAACATTGAAGAGAGAAGCCTCAAGGCTATCAAAAGGGACTTTAGGGGACTGGGTCGGTTAGTGGATGGAGCGGGAGTGCAGGTGGTGTTTTCGTCCATCCCTACGGTGGCAGGGAGGGGTTCAGAGAGGACACGGAAAGCCCACCTGTTAAACACGTGGCTCCGGGACTGGTGCCAACACAGAAATCTTGGGTTTTTTGATCATGGGGCACTTTACTCAGCACCTGGCCTGATGGCCGCAGACGGGTCCCTATCTTTTAGGGGAAAAAGGATCCTGGGCCAGAAGCTGGCAGGGCTCATTGAGAGGGCTTTAAACTAGGTAGGAAGGGGGATGGGGCTGAGGCTAGGATTGTTGGGGCTGTGCCAGGGGGAACAATGGCAAGGCCGGAGGATAAGGTAATGGCCCAGCTGAAGTGCATCTACACCAATGCACGCAGCATGGGTAACAAACAGGAGGAGCTGGAAGCCATCGTGCGGCAGGCAGGCTACGACTTGGTTGCCATCACGGAGACGTGGTGGGACCAGTCTCATGACTGGAGTGCTGCAATGCCTGGCTATAAGCTCTATAGAAGGGACAGGCAGCATAGAAGGGGTGGTGGTGTGGCTCTCTATATTAGAGAGTCTTTCGATGTTGTAGAACTCGAGGTTGGGAATGACAAGGTCGAGTCCCTTTGGGTTAGGATCGGCAGGGACAACAAGGCTAGTGTCCTGGTCGGGGTCTGCTATAGACCGCCGAACCAGGATGAGGAGACAGATGAGGAATTCTACAGGCAGCTGACAGAGGTTGCAAAATTGTCAGCTCTTGTACTCGTGGGGGACTTCAACTTCCCTGACATATCCTGGAAGCACAACACAGCCCTGAGAAAGCAGTCTAGGAGGTTTCTGGAGAGCGTGGAAGATAGCTTCCTGACGCAGCTGGTTAGTGAGCCTACCAGGGGAGGTGCCCCGCTAGACCTTCTCTTCACAAACAGAGAAGGACTGGTGGAGGACGTGATCATCGGGAGCTGTCTCGGGCAGAGTGACCACGCAATGGTGGAGTTCACTATTCCTGGCGAGGCCAGGAAGGGGACCAGTAAAACCGCTGTATTGGACTTTCGGAGGGCTGACTTTGAGCTGCTCAGGACACTAGTTGGTGGAGTCCCTTGGGAGGCGGTTCTGAAGGGCAGAGGGGTCCAGGAAGGCTGGGCGCTCTTCAAGAGGGAAGTCTTAATGGCGCAGGAACGGTCTGTCCCCACGTGCCCAAAGACGAGCTGGCGGGGAAGAAGACCGGCCTGGCTCAACAGAGAATTGTGGCTTGATCTTAGGAGGAAAAAGAGGGTTTATAAGCTTTGGAAAAGTGGGCAGGCCACTAAGGAGGACTTTAAGGATGTAGCGAGGCTGTGCAGGGACAAAATTAGGAAGGCCAAAGCTCATCTGGAGCTCAATCTGGCTACTGCCGTTAAAGATAACAAAAAACGTTTCTATAAATACATCAACACAAAAAGGAGGACTAAGGAGAATCTCCATCCTTTACTGGATGCGGGGGGAAACTTAGTTACAAGAGATGAGGAAAAGGCGGAGGTGCTCAATGCCTTCTTTGCCTCAGTCTTTAGCGGCAATACCAGATGTTCTCTGGATACTCAGTACCCTGAGCTGGTGGAAGGGGATGGGGAGCAGGATGTGGCCCTCATTATCCATGAAGAACTGGTTGGTGGCCTGCTACGGCACTTAGATGTGCACAAGTCGATGGGGCCGGATGGGATCCACCCAAGGGTACTGAGGGAACTGGCAGAGGAGCTGGCCAAGCCACTATCCATCATTTATCAGCAGTCCTGGCGATCGGGGGAGGTCCCAGTTGACTGGCGGCTAGCAAATGTGACGCTCATCTACAAGAAAGGCCGGAGGGCAGACCCGGGAAACTACAGGCCTGTCAGTTTGACCTCAGTACCAGGGAAGCTCATGGAGCAGATCCTCCTGAGAGTCATCATGCAGCACTTGCAGGGGAAACAGGCGATCAGGCCCAGTCAGCATGGCTTTATGAAAGGCAGGTCATGCCTGACGAACCTGATCTCCTTCTATGACAGAGTGACGCGCTGGGTGGATGAGGGAAAGGCTGTGGATGTGGTTTACCTTGACTTCAGCAAGGCTTTTGACACCGTCTCCCACAGCATTCTCCTCAAGAAACTGGCTGCTCTTGGCTTGGACTGGTGCACGCTTCGTTGGGTTAGAAACTGGCTGGATAGCCGGGCCCAAAGAGTCGTGGTGAATGGAGTCAAGTCCAGTTGGAGGCCAGTCACTAGTGGCGTCCCCCAGGGCTCGGTGCTGGGGCCGGTCCTCTTTAATATCTTCATCGATGATCTGGACGAGGGCATTGAGTGCACCCTCAGTAAGTTCGCAGATGACACCAAGTTAGGTGCGTGTGTCGATCTGCTTGAGGGTAGGAAAGCTCTGCAGGAGGATCTGGATAGGCTGCACCGATGGGCTGAGGTCAACTGCATGAAGTTCAACAAGGCCAAGTGCCGGGTCCTGCGCCTGGGGCGCAATAACCCCAAGCAGAGCTACAGGCTGGGAGAGGAATGGTTGGAGAGCTGCCAGGCAGAGAAGGACCTGGGAGTGATGGTGGATAGTCGGCTGAATATGAGCCAGCAGTGTGCTCAGGTGGCCAAGAAGGCCAACGGCATCCTGGCTTGTATCAGGAACAGTGTGACCAGCAGGGCTAGGGAAGTGATCGTCCCCCTGTACTCGGCTCTGGTGAGGCCGCACCTCGAGTACTGTGTTCAGTTTTGGGCCCCTCGCTACAAGAAGGACATGGAGGTGCTTGAGCGGGTGCAGAGAAGGGCGACAAAGCTGGTGAGGGGCCTGGAGAACAAGTCCTACGAGGAGCGGCTGAGGGAGCTGGGCTTGTTCAGCCTGGAGAAGAGGAGGCTCAGGGGCGACCGTATCGCTCTTTATAGGTACCTCAAGGGAGGCTGTAGCGAGGTGGGGGTTGGCCTGTTCTCCCACGTGCCTGGTGACAGGACGAGGGGGAATGGGCTTAAGTTGAGCCAGGGGAGTTTTAGGTTAGATGTTAGGAAGAACTTCTTCACTGAAAGGGTTGTGAGGCACTGGAACAGGCTGCCCAGGGAAGTGGTGGAGTCACCATCCCTGGAGGTCTTTAAAAGACGTTTAGATGTAGAGCTTAGGGAAATGGTTTAGTGGGGACTGTTAGCGTTAGGTCAGAGGTTGGACTCGATGACCTTGAGGTCTCTTCCAACCTAGAAAATTCTGTGAATCTGTGATTCTGTCAGGTCATCAAATACTTACACATACTGCTACGGCTGAAAGATAAAAACAAAACAACAACAACAGAAAAAAGGTTTTCACCAAGTGTTTTGGTGTTGGCTATCTGGTATCACTAATTATTTTTGTCATGCATAATTCTAAGATGCATGAAAATCCAGATTGAAAATAGAAATGGAAGTAATAGAATGAAGTATAGCTGTATTGGAGAAAAAGTTAAGCCAATTGTACTTCTGTAAGATTTATAAGAACTAAAGTGACTTTAAATTTGAATTGTTAAAGGAAATTTTACATTCATTAACCACTCAGTAACATCCATCCCATGCATTTAATTATCTCCTGTCTTCAGAACCATCTCCAGAGCAGCATAAAAAGTTTTCCTAAACTGTGTTCATAGACATTGCTGTCAATTATACAGGGAAAAGACTTCGAGTTTTGAAGCTGAGGTCTTGCCAAGAAAAGAGCGTAATATTAATATAATTTTATATTCTCTTGTCAATATATATTACATTTTGGTAGACCTCACCATGATCTCTTGAATGTTTAACTAGTCAAACATCTGAAGTCATTTAAGGTTAACAGATTGTATATGTAAATCCCAATGTGTTTGATATTATTTTACTTACTAGGATATACAGAAAAACATAATTTAGTAAAGAAGTTAGGACTGCTGTCTCTTGCATTAAACTCATTTTAATCTGCAATTAATAACCACAATATTATGGAGACATTTTTGCAATGTAACTGCTATCTATTAGAAGTTATTAATGTTGCAAAAATAACATCCATTACTAATGCAAAACTGCTCAAAGTGCAATTAAAACTATAAACAACAAAAAATCTTTTTAAAAATTTAAAAATTCACATTTATCTTCAGGGATCAAAATTGTAACTTCTGTATTCAACCTTCTCATATACCTTTTCAGGGGTACATATTCCATGAACATTTCAATTCTCAGTTGTTATAAATGAAGTCTCAACTCAATCTAAATTTAATAATATTTATAATTATAAAAGGTATAAAAGGCAAGTAAACAGCACGGGGTTTGCAGGGAGTCTACGCTCCACCAAAACGCACACACGAACATCAAACATTCTAAATATATAGAGTATTGCTTTACATACTAAACGCAAGTGTGCCTATACATTTGTACAATCAGGAAAGGTAACAAACAATCCTTTAAGTTCCATGACTTAACAGTCTCCATTTTCCATTCCTTTTCTTGACACAAACAACAGTCTCCATTTTCCATTCCTTTTGAACAATATGTCTCGTTTTAAGTTGTCAAGCAGCTCGGTCTTCAGGCCTTATGTATCCTGTCATTCTTCCCAGATCAAAGAAAAGCATATCCATCTCGTTTTCAAGACCAGTAGGCCTGGGTCAAAAGGCACGTCCAGGTCACCAGGGGGCGGAACAGCAAAGGCCTTCGATGGCTGTAGCGGTGGGGGGGCCAATGGCGTAGCAGTGGGATCAGTAAAGGAGCCCGCAGCTCCCTCGCTGTCTGGCAAACCACACGTTTCTGACTGTGGTCCCACAGGGCTCTTTAAGGCCTCAGATAGTGCTCGCCAGGTGCTGAGCAATTCCACTGCAACCTTGTCATTTTTAGTTGCAGAGTCCCACACCTTGACCTCAATTTGGTCCCATATTTCAGGATCATAAGCTGTCTGATTGTTAATAAGGAGAATAAGCTGTAAGGTTACCAGGACAGTTTGTTTCTAAGGACATATGGTTCCCCATAATGTGCAGCTGCTTACCAGCGAGGGGCAGTTTTGTGCACAGCTCCGCTTCTCTCAGATAGAGCTTCTCTCCAGCTCCAGTGTGCCTATTTCCAGTGACTTTCAGTACGAGCTTCTCTGAGTGGTTTGTTGAGTCTGGCCGAACCTATCTTCATGAGGCAATCAATGTGCCTGTTCCCGTCCTAGTCTCCGTTCCACTCCGAACCTTTTCATTTCTTCTTTCTGCTTCTTTATTGATGACGTAACTTCATCACATCGTGTTGCTTTTTTATTTTTTTTTTTTTTTTTTTTTTTTTTTTTTTTTTATCCTGAGGACAGGCTCCCCTCATATACCCTGCTATCCACGGCAGTTCTTTTCAAAACAACTTTTCATTGGTCAAACAACTTTGCATATAACAAAAAAAGCAAACACCCAGAAACTTCCATGCCTTAAGGGCTGGAGAACAAGAAACCGGAGACTGCATGGAGTCTCCTGAATCACCCTTCTTTCTTCCCTTTAAAATCTTTTACATTCCTATTGGCCTCATCGGTAAGAGTCTGATGTTACCATCAACCACGGGGCTTTCCGACCCCCAGGGCCACACTACCACACCTCCCCCCCTTCATCAACATCAACCATTTTCTCGACACAAATTACCACTCCATATATAACACAGTGAAGTAATTTGCAACTTAAACCAAACTTCCCAAACTCATTCTGTAAGATTTTTTCTTTTGCTTGCATGTGTGAACCTTATCCCCTAAGAGGACAGTAAAATGGTAATTCTGTTAGCAGCGTTCTGCTCTGAACAGAATGGCATTGATGCAAAAGGTTTACTGGATCCAGGGGGCCGTTGAAGGGTCATACCTTTGTAGGATGTATATTTATGTCTGTTTTAACTGAATACTCTCTGTGCGACTCCGGACTAGAAAAGAGAGCGGAGAGACAGTCACAATGCAAATATAAAATAAAGGGTAAGTTTCAGTTTTTCTAGAGGTTATGTTATTGCTACAGATGTTTGAAGGTGAGTAAACTGAAGAGGAAATAGAAAAATGTTAAAGGATTGGTTCTGCACACTCAAACTCTTGAGTAATTCCTTGCAGTTTAGGGGTTGGAAGAAGGTGGGGAACAGAAAGAAAAGCTATCAGGTTTTTGAAACAGTCCAAATTGGTTTGCCTGGAATTACTGGGCCAGAAATAAAAAATAACAGTAGAAACTATTTTTATATATATGTTTTATATATATGTTATTGGAGATTTAGTTAAGGAAATTATATTCATTAGTGTTTTTGTTTTATTTGTGTGCTCAACATTTCCTATACAAAATTAAATTAAGACAAGAAAGACTTGTTTTTTCTACTGTAGGCAAATGGTGCAGCAGTAATGCTCTTGTGTCCAGTACATCACTGATTATATTTGGTATTTTCATTTCTTTTTTTTTTTTTTTTTTTTTTTTTAGACAAACACTATCTGTGCATAAAAATATATTACTGTGGATTCACTCTTCCAAAGCATTTTAAGTAGCTACTTATTATGATTTAATTTGAGAGGCTCCTATGCTTAATAAGCTTGCCGTTTAAAATCCAAGCTCTGAGCTTTATAAAAGCTACGTGGTCTACATGTAAACACTGTGTAAATAGCATCTGAATAACAGGCAGGGACACATATTAGAAGCTGCCAGAACTGTGTTTGTTGTTGCTGCCCTGCTAGCTGCTGCTTGAACAGCTGAAGTAGAAATGTATTGATTGACTAGTGCCAGCTCAAGCAAAAAATTTGCCAACATAGAGAAAAGTTAGAAACAAACACAGAAATGAGTTCTAGGAAGTGTGTGTGTTGGTAGAGGGGCAAGACAGACAGTTAATATGTGGTTATGGCACAAATGTTTGCTTGTCATTTGATTCAGAATAGAAATGCAAATCAGGGTGTTAGACTGAGGAGCTGTCAGTTGATAATGCTCTGCGTTGTTTTACAGAATCACAGAATCTGATACACTATTGTGACTACAATATTGTTTGATTTTTTTATTTATTTTTTTATTTGTACAATGTAATGTGTTGCTAAAACATTATGACTGAAATACAGACTGTTTCATATGGCATAATACAGCAGGCATGTGTGTGTGGTAGGGGAATTGTTTTGTCCATGGGAAGAATCAATGTGAGACTACAATGTCTAGCATCCTATCTGGAGAACATCTATTTAAATGAGAAGAAGAGTTCTTAATTGCTAGTTATGGATTGAAAACTTCTAATGGCTTTTGCCTCACTGACTGTTTTTGTTATTTGCTGGGAAACTGCATGTTCATCTGTGTTTATTTGCTCTCAGCAGATTATGTTTTACTCAGAGAAATTGAAAGTAATCAAACATACGTTAATATTCACTGGCAAAGATTAGTGTGTTATTTAGTATAGAAAAGTCTTTAAGAAAATTGGAAATAATAATTTTTAAAAACTTAGATTCTGTTGTTTTTTAATGAAGTACTTATGAATCAATTTGTACATAGACTGAAGTGTTTACATAGCATGCCTTTTCTAAACAAACATCTGCAGTAAGTCCATAATGATATGGGTATAGTAACAGAACAATATGGCTTTCAGGCTAAGCAATGATCAAACAGCCTTTCCTATTTCTTTCGTATTTTGGTTGGTTGGTTGGTTGTTTTTGTTATTTGTTTGTTTTGTGTTTTGCACTAACAGAGAAAAATATTAGAGATATACAATTAAATTCTACTGTCTGTCAAACTCTTCTGGTAACATGATTCAGCTCAGAGACAAAAAAGGCATAAAAAAATCAGGAAGAATACTTAGTACACAGGAAACAGGAGGGATACTGCAGTATGTATACTTTATATGGTAAGATAGATTTTTCAGTTTTGTAATTAAAGCGGAACAATGATGCGACTTAAAATGCAATAAAGGATATTTGTTGGGTAAGTAATGGGTAAATGCATATTACAGATGTGGTAAGAATTGGTTTATAATGGCAGGAGTTGCATTTCCAAGCATACCTGGAACATGGGTGTGTATGGTATGACTCACACTGTTCCCAGTATACAAGGGAAAATGAAACAAATGCCTCCAAAGAGCTTGTAAGAGTAAGAAGGAAGAGTAAAGTAATTAAAATAACAATTTACTAGGAGTTATCATACACTTAACATTGTTTGGAGTGCTTTGTAGAAGACACACTTTAACCTTGCTTCCGGGAGGTGGGAAATCCTCATTTTACTCATTCAAGGAACTGTCTGGAAGATCATAATGGTACTTTCTGGCCAGAGAAACTGAGTCTAAGTATGTATGTATGTATGTATTTATTTATTTTAATTGAATAAGTACTGACATTGTAATGCCTGCAAGTAAATTAATTAGTGGTAGACCTGGATGCCTACGTGTGCGGCCTGTTAGCATTAACTTCTCTCTCTGACAAACCCTTCTCTCTGAAGGTTTAAAATCATTAAATTCTCAATGTAATTTGTCTAGCTATCTGATGAGAAATATTAAATGAACATGAGCTTAGTCAGACTACTTCCAGTACTCTTGTAACTCATGTTTAGTCATGCTGGTTAGTGAGATGCTGATTAGTGTTGGGAGACTAGAGTAAACTGACAGAAGTGGAGAGTGACTGACACAGAGAAGGATTGCTTTTCATGAGCCAGTGTGTCTAATGCAGATCCCTCAGAGGAATTCAAAATGTCTAGCAAAACGTATGGTATTGGCTCACGAAAGAATAAGTTGGCCAATCAAATAGCAAGCATTCATTGTATTACTTTTAGATCATGTTAATAAGCGAATGACAGCCCTTATTTGCTCATAGCAGTAACATCTTAGAAAAATATACAAGGGTTTCATTTGTGCAATTATGGAAACTAACGGACTTGAAATTGAGCTAGAAACTACGTGTCAAGTATTACTGTTCAGGCTGACAGATCTCTTATCAGTTGTCATTTTATATTTAGTTTAAAAGAATTTATTGCAGGATATTGAATACTTTGCAAGGGAAGATGATGGCTATGGACTTACTATTAATCTGTGCAGAACAAGGCGGTAATAAGCTAAGTTTTAGTCTTTTGAGGGGCAAAGGCTTTACTAACTCAGCTGAATTTTACCATCTCTTTTTTGAAATGCTATTGAAGGTGTCATACCTTCAATTAATTGAAATAAATACCTGATATTGAGCCCTAGAGAAAATGTTGATAATTATTGCAGCTCAAAATTTAGTGTTTGCTTTAGTTTAAGTACCAGTATTATGGACAAGCTTGAAAAGTGAACCCATGTGAACCTAATGAAGTTCTAAATATCTACTCTGCCCTTGTGAGGCCCCACCTGGAGTACTGCATCCAGGTATGAAGCCCCCAGCACAAAAAGGATATGGATCTGTTAGAGCGGATCCAGAGGAGGGCCATAAAGATGATCGAGGCGCTGGAGCACGTCTGCCATGAAGAAAGGCTGAGAGAACTGGGGATGTTCAGCCTAGAGAAGAAAAGGCTCAAGGGATACCTCATTGCAGCCTTTTAGTACTTCAGGGGCCATATAAAAAAGATGGAGAACAACTGTTTACACAGGCAGGTAGTGACAGAGCAAGGAGGAATGGTTTTAAAGTAAAAGAGGGGAGATTTAGATGAGATGTTAGGAAGAAATTCTTCATTGAGAGTGTGGTGAGGCACTGGAACAGGTTGCCCAGAGAAGCTGTAGATTCCCCATCCCTGGAGGCATTCAAGGCCAAGTTGAGTCAGACCCTGAGCAACCTGATCTAGGGGATGGCATCCCTGGAACTAGATGATTTTTAAGGTCCCTTCCAACCTTTGTGTTAGAGAGTAGCTCTAGACCTTGCCATTCTCAAACTAAAAAACGTAGCACTGCTTTATTCATTTTAGTGCCAGACAAAACTTTAATGACTGGTTCATGCAGGCAAATGGGAGAGACCAACAGTACTATTTTGTCTCTGAAATTAGGATTTAGGCACATGTGCCTAGGAAAGAGGTTCAGAAAGCTAATCTCTTAGAAGCTACTTTATTTATTATTGTGTTTTGAATCACAAATTTAACTATCAACCTAAGTTAAGATTCTGAATTACAAAATGATTTCATCTAGGAATCCATGCTCCAGTAACATCCAGAAATCAGGCAGAAAAGAGCTGTTAAGTTCTGAGTGCTCATGAAACACATGAACTCAGCACATATCTTAAAATCAGGGTAAAAACCACAAACATTTTCATTCAAGCAGCTATTGGAAGTTGCAGGTACTATATTTAGCTTAAGGGGATTCAAGTCCAGAGCATCCAATTTTTTCTGGTGCGATTCATCATCATCCTGCTAGTTGTGTGCTGTGCAACCACTATCATGAGTATACAGAAGGAGAGTGACCTTGACTCTGGAGCCTGTCAGGCGTTCAGTTGGGGATGGGTATCTGCTGATACCAGCAAAAAATCTCATCACGGGTCCCTTCCTCCCCTTGCAGAAGAATGCCTAACATTCAGCTGGAGAGTCAGAGTATACTCTTGATCTCTTGTATAAGAAAATTTAACACTTGCATCACGCTATTTGGGTAGTTGGGAGAGTGTGGAGTTGTGTATAAGATATCCAAGTTTAAACACAGACATGATGACTTGAACTATCACTTGCAGAAAAAAAAAGAAAATCTGTACCAAGATTAAGCTAAGCCACTATGTATTTTGTCTGTTAAACTTCTGTTTTAGTTTTTTAGTTTTTATTTTTTTAATGACTAGTAGTAAACCAGAATATTTTCATGACAGGGTTTTGATTTGTTTCAAATCTGGGGTGATAAAATCAAAAGTCTTGCAGAGCATCAGTGCTGAACATCATGGCAAATAGTATAAAAATATTAATAATCCAAACCCATACACATTTTTGTTCCCTGAAACATGCTGATACAGCTTTAAAAATATGAAAATGAAAGGTTGTGTTTAAATTCAGTATGCACAGCAGAACTCAGAAAGCATATACTTTCAGAACAAGTTAAATATTTCTAATGCTGTCACTGTGACTTTTCACAGACATGTTTGCTTTTGTTTGAAACTGTTTTCTCCATATCTAAGAATTTCCACACAAATTCTTCTCTGTGTATGGGAAAAAAAATAAAAAAGTTCTACTTGCAGCCTTATTTATTATTTATTTCTCAGTATTTATCATATGGGAAATTCAAAATATGTCTTTTAGTTAGGCATTAGAAAATTATAACTTTTAACAGTCAAATTGTACTCAATAAAAGATTATTTTCTTTTTAAAATTAAGATTGTGCAGTTACTAATAGTAAGCAATCCATTTGGGAAGTTAGTGTGAAGGGCTGTGTTTTCAAATTAGTATCTACCTGGAAAAGGGTTGTGTTTGTGTCTGTTACAAGCTGTGAAGTGTTAAGATATTCTGCATATCAGAATGTATGAGGCAGAATCCTTCTGATGTTTACAGCCTTTAAAATAAATTGTTTCAATTCTCTTTAGAATTGTTTCCTGTGGATAAGAGGCTTATAATTAAAAACAAAGAGTAGGAAAGAATGGCAGTGTAAGTGCTTTGATGTGTTAGGTACCTGATAGATTTTCATGAAATAAGTTGACCTGTAGTTATTGATAATACTTTTCTTTTAATCTAGACCTGCAGAACTACCTAGAGTTAGCTTGTTTAGCATTTCATTTGATGAACAACAAAATATGAAGTGTGAAGAAGGTAATTATACTATTTGGCATTTGGAGTCAGGTTTACTGTCTGGGACAGCTATTCAAAACACAACATAAATTGCATTATAATTGCTTATCTCCTATTAGGTTGATTTCCTCTAAACTTTTCTTTAATGATTCCTTTCTTTCTCTCTCTCTCACTCCTTTTATATATGTATATATTTATAGACAGCCATATATCTATAGACAGCCATATATATATATATGTCTGTCTTTGGAACAGATCTAGATCATACATAACAGAGATTTGTGGCATGTCATTAGCATTATTTGCTTACTTTGAATTTGGGATTCTTATTGATAGGAGAAATATCAAATTCAAAGTGTGTCTTGGTAGTATGATGAGGTTGGTCTCTGGATATGCAATTTTTTTGTGCTTTTTGGAAATTTAAATGAAGTTGTACTGACTAGTCTTCCAAATGTTGGGTGCAGATGGTGTAGGGCATCTCATGAAAGATGTGCGTGAGGTTTCTCTTACCTTTCCCTGAAAGAGATTAGGTAAACCTGAACCCCTGAGAAATTCTCCCAGACATAGAATCATAGAATCATGGAATCATTAAGGTTGGAAAAGACCTTCAATATCATCTTTCAAGATCATCCCCCTACCACCAACGTCATCACTAAATCATGTCCCTAAGCACCAGGTCCAACCTTTCCTTGAACACCCGTAGGGACAGTGATGCCACAACTTCCCTGGGCAACCCATTCCAATGCCTGACTGCTCTTTCTGAGAAGAAATGTCTCCTCATTTCCAACCTAAAACATGTATACATGTAACACGTATAGTTAGAGCCATTGCTTACTTCTCTGGCCTGTAGGTTAGGTCTTAAAAATAATTTTAGAATTTTGAAGGGAGTTTTCAAAATGCCAATTATTGTAGAAAACTATATAAGCATTGTTTTGCAGATTCAGAGATGCCTGCAGCTAAAAAAAAAATAAATCATACGCTGAAGTATAATAAATGAGAAACTAACAACTTATAAGTTAAATAATACATGCTTTTTGCGACGTTAACAAGGACATTTTATTCCCATCCTGCTCTTTCTTCCTTTTTCTTCACTTTTACCTCTTGGAATTTGAAATATAAGGTATTTCTGTAAATACTAATTCAGATTAAAACATCTGTATGAATAAATACACCCGCCACCACCATTTCGCAGCCACTTGCCGAGACGATCGACTCCGGGGCAGGCACATTCTGCAGCGGAGCAGTGCATAGGACAGGCAGGGCTGATTTTTCCGGCACCGAGCCCACTCGAGGGAGCCGCCAGGACCCGGCAGCCCTCGCGAGGGAGGTGAACGAGGCGTAGGCGGAGCCAGCAGCGCCCCCTCCCCGGCCATTCAAAAGCTGCCCCTAGGGAGTGCGAGCGACCAGGAGCGCGGCGAGCAGGACGGGCGAACAGGGAGTGGCGCGGCAGTTAGCGCGGCAGTTCGCGCAGGCAGGGCAGAGCGTTCCCCCCCGCCCATACAAACACCTCCTCTAAGGGCGGTCTACCGCTAGCTCAGCTGCAATGGTGTACACCAGGCACAGTGCCCTCTCTAGGAAGTCTGTACATACCCAGACTGACTGCCCGCTCAAAACTGCAGCAGTTCAGATCTCCTGGTGCAGGGAGTGCCTGAGCCTGTTGCTACTACCTGCAGGGGGCAGAGACTGTGCATGAGGTGCGAGCAGGTGGACAACCTGGTCTGCCTTGTGGCAGAACTCAAGGAGGAGGTCGAGAGGTTGAGGGATATCAGGGAGTGTGAGTGGGAGATAGACTTGCGGAGCAACTCCCTGCGTGGCTGAAGGACACGTACCGAGGAGAGACCCCCCCAAATGGGGGTGGACCCCCTGCCCTGCTGCTGTCAGGCAGAGGACCTACGAGTTGAGGAGGAATGGAAACAGGTCCCTGCTCGACATCGCAGGTGATGCCCCCTCCTACAGGCCCCACCTTCCCAGGTGCCCTTACACAACAGGTTTGAGGCCCTGGAGCTTGAGACACCGGTAGCTGAGGAAGAGGTAGAAAGTCTACCCAAGAGGATGCCTAGGGCAAGGAAGTTGACTCCACCCCTCAGGACTGCCTCCACCAGGACAGAAAGAAGGGTGATTGTTGTGGGCAACTCCCTTCTTAGGGGAACAGAGGGACCTACTTGTCAGCCTGACCCTACCCATAGGGAAGTCTGCTGCCTCCCTGGGGCCAGGGTCAGGGACATTGCCAGAAAGCTTCCCAACCTGGTTCGCCCCTCTATTAAAAGAGGATAATAGTCCAGGCTGGCAGTGATGACATTGAAGAGAGATACCTGAAGACCATCAAATGGGACTTGAGGGGACTTGGGATGGTTAGTGGATGGAGTGGGAGTACAGGTGGTGTTTTCGTCCATCCCTACGGTGGCAGGGAGGGGTACAGAGAGGACACGGAAAGCCCACCTGATAGCCACGTGGCTCAGAGGCTGGTGCCAACACAGAAATTTTGTTTTTTTTTGACCATGGGGCGCTTTACTCAGCACCCGGCCTGATGGCTGCAGACAGGTCCCTATCTCTAAGGAGAAAATGGATCCTAGGCCAGGAGCTGGCGGGGTTCATTGAGAGGGTTTTAAACTAGGTAAGAAGAGGGACGGGGCTGAAACAAGGCTTGTTAGAGCTGTGCTGGGGGGCACAATGGCAAGGCTGGGAGAGAAGGCAATGGCCCAACTGAAGTGCATCTACACTAATGCACGCAGCATGGGTAACAAACAGGAGGAGCTAGAAGCCATCATGCAGCAGGCAGGCTACAATTTGGTTGCCATCACAGAAACGTGGTGGGACCACTCTCATGACTGGAGTGCTGCAATGTCTGGCTATAGGCTCTTCAGAAGGGACAGGCAGCATGGTGGTGTGGCTCTCTATATCAGAGAGAGTTTTGATGTCATGGAACTTGAGGCTGGGAATGATAAGGTTGAGTCCTTATGGGTTAGGATCAGCGGGAAGGCCAACAAGGGAAGCATCCTAGTGGGGGATAGACCACCAAACCAAGATGAGGGGACTGATGAGGAGTTCCACAGGCAGCTGACAAAAGTTGCGAAATCATCAGCACTTACTCTTGTGGGGGACTTCAACTTCCCAGATGTATTCTGGAAGCACAACATAGCCCAGACAAAGCAGTCTATGAGGTTTCTGGAGAGCGTGGAAGATAGCTTCCTGATACAGCTGGTTAGTGAGCTTACCAGGGGAGGTGCCCCACTAGACCTTCTCTTCACAAACAGAGAAGGACTGGTGGGAGATGTGGTGGTTGGAAACTGTCTTGGGCAGAGTGACCATGAAATGGTAGAGTTCTCCATTCTTGGAGAAGCCAGGAAGGGGACCAGTAAAACCGCTGTATTGGACTTCTGGAGGGCCAACTTTGAACTGTTAGGGAACTGGTTGGTAGAGTTCCTTGGGAGGCGGTTCTGAAGGGCAGGAGTCCAGGAAGGCTGGGCACTCTTCAAGAAGGAAATCTTAATGGTGCAGGAGTGGTCTGTCCCCCGTGCCCAAAGATGAGCTGGCGGGGAAGAAAACCGGCCTGGCTGAACAGAGAATTGTGGCTTGAGCTTAGGAGGAAAAAGAGGGTTTATAAGCTTTGGAAAAGTGGGCAGGCCACTAAGGAGGACTTTAAAGAAGTAGCGAGGCTGTGCAGGGACAAAATTAGGAAGGCCAAAGCTCATCTGGAGCTCAATCTGGCTACTGCCGTTAAAGATAACAAAAAACGTTTCTATAAATACATCAACACAAAAAGGAGGACTAAGGAGAATCTCTATCCTTTACTGGATGCGGGGGGAAACTTAGTTACAAGAGATGAGGAAAAGGCGGAGGTGCTCAATGCCTTCTTTGCCTCAGTCTTTAGCGGCAATACCGGATGTTCTCTGGATACCCAGTACCCTGAGCTGGTGGAAGGGGATGGGGAGCAGGATGTGGCCCTCATTATCCATGAAGAACTGGTTGGTGACCTACTACGGCACTTAGATGTGCACAAGTCGATGGGGCCAGATGGGATCCACCCAAGGGTACTGAGGGAACTGGCAGAGGAGCTGGCCAAGCCGCTGTCCATCATTTATCAACAGTCCTGGCTATCGGGGGAGGTCCCAATCGACTGGCGGCTAGCAAACGTGACGCCCATCTACAAGAAGGGCCGGAGGGCAGACCCAGGAAACTACAGGCCTGTCAGTTTGACCTCAGTGCCAGGAAAGCTCATGGAGCAGATCCTCCTGAGAGTCATCATGCAGCACTTGAAGGGGAAGCAGGCGATCAGGCCCAGTCAGCATGGCTTTATGAAAGGCAGGTCATGCCTGACGAACCTGATCTCCTTCTATGACAGAGTGACGCGCTGGGTGGATGAGGGAAAGGCTGTGGATGTGGTCTACCTTGACTTCAGCAAGGCTTTTGACACCGTCTCCCACAGCATTCTCCTCAAGAAACTGGCTGCTCTTGGCTTGGACTGGCGCACGCTTCGTTGGGTTAGAAACTGGCTGGATAGCCGGGCCCAAAGAGTCGTGGTGAATGGAGCCAAGTCCAGTTGGAGGCCAGTCACTAGTGGCGTCCCCCAGGGCTCGGTGCTGGGGCCGGTCCTCTTTAATATCTTCATTGATGATCTGGACGAGGGCATCGAGTGCACCCTCAGTAAGTTCGCAGATGACACCAAGTTAGGTGCGTGTGTCGATCTGCTTGAGGGTAGGAAAGCTCTGCAGGAGGATCTGGATAGGCTGGACCGATGGGCTGAGGTCAACTGCATGAAGTTTAACAAGGCCAAGTGCCGGGTCCTGCACCTGGGGCGCAATAACCCCAAGCAGAGCTACAGGCTGGGAGAGGAATGGTTGGAAAGCTGCCAGGCAGAGAAGGACCTGGGAGTGATGGTGGATAGTCGGCTGAATATGAGCCAGCAGTGTGCTCAGGTGGCCAAGAAGGCCAACGGCATCCTGGCTTGTATCAGGAACAGCGTGACCAGCAGGGCTAGGGAGGTGATCGTCCCCCTGTACTCAGCTCTGGTGAGGCCGCACCTCGAGTACTGTGTTCAGTTTTGGGCCCCTCGCTACAAGAAGGACATCGAGGTGCTTGAGCGGGTGCAGAGAAGGGCGACGAAGCTGGTGAGGGGCCTGGAGAACAAGTCCTACGAGGAGCGGCTGAGGGAGCTGGGCTTGTTCAGCCTGGAGAAGAGGAGGCTCAGGGGCGACCTTATTGCTCTTTACAGATACCTTAAAGGAGGCTGTAGAGAGGTGGGGGTTGGCCTGTTCTCCCACGTGCCTGGTGACAGGACGAGGGGGAATGGGCTTAAGTTGAGCCAGGGGAGTTTTAGGTTAGATGTTAGGAAGAACTTCTTTACAGAAAGGGTTGTGAGGCATTGGAACAGGCTGCCCAGGGAAGTGGTGGAGTCACCATCCCTGGAAGTCTTCAAAAGACGCTTAGATGTAGAGCTTAGGGATATGGTTTAGTGGAGGGCTGTTAGCGTTAGGTTGGAGGTTGGACTCGATGACCTTGAGGTCTCTTCCAACCTAGAAAATTCTGTGTGATTCTGTGATTCTGTGATTCTAGGAGGAAAAAGGAGGTTTTCAATCTTTGGAAAAGAGGGCGGGCCACTCGGGAGGACTATAAGGATGTTGTGAGGCTGTGCAGGGACAAAACTAGAAAAGCCAAAGCTCATCTGGAGCTCAATCTGGCTACTGACGTCAAAGACAACAAAAAATGTTTTTACAAATACATCAGTGCAAAATGGAGGACTAAGGAGAATCTCCAGCCTTTACTGGATGGGAGGGGGAACTTAGTTACAAAAGATGAGGAAAAGGCGGAGGTGCTTAATGCCTTCTTTGCCTCAGTCTTTAGCAGCAATACCGGTTGCTCTCTGGATACCCAGTATCCTGAACTGCTTGAAGGGTATGTGTGGAGGAATGGTTAAGTGAAATAGGACATGTGGATGTTGGGCAGTTAGGAGGCAATGGGCTAGTGAAGTACCATACTCAACTCACATGAGTCTGGGCACGTACGCAGCTGGCTGAGAGCCAATCAGGCTCAAGGACATGATGCCTTTGAGCCATTGGGAAAGTCCCTAAGGCGGGACGATGGCTACAAGAAGGAGGAACTAACTGAAAAGAGTGGGAAGTGTTAGCCAATCCTGAGCTTAGTTTTTGCAATATGTATGAGTTGATTATGTTCGAACTAGATAAAAGGCGACTGAGCTATCCATTAAAGTTGAAGTTCACTGTTCACTCATATTGAGCGTCTGTGTCTTCCTTCCGTCGACAACAGGTATGGGGAGCAGAATGTGGCCCTCACTATCCATGAGGAAATGGTTGGTGACCTGCTGTGGCACTTGGATGTACGCAAGTCGATGGGGCCGGATGGGATCCACCCGAGGGTACTGAGAGAACTGGCAAAGGAGCTGGCCAGGCTGCTTACCATCATTTATCAACAGTCCTGGCTATCAGGGGAGGTCCCAGTCAGTCCCAGGAGGTCCTGGCGGCTAGCAAACACGACTCCCATCTACAAGAAGGGCTGAAGGGCAGACCCTGGAAGCTATAGGCCTGTCAGTTTGACCTCAGTGCCAGGGAAACTCATGGAGCAGATTATCTTGAGTGTCATCACGTGGCACTTACAGGGCAACCAGGTGATCAGGCCCAGTCAGCATGGGTTTATGAAAGGCAGGTCCTGCTTGACGAACCTGATCTCCTTCTATGACAAAGTGACGCACTTGGTGGATGAGGGAAAGGCTGTGGATGTTTTCTAGCTTGACTTCAGCAAGGCTTTTGACACCGTTTCCCACAGCATTCTCCTCAGGAAACGGTCTGTTCGTGGCTTGGATTGGCGTAAGCTTCATTGGGTTAGAAACTGGCTGGATAGCCGGGCCCAAAGAGTCGTGGTGAATGGAGTCAAATCCAGTTGCAGGCCAGTCACTAGTGGCATCCCCCAGGGCTTGGTACTGGGGCCGGTCCTCTATAATATCTTTATCGATGATCTGGACGAGGGGATCGAGAGCACCCTCAGTAAGTTCACAGATGACACCAAGTTAGGTGTGTATGTCAATCTGCTTGAGGGTAGGAAGGCTCTGCAGGAGGATCTGGATAGGCTGGACCAATGGGCTGAGGTCAACTGCATGAAGTTCAACAAGGCCAAGTCCCGGGTCCTGCACCTGGGGCGCAATAACTCCAAGCAAAGCTGCCAGGTGGAAAAGGACCTGGGAGTATTGGTTGATAGTCGGCTCGATATGAGCCAGCAGTGTGCTCAGGTGGCCAAGAAGGCCAACAGCATCTTGGCTTGCATAAGAAGCAGTGTGGCCAGCAAGTCTAGGGAAGTGATCGTCCCCCTGTACGGGGACCCTTGTGAGGCCACGTCTTGAGTGCTGCGTTCAGTTTTGGGCCCCTCGCTACAAGAAGGACATGGAGGTGCTCGAAAGAGTCCAGAGAAGGGTGATGAAGCTGGTGAGAGGTCTGGAGAACAAGGCCTGTGAGGAGCAGCTGAGGGAGCTGGGTTTGTTCAGCCTGGAGAAGAGGAGGCTCAGGGGCGACCTTATCGCTCTTTATAAGTACATTAAAGGAGGCTGTAGCGAGGTGGGGGTTTGTCTGTTCTCCCACATGCCTGGAGATAGGACGTGGGGGAATGGGCTAAAGTTGCACCAGGGGTGTTTTAGGTTGGATATTAGGAAGAACTTTACTGAGAGGGTTTTGAGGCATTGGAATGGGCTGCCCAAGGAAGTGGTGGAGTCACCATCCCTGGACGTCTTTAAAAGACATTTAGATGTTGAACTTAGCGATATGGTTTAGTGGAGGGCTTGTTAGTGTTAGGTCAGAGGTTGGACTCGATGATCTTGAGGTCTCTTCCAAGCTAGACAATTCTGTGAAATATATTATAAATTAACAAGAATTATTCTTACAGTATTATAAGGTTCCTAACTATTGTAACAGATTGCTATTTTCTTATTCCAGAAGAAGATATAGTTATTTTCAAACAGTATTGACTAGAAGAAAGATACTTCTCTACTTACTTTTGAACAAATGTGTAAAATATATTAAATCCATGGAATCACTTAATGACAGACAAAAATCATATAAACTTTTGGAATTTAATTGGTATGGTATCTCTCCAATGACTTTTAAATTTAGGGTTTTAGAACGTGGTATCAGTTATAAAAGCAAATAAATTTGTTTCTTTAATCTTTTTTTGGATGAATTGTCCAGCCTTTTACATAAGAAGCAAATCAGATATACACAGCTATTCCAGTAAATGACTTTGATGCAGATTTGTACTTAGGGATTTATACTTATTTTACCTTGGGATTTAGTTTTGAAATAGATAGAAAAGTTGTGCAAATCTTTATTATCCTTTGACAATTATTTGGCCAGTACTTGCACTCCTCTAATGTTATCTGTAAAGAGATATGGATATGTGTGCTTGAGTGCTTGAGATAATAAAATTCCGGGGAATTGGGAGGGTGGGAAGAGAACGTTCATAGTATTGAACTTTGTCAAAGATGAGATAACAGATTTTTTCATTTTATCTGGGAATGATTGGCATGAGAAATAAAGGTGTAGAAAATATGAATAAAATTCAGCCTATTAAGTCTGATCCCTTAAAGGAAAATAAGGGAGACCTGTCTTTCACAGACATTTCTTGAAGCATGAAAATTCTTTAAAGGGCATCCTAATTTAGCCAGTTCACATAGCTATCTGTGATGGCAGGAAAAGACTTTTTCTTGAAATGGATGCCTTATGCTCTTTCTCCCAGTAGCCTTTTGTCTATTTATATTCATTATTGTTGCTGTAAGAACAGTGCTGTTTTTCATTATTTCATTGGCATGAGAAGTCCTGATTCATTTTTGCTGTCAATTTTGACCTCTTTCTGTACCTCATCTACTGTTGATGACTAAAAGCATCACAGAGCAAGCACAGCAAACAGAAACAGAGAAAACCTCATAAAATACTGCTGCAGATGCACAAAAAAAAAAAAAAAAGTTTAACAACTTTAACATGTTTTACATGTTAAAATAAACAAAAGTTTAACATGTATTTGTAGGTCATATCTGTGGTAGGGTACAGTATGCACTGAGAGTTTGTTTAGTTGTGTATTACACTGCAACATATTGAGTTTTCACGTATCTGATGGGAAAGGGACTTGAGAGTATACATAAACAGTCCAATAAAAACGATAATTCTCAAAATATATTCACACAGAAGAGTAAAATCTATGTTAATTTTAATGTTGATAAATATTTTTTGTCAAAAGTTTTGAGGGAACATTAGTTATTACAATTCCTTCCTATCAGTATCACTCAAAAGTAAACAGATACTTTTTAACTAGCCAGCTACTCATCTGGTTTTTTAAAAAAGAATAAATCTGTGTGTGGCAATATAGATACAGGCCATCAGTCCAATTAAATTAACTAACTTGAAGTGTAAGTTTCATAAACTAATCACAGGTATCCACTGCTGGGGCCTTTGAGTTTATTTACTGTGTTTAGTCTAGGCCTAATTTACTGGCTAAAATTCAGAGGTGCTTTCTTTAAAAAGGAACATGAAATATGGTCATCAGCTCACTATGCTGCTCACTGTATGGGGACCTGTATGGGGACCTGTATGGGGACCGGTTTCTACTAGGACTTGGGAGAATTCCATTCTTTTTAATAATTCTCCTGGAATAATTCCATCCTCTGACAATTACTCAAGTGATTGATATTTGGACACAGAATTTTTTGCCTCAGGTTGCAACTTCAAAGTTGACCTAAGTAAAAGTCATTTGTATCATCTGATATTTAATATATTACATGAAAAAAAAAAAAAAAAAAAAAAAAAGCAATACTGCACAATGCTTTACATTCACAATAACTACAGTCCCAACTGGCATCTCTCTTATGATCTTGGAAAGGAGCCAGAGATAAATATACTGTGCAGTGAATTTTTTTTATTATTATTATTTTTTCCTGAATATTTTCGTTTGGTGAAACTATGTTCTGAATCACCTGGAAAGAAGATGCCTGCACAGCATATGTACTGTGTGAGCCATGATATGTTTTTGTGCTTCTTGTCATTGTGGGGGCAGTAAGAGGCAGCTTCATAAAAGTCAGTTAATTCATTTACTAAAAACTTGTCCGAAATAATCACCAAAATACAGTTTGCTCCTTTCCCATTTACAGTAATTGTCCATCAAGTCAAATAAGATCTGCAGATTGTGTATACCAGTCTTATTCAGTTTGGTAAATTTGTTTGCATCTTCTAATTTTTTGTGTTCTGCCCATCTCCTGTAATTGACACCTTAACCATTAGATTTCCATGTTTTGTTCAGCTTGTCAGAATACTCCAGCAGTTACTAAATGATTTTGACCACTACAGCTGACATGGGGTAGCTCAGCAGAAATGAGAGTTTCAATTGCAATATTAAATTCTCTTAAACCAAGAGAATGGATTCACTAAAAAGTACTTCCAGTCGCTTCTGACACTTGAGATTCTTTCTTTACTAAGCTAGGAAGTATCTCACATTGTAGAGAAATATCTCAAGAGACATGTAAATGGATGCGCTCAATTGTCCATGCAAGTAAGTGGCTTAGGAAGTCTGAAGAAAATCTTACCTATTAGCTGGTGGAGCAACCAAAAACCCAGCATCTTCATCTCAGGAATAAGAGATAGCTCTTCCCTAATATGTTGACTTGGATACCACAGTTTATCAACGCAGTTCCACTTATAATTTAAGATTTTTACCTTACCTCCTATAACTGATGAGTGAATTAAACTCTACAGGATACTCAAGGTCAAGACCAGAGGCCAGAAACCTATGATACATAGGTTTGGCTACAACAAATTCTCACTCCCACAAAAAAAAGTTGAAATTACTATTTCTGACAGCCTTAGAACTACATTTGCAAGTAAAACTTGATTTTTTCTTCTCTGTTTTGTCTCATTCAGATTTTTCCCATTCTTTCAATTACCTTAATAATCCAAATAAATAAATATGTTATACTTTTACATTCTATAGTGAAATAAACAGTGATACTTCTCTCTAATCTTTTCGTATAATGTCCTTATGATGCATGTGTATGATTACAGTCCAGCTACTGTGCATGCACAAGGTGAATTACTGCTATGCTTAATTACTAATGGACTATAACCCAGATGAAGCTGTCATAAGTTCGTAACCATTCTAAGCTGATGTTTGTAATTAATTCACTAGCTGTAATCTGCACACACAGCTGAAAAAATCGATAAAAAAAATCCCTTTGAGCAGGTCATAAATCACGCTGGGAGATTCATTATCTTTCTCTATTTGTCTCTCTATTTTTTTGAAGTGTGAAGACATTTTCCATGTGCTTGCTATTAAACAAAAAAACAAACAAACAAAAAACCACTCCCTCTCCCTTGCATCATCTCAGTGAGAAAGAATCAGTTATATATATATATATACATATAATTATATATACATATATATGTTGTTTTATTTAGGTGGACATTAATTAAGAATAGATTCTACCCATTCTTAGGAAAAAATTGAGGGTTATAAAATAAGTGGTCTGAAGAACAGAATGACACTGGCCCAGGCCACTGGAATGGAGTAAAAGAAATGACTCCGTAACTAGATAATCAGTAAAATATTTCATTTTTATGTGACAGGTGAAAATATTAGCATTTACATCTGAGTTGCATGACTTTATATTCATGCTGTGCTTCATGATTAATGAAGTTGAACAGTACATATTATAAAATTTAATCAATTTCTTCAGGAATCCTCCTGAAGACTTTAGACAAACAGAAAAATGTACATTAACGCAATGTTGTTAAATTGTTTTAATTACTATTTTTAGCATTCATGTAGACCATGCATCATATAGACCTGCCTGTATTGAAAATGCATTCTTGTACTTTCCAATTCAATTGAAGTTGGTTTTGTCCCAGCTCTTCCTAGGATTATTAAGTGTGTAAAATTATGATTTATTTGTGTATTTGTGAGAGAAACATGTATGGCATAAACGGATGACTATTTTTTTTATCCTTTGTGTGGGATAAGGTTTCTTTGCTGTGACATAAAAGTCTAAATGGAGCTTCCTGTGACTACTGTTTTTCATTTTACATCACAACTTCTTCATCACAGTTACTAAAAAGACCAGTAGTTAAGATGTTTGTTTCTGCTCCATATTGACCTCTACATTATTTACAGGAGTGTTTGCATGCAGAGCATGGGGAACTTTCTTAAATTCCAGCCTCTTCATCACTCTTCCCCCCACTTGAAAATAATGCAATATAAACTAAAAGATTTTCAGCACACTTTACATTTACTGTTTAAGTTTAACCATAAGGTTCTATGATACAACAAAACATACAGATCACACAGAAAACTTCTGGAGAACAGGATTCATTCCATTTTTCCCGAAAGAATTACTAATATTTAATATACATTATTATATAACATTTTATTCTGTATCAAGATAAAAAGTTAAAGTTAGTACCTTGTGGTAGAAGGACTAGGTAAGAAAAAGATAACTGATTGAAAGACGTAAAAGAGAGAAAACAGTGTTTTCTCTTAAAGTCAATTCTTAAACACAGCAACATTCAACAAGAACCTTATTTTAATTTGAGTCCATAGTCACAAGTGACTCCATTTTGCCTTTTTTTGGCCCTGTTGGTTATGATAAACAGTTATGCATCCGTGTGTAGGGGGTTTGAATGTACAGTGAAGTATGAAATACTTAATAACGATAAATAAAATAAAGGGGTGGCACAGTATACAGCTGAGATGAGCTGTATAATAATGGCTGCTAGCTACTCTTCCTTTGGAGCTCCTGCAGTCCCATCACTTTGCTATGAGTATCAAGGAAATTAAGTTGACTTTGAGCACTGATTCAGACTTTTCTCAAGTCGTCTTTAGGAGAACTGACATTCTAATTGCTCCATGAATTGCTTCATCTCAGAGTTTGTTAAGCACTGACACATTTTACTGAAAAAACTAAAGGTATGTAATTTGACACAGTGACAGATTAATACTTCAGCATCAGATTGGCAGAACAATTAGACAGCTTAAATGTGTCCTACATCTTAATGTCTGTGCTACTTCAGGAAGCCATGCTAAATCCTATTTTTCCTGAAAGATATGTTGCCATTTCACTGATAGAAGTAAATCAGACCATCAAAGGATTTAATGGGATTACAAGGTTTGTAACAATTTCATTTAAGTCAAGAAAATTAAAATCTAGGGAATTTAAGCTCACAGTGGTGTATTCAGTACATGGAAGCTGGTACTTCTTAGTTCTCGTTTTACATATTCTATTGGTCTTCTGAACTAAAATGAAATAACAAAGTCTTAACTAGAAGATAAAAAGAAGTTCAGTGAGAGAAAGCTATGTGCTTCTGGTATGCTTCCTCTTATATTATAATGTAATCAAAGTTTAAAATTAGCATTTGTGTAGAATTAAATCCTTTGAATTAGATTTCACTTAAACATAACACTGTATACAACCTATATTATGGTTCTACACTGACAACTAACTGATTAATATCACTTGGGTCTGTGAGAGAACAAACTATTTGTTTCTTGTTGTTTTTTATTTATTTTAAAAAGAAGACAAAAAAATTTGTCATATGTAGTGTCTTTCATGTGAACAATCTTTTAGGTCAATTTTGAAATATTGGTGGTCATTGAAGGTCACAGATGCAGTACTACAGAGCTGGTACAAACATTAACTTAGGTCAGAATTTTTTTCTGGAGTCATTCTATTAGAGGAACACCTAAAGAACATTGTATGTTAACCCACTGGAAGCAAGTGTGAAAAAAATAACTGGAATTCAAGCCAGTATTTTTATGGCTTGGGTATTATTTCTTTGGATAGATGTCAGAGTCACGTTAAATAGCTATAAATTCTAGTATAGTCTGTTTAGTTAAACAAAAAACATCTAAATCTTATGCCTGCTTTCACCCATTGGACTGTTCATCTCTAAAACAGAGGCAGATAAACAAAAGCAAAATTTCATGTAAGAAGTAAACAATCTTGAAATGTTCTGCTTTACAGAGAGTCTCCTTTACACCAGTTTCAGTTTTAATAGGCTTCAGTGGCACGCTATTTGGTTTGTACCACTACAGGTGGAAGCAGAATTCAGTCCTTAATTTTCTGATTAAACTTTCAAATGGAATTGGTGTGTTGGGATTTAGGCAAAAAGGTATGATAAATTATTAGGTTATCATGCTGGGACTTGAGAGTGCCTTTTTTTTTTTTCACATTACTAGTTTTTTGTTTCTGTATTCATTTGATTAACTCATATCTAAAATGATAAGACAGTTTTGTTTTCAGTTTGTAATCCTATTAATTTAAAATTTTAAGGAGGATGTCATGCAAAAATGGACTTTTAGCTTAACAGAAGCTGAACTTCTAAGGCTGATTTATTACCAAATAAGTCAAGAATCTTAATACAGGAACAGTTAAGGACTGGGCTGAGGCCAAAGTGCATAAATGTTAGTAATCACATCAGCAGAATTGCAGAGCTGAAGGGAACTTCTAGAGGTCATTTAGTGCATCCTTCCTTTCCCAAGGTAGGATGAGCTAAGTTTATGCTACCCTTGGGAGACATTTGTCTAGCCATTCTTAAAACTTTCCTGGTGGTAGAGAGTCTATAATATTCCATTACTACATTTATCCTCAAAGTTGTTTTCTGATTTCTAACCTGGTTTGTCGTTGCTGCAATCAAAACATTATTTTTGGTTGTTTCTACTGTGGACATGCAAAACAGACTGTTCCCACTTGCTTTACTATAGCCTTTTAGGTACATGACAAAGTGCTGTTTACTCCCTCATCTGCCTTGTCTTCTGGATAGTTCACTCTCATTCATCTAATGCGAACTTTTTACAAATGTTAAAGAATCAGTTACCTATTTCTGTTGTCTTATGTATTTATTTATTTACATTTGTTTTACCAGTAAAGGACTATGTAGCATTTCATATTTGCTTTGAAAATCCCACTATGGAATACCTTGAAAACAGCTAAGTGATTGGACTTTTGACATAATACAGCAGTGAGTCTTGCTGGTCTTAGGAACTGTGTAAGGGATATTAAAGAATTGTGTAAGGGATACTACTTTTCAAGTAAAGTATTTAAATTTCTCTCTTTCATTCTGTGTTCCTTTTTTCCTTGCATAGAAAAAGAATAAAAATGTTCAGAATTCATTACTGTATATCCTTCTGTTGTACCTTCTCTCACAATATTAATCAGACGTTGTACATATGAGCCTTTCTGTACTCTGAAATATTTTTATTTCTTAAGCATTGAAAAACATTTCAGAATGAAATTAATATATTAATTGCTTTCAGAATTACTTTGGTGTAGTTTGGCGTGTCTCAAACAGTGAATTTGTGTTTGACTTTATTCAATAGGACTGCTTTAGAGATGGCATGCACTGTCTCTGCAGTACATGATAATGCCACATTCAGAATGACAGCGGTCCAAGCCTTGGGGCCCTAAATGCTTCTTGAGATATGTTCAATTGGTATTTAACTGTATTTAGCCTAAGGTGCAGAGAAAGAAGCTAGTGATGCCTTCAAACGTGTTTAAGTGTTTTAATAGTGTCTTGGCATGTAAGAATATGCCACAGCACTAACAGGATGCAGTTCCTAAATTACCACAATTAGGGGGCAGGAATTTCAAAGACAGTACTGCTGTAGCTCTGTATCACTGTAGCTCAGTTTGCTGTTGTTGTTTTTGGTTTTGTTTTCTCTTGAACAGTGAATTTCTTCAATATGCACCCTCTCAGCTGTTTTCTGCATTATTGTTCTCTGATCATGTAGTCAATACTTGTTATGCTTTAAGAGCTCTGTTGTGTCTCCCATCACACAGCTCGTAAAACAGACAGCCATTTAATATAAAAGCTATGTAAATGGATTCCTGTTTAATTACATAGACTTAGTGGTGTTCCACTTAATTTTTGGATGGTTCTCTGAATGTAGTATATTTGTGTACAGAGTGCCCCAAAACGTAGGGTGAAAACTGGTTCATCCAAGCCACAATCTCCATCACTACCATGAGACAGTAGCTATGCCTGTTCTTTTTTCACCGTATTCTGTAACCATGGCACAGGTGTTCTTTACAGACCCTCAATAATGCATGCAGAGGTATTATGGTCCCATCAGTGGGGAATGGCAGCAAAATCTGCATGTAGTCATTGATTTGTAATAGATACTATTCAGCACTCCATCTACCAGTGACTCTTCAAATCATATGGAACAATGCATGCTTAAAGTAGTAGTGTACTACTGCTGTAGTTTTGCATGATTTTTTTCAGTCACATGCTCTGGAAAAGGTGTACAACTAGGAATGCTTTCTTGGTACAGAGTTCTTCTTGCTGGGAATGTTCAAGTTGTATGTATCCAGATATGGAGTCAGTATTGTTCCTGAGTGATTTTTATCTCCATGGTCAATAAATGGAAGAGGGCTTTTGACTAATTAATTCTAAAGCCTATAGGCTTTGTGGTTTACAAAATATAAGAAAATTAAAAGCCTATTGCAGCTTCCTCCAGAATACTGTGTATGCTGGGATACATTAGGACTAATTGCAAAAAGTGGATGTCTCTAAAATATATCATGCAAGAATGGGCTGTTCTAAAAGATGAGCCAGAGTGAGTGTGCAACCTTGATTATATTTCTGCAGTGTATATAAGTGTACGTAACATCACATCATTTCTAATATGTATTTGTTGACTTATTTCATAATAGTTTGTCTTTGTCCACATATATTGACCTTCTTTGGTAAGGAATGGGAAGAAAGAAAATAATAATGGAAAACTGATTGGGTGAATATTGTAGTTGTTAAATTTTGGGGGGTTAAACTAAATATAATCCTCACATTTCTTCTCTCTGCATTGCCATGCTAGGTGCCTTCCTTATTTTGATAACAAGCAATCCTTCCAGCACTAAAGCAGCAGCCAGCTACAATCAATAGAAACGTGATCATACATATAAACAACCCCATTCATTTGTATGCTTTTGTACAGGGTTTTATGGAAAAAAATCGCAGAAATTAATGATTTGTTGGATCAGTGATCAATTTTATTTTTAAATGATAGCTATCAATTAACTCTGCAAATTGTTGGTGCAAGCTTATATGGAATGCAGTGAGAAATTAGATAGTGGTGCTTCTATGTGGGACTCTGTAAATTTGTAAATTAGTATTCTCCTTTTTTTTTTTTTTTTTTTTTTTAAGCTGAAGTCTGAGCAGTTGAAAGTGAAAACTGCTCTCTAAATACTCGCTTTTTAAGTCTACCACTAACATGTACACCAAAGCACTTGTCTAAATATCTGCTTTTTGGGAATGGATTTACAATGTTTTTGAAAAAAATTAAGCAATACCTAACTCTGGAGTAGAGCCACCATGAGAGGATGTTTGAAAATAGCTTAGATGGCATGTTCCACTGTATCTCAGAAGATTATTCAAATTTAAGCGCTTTCTGCATAAAGTTTTCATGTATAAACAGTTAAAATCTAAATTCAAAATCTACACGTTTCTATATGACAAGAAATACTATCCCTCCAGGTTTACTTTCTCACTAATTAGCACTGTGATAAAATTTGTTTGTTAATAACTGGCATTTTAAGCACTTATTTGAGCCAGTTTCCAGATATATAACTGTGGTAGAAATCTGTTACGGTCTTCCTTGATGATTTGCCGACTGTGATGACAAATTCTTTGCTGTGTCTCGTTCCATTAGGTTTGTCAGCTAGCAGGGTAGTTGCTACTTAAGTGTTTAACTTTTAAAATGATTAGTACTTAAAAAATCATGTTACTTAGAAATATGTTTGGACAAAACTTATTCTAGAAGAAAAAAGGAGTAATGTGTGCTGTTTTTTTTGTTTGTTTGTTTTTCTCAACCTCAGAGATTGTTCATGACTCTATAGGCTAGATAATGTGAAAACAGGAGCTTACAGTCACTATGCAAAAGAGGGTCAATCTGTTCAGAGGATTAGCAAAAGTACATTTAATTACTTTGCGGCTAAAGCTGTGTGCTTGTTTATTCAGAATGAAAGTTAAATCTGTTATCTACTGCAGTACTGCAGTGTATAAGAGATACCCTAGTCCTTAACAGACTAGTTTAGGTATTTTAAATAGTTTAGGCATGAAAGCAATGCCTGCTTAACCCATCTTCTAACATAATGCAGACAGAAAATATTCTCTCCTTCCCCACACCTCCCCACCAAATGCTGATGTTATGTCCATCTTTCAAACAGAAGAGTGGTTAAATGCAACAGGCTTCATATGCATGTTAGATTAAATCTATGTTTAAACGTTATCCTGATTCTAGCTCTTAATACAGATGCAAGAGAGCAATGGAGTAGAAGACTACATTAACTGTATGTGCCAAATACTAACTGTAAGGTTTGTTGGAGGAAAATATATCTCACTGGATCCAACAGCCCATGGGAGGCAAGTCTGCTGCCACTCTACGTCCCCAGGTCCAACCGGTAGCAAAACTGAAGATACGTTCCTAGCAGGCATGTGCACAGAGCACAAGTATATACCACATATAGACACAGCTGGCAGATCACAGACATACAGAGCAACTCAAACACAGGCAGCATCAAAGGCCTCATCCTGCTCCCCTCTCTGTCTGGACAGCATGGAAGTCCACTAGTGTGTGTACATATATGTAATATGTACATATAACATGCATGTATATATATGAGATATATACACAAACAATATATATACACACTATACAACGTATATATATAGTTGGATTGTATACATGTATATAATTATTTTTATATTTTTGGATTGTGTATCTATATGTTTATATATGTGTATACATATTTATGCCTCTTTTTCCACTCTTGTTCTTTCTCCCCTAGACATCCCACAGTTAAGTCCAGTGCAATCCCAAACTGCTTTTCCCCTGCATTCTGTAACATCTCATACATGTTAGCTAGGCAACAACCCCCCATAGAGTAAAAGGTGATCTTGAGAGCATCTGCTGATGACTCATGGCCATTGGTTCCATGCCTGGACAACAGGGCTGATGGGACAGACCCAGGAGCTGTGGCTGTTGCTCGAGTCATTGATTTGGGTTCCCATCTGCCACTGTACACCCCTGTGCTCCACTAAGCCTAGGCAGTGGCCCCTGCGAGGAGCCTGGGATCAGCTTGGCAGGGTATTATTTGGGTTCCCCCTCCTGCCAGTTTCTTTCTGAGCTCCTTTGTAGGTATGCAGATGGGCTTTATCACAAAACCCAACAGGGTGAATGAGCCACGCTCATTCAGACTTAGAGGTTTTGCTTGATAAATATCACTGTAAAGCTGAATTGCACAGAAAGTCTCATGCTTTACAAATAAGGGATTCTACATTTGTCCAGAATGAATATGAATAATAAACTACAATGCAAAATGGTAATTTTTCAGGTATGTGATTTGACTAGTGCAGAACCTGAGTGATGCTGGCTTAAGACCTGCTTGCACTAAAAAGGAACCCTAAAATATATAAGACATTAACAGTTTCAATCTAAAAAGTAAAAATAAAAATATAATAGTACTAATAAAAGAAAAAAAATCAACATTTTTCAATAAACACGTACTCCTATGTTTTAAATAAAGATCAAACAATTTTCTTGTTCAGTATTTGCTAATATTCTGCTAGAGTAATAATTTAAATAGTAGTAGCAAGCCTAATGTTTAATGGTCATTTTTCAGAAAGAAAGTGAGATTATCTCTTATTGAGATTTAGATGGGAAGTGGTTATGCCCTCTTTTTAAAATATGAGGAGGGTATTCCTGTTTAAAAATTAAAGCACATAAGGTGCAGCTCAGCAGTTAATTATGTATCTTACCTTTAGGGTGTGCCAGAATAATACTAGGTTTTACTGACAAATAATAGAGAATATTCCTGATAGAGTCACTGTCTTTTGTGTAGTTCTCTAGAACACAGATGTCTAAAAACCAATAGGCTGATAACTGTCCATAGTCTTTGTATTCTTCATTGAAAAAATGTGGTAGTTGTGGCTGAATCTAACTGCAGAAGTCTTGAAAAGTACGGCTGGAAAAAAAAAAAAAATCCCTTGTTTCCCTTTTCCCAGCCTTACACGTCTCAGCTACAGTTACTCAAGTTGCTCAGTTATGAAAATGTCGGTGCTGGTTTCCTTGCTGAAGTCAGTGACATATTGCAATATGAAATATTGTACAGTGTTCGGTATGCTATGGAAATATTTTCAACTCTTAATGAAAATTAATACACATTCACAGAATCACAGAATTGTCTAGGTTGGAAGAGACCTCAAAATCATCGAATCCAACCTCTGACCTAACACTAACAAGTCCTCCACCAAACCATATTACTAAGTTCAACATCTAAACATCTTTTAAAGACCTCCAGGGATGGTGACTCCACCACTTCCCTGGGCAGCCCATTCCAATGCCTTACAACCCTCTCAGTAAAGAAGTTCTTCCTAATATCCAACCTAAAACACCCCTGGCGCAACTTTAGCCCTTTACAATACTGCAACAAATTACTAATAAAGGAATAGTTAAATGCACAGAAAAATTGGAAAGAGATGAATGTAAATCTAACTTTCAAGAGCTTTTGCATTTTCATCACCATTAAATCTGCAGATGCTGAAATAAAATATGATTTCTCTGCAAGCATCTATTGTAAATATTTTTAACTAAAATATTTTAAGCAAAGGATTTTTTTTTTTTTAATATAAATAAACTTCAGGAGTGGTCTTTTTTGCTGGTTCTAGACTCTAGACTCTACACCGTCTTTGTAGCCCTCCTTTGGATACTCTCCAATAGTTTTATGTCCTAATTATATTTGGCACCCAAAACTGCACACAGTACTCGAGGTGAGACCTCACCAGCATGGAGCAGAGCAGGACAATCCCTTCCCTCGACCAGCTAGCAATGTCATGCTTGATACACCCCAGGATACACTTGGCCCTCTTGGTTGCCAGAGCACACTGTTGACTCATAATCAACCTTCTGTCAACCAAATCCCCCAATCTCTTCTTGCAGGGCTGCTCTCCAGTCTCTGACCCCCCAGTCTATACATGGATCTAGCGTTGCCCCATCCCAGATGCAGAATCCATCACTTTTAAACTTCATACAGTTGGTGATCGCCTCGCTCTCGAATTTGTCAAAATCTCTCTTGCAAGGCATAACTATACGAATATCAATCTTGTTGCTTTGTAGGCAACTCCACTTATTTCTTATAGACCATAAATAAACTGGGGAAAAAAAAAAAAAAAGCATTCAGAATCTTACCAGTCATTAAAACAGAGGACGTAGCTTTCTAAATTATAATGCAGGTATCAAAACAGGAATATTAAAAACCCTCTGTGTATCTGGTAGGAGTCAGCCCTGCAGTCCTGTGAATTTTGCTGTTTTTCAGAGAAAGATTTTATGACTACAATAGGTAGAAAACTGAGATAAAGCGATCTAGAACAAGACAACTTTTAACACAGCACGTCAGATATAAAATATTACATTCAGGTAGCACTCATTCTCTCTGCCCCTCCACATGCACACACAACACATAGAACAACATTATCTATATATGTTAGACTATGTTTATAACCAAAAGTAGTTTTTAATATGCTTTTACTAATCATTGATTGTAGTACTCATGTAACATATCGCATACTAACACCCTGTTCTGAGAAATACAAGTGGAGATTACATGCAAATCGAGTCCTATTGTCAGTAACAGAACAGCTTGCACACCAGGAATTAAACATGTTCATAAAAATTTGCAGAGTCCAGGGCCTAAAGTTTCTTTCACAAAAGTTCAAAACATTCTTTGGGAAAAAAAAAAAAAAAACACTCAGGTATTTTTAATAATTTCAAGGAAATTGGCAGCATAGAATTAAGTTCTTGGTTGACGCTTAGACATCAAAAGTCATTCAGTAACTAATGTCAAATGAGATTTTGCTTTTGAGATTGATTTACAGCCATAAAAACTGACAACATTTTTACTTTTCAGTTCTCAAGGTTCAGAATAACCATACTGATATGCTTATGACCTATTGGGCACATTCAATGTAAAAGAAGCTATTACTATGGAACTTAATGCAACATTCTTACCAAGACCTTTAAAAATACCTATTGTGTATTTAAGGATTCTCAGTTTCACTGGAAGACATTGCAGTATTATTCATTTGTAAAGGCAACTCTATTTTACTTTCAGATTCAAGGCCTCTGCCAGATGTAGCCCTGACAGGGAAGTGTACCCGAGAATGTGATGAATATGGCCACTCGGACTCCTGCTGGATGCCAGTTCGCACTTCTCCTGAAAGGAAGCAGAAGAGCCAGCCAAAACTCTCCACTTTCATGCCTGTTGATGAACGGGGCAGTCAGGAAAAGCTGGCCAATGGAGAAGCTTCCCTCATGGGTGATCGCAACAGAAACCTCCTTAACAAAAAGTTGACCTCATCCTATGAGACCTTCAGTGCGGCTAGTTTCAGCAAAAAAGAAGAAGGCAATCCAGAGGATATTCCCCTCACACAGACAGGGGAATACAAGCCATCTCCTGTCAATACTCTAACTAGAAGAGAAGTTTACCTGTAGGCTAAAAAGCAGCAACAAATTTCTTTCATGTTATAGGAAAGAAAAGGGGTAAAAGTCCTAAAAGCAAAACAATTTTAACAAAAATAAGAAACAAAAAGAGGAGGCCACCAAAGAGACAAAAGCTCTGCCTGCCACTTCTGCCTCCAGAGCAGGCATTTAATTATACTGTCTGCCTGACTATACTGTACAATGTAGAAAATGTTGTTACTTGCATGTCTAATCCCCCCCACCGATTTTTATTTTCCTAAATCTATGGTGCAAATTCCTCCCATAGTAATGAGCTTGATTAAAAAGAACACAACACAACGTTGTTTCCCCTCTGCAGAAGCATGAGTTAAGCCACTCATTTTGTTTGATTGTCATCTGGCTTGTTAAGGGTAACAGGTCAGGGAAAATGTATTCAAAACATATCATCTGAATATTGCTGATCCCCACCAGGGACAACCCTTCAGAAACCATGCAGATAAAGAGATAAATACAAAAGAATAATCATTAATAGGCACTTTGTGAAGACCACAGCTTTAATATTCTCACCTCTCATCTGAGGCTGGAAGCAACAGAGATACGTTCAGCCTGAGACTGCAGTCCAAAACAAGGCATACTTTCCTATGAATCATGAACTCTGGTTCTGTTTTATCCATAGAACAAATGTGTTCTTGCTGTGTCTCTTTCTCTCCTCCTCTCTCGTTCTCTGTAATGATTACTTCAATGTAAACACAATTAGTAACACATATACTGTAGCATAGTAATGATAAACTCTTTAAATAATTATTTTGGACAAGGCTAACATCTAGCTGGGAAGATAGTAATAACAAAAAGGCCAAAGATCACACTATGGATCAGGGGAACTGCTAAGTATTGGGGCTTGGCATAGAAAACTAATATACTCACAAATAAGACATATGTACTCATAACACACCTTCAGTTACAGTTTGCACAGCAGCACAATCCACAAGCCCAGCTGACATAATGTTTTTTCCAATGTGGTTTAGTTGAATGCCCAAAGGAACTGATTTTTTAAATTTCCTTTTTTTTTTTTTTTTTTTTCTTAAATGACGTGATATGTTGCAGCAAGTGCTGTATGATACTGCCAGTTCCAGGAAATTTTTGATATCATAATTAAAAAATAATAGTAGTGCTAGAAGGCTGTGTTATAACGAGACTGCTTGGTTAGATGGAGAAGTGGATAATGGGATGATACAGTAATGAGAATATTACAAGTCAAATACAAAGCCTTCTTTTCAGAGCACAAGGAATGATTGCCAAGTATTTTGTCATCAGTGTTGCAGATTACCAATTGATTTGATTGTGTCAAAGATGTAATGCAGTTTTTTCTTAAAACACAAGTGCATTAAAGCCGAATGAAGTGCAATACTAAACAGTGTCAAGACTCAGAACATTTAGGCTAGGTAGAAAATAAACAGTGATATGATACTCACCTAGTAGGTCAAGAATGAGTCAAAAGGAATCCAAACTGTCCACAATATGCAAGAGCTCCGGGCTGTAATGATTCTCATGGTGAGCGCTTCATGAAAGAAAGAGGAAATGAAACAGGTTTTTGTGCAATAAGAGCTACAAAACATACAGAACTTCAGCCAGTTGCTTTGTAGCTGATGCTGTAGTAATAATGACAAACTGAGCTCAGACATTCAGACAAAAGTGACAATCGAATGACACAGCTTAAGAAGGGGACAAGCATTCAAATCCCTGGCTGTTTAACCTGGCATTAAGGCATGGCTAGATGGCTCTCTAGTATACTGTAGTCACAATGTAGCTTTGGGTAGTTCCTTGCTTTGAAGAATTGCATAGAAATAATCTTAAACAGCCTATAGTAGAGGTTGCTAAATCAATACAACTCATCACATTTATCTTTTGAATTCACTTCTCCACATAGTGGGATGTGCCATTTCTGGCCATTTCATTCTTCTCAAGTTTACTTTCTTCATGTAACATTAGTTTGTGTATAGCAGTTATGATGAATGGGCACATTTTAGAAAGAAACTATTAAAGTTTAATAATGATTGAACATCCTTAAGTTTAATTATTTAAGTAATATGGAGAGATGCAAACTAGTACTTTGTTATGAGACTGCATAAAGCAGTTACTGCTTTGTATAATCTGTAAGTACCTGTTTAAAAATGCTTCTAAAATGCTTATGTAATGTATACACATTTTTCTTGCACGTTTCAACAGAATACACAATGGCATAACAAATGTTCAACAGAATTTCCTTTAATAAGATTTTATTTAATATTACACACAAAAAAATTAGGTAGCTTTGTTCAATATATCGTTAAACCCTTTGTCTACAAGGCTAATGATACAGGTCATAGAAGACCTTCAGATTAAATGGATCAGCAGTCACCGATTTTTGCACCACATAAAACAGTCATTAAATACTTTACTTGTGTGCATCTCCTTAGAACTAAAATGAGTGTGAAAGAATTTTTTTTTAAAGTCCCATCTACTGTAAGTATTCACAACAATTCTAGTAGAACTAGCCACTATTAACATGCTGATTACTCTTCTGACCTGGCATGACACACAAATATATTTTGTCTTTGTATTTTTCTTTTTATTTTAAATAGGTTAAATCTGGTGCCACTCCATAAATAGAGTGCTTTTGTATAAAAATAAACAAACTATAAAAAATAATTAGGGTGAATGCAAAATATGCAACTGTGCCTTTTATACCTGTTATTATGGTAAAGTGGTAGTTGGGTTTGGACACTGAGGAATAAGGGGCTATTCCCAACCTTTTTGAACCTGTATATTTACCTGTGTTTATTTTCTGAGAAATTATAAATAATATATTAAAAATAAGCCTTTTGCCAAACTCAGTTAATGGACCAGTCTTAAGCATTATTAACACAAGGCTGTGGTTTAAGTTTGTCTTGAGATTTATTTTTTTTTTCTTCTTTAACTTAATATTTGTGTGAGGTTTGGGATTGTCTTCATTTGTTTTTTTGATTCTGCTGCCTGGAGAACAATGATCAGTCTCTATTATAGTTGTTTAGCAAGGTGTCAGCAGTTCATGTTGCCAGTAAAATTGACAAGTAATTTCTTTTTAATTGCTTTTATCTGCCATCACATTTCAGCTGTACAGTATAGGAATCATCCTTTTATTTCTTTCCATGGGAAACTCAAATGAGCTTTGCATGTATTTTACATTAGGGCACCTTTATAGATTGATGCATTAGTATATAACTTTATATGTATTAGAAAGTTCAATAGCTTTGGTCTAAAATCTAATGCTCATTTTGGATCTCAGATCCACTATGTTTATTCAATATGTTTTCTGACTGGCCTGCTGCCTGAGTTTCAGGAAAAATAATAATAATAAAAAAAAATGTTAAACATTATTTTTATGTGGGGGAAGAACTTAAATGGGGTTGAAATGATTGACTGAAAGGCTACCCTAGGAAGTTGTCAACTAGGAAAATAAGGAGTATGGCTGAAGACTTGCCATAAGTACAGCCACCACCAAACACTTCTAAGGACTTGAAAAATTAAATATTTTTCCTTTTCTTTCATTGGTGATAAATATACAGTGTTTCCTCAAGGAACGAAGCAAATGAAATAGCAATAGAGATGAAAGCCCATCAGTTAAGTCGTATTACTGACTGAAGAGCATACACAGAAGATAGAAGACAATAGTTACCAGCTACCTGGGGTACGCTTTCAGACAACTTTTTCCTAAATTTTAAGCACTTGCATTCAATGTGGTACGATCTGTTTGTAATATTAATCATTGACTATTGTTCTGCAACTTGGATGTTGATAGTGAAGCAGAGAACAATTTATCATTGTTTATTATGAGTCACTATGCACGCAACTATGCTAAACATGGCAAAATGTATTAAACGCTAGTCCACCTCTATTTATGAAATATTTACATAATTTAATTTGCTTTTGTACAGTTTTATGTAAATAAATTGCTTGTCATTTTTGTCTCTGCAAATTAAAATATAACATGTTCAACTGGTTACCCATTTGCCATTGTACTTTCTCTGACAGGCCACTCCACTTTGACTGGATTAAAGCACATGATAGTTTGCATATTTAACCTATATTTTGCATGGCAAAGATGAAGCTGCCTTCGTAAGTGGCCATTTCTTTAGCTGCTGATGTAGCTGAGGTTTTACTTGTCTACAGAATGAAATTCAGGAAGGATTATTCACTCTCAGGACTGCATACAGCTATTTTCACAGTCAAAATAAAGTACTCGTAATGACTGAAGTTGCTTCCCATTACTGTTCAAAATGGCTTCTTCTTGAGGTATGGTTAAAGCATTCATCTTAAGGGAAATAACAAGATTTGAGTAAAAGCTCAGCTATTTCCATTATGGAATGACAATTTTGTAGTTACCTACAAGGTTGGTTTTTTTTTCCCCCAAGAAGTTTAGAACTATTAATTTCTGAAGTGTCAGTGAAGAAACTATGTTGAAAAGAACAAAGCAATTAATGCAGTGTTTCAGAGCAAAATGTGAAATGAAAATCTTTCTAGGCATAAATCAAATCATCCATCTCAGCATAACAACAGATTGAGAACTAACTATCCTCAAGAAGGAACATCTGAGAAGCAGAGTTTATCCCTTTGCTGCCTGCATCACAGTCTGTTTGCTTGCTTGCTTTAAAATAAAGCAGGTACCAAAGCAGCCATTTAGTTGAGATTTGCATCAGTTGTAATATGTGAAAAATATGCTTAGGGAAGAGAAAGGAAAGGTTAAAACATTTGTTTCCCTTGCCTGCCATTTGTGCTGTTTTATACTAAATACAGTACTGCTACAGAGACTTTGCAAGTTATTGTACAGAATTCCCCACTGAACAACAAAAAATGCTTTTTCCAGGTTTTTACATTAGTTACAGATTAGGCTTTGATTTGTTGTGAATAAATACAGGCTGGCCAAAACTTTTTTTTTTTTCCTCCTTTTTCTTTTAAATAAACTTTACATTGCAAATTTATTTCTCTGACTGTGCTTTCAGTTAACATTGTCTGGTCTTCTCTAATGAATGTGTCAAGAAAGATTCTTCCTCCCATAAGCAGAGGTCTAAATCTGCATGCTTGTGGAGAAAATTCAATCCACCAGCTGACCCCAAATCTCCCACATCACACTTGAATGAGCTACCCCTAACCTCTTTCAGCAGTAGCAGTATTTTAATGAGTAACTTCAATCAAGCTTTCATGTTTATTTTATATTAGATGTAGTATACAAGGCATGACCTTATGTTTATTTATTTTGTCTTTTATCTTCATTCTTCTTGTTTACCAACTGCATCCAAGAATGTGATTACAGGAAGATAAAATAAATTTCCTGAGCCACAGAGAGTGGTAAGAGAGGATAATATAAACTGGTGAAAGCTAACAATTTATGCTCCCCTTTAACCCTGACTTCATTTCTCCCTCCTGCACTGCAGTAAAATGTAAATCTTATGCAGAGGCTGAAATTAATAAACGTGACCTAGGCAGAAATAATTTCATGTCTTTATTGAGCCTCCTGAGGGGAGTGTATATAAGATAGTTAATAGTTCATAAATGTGCAAATCGTCTAGCCTATGCCAAAGGAGAAAGCAACACCAGAGTTAGACAGATGAGAATATTTAGTATATCTCTTAGTAAAATGATAGGATTCCAGTCAGTTCATACAAGTATTTATTCTGAAGAAAGTATGCCTTCTTCAAAAACTTAAATAGAGTTACCAAGAAACCATATATTAAAAATATAGAAGAAAAATAATAATAATATTATAATAATAAGAGGGGAGAGAGAGAGGGTAGAGAGAGAGAAAGGAAAGAAAATAACATTTAAGATACCTATTCCGTAGTGGCATCAGGTAGCCTCTGGGAGAAGAAGGAAGAAGGAACAGCAAATAAGTATAGTGTAATTGGCACAGAAATCTTAGAAATAAGTCCCTTTAGATTTCCAAACTGATTTAAAGATCCTAAAATAGGGAGATATTAATGCATAATTTGTAGCTATCTACAGTACGGTACTGTAATTTCCAATAAAGTATTCTTGCTAATTATAAGGCATGTGATTCTATTTAAGGTAGTGTTTTAAAAGATTTAATTAATGGTTAAAAATATTCTTATTTTTATTCTTCTTATTCTTTCTCTGCAAGCTTATTAAAGCAGAATTCAGTCTTCTAAAGCAGTCTCTGTTTGGAAAGGCCAAGATATATTTTTCATAAAATGTTATTCCAACACACCTTCTATTTTCAGCAATGTGACAAACTTCTTCAAATTTACACTGTAATCATGACCCTTAAATATATATACACATATAGATCTCTGAACTATCACTGCTTTCCAAAATATAGCAGCAGGAATAAAGTAACATAAGAACAGGGTCAGTACATCACTTTGCATCTTTATCCTCCCTTTGGTACATCTTACAACCTTATACTTGTCAATTCGTGGAGTGTGCCATGGGGAAAGCAAGAATGAATCACACACTTCTTTTTTTTTTCGTAACCCTGTAAAGAATTACAGAAGGAAAGAAAAACAAGAGCAAGAGGGGGTTGGGGGGGGGGGAATAAATTAATCTCTTTTTTATTGCCTACCTCTCATGGATTTCCAGCACCTACAGAAAATTCCATGAATGAAATCTCTAGTACTGGAGACTTCCCCATATAAGCATCCAACTCCATTTCTTCCAAAAGAACTTGCAGGTTGTGTAAGTTGCACTAAGTCTAGTTGGGGTAAACCATCTTCTTGCAGCCTTTTTATCTTACATGGTAATTATATGATCCCAGAAAACAAAATTAATTCCAATTGATCCATGATTATGGTGGAACTAGTCTGATATTTGTCTTATATTTAGCAAGACAAGTAGAAGCAAAAAGGTCAGAATTTAAGATGAAAGGTTTAAAGATATCCACAAACTTACTCACACGCTGCAATGTTTTATTATTTAAGTCTGAACAAAATAGATGAGGCTGAAAATTTAATAACCATAGCAAAGTATGATAAAAAAAAAAAAATTAGAGTGATGGAGACCTAGCTCAAGCTAAGTATGTTAGTGCATGTATGTTTATATAACCCTCTTACCTCTGGCTTTTGAAGCAGAGTTTAAGATACTCTTGAAGATTCCAGAAAAGTGATAAAAGTTATCATTATCCAGTGTCAGAGAAACAATAAGGTCTCCAGAATGAGGAGACATATAACAGATACAGATCTATTCTAAGGTTTAGTAAGACAAAAACAAACAAACAAATATATAAACTAACGCCTATCTTAACATAGCAGGGTGTGGTGATCTTACATAGGATAACTACCAAAGCTTAGTTTTTCTTTAGTTTCCTATTTCGTATAAATTGCTAGAACAAAAGGCATTTTTTGTCTGTTTTGTTTTTGAATATTAGTTCATCTCCTTTTTCTTATGCAGTCTTCTTGGCACTTAGCTTTTCCCCACCTTGTTCTGAACTAGAACAATAGATAATTTCATATTATTTTCCAGGCTGACCTCTGAACCTCTGCCAGGCGTCCTGTTGCCATCCTTATCTTTTAGATAAGACCATGAAATCATGGTAGACTGTCTCACACACAATTCTAAATATGAGTTTGAATATTAAAAGAGTCCTTACAGGTGTTAGAACAAGAAGTATGCCTTGAATTTAGAATATTCTGGCGCAATGCTGATTAAGAATAAATAAATAAATAAATAAATTCTGGATTCCAGGCTGGACTGAAAAGCTGCTGTGTGTGATAAAGAACAAACCACATGCTGGGTACAACCCTCTAATAACAAGCAGTGCATTTCTTCTTGCTCTAATCTGTACTTTACTTAGAGATAAAAGCGAAATGTACAAGTGCCCCAGGTCTCTCTGACATACAGTTACCTATATTTCATAAATACAAAAAAGAAGGAATCACCTTTTGCCCACTCCTGGTAACTTAAGCCTGTTTCCAATCACTTTGGGTGTCCCTATTGAATATTCTGATTGTTGCATATTCCGATTGCTTGTGTATCATCACTACAGTGATGATTACTAATTAATGATGCAGCTAGTATGACATGCTGATTTAGGACAGCATAGAATTGACCAAGGGAAATGATGATGTTGGAAAGTACCACCTAAAGAACAAGACATTCAAACTGTAATTCCCATGAAATGCTATAATGTATTTAGTTGATACATTATTACATATTAATATCAAAGTTAAATAACCACTTTTCAGTTCCAAAAGAAAACTCAGCTAGTCAAAACAAGCTTTCAGAAAAAATAAAGGTGACAGCTTGGCTAGCCACGGACTGAGAAGGTCACATCTAAGTGCTGCAGAATAATTTTGTTGTATTGAGTGACTGCAGATGAAATAAATTTAGCAACACTCAGAAATAATACATCTTGTCTTTCCTTACTTGGTGATGGAATCTGAAGCTTCCAAAAGTTTATTGCTGACCAACACTCAGAAACAAACTAACAACCAAACAAAAGCACCACCAACAAAAGCAATATGAATGCTTAAAATTAAGGAAAGATCAAAAAACAACAGAATCTGTTGCTTAGATCAAGATGCAGGTGCCTATGAATGTTTCTCACAGTTTTTACCTCCACTCCTCTCTCTAAAAATAAAATAATAATTATATATATATATATATATATAAATTTTAAAAGACTTGTAGGGTGATCAAAGGTATTGAATAAATATAAATCAAAATTATAAATAAATAGCTCTCTTCAGCCTGAAGAAGAGAACCAGGAGGTTTGACAACAGTCTAGATGAAGTCATGAATAAAGACAAGTGAGGAAAACTCTTAGTTTCCCTTAATCAATGGGCTATGAAGCACCATATAAAATTATCAAGCAATAAGTTCAAGATATATAGAATATGGTGCATTTTCATACAGTGCATTAAATTGTTCAACTTCTTGTAAGAGGAGACTAACCTTTGGAATGCATTCCCATGAGTGTAAAAGATGTCTGGCCCCACAAAGAAAAGAAAAAAGGTTTCTAGATTAATGCTTTTAGTGAATGACGCAGGTTAAGAATGGCACAAGTAAAAGATTTATCTGTTACTCTCTTACCTAAGCGGACACACTAGCAACTAGAAGCAGAAAGCATCTTTCTGTAACTCAGAACCACTCTTTTCTTAAACAACAAAGCAAAAGCCTTTGTTTCAGGATGTTCTTATTGATATTTAACTCTCTGATAATGTTTCCCCAACAGAGATGAGGTTGGGGAAAAATAACTTATGCCTAAATCACACTTCCAAAATTCTCACTAACCAAGTTCTAAAATTCTCTGCCTGAGAAAAAAATGACATAGCTAGACTCACAGAACAATGTAGGTTATAAGCGCTGTAACAGACAGTTACTACACATATTTGAACATGCCAACAAACCATTACATTGTTTTTAAAGATAGTTATGTACTTAACTCCTGCCTGAAATTGGTGACAGGCACTTATGTGTGCTGTGTACTCTTGATTACAGATATTCATATAGACAAAAATGTATGGAAAAATAATAAAAAGCATTTGCAACTTTTGAAAACATATTTCCAAGTGCTGGTGTTGTTTCAAACTTTATGCCTCCTGAACACAAGTACAAAACTGAACACTGAAGAAAACTCTTAAGTGATTAAGTAATAAGTGATTTCTCACCACGTGACATTTGCAGTCTTTGGAGTATAGGGAGATATCTTGTTTTCCTAATCTTCTAGATATTCTTTCTTAACCTTCTGGATACAGTTATTAGCATCCCTGATGTAAAAAGAACTATATAACCCTCTAATAACAATGAAAAGACATGATTTTTTTTTTTTCCCCAAAGAAATCAAAATAATCAATGTTTCTTCTCCACATTCCATTCAAGAAAGTAATTTTTTTTTATCAGTTTGACTTTGGAGTCAGTAGGATCATTTCACGTTTATCTGCAGTACAGTAATCACTTCATACTATTTATCTTTAAAATTAAAATTAACAATGAGATTGATAGTTGTGAAACTATTATGCATAACAAATATTTCATGGAATACATGTTAGTATTTTATTTTGAAAATCTTAGAATCATGCAGCAGTTTTTAAAAATCATGATGTAACATGACAGGAAAAAACTAAAATATGAGTATATCTTAGTTCCTTTTACACTAGTTTTCTGCTGTAGACTATTCACAATACTGGAAGGAGTTCCTTATATATATAAAATTATTCTCCATCAGTAGTGATATTACAATTTCTTCTTGCTCCAGATCTGGCTTACAAAACAAACTACTCCCTACAACACATGCAGCAGCAAAAACGGAAGACCTGGGAAGCATGTACGGTTTAACATTAAAAGAAATGTATAAAAAGTTATCATTTACACAAACTCACATAAGCCTTAAGCAAAGTGCACTCTGGTCAAAGTTAAGAATTTAGACAATTTGGCTAGGCTTAGCTGACAAGATGTCTGGAAGGCTTATACAAACAGAAAAGCAGCAATTTAAGTGACCAAAGTGAATTAATACTTATCTCTCAAAAGGATAGAAATATGCCCTCATTCCTGTTCTTTACTGTTTTTCCAAAACATAGTTGCCACCAGCACTACAAGAAAGCTATGACTTAAGTTTACCTTAACGATGAAAGGAAAAAAGGCTTTTTCCCCCAGCTCCCTCAGTATCTCAAGTTTCTTGTACTATCATCAATAATGTTGCTATGTGCCAAACCTGCAGTATCTCATGAGAAACAAGTTCTGGCATTTTATTCAGAATAGAAATGAGCAGAACCTCTTCTCCCTCAAAGGATATTGCTACCGTGCACAAAACAACATGGGGCAGAGATGATAACCAAGTTATCTGATGTGACTCACACTTTACCCAAATCATTTAGAACTAGTTTCTATATCTTTATTTGCCTTGATACAAGTATTTTTTTGCAATGAATGGCACAGGGCTCTGGCCTGCAGAACACTCTGCAGAAGATAAGACAGCAGAACCTGTTTTAACTCTTAAAACCTGAGCATCTTCGAGCATACAGTCACATTCAACAGAGAAAACACACTCCAACGCCAAAGATGTACTACCACCTTTGTGATTTATGTGGAAAAAGCTAGAATCAGAAATCATGTCTCAGTGAGAGGCCCTTGCCTCTGAGTGACAGAAACATACCAGTCATTGCAGCCTCTTACAGCATCGCTCACACACTGAGAATGGAAAGGGAAAGGAATCAGTCATGCCTGAAGACCCTACTTTATTTGTAATCCTTGAATCCACCTGCTACTCATTTGTAAATAGTTCAAATTCTTACTGAAATATTTTAAAAGAAAAAGGCTATCAGTGTAATAAGTGAGAAGCTATAAATGTTTTCATGCCCTGTTCCAGAGAAAATTGCACTATCTGTCAGTCATGGAAAGAAAGTGCTTCTGGATCACCGCTACAACGTATACACACTGAAGAATAACTAAACAAATTTATTTTCAATTTACCCATACAACAGGAACCAGTTTGCACAGGGACTAATTTCAGCATTTGTCCCAGTATACTCAAATTACCAAAAGGGGGGGGAAGATTTATTTTTTGTATTTATTAAACAAAATATAACACTCCCTTCCTTGCTAGACATACCATATTCTACTGCACTCTCTAGTATAGCCTCATTTTGAATGCCAGAAACAAGATCTCTCAAGCCTTTCTTCTTTGTAAAAAACAAACAAACAAACCAACAAACAAAAAACTATTGTGGTAATTTCAGAACCTCAAAGGATCTGCTTAAATGCACAGCTTTATCATAACTATAAGCATGTATTATTTTATTTTTTTAATTGATCTACATCATTGGTACACCATTGTGAAATATGCCCTTGCCCGATATGCAAAGGTAAACCATCTTTAGACAAATTTTTGTCTTTTTTTTTTTTTCTCCACAAGCTTTTCTAGAAACTTCTATTTTTGCCTGCTGTACTTAAACTCATTACAGAACATTTACCCTCTTGCTCCCAATTGCACTTAAAGACTTTAAAAAGTTCTTCCTGGGGAGAAAAAGCCAGCAGTCAGCACTGGATTAACAGAAAGTAGCAGCAAGGATATACATGACAGCAGTAACTCAAGTCTCCCCTCTCTCCACCTCCCTCAACCACAAGAAAGAAATATACAGTGACCCACCAGCAATTTAGTTCAAAGAGAAAGTGCAGTGAGATTTAAAACCTGTCTTGAGGAACTATAATAGTGTCCAATACCTATTACATCCAAAAAATGCATATCAACTGGCTGTTTTCTGATTTGTAAAGCATGTATTTGTAATATAACAGGAGAAGAATGAAGATTTGTTGGCCAAATGTTCAACTGCAATAAATCAGCACAAAGCCTATGGAGATAGTTGAGAAATCCATTATCAACATTACATATAGTGTTTTCTTCTGGTTTTGCACAATGATGTTGACAACCTCTTTCTGAGGATTGAAGACAAAGAAGGGCAGGAGCATCTTAGTCAATAAACCAGCCAACCTGGTGAGGACAACTTTAAACTAGGAACACATGTGAAAGGAAATTAGAATCCCCAAGTCAAGTAAACTGTGGTTTAGCCCCAGCAGGCAGCTGAGCACCACACAGCCACTCGCTCTCCCCAGGGGAAATGGGGGAGAGACTCAGAAAGGTTAAAGTGTTAGTACTCATGGGCTGAGATAAAGATAGTTTACTAGGTTAAGCAAAAGTAGTGTGAGTGAAAACAAAACAAAACAAAACAAACAAACAAACAAACAACAAGTTAAAAAACGTAATTCATTCTTTACTTCCCATCTGCAGACAGGTGTTCAGTCACTTTTGGCATAAAGGTTTCCTGGGAAGACATACAGCATCACTCCAACTGTCCCCCCCACCCTCTCCTTCCTTCTCCTTTATACAGCTGTTATTGCTGAGCATGACTCCATATAGCATGGGACATCTCTTTGCTCAGCCTGGACCATCTGTCCTGGCCCAGATCCTGGTGCACCCCCAGCCTCCACGATGGCAGGGCAGCACCAGAAGCTGAAAACTCCTTGTCTCTGTGTAAGTGTGGCTCTGCAACAGCTGAAAACATCAGTATGTTACCACCATTTTTGTCAAAACTCCCAAACACAGCATGCTACAAGCCTCTATTGAAGAAAATTAACCCTATCCCAGCCAAAAACATGACACAGCTTTAAACTAGGAACGGCTGTGGAAGGAAATTGGAACCCACAGTCCACAGAAATCAAGTGGTGGGCAGCAGAGGGTGCAAATCTCTGGGTACACGAGGGGCCATTTCAAATTTATGTCATATGTACATAAATGCATTCAGACTGGGAAACAAACAGGAGGGAATGTAGCTTCATGTGCAATCACAGAACTACAGTGTAATTCAAACTACTTGAGCAGTGGTGAGAAAACTCACACAACTAGAATGATGCAATGGATGGACACAAGCACTTCACTGAAGACTGACTGAGGAGGAAGGAGTAAAGAGGGGAACAAAAGAGCAGGTTGGATGTACGTGAGCCCTTCTATGGGACAGACAATACTTTGGCTAGAGGTTTACAGCTCATGATCAAAAAGGGATGCCAGCAAGGGAGGAACAGCAGTGGGAATTCGTTGCAGATCACCTGGTCAGCGTGTCGAAATAAATGTGGTCCTTTGTATACAACTGGAAATAGTCTGCATCATAGACCCCGTTTCTTATAGGGGACCTCTTTGACATCTTGTTGAACAACACCTTAGCAGGACAGATTTTTGGAGGGTGTCAGGGAAAACTTGTTCATACAAGTAATGGATAGATCAACCAGGGGTTAAGTACAGCTAGATCAGCTGTTCACAAACAAAAGTCTGGGGATATGATAATAAATTATAACTTTGTCTGTAATGACCATGAACTAGTGGAGTTCAGATTCCGAGGAAAGTGATTTAAATAAATAGCACAGTGTACAATGCGGACCATTCAAGAATGGTCCGTTCTGATACCCAGAAAAACAGGCAGATATATCAAGAAGCTAGCTTATCTAAACAGGGAACACATTTCTAAACAAGGAACTCATTGTGAAACTTCAATTAAAAAAAAAAAAAAAGTGCTACTGAGGAGAAATTTAGAAGTGCCGGGACATGCAAAGATGGAAAATGCCAAAGATGGCATTAGGAAAGCTGTGGCTTGGCCTTAGTCGAAACCTGTTAAAGATATCAAGGGCAACAAGAAGAGCTTTTACCACTTCTCTAGTAGCAAAAGGCTGAATGGGGAAAATGCAAGAACAGTGTTGAAAGGGGTGGGTGATTTAGTGACAATAGATGTGCAAAGATGAGGTATTCGATGCATTCTTTGCCTCAGTATTCACAGAGAACTTCTAGGCATCTGTGTTCAGTGAAAGTATTCAGAGAGAACAATCACAGTTGGATAAGGATCAGTCAGGGTTTGTTTCACACAACTCAACCCATGCAAGTCCATGTGATCAGACTGGATGCAACCACGATTTCTGAGAGAGAGATAATGTCAAGACTGCACTCTGTCATCTTTAAAAGGTCATGGAGTTCTGACAGCTGTAGAAAGAGAAATATTTCAATTATCTTCAGAAATAAATCACCTTTGGAGAGCTACAGGTAAATCCACTTCAGTTTGGTGCCTGGGAAAATCAAGGAACAAGTCCTCTGGAAGCGTGTTTCTTAGGCAAATGAAGGAGAATGTACATGGGAAGTGTCAGCATGGACCAACCATAAAGCATGCCTGAGAACTTCTGTGATTAAAAAAAAAAAAAAAAAAAGATTTATGGGTGAGGGCAGACCAGTGGAGATCATTTACCTTGATTTTAAACAAGGCTTTCAACACTGTCTCCTGTGTTATTCTTATATCCCTGTTAGAACATTACAGTCTGGATTAACAACTTCATAAGAAAAATCTACATGGATCAAGGAAAAAAAAAAAAAAGGATGGATAACAGAACTCAGAGTTAATGGCTCCTAACCCTGCCTGAAGGCCAGTAATAAGTGGAGGACTTTATCCTAGAACCTGTCCCTGTTTAACATCTTAATCAATAACCTGGAGGTAGTGAATGAAGTGCACTCTCATCAACTTTTCAGATTATGACAACCTGGGGAATCAGTTGATATGCTTGAAGGCAGGATGGCTATCCAGAGTACACTGGATGGAGGAATGGGAAACAAGAACCTCATGAAATTCAGCAAGAACAAATTCCAACTCCTGTCCTTGGAAAGGAGTCCTCTGCAATGATATGGACTGGTACCTGGCCTGACAGAGGTGCACAGCTCTGCAGAAAATGCCTTGGGGGTGCTGGTGGATGCAAGCTGGCCACAAGCAAGCAGGGTGCTGTGGCAATAAGGAAGGCTGGGAGCATCCTGAGCTGTATTAACAGAAGCATGGCCCAGAGGAGTGATTATTCCCATCTCCTCAGCAGCACATTTAGAGTCCCACATACAATGTTGGTCCCCCAAATAGAAGAAAGCTGCTGATAGACTGGGGTGATTTTAGCAGAGCTGGTCCAGATATAGAGCACTTGCCTTGTGAGGAGAGGCTGAGGTAGCTGGAGGGGAGAGAACTTCTGAAGAACATAACAATATTCCCTTAGTACTTACAAGGAGGTCACCAAGGCAAGACAGGTTGTTCAGAGGTGCATCAAAAGAGATGAAAGACAGCAGGCATTACCTGAAACACAAGAAGTTCAGACTGGATATAAGGAGAAACATCTTCTCTGTAAGGATAGTCAAGAACAGTAACAAGCTGCCCAGAGAGGTGGTACAGTCTCCATCAATGGATTTTTCAACAACTTACTGGATTAAATTCTGACCAAATATGGTGTGACCTCATAAATGATCCTAGTATGAGAAGGATTTTCAACTAGAGACCCCCTCTATGTCCCTCCCAAATTTAATTATTCTACGATCCCAATATTTTCTGATTTTTAATATGCAGTACTAGCTTGGATGCACCTGCACAGAGATGAGTATCTCAGAATATAGGGTTGTAGATATTTAAATAATTCTATTAAAATAAATTTATCTCATGTCCCTCTAAAAATGTGTGAATATGTATATTCACTTATTGCATCATAAAAAAATTATTAAAAAAAAATCTTACAGTAATACAGTCAAGCCTTCAGATATTTTCAGTGATACAGCTCCACTGGTATATATCTAGTTTTCAAAATTGGATTTGTTATTACCCACTCCTACAAATCCTACTCATCTGTGATACATCATTAAATATTTTAATATAATTTACCTCATACCACTGTGGATAAGACCTATTTCTACCCAAGACACCCTGGCAGATAGAAGAATCAAATATGATATATTAAAGCAAATGCCACAGCCTGAACATCTATATGCAGAGAAAGACTGCATCATGTTCACAGATAACTTGGTACATACAGTATCTGTAGGTAACATAGAAATGATACAAACTACATCATAGGCCTAACACAGAAGAGACTGGACTTGTTGAACACACATAAATATGAATTCCATTTACAGAAGATGCTATGCTCCCAGGTGAATGTATTGCTGATATTCTAGACTTCATCTGAAAGCAATTCTAAGATAGCAAGGTCTCCGAATTACAGATAGAGTCATATGCTATTTTCCAGCCATCGGAATACCTAGGTCATCATTTTACCTTTCTGTAAGGGGCAGGCAACTCAGGAGAACTACAAAATTCTGTGAGGTTATGCAGGGAGAAAATTAGAAGGGCCAAAGACCAGCTAGAACTTGGATATTTCAGTAAAAGAAAACATATATATGTATTATTACATAAACAACAAAAGGAGGACTAAGTAGAATCTCCATCCTTTATTGGATGCGGGGGAAAACAGTGACAAGAGATGATGAAAAGTCTGAAGTACTTAATGCCTTGGTTTTTTTTCAGTGTTTATGGGTAAGACTAATTGTTCTCAGGGTACCCAGCCCAGTGAACTGGAAGACAGACAAGGAACAGAATGATGCCCTTATAGAGCAAAGGGAAATATTTACTGACCTACTACACCATTTGAATACATACAAATCTATAGGACTGGATAGAATCCACACAAGGGTACTGAAGGAGCTGGCAGAAGTGCTCACCAAGTCATTTTCAAGAATTTGTCAGCAGTCCTGGATAAACAGGGATGCCCCCAGTTGACTCAAAGGTAGTGAGTGTGATGCCCATCTACAAGAAGGGCAGGAAGGAGGATCCAAGGAATTATAGGCCTGTCTGTCTGACCTCAGTGACAAGATAAGTCATGGAGAAGATCACCTTGAGTGCCGTCACACTGCATATATTGGACAACCAGGTGATCAGACCTAGTCCACATGGATTTTTAAAAGGTAGGTCCTGCTTGACTAACCTGATCTATGATAAGATGACATGCATAGTGGATGAGGGAAAAGCTGTGGACATTGGATTTCAACAAACTATTTGATACTATCTTCCACAGCATTTTGCTAGAGAAACTGGCTGCTCATGGCTTCAGTGGATGCAGTGTTCACGAAGTAAGAAACTGGCTGGATGGTCAGGCCCAAAGAGTCCCAGCAAAAAAACCTCTGCAGAGGGATCTGGATAGGCTGGATCAATGGGCTACGCACAGTTTTAGGGCACTCAATAAGGCTTCTTGCCAGGTGCTGCATTTGGGTCATATAACCACCTCATGCAGTGGTATAGGCTTGTGGAAGAGTGGCTGGAAAGCTGTCTGGCAGAAAAAAAGACTTGGGGATGTTGGTTGATGGCTGGCTGAATATAATCAAGCAATGTGCCTGTTGTGGTTCCGCTCGAGTGGGCAGCCAAGCTCCACCACAGCCGCTCTCTCACTCCTCCTCCTCAAAGAGGAATGGGGAGAAAATACGATGAAAAGGGCTCAAAGGTTGAGATAAGGACGAGAAGATCACGCAGTAATTATTGTAACAGGCAAAACAGACTCGGCATAGGGAGACAGTAAGATTTATTGCTTATTACTAACAAGCTAGAGAAGTGAGAAGCAAAGGAAAAAAAACAAAAGGACCTTCCCCCCCCCCACATCCACCCTCTTCCACCTCCTCCCCCCGAGCGGCACAGGGGAACGGGGGAATGGGGGTTATGGTCAGTCTACAGCACTTCTTCTCTGCCGCTCCTTCTCGGTCACTCTTGTCCCCTGTGCTGTGGGGTCCCACCCACGGGATGCAGTCCTTGATGAACTGATCCGGCGTGGGCTTCCCACAGGCAGCATCTCTTCCAGAACTGCTCCAGATATGGGTCCGTACCACGGGGTCCATCCCTCAGGAGAAAACTGCTCCAACCTGGGTCCCCCATGGGCAGCAGATCCTGCCAGGTCACCTGCTCCTGCGTGGTCTTTCCACAGGCTACAGGTCCGGCCCGGAATCTGCTCCGGCAGGGGTCTTCCACAGGCGGCAGCCTCCGTCGGTGCAGGGCCACCTGCTCCACCGTGGTCTCCTCCACGGGCTGCAGCATGGAACCCTGCTCCACCGTGGTACTCCATGGGCTACAGGGGGACATCCTGCTTCACCATGGTCCTCACCACAGGCCACAGGGGACTTCTGCTCCGCTGCCTTGAGCACCTCTCCCCCTCCTTCTTTACTGACCTTGGCGCCTGCAAGGCTGTTCCTCACTCCTCTCACTCTCCCAGCTGCTGCGTGGCACAGCGTTTTTTTTCCCTGTCTTAAATATGCTCTCACAGAGGTGCACAACAACATCGCTCATTGGCTCGGCTCTGGACAGCAGTGGGGCCCTTCCCAAACATGGGGCAGCTTCTAGATCCTTCTCACAGAAACCACCCCTATGGCCCCCTGCTACCAAAACCTTGCCACGTAAACCCACTACAGTGCCCAGGTGTCCAAGAAGGCCAATGGCATCCTGGCCTGCATCAAAAATAGTGTGTCCAGCAGGACTGGGGAAGTGACTGTCCCTCTGTTAGTGGCACAGGAGAGACTGCACCTCAAGTGCTGTGGTTTTTGTTGTTTGGTTTTTTTTGGTCACTCATTACAAGAAAGATTTAGTTGCTGGAATAGTCAGAGAACAATAAAGCTGGTGAAGGGACTAGAAAAAAATCATAGAATGGCCTGGCTTGAAAAGGACTTTACAGATCATCTAGTTTCAATGCCCCCTGCTTTGGGCAGGATTGCCAGCCACTAGAGCAGGATGTCCAGAGCTGCATCCAGCCTGGCCTTGAATACCTCCAGGGATGGGGCATCCACAACCTCTCTGGGCAACCTGTTCCACTGCCTTACCACCCTTCTCAGTGAAAAACTTTCTCCTAATATCTAACCTAAACCTCCCCTGTCTTAGCAGCTCTATCCCAGAGTCTGTTCTTGCAGGGGCTCTCCATGGGCTGCAGCCTCCTCCAGGCCACATCCACCTGTCCCACTGGGGGCTCCTCCACAGGCTGCATCATGGAGACCTGCTCTGCCATGGAACCCATGGGATGAAGGGGGACAGCCTGCTCCACCATGGGCCTCTCCACAGGCCAAAGGGAATTTTTGCTCCAGCACCTGGAACACCTCCTGTCCTTATGCATCAGCCTTGGTGTCTGCAGGGCTGTTTCTCTCACATTTTCTCACTCTTTTCTCCCAGATGCTGCTGAGCAGCATTTTTTCCCCTTTTCTTAAAAATGCTTTCACAGAGATGCAACCAAAATCACTCTTTGCCTTAGCTTTGGACCTTAGCAGGTGTCTTTTGGAGCCAACTACAGCTGACTCTTATCTGACACGAGGCAGCCTCTGGGCTCTTTTTACAGAAACCACCCCTGCAGCCCACTGGTTACCAAAACCTTGTTACATAATCTCAATACAGTAAACCAGCCTTCAGCCTCTATCTCCCTCTTTCCCACTTTGTTTATTCTTATCTCAGGTCAGAACAGTATTATATAGTTTAGATACCAATAAATGCTCTTCATTTTAGCTAATGGGGATTTTAAGCCAAAACATTATGATCTTATTTCAAGTTTGCAAGAAAAAGTAGTGCTCTGCAGACAGGACTACAGGCAATGTTATGACTGATGAAAGAGTTACAAGCTGCAAAAGCTCTCACTAGCACCTCTGCACATCACCACACTGCTTTGTGTAAGCAATCCATCTTGCTCAGGGCCAGCTCTTAGGCATCTGTATTATGTGAGATAAAAACACTGCTTTTCCATAAAATGTTGTGCCAGGGAGCAGGAAAGTGTAACACAACCAAGGCTTAAACTAAAGGAAGAATCAAGAGCTTAAGGCAAGCTTAATATTACTTGGAATAAACTATACCAAACCACACAGTATAACTGCTCTCTGTATGCTGCTGATCTATTACTTGGCCAGTATTCTCTAACACTGAACACTTAATTCCATGTTACACACACACAATTAGTCTGGCATCCACAGATGTTGTATTACAGTGGATCAGTAGCTTTGAAAAAAGTCAGCTGACATATTCATTAATTGATACTGTGATAGATATACATGTACACACATGCAGATTGCATATGTAACTATCTGTATACAGCACAAATGTGCAGTAAGTATACATACAAATGGGTAGCCAAGGAATGACAGATCAAAATGAGGTTCCTAACAACTCTAATGGTGAGCTACTTTAGGAACGCTGACTTTCAGTACCAATTAACCAATTACGTTGCACAGCTCTTGAAATCTTGCACAGTGACAGCTACACACTGTTAATCATATTCTGTGCTTACACATTATATTCAAACTTTCAAATCTTGTTGTGCTAGGACTGCTTTTCAAAGCGTTGAAATCTTCATTTTCTGTTTTTTTTTTTTTTTTTTTTTTCCCTCCTTTTCTTTTTCTTTTTCTCTCTTTTTTTTTTTTTGTCATCATTACTGATGCTTTTTTGCTCATTATCAGGATATTACACATTTGTATTCTTCAGGAGTCCACATGTTAAAATATTTGTCCTTCAGACCATCAGTAGTTCATTTAGGGCCATTCTACCTCATCCATACAATAAATGCAATCACAAATTCATCAGTACATTATTTTCATTTGAGAATGCATTCAAGAAAGGTGTTTTCCTAAGTTGCTTTGGATATATTTTTCAAGGTGAAATTGACATTTCTCAAGAATTAACAGTTTTCAAACTCCTCTCCTCTACCATTTTTCCAACATTCTAAGTTTACAAAATTTAAATCAAGTAAGACTGTCTTACTCTGTGACATATCAAAGTATAATTATACATTCTGGGAGTCAGCTGAACTTTGTCCCTAATTTGCATCTTATCTTGAACAATTTATTTTCCCACTTGTCATGAAGCCTATGACTGGAGTTGATCTCTTATAGACCAGTTGGCAAGAGTGAATAATTAGAAATACGGTTTCATCTACATTAGAAAGTTGTTTTTGTTTTTTTTTTTTTCTCAATTTTGGATGCAGGCCCTGTTATATGCCTATCTAAAACTTCTTAATAGGAGTGTAAGAGATAAAACATCAAGATGAAGAAAATTAAGAACTGCCTTGGGAATTAGTAAGCCTCATAATTTTTTAAAATAAAATATTTTCATACTACATTAAGACTGATTTCAGACTGATTACTGTCACTGGATCTTTATGATATTTTCTAGTACTAAGGAAAAATCATTTATTCCCATCATGATACATAAAACATTATATTCTTTGAATAGAGGGCCTATGATTCTGGTTTTATGTTGATCCATTTAAACTTTGCTTAATAAAACAGGTTTGAAAAAATAATGCACTTCCTTGTCAAGCATAGCAGACCTGCTATTTTGAAGGAACATTAACAAGCCACTTACTGTATTCAGTAAAGTAGATGTTAGAGCTCCTTATTCATAAATACACTTGTCCTAAATTCCAGCAGCCCAGCAATGTGCAGGATATTCCAAGGGTTTCAGAAATGTGACCAGTTATGTAACAAAATATGCCAAAGGACTCCATAATTAAAAAACTAGGCCATATGAGACATAATTAAAATGCAGCTCTTCAATGGCATTTTTTAATTATTTTAATCTCAGTAAACTACACACACACACACACACACACACACACAAAAAGCAGAAAAACTACCAATTTGCCAGAGACTGGAGCTTCTTGTGCAGATAATTAGAAGGCAATATACTTTTTTGTTTGTTTGTTTTTCTCTGGTCATTCTATGCAACAAGCGAATTTCTATGTCACCTTTTTTTTTTTAGTAGGAGTACCTTCCTACTGTTTCTCTGGGTCAGAATAGGGCATGATCAATACTGCAAGGGGTACAGGAAAAGGCTACAAAGTAAGAAATTCAAAAGTATAAAGCTAGCCTAGGAATATTGAGTTCCATTCACTCTGCATCCTCTGATGCATGGCAGTTACAGAGATAGTTCCCCTATTCAAAATATTAATAGTGGTGATGGGTGATGTTGACTGTGTTTGTACAGTTTTGGAAGAGTCCAGCGACTAGGAATAGCATATCTTCATGGTATACCTATCCAAGCTTTACCAATATGCCTCAAACCTATTCTTCACTCTTTTTGACTTGCCCATCACAGTACAGTATCTTGTTTGTTTGGACTGTCATTGGAAATGTAACAGTGAAGTGCCCTAATTACAACTTGAATTTTCTGGAAGATCAATGAACACAGAACAGACCAGTTTCTGTATTTTTCCTAATTCATAGAGGTTTGCCTCCCTTCCCCCATGCCCATAAATCATGAAGCTCTATGTTTACAGTTCTTTGATGAGAATGGGAAGTGTGGTCACAAGAGTATCTCAAGAATAAAAAGGAAAAAATGGTTTTCCCATATTATCATGATGTAATAGAAATACCAGTACCAAGCAGATGAGAACATAAGACTTGAACAGATCTGTTCATCTGTGATGCACAGATCTGTGCATCTTCAAGATGAATCTGACACTGTCTTCTGAATGCTCCATGGCCTTTCTAGCTCTATTCCCACATGCTTAGGCAAAATCTGTTTCTCCTAGGTAGGCTGTCCCCGCTTCTATCTTCAGCATACTTCCCTTTCATGACTGAACTCAGTCAAAGCTGATACAGCTTTTGATCTCTGAGTGAACACATAACAGCATTAGAATTCCAAATCCCTATAAGCTTACACATGCATCAGAATAAACTGAATAATATGTTAGGGCTGTTATCTTCAGAAACTTGATGCTTCTCACATTAGGAGATCATACTAAAAAAAAAAAAAAAAAAAAAAAATTCACCCTACTTGATTTTGCAGTATTGATCAAGTGGCTGTCTTTGATATTTCACACTTTCACATACAAAAAAAAAAGACCCTGGCTCATCATTCACTGAAATCAACTTAAAAGAATGAAACATTTACCTACCTAAAGAATCTAGCAGAACATGAACTTTAAACAATAAAGTGTGAGGATATAGTTAGAGCAGACAAAATGCTTTCAAGTGTTGCATAATGAAGAAAATTGCTTTACAAGCAGATTCATTTCTACAGTAAAAAAAGCAAAAGATGTCATGCCTGCTTTGTGTTATTATACTTGTAATTATTTATTACAGTAATGTCATGCCCAGAGGCACATTATAGCAACTGTTGTGCAAAAGCACAATTGAAAGATGAATCCAAGAACACGAAAGTGCATTGATGCAGAGGGGTGTTGAGAGGCAGAAGTCATGAAGGGCTATTTTTCCTTCACTTATAACCTGGTTTTCTACTGCTCAGTAATATAAAATGTTTATAGCTGTTGTACTACAGCAGAAAATGGAGTTCTCAGTTCAGGATCAAGACTCGATTGTTGTGGGTTCTATACAGACATACAAATTCTGCTTTTCCTCAGAGGTCTTAGGGTAAAGTTGATATTTCTTACAACTTTAAATCTATTCATCAAAAAGAGAGGTCCCATGCTCCCTCCTCCCCTTTCCACTGACATTCGCTTGACCCTTTCAATTCCTCCGTTAAATAACGTAACAAAACAAAAGAAAACAAAACAATACAAGAATTGAAAAGAGTTCTCCAACAGATTAGAAAAACTGAATTGACTTACTACAGGGTAAGATAAACAAAACCAGTTGAAAGAATGGAAGTAAAAGCTTCCTCCTTTCAACAGTTTTGGGGCATAAATTCAGCTCAAGCTGCATCACATAATTTCACCTTTTAGCTGGATTTTAAAAAGTGTTTGGACAGCTGAACTAACAGGTATCAAAGCCCTAGGCTTATGTTGGAGGTTATGGTGCATCACACCCATTGTTCTGCTAGCCAGATAAATCAGTTGCTCAAAATTAAAATAGTACATTTTGTTCAAACATTTTACATACACACATACTCCCACTAAGCACTGGTCCGTAGTACACAAGATATTTTCTCAAGACAGCAAAGACTCTCATACCAGAGTTATACTGCAGGTTTTGCTTTAAACACAATATCTGTCCAGAAGATGTACGAGCAGGACAAAAGGTATGCTATGTTCAAAAATTTGTCCATGGACCAGTCTTTGAGAATAATCTAAACCTCTTAATCAGATTTACTTCACATTAGTCTGGTAATGTGAATTCAGGTATCTTGTACAGAAATTGAGCAGAGCTGATGTTGAGATTACATGGGTTCAAAATCATAGCAGTCAAAGCACAGGAGAAGAAACAAAGTGTGTGTACTCTCACTACTGAGAAAAAAAGCACTCGCACATGAAGTTAACTGTGGAAATCAAATCCTCAGGCACCTACCTTTCAACAGCTGAAGATGTAGCTGCTGCTAAGTGTTATTCTCCCTGTTTCTATCACATCTGGAAGATGACCTTAAAAATTAGCTGTGCATTTTCAGTATCAACCTGTGGAAAACAAACAAAAAGAAACTATAAACCTAACTTCATTTTATAGAGTATTAATGCAAGCCACAAGCAGTACTATCATTTAGAGGGGCTGGAAGAACAGAATTTGAGCCTGGACAACTACCGCAAAAGAACCCATATATGCATGTACAGTCTGAATATGGAATATATGGTACCATACTGACACTTAAGCTGTCTGCAGAAATCTGGATTGCCCTTTGTAGTCAAACCTCAATATTTCAGCAAGATAGATGGAATCTGTTGACAACCTGAGTTCAGGCTGCTCCTGTAACAATGCTGTGGTGGCATTTAAACTATAAGCACTACATCTTTGCAATAACCCTAATGGCTTTGTCTTGGAAAAATAATCTGGATGATAACAATAGCTGGTAAGAAATGAACATAACTTTAAAAGAAAGTCCCCCCTCCCCCACCCCACCCCTGAACAACAAAAACAAAATCCAAAACAACAATAACATCGAAGACGAACATCAATTAAAGAGTTACAGAAAGACATGAAAAAAATAAAAAAAGAAGAGTCAGCTCGAAAAGAAGTATGAAAGAAATGTGAAAAATTGTGTTAGTGAGAAGAGAGAAATGCATACAGAACAGTTTAGTGCTGCCAGAAGCCTGCCTGGGGCATCACAGCCTTCACCCAAGCTGGACAGTGCAATCATCCCATCTGCAGATGTGAGGATCCTGCACCAGCTCCTGAAGTGACAATGTGGGATGCAGCATGTGGGGATCCACACTAGGGGGCTGGGGCTAGGGAGGAGGGGAGGTACCCATACTCTTGTGAGGCTTCATCATCTGCATGCACACGAGTGAGTAGTAGGGAGCTGGCTGCACAGGGATGCATAACACCAGAGCACCCCATTTCCAATGCAAGTGTGTGCCAGCAGAGGACCCTGGAGTACCATGAGAGGGAGTCTATTGGTAACATACTGTATGGGTGTGTACACGTGTGTCTGTGTGAATGCGTCCATGTAATTAAGACCTTGAGAAATTAGTAAAAGAAAAGTGCTCACAAATTTGTGGTCATTCATCAACATTTTTAAGTGTCTATTTTTTCGCATTATCTGTTGTATTGTTGGCATTGATTCTGAATGTACAGTACCATGATTGCTAGTTAATCAAGTGTTGCTAAAAAAAAAATAATAAGCCAAGAAGAACAATGACAACAGCAAAAGCCAATAAACAACTTTTAACCCTCTTTGGTCGTGTGTTCGATCATTTCTTGGGGTTAACTATTTTGTTTGAAAAAGTTGGTTTTGAAGAAACTGCCTTTTTTTTTTTTTTTTTTGTAATTTATACATAAAATACTTAAGATTTTAGAACAGTATAGAAGTGACCTTTCCATTAAATAAGGACACTGACAAACAGGTATTGCTCCTACTTATAATTCCTCATTTGGACTAATGTCACTAAGGTTATAGCAGCGAGCAGAAAAGACGACGACTGACCCTGTTATTCAGACTGCGTATTTACAATAATTTGCCTGGATAACACACAACAGCTATCTAAAGTTAGAAGCTAAAAACACATTATCAGCAAGCTCATACAATTTCTGCAGCCTCGTCAAAGCTAATGCATCTTAAGTATTAATTACTAAGTATAAGCAGCAATTGGCTCATCTAGACTCCAGTGAATTGAGACTTTGTAAAAAGCTGTAAGACACCATTGCTATGTTATCCCTAAGGTACTAAACTTGAGCAGCAACTTCCTAGGTTATGATGAAAGGCCATTATCTTTCAGGAGATTAACCTCCATTTGTTAGCTGAGCAATTCCCTGATCTCATAATTGTACTATTTTAAAGCAGTCATGTTTTTTCTGTTATCACTGACGCCTTTAGTAACTGTTTTGCAAACTTGTCAGAATCCAACCTCATACAGTTTACTCACAACATAGCGACTGGCTAACTTGATAATGTGTTAGGGTTTAACTCCAGCAGGCACTAAGTACACAGCCACCCACTCACTCTCCACAGGTGAGATGGGGAAGAGAATCAGAAAGGTTAAAGCATGAGTACTCATGGACTGAGATAAAGACTAGGTAAAGCAAAAGCTGTGTGCACAAGCAAGTTAAAACAAGGAATTCATTTTTTACTTCCCATCTGCAGACAGGTGTTCAGCCACTTCCAGCATAACAGTTTCTCGGAAGACAAACACCATCACTCCAAATGCCCCTCCCCCCCCCCCCCCCCCCCCCCCCCGCCCACTGTTATTGCTCAGCCTGGACCAGCTGTCCTGTCTGTGTCCCCTCCCAGCTCCTGTGCATCCCCAGCCTCCTTGCTGGGGGGGCAGCACCAGAAGCTGAAAAGTCCTTGACTCTGTGTAAGTGCTGCTCTGCAACAGCTGAAGACACCAGTGTGTTACCACAATTTTTGTCAAAACTCCCAAACACAGCATTCTACAAGCCTTTATTGAAGAAAATTAACCCTATCCTAGCCAAAACCATGACATAATGCAATTTTGGTCATTTGGGTTCACTAAACCAGGACCTTCCATACTGAAGTCAAGGTCACACATCTGGTACCTTCAGATAATGTTATATATATATATATATATATATATATAATTATAAAAATCCAAAGTATGTTGCTTCTTCAAAGTCCACTTGTTCAACTAAGGCAGCCAACTTCTAATAAAGTCAGAAACCTTGTGTGCTAGAAACCTACCTTCCTTAGATATTCAGAGGTTGATATTGCCTGTTTTTAAGACCTTTACATGAATTTTGCTTTTTAGATAGAAAGCTTTCTAGAAGGTCAGATAGCCCATTACTCAGGAGTACCATTTCAGCATGAGATAGAATGCAGGTCTGCAGTACAGGTTTTCCAAATCAGATCTTCTGCTTGCACAGTGGCCATTTAACCATGTTTCCCCAAGAACATTAGGTTCTAATAGAATAGCTGGTTAGCAAGTATTTCTCATCTTGTGCATGAATTTGGTTGCTAGCAGTTTGAATTTAGGGCAGAAGTGGCACTTAAGTTGTTTAAACCACAGATGTAGCCATTGAGCAGACAGCTATATCCTTTGATCTGTTTTAGATTTTCCATACAAATGCAAGTTACATCAAAATTTCAGTTGTTACTCAGCAGACAAGTGATGCTCAAAGGGAAAACATGGCTAAACCTGCTTTGGAAGGTAAGTCTATCTTTCTAGAGGGTTTCCACACTGAAGTCTGAAAATTATCTCAATACCAATTTATTATCTAGTTATTTAGCAAGAATATATACAGTTCTCTTCAGTGTTTTCAAAAATGACTTGGATACGACTTGAAAGTATACTAGATTTGTGGATGACACTAAACTAGGAGGAGCTGTTGACTCCCACAAGGGTTAAGAGGCCTTGCAAAGATCTTGACAAATCAGAGAGCTGAGTGATCACCAGTTGTATGATGTTTAACAAGAGCAAGTGCTGGATTCTACACCTGGGATGGGGCAACACAGGTTATACATACAGACTGGGGGATGAGAGGCTGGACAGCAGTGCTTCAAAAAGGGATTGGAGGCGGTGTGTGTGTGTGTATGTGCACGTGTAGGCTGATTAACAGCAAGTTGAATGAGTCAACAGCATTCCCTAGCAGCCAAAAGCGCCAGGCATATGCCAGGGTACATCAGGCACAGCATTGCTAGCTGGTCAAGGGAAGTGATTGTCTCACTTTGCTCTGCTCTGGTGTGGTCTCCCCTCTAGTACTGCATGCAGTTTTGGGCACCATAATAGGAGAAAGACATAGAACTACTAGAGAGTGTCCAAAGGAGGGCTACAAAGATAGCAAACAGTCTAGAGGGGAAGACATACGATGAGCAGCTGAGGTCCCTTAGTTTGTTCATCCCAAAGCAGAGCAGGCTGAGGGGAGGCCTCATGGCGGCCTGCAGCTTCCTCAGGAGGGGAGCAGAGGGGCAGTCGCTGAGCTCTGCTCTCTAGGGACAGCGACAGGACCCGAGGGAAAGGCATGGAGCTGGGACAGGGGAGGGTCAAGCTGAGTGTTAGGAAAAGGTTCTTCACCCAGAGGGTGGTTGGGCATTGGGACAGGCTCCTCAGGGCAGCAGTCACAGCACTGAGCCTGTCAGAGCTCAAGAAGCATTTGGACAGCACTATCAGACACATGGTCTGATTTTTAGGTGGTCCTGTGTAGAGCCAGGAGTTGGACTCCATGATCCTTATGGGTCCCTTCCAACTCAAAATATTCTATGAATCTATGATAAAACTTAAGGAAAATTAAGCCATCTTAGTTAAGGGTTTCTCAGTAACATTTTAAATGCATATGTACATCAGTTAATTTCAGAAACTATTCTGATTAGAACTGTTCTTTCTATATTGAAAGAGATAGCACCAGCTTTGAAGATATTGAAATCAAAAACAAGAGTCCAACAAACACGGGAGGCTTTGTTTACCAACTTTAGGCTCTTGAGTAACTGTTGGGAACATGCTCCAAAAGAATAGCACATGTTTAAAGAGAATTATGATAACCATTTGTTCAGCAAAATCAGTTTTCATTTATGCAGCTTAAATATGGCAGACTGAGTCAAGAGAATCATGATCCCATCCACAATATGCTGGATTTCAATAGAAAAATAATAATTCTTTGGAAAAGGCATTCCATAAATCAAACAGGATTACTATAGTAGCTTTTGTTTCCTTCAAGACAATGGCTAAGGCACACTCCCATCTACTAGAGAAACAGAATGGATGCCCGAAAAGCAGCAACTGCCTTACACCTTAGGCATCATTTTTCTCCTCAACTATCTAGTCCCAAAACAGTTCTCCAGTAAGGTGCTCTGACTTACTCAGTTGAAATTTGCAAAACTGGACGTTCATCATGAGATAAAACAATCACTTTCTCAACTGCTCTACCCACTAGAATAGTATCAGCTTTTTGTCTCCTTCTGTATATGGGACTGTGTTGGGTCTGTCTGAGCTGGAGTCACCTTTTCCCTGCAGCAGCCCACACAGTGCTGTACTCTGCACTCGTAGCTGGAACAGCACTGATATCACTCCAGTGTTGTGTCTATTGCTGCATAGTGCTGGCACAGCATCAGGACTCCTTCTGAGCCCCCAAGAGCCAGCAGGCTGGGGGTGGGCAAGTGATGGGGAGGGGACACTGCCAGGGCAGCTGACCTAAACCAACCAAAGGGATATTCCATAACACCTGATGTTACACTCAGCAATAAAAGGGGGGGCTCTCGTGGGGAAGGGGGCTGTTCCTCCTGAAAAACCACTACGCATTTTGAGGTCCTGCTTCCCAGGATGTGGCCGAACACCGCTCGTTGATGGGAAGTAGAGAATAATTTTTTTTTCCCCTCTCTCTGTGTTTCTGCGCGGACTGATTGTTTCTTTTGTTTCTTTTTTTCCTCCCCATTCCCTTTCCCTTTAATTAAACCTTTCTCATCTCAAACCTCAAGTTCTCTGTATTGTATTTTCTCCCCCTTCCTCTTTGAGGAAAGGGGGAGTGAGACAGCGGTTGTGGTGGAGCTCGGCTGCCCACCTGAGTAAAACCACCACAGGGACAGAAGAGAAAACTGATCTTCTTTGGAAGAAAAGAAACAGAAAAATCCTCCCTGGAGTCTCTTATACATTGAAGAGAGTACTCTTTTACAAACTAATAAACGTCTATTAAAATACTGTCACTAAGGATCAAATAGTATTAGAGTTACTAAGTCCTGTGGAAGTGCTCAGACTAGCAATTCCTTGAATACTTGTCTCAGATTCTCTGATAGAGAACAGCTGTCAGTACCAACTTGCTTGGGTGCCAAAATGCAGTCAGACAAAATATCTGTTCCTGCAGTCTAGTTCCCACTTCAAACATCTATGTTTCTTCATATATTGTATTCAGACGGCATAAGCAACTTCAACATTAATAGGAGAATAGTTGCATTGTATTTGTTTTTACAAACAACTGAAGCATTTAAACGGGACCATTTTCTCTGGAGTTACTCTACATAGGAGTTGCATGCACACCAACAGTAACTGTTATTTACTAGTAAACAGATTTTCTTTTTGTGCTTGACTTAGCCACTACACTACAAAACATTAACTGAGGTTCACAACCCTCTCAGTTTTATATTTGTTTATGCAAAGCTATCACTTCAGAAAAAGGGGAAAAAAAAAGTTATTTGTTGTGTATCTTAAACAAGTTTGGGTTTGATTCCCCCTCCCCCCCCCTTTTTTTTATGAAGGCACAAAACTCTGATTTGTTTCCCCAGCACATGTTCAAACCAGTAGATTATTAAATAAAAACTAGTCAGATATACCATGACACAGAATCCAGTAATCTATGATAAGTTCAAGTAATTCATTTGTTTATACTAGGTATGACTTCTGTTGAAACCTTCCTAGGACCCAGACAACAAGGAAACCAGAACCAAACTATCTCAATCACCACACAGGAGGAAAACAGAGAACTACTTAAGAGCTCAGGTTAACCCAGGAAATTAGGCAACAGATTTAGTTTGTATTTCTTGCAAATTTAAGTACTTAGATGACAGCTTTCTCCCTATTTTAATAAAAATAAAAAAATTATGCAACAGTGAAAGCAGATAGTAGACTCTCAAAAACACATAATTACCTTTTGAGTTGCCATGCCAACCCAATAAATACATCAACACAAAATAAGTCCTTTGTAGATACACAATAAAAGCAGTAAATTTCACAGTTTCATTACAACAGACTTTGCCCTGAACAATCTACACCTCCACCTTTGCCTCCTTCCTTTAGGGTAGCCCATTGGCACATACCTCAGCTGCTTTAGCACTAAATATCTGAATTTAAAAATTTATTTCAAATTTATTGAAATAAATACTTCAATAAGTATTGAAAACCTGCCTCTGGGCCCTTGCCTCCTCCTCCTCCCTCTCCCCCACCCCCCCCCAAAAAAAAAAAAAAAAAAAAAAAGTAAAAGAGAAATAAAGATCTGAAATGGGGCTGCCATGAATGCAACTCTGCAAACTGATCTGCACTCGCTAAAATTATGAAGCTATACAACTACAGCAATTAAGTTTATGTGCTGTGTTTGAAAGTCTTTTACTTGGAGAATTCTTGGATGGAAATAAAACGTATATTACCTAGAAACCTAGTTAAGTATTTTGAATGTTCCAAATTATCTGAAATGTGAATTCAGAATACGCTGCAAGACAATGAAAGTATGCAGAAAGTATTTGAAGTTATTTAAGGAAAAATGAGAGAAAAATTACTAGTTCATTTTCAGTGGGAGTTAGATTCTTAAGCTATTTAGGCACTTCTAGTTTCGAACTCCAGTTCAGGTGCCTAAATGGCACACTTGAATATCTCTGAAAATATGACACCAAGTCATGTATGGATCCCATTGGATCAGGATTTTACCTTTTTCATTGCTATTATTTGACTCCATCACTGAAATGTGCATTGATATGAAGTATATGAAACACCTCTTAATAGAACTAACAGGGAAGGCTTTTCTGATTTAATATGAACATATTGAGTAGAGGAAAAATAATTAAAAAAAAAAATATACACATCTTTCAGACTGAAAAAAATCCCCCTCCCAAGCAAAAACACCCATAATTAGTGGGGAAAAACACACACACACAAAACCTTTAATTAACTAAAATTGTTGAAGATTTATATATATATTTTTAAATTATCTTCAAATTCTAATGCTACTTAATAGTGCATTTGAATCACTTAATCATTTGCCATTTACCATGCTGGTTTTTAACTCTGTAATAAAGAAGCAAAAGAGTAGGTTGCAAGAAACAGTACAAATGACAAGAATGTGACAAGCAATTTTTGATGGCATGAGACATACTGCATATGAAAATATTCATTATGCAGGGAAAAGATTTGACATCATTACCAATGATAGGAATGAATCGCAGATAGTTGGGCTCATGGCAGAACACCAGAGACACTAAAAGAATTTACATAGTTAGCTCATAATCTGATAATTTTAATCTTGCAGAGGTCTTAGGGAAGGCACTGATCTGAGTTAACTGAGAACGACAGCAGGGCTGAACCCTATTGTTTCATTTTTCTGGAAGAATGTTTTATCCTGCAAAGTATCTAATTTAAATCTAAATAGTAGAATGCTTTCTCTTCTCCTTGCCCATGTTTCAGTGTAAAGACATTATTGAATCCTTTGAGAAACTGTATATGAACACCAAACATCTATTCTCTTGATACAAATTTAGTGTACGAGTCAGTGGAACCTTCCTGTATTCATGATTCAGTAGTTTAAGGATATTCCTAAACTATTCTGTTCATGACCTCTCCTTGATATTAATCTCAGCTGCAGGACATTGGCTTGCAAGTCAAATTCGAATCCATGGCTGGTGCACTAGGCATTTCTCTGATCTAAGACCTAGCAGTTACAGTCTGAAAAACTGTAAAACAGCTTCAACTACCTCTGATCCATACCTGGCAGTGTTTATGCTGCTAGTGCCTTTCTGGACAAAGTCAAATGTATTAGTTTACAATGTGTTTGGTGGTTTCAGTTAATCTGGTAGGGTTTGCACTTAAATAGAACAGAAGCTCAACCACAGTCAATTACCTGATCTCAAATGGGAACTGTGACTGCAGTTAAGAGGAATAAGGACATGCTTTCTGAACTGCCTCTGCTCTGCAAGTAGCAGGGATAGATCCTTCACCTCCTTTCTTTGCATCCATGTGGCAAATGTTTGCACACATTCCCCAGAAATCTTAATTTTGGTAGTGTCGTGAGCTACCCTAAATTAGTGCATTTGTTCTCTCAGCCTGTAGCAGACATTCACTGTATCAAGTCATTAAGATGTGTTATTAGAACTGAGGAGAGGTGTGATTTCAGACTGTTCTGTAGTGATCTGTGAGCCATTTCTAAGTAAACTTGTGGGCAAAAAAATACTTATTACTTAGATAGTATTTTATATTACAGTTTTGAGGTACCTCGTTTTTGTCACATTGAGGAGCCCAACCACCTGACACAGGATTTTAGATAAGGCAACAACTGCCTAAAGGTAAGTATTATGACTCCATCCTCTACTGCATCTAGCCCTTTCTATTAGTTTTATTGCAGTGGCTAGATAGCATTTATATTTGAAAACATAAGACATATAGAGTAACATATTGATGTTCAATCACAAGTGTTCTTCCTTACGATGACCTGACATGAAATCATGCCTCTTAGCATGAACTGCAAGATATTCAACTTCTTTAACATGATAAGGTAAATCTTTTATTATAATTTCTCTTCCCTTTTAGTTGGTGAAAACTTAATTGCTAAATTCAGGATGACAAGGAAGTCATTTGTTTCAGTGCCGAGAGAACAATTTCCTTGCATTCTTTTTAATTACACAGTAGTCATTACTGTTTTGCTTAAAAGCTTTCATAACTGAGATTATTGTGGTAAGAGCACATTACTACTACGACTTGTTACTCAGTGACTGCTAGAAGAGAGCCCATGTAACATCAGAGGATATCTGCAATGTTTTTATACAATTCATAACCATGTCTACATATTTACTTCCTTTTCAAGTTAAATTATTTAAATCATGTTTTTCTCAACATATGACAGATTACATATATATATTAAGTTTTTCTTTTTGAAAGACTAGGGGCTTTACATAAAATGCATAAAAGTATCTACATGTTTTTAAAGCCAGCCCTGGAGCTGCTGTAGTATTGTTGATATCCATCTTCTAAACAATTATAGTAAGAGATGAATTTTTGTCTCACCCTTAGGTGGTATCTGAATAGGTCTGAATTCCACTAGATAAAGCCACTGCTAACTTTATTGCTGCAGAACAGGAGAGCCTACTAGTCCATAACAGTGAAAAAAGTAAGTTGCAAGGACAAGAGGAATTAAAGTAGAAATTGTCAGGAGCTCTCAAATCTTGTTGACAACAGAGACATTTCCATGTTCCCAGGTCCAGCTAACAAGGAGTTAGACTACTCAATAGGCACACATAAAGGCAACATATATATGTACCCCATGGGCAGTGGCTCTCATCAACCTGCTCCTTTGTGGTTCCCTCTTCATGGGCTGCAGCTCCAGCCCAGAGGCTGCTCTTGCAGGGGTTCTCCACAGGCTACAACCTCCTCCAGGTTACATCTACCTGCTCCATCAGGGGCCCCTCCACAGGCTGCAGTATGGAGATCTGCTCTATGGTGGTACACCATGGGCTGCAGGGAGACAGCCTGCTCCACCAGGGGCCTCTCCACAGGCCGCAGGGGAGCTTCTGTTCCACTGCCAGGAGGGCAGGAGGTGCTCCATCTTCACTGATCTTGGTGTCTGCCCAGCTGTTTCTCACCCATCTCTCTCCCTGCTGCTGTTGAAAAGCAGTTTTTTCTTCTTTCTTAAATATGAATACATTCTTCATATTCCACTTACTGCCTCAGCTCTGGCTAGCAGAGGGCCCCTTATCTAACATGGGGCAGCTTCTGGATTCCAGAAGCCACCCCTGTAGCCCCCTGCTACCAAAGCCTTGCCACGTAAACCCACTACAATGAGTTAAGGACTTTTTTTTTTTTTTTTTTGGAATACATAAGCATTTGAGTATGCTGCTCCAGAAAGTTTACATCTAAAGAAGACATCACAATTGTAATATCAAATGGAGCTTAAAAATGTATCTGTGGTTACTAAAAACGGAGTGTGGGGGAAAAAGTACTGGAAAGGTTATCAATGGAAGTGATGTTTCCCTCTGCTCCTCCTTTCCAAGCAGAGGAAAAATACATAGACTGATGCCAGAATCACTGAGAAGGCAGTATATATTGGGAATGACAGAGCCAAAATACTAGTATCTCAACTTTTACATCCCAAACAAGTTCGAGAAGTAGAGATCTATTCTGTTTAAAGATGCTCCGAGCTTGGCTAAATTTGGAATTCCCAGTAAGACTTGTTTCTGTCATTTACAAATGAAAAGCCTTTTCAAACCTTCCTTGCTTCTGTCATGCTGCATAGTCTGGCTGTCACTCTTGCCCTGGATTACATTGTTGAAAGCAAATCTGTGTCATTGACCTTACCAGCAAGGTTGAATATGCCGTGGAATGTCATCCCAGGGGACATCATTTAGAAGTTCTCTGTGACACTTGTCACTGACACAGTAACTATGAGGTAGCGATGATAAATTGTCAGAATTAATGAATATTGAAATATGTTCCAAAAGACGTTTTGTACTAAGGGCTGCAAAAAGGGTTAACAGATAAGTAAGCCAATTAATGCTACCTCATGTACGTAATACAGAAAAAATAGTTTCAGAAAGTAGTGGAATGGTTTTGGCTTGCCATTTGGAAAGCTCATCTATCAACTTTGGTGAAGGACTCTAAACACCTAGATGTTATAAAAAATGCAGGCCAACAGTATACACAGCCAAATAAGAGTTTAGGGATCTAACCTGAGGTATCTATTTGGGGGTTATAAGTTTCTCTTTCATATCAAGTCAGAAAAACATTTTGCTAAATAGGGGCTTTATTAAAGTATTCCACGAGTAAGTCAGATGGGGGCAAGTATAGTACTATAAATTATTAACAATCAATGTTTAGTACTAATTCTCACAGGTAATGTGTTTTTACTGTACAAAATATGGCAATACTATATTATCAGAAGGATAAGGATAAAATTAAGAAATTAGTAACTCAGAGCTTTACCACATTGGATTTTATTCTTCCCATTCTCTAATTGATGTAATTAATAACTTCATAGAAGAATGTTATTTTTAGGAAGTTTTAAATGAGAAAATTTGCATCAGGGAGTATACTACTTACAAATATATCAACATTAAAACCTGAAGTAGAACTTGGAGAGAGAACAGAACATTAAGACCATCCGTAGCAATGCAGAGAAGGGATAAAGTAAAAAATTAAGTCTAAATTGTATAAGGTCTTCAAGATAGAGATCCCATATCTATTGCATTGTGGAAAAGGGCATCAGTACCTGGACTCTTCACTGATGTGTAAAAGAAGAAATGAGAGATGAAGAAGATAATTTTAGGAGCTGTGATTTGAATAGATTAAAGAGCTAAGATTAGCATTAGAGAGACTAAAGAAGCAGTTGTAATCAAGGTAAAAGGTAAAAGTTAATCTGCTACAGATGCAGCTAGCAATGGTATGTGGCACTAAGTATTTCAGTAAATTATTCAGCATGCAAGGTTGAAGATTTTACAGTAACTTATATTTAAAGACAGTTATTCACTTCCATTACTTCACTTATTATTCATGGGGTTATTGGAGAAAGGCATCAATGTTAATCAACATATAACTGATTCACCTTGTATGTATATTGCAAAGGAATCATGAGCACCTGTAAAAGTAGAATTAATGCAGGGCAAACAAATAAACAAACAAACAAAAAAAATAGAGTACTTCCGTATAACAAAATGACAGTGTGATTACAATGCACGTTTAATGACAAGTGCCAGCTTGATTTAGCTCATCCTATCAATGGAGTCATCTGCTTAAGTGTCTGCTAACAACCCCAACCCTACCACAAAGTCACTTGACCATTTTAAAGACCACCCTACTCCATTCATGTCATGTTGCCTCTTTATTAGCTAAACTTAAGCTCATGTAGTTTTGTTACTTTTTTCTTTCTTATTTTTTTTCCTGAATTGTACTGAATAAGCTTTCAGTACATTTTATTTAATGATGTTCATTTCAGTGAAAGAATCATTGACTGAAGTCACAGACTGTTTATATTGCTGACACATGCACTAAATGTACTGTGATTACACACTGACCTACAGTGACTGAAAGACATTGGTAAAAGGGACTACTTTTCTAGCAGGTGTGCACTGCAGCTGATCTCTGTGACTCTGCCCATCCCCTCCTTACTATGTGGTTGGAAGAGGTCTGAGTAACCATCTGTTTTGCTAAATTCCTTCAGACCAAACCAACAATGCTAGCAGCAGTTTTAACAGTTACAAAATGAACACAATATTTATTGGTAATACATTTATAATGCACACTGTCCTGACAAAATCTTTCTTGTTCATTATGTCACAAATACTAAAATGCTTTTCCCTTCCTAAGGTGTTTTATTATATTCAATAAAATATAGGTTAGACTTATCCATGAAACTATTTATTGCTGTTTAAAATCACAAGATGAATCTTCATTGCTTACATTCTGAAAAGGCTAGCCTTTAATATAAACAAAACTGAGAGAATTTGTGTTTTGAATAGACAGGTTCAAAAAAACTTTCAGTATGCTTCCTAACATCGTCACATTTAATTGCACTAAATTAGATAAGGCTCAGGTTTGATACCAGCTAATAGAATATAAGTAAAATGCTTTTTATATATTGCTTTAACTGCAGTTTTCTTTTAGTAGGGCATATGTTTTTGGTAGTATATTTGGAACTTGGGATCAGATGCAATATCAAATATTTTACTGGCAGCATGATACTGACATGGATGAAAAACCATGCTTTGTACAAGTGTAGAAAGCCTTTCTAACATGTGGCTCAAACAGAACAAATGCAGTCTTATAATGGTGTCTGTAAAGCCTCTTCTTCACTTGTAAGCAAAACTATGTCAGTAAAGGACTGAATCTCTTGCCACTCTTAGCTGCCCAAAGCTACAAACAGGCAACTCTGCTGCTGCTGATATACCAGTCCTAGTTATCTATCCCTTTTCCATTAGCTGGAGCTCACTCCTTTCCACAGCTCAGCTTATGAAGTGTTTCTGGCAAATTGTTTCTAATCCACATTCAGAAGAAAGTCAGTCAAATTTTCAGATGATACAGAGAAAAAAAAATCACACACACACCAGACTGCTTATAACAGAGACCACCACAGAATTGCTACCATCAGGTTAGCAATTGAGCTTAAGCAGCGTGTATGTAGGTCTCAACTATCTTGTCTCAGAAGTAGTCCCAAGTCATCTAAAATTTAGGTGAGCTTTCTGACAGTGGCACAGACTCCAACACAGAAGGGATTAGGAACAATCATCAACACAGCTAGATGTGAAAGAGGGTACCTGCCTGCAGCCTCAAGCCAACTATTTAAATTGCTTGTGCTTACCTGGGTGATTTTGTCTGAAGTGGATGAGGGATCACTCACAGGAACCACTCTGCTGGAGGTTACTGCCCTCCCAGTTCTGCTGGCAAAAGGGTAATAATGAGCAGCTGGAGGGCATAACTGTAACAGGGGTCTTCCATCTGCATGCCAATAGTATCATGATGTCTGCCTACAATCTGTTTGACATAACTATGCTAGCTTTAGTTTATAATGTAGACCTAGGTTAATTAAAGTTGCTTTCTAAGTTCTTCTGTATATAAATCCTTAACTGTTTGTGCTTGAATCTGTATTTTCATATATCCATGTTTCCAGGTGAATGTTCCTTAATATTAGTACAGATTTTAACAAATAATAATATAACAAATATTATATAAATAAATACAATAATATAATAAATAATAATATAGTATAATTTCTCATAATATAGACGATATAGATAATTTCTCATAATCTAGATAAAAGCACATATTATTGTGGCATTTCTCCTAAGATGTTTCTCCATTACTGTAGGACTTTGATCCTATCAATAACAAGTACTAAGACAAGGAAGAGATAGAAAAAGGCTGAAGAGAAACATGCAGTTGTCATTGCAAGATTTATTCAGCTTTCCTACAAGAAAGTGAGTAAAATATCTCTGATTGTATATAAACTAATTGAAAAGTAAATTTGATAGGCAAAGCATACCTAATGACCATGGACAACCCACAGCACAGTAATCAATTGCTTGTTTGTTGAGATTCTGAGAGCTTATGAATGTCTTTGGAATTCATTTTCATTTGGTGGTAGGCAGCCAGAGTAAAACACTTAGTTTGTCATTTCAAGGTACAGCTGAATGATGTGTCTCCAGCTACATGGTAAGTTCATCTCGACACACACAAAGGAGCAGAGTGGAAAAATGGCACGTGGGGGAGCCCAAATAATACTGAAGACCCAGCTGTTCCCAGGCCTATCGTGGGAGAGTGATAAACCCATAAAAAAGGTCATTTCCACAAACGTGAAAGAACAATAACTTGCAGAGGAAACTTCACAAACAAGCTGGAGAAACGCACGTCCTTCACTTTTCCTCCCTTGGCTATCTCAAGAGACTGTCAGTTTCAGTGTTCAGCTATGACACCTCTCAGATGAGTCAAGGGGAGCAACTCTGTGGTTCGCATCTCAGACTGAGGGGAAGCGCATTTGGGGATTATACAAAACAATGGGATGTTTAGGGAAGGACCAAAGGTGAGGAAAGGGTGATTTAAGTGTTTTGGGGAGGAAAAAGCATGGAAAATAGAGGGAGAAGGGGATAAGAGTCTTGTTGCGTGTAAACAGTGCTGGTCAGTATATATGCCTAGCCATGTCTTACACACGCTATCACCACACTCTGTCTTGTCTTTCCATAAAACTCTGCTTCTGAATATTTTCTTGGATAAGGGGACTCTTGTGTATGAATGTATTTATACAGAGGTCTAAATTCCAGTGACTTGAGTAAAACCACAGGCCAGAGAGAGCCTGTGTGTCTGGGTTGCCAGCAATGGTAGTGAGTGAGTGTACACAAGTTAGTGCTTGAGCAAGTATCAAGTCAGCCTAGCCAGGGCTTAACTCCCTTGGCACCAGGTATTCATATGTGTGTGTCTGTGGTTGAGGCAGCTGAAGGAGCCGGTTACTGGAGAGACCAGGGGAGTCCTGGCCAGCTGCTGGAGAGACTGTGGGCTGTGGAAGTTGGTTGGGAGACCCATTTGTGTGCATGCATATCTACATGGAAGACAATGGAGGAGAGCACTAGTGCCTATAGTGCTGCTTACTGCATTACTGCTTACTGTACATGTAAGTCTCAACACAGGCAGTTAGAGTGGAGTTGTGGCTTTGCAGGTGACATACCCAGGTGTGAGCAACTGAGAAGACTGGGATCCAGGAGCAGCTATTGTGAAGGTTGTTAGAGTCCAGCTGCTGGAGGGATCCATGTTATATACATGTATGTATTCTCACTATTGGATCTTTATCCTGATCAGCGACACAAGGGAACAGGATGAGGCTGTTTGTACTGTTTGTATTTTTGCAAGTACTGCATGTGACTGTATGCACATGCATACAGTGTGGCTTGCTGTGTATGCATGTGAATGTATATTGTATGTGTGTGTTTATGGGTGTGTCTATTGGGAATACATGCTCCTGGTTGAACCTAGGGGCATGCAGCTGTGGCAGCCTTGCCTCTTGGTGTCAGATTTGGCAACTCCCTAATATCTGTAGTAAGTGGCATATAAAGTCTTTGAGATTTAGATAAGTTGAAATTGACTTATCTGCATAAGGATTACATATGCTATTTTAAATGCATTTATTAATTTTTGGGGGAGGACGTCATTTCTTTTTCTACATAAAATGATTTTATTACCTATCTACTTTTAGTAAAATATTTCTTGCACAGAATGTTCTTAACTAAACAACTAAACCACATAATTTGTTGGACCTGCTTTTGCAGAAGTAGGCCCAGACATGAGAAATTTTAGTGGCAGTAATAAGGTGCTTCCAAAAAATGTCACAGAGATTGATAGTAATGAAGGGACTGACAAACAAGATAAGGATGGTATCACCTGCAGTGCTCCCAGTCTTACTGTCTCTGGAAGACCCCTTGTCTTCAGAATTATTATTACTGCAAATGATGCTGCTATAGAAAATTAAGGTACACCTGAAATCAGGCACTGATCTTAAATGGTTTCCCTGGATTCTTGATCTGAGTCCACATTTTCTTGGACTGTAACCAAACAAGATATAATGTGCATGTGTGTCTGAGAGCACATAATAATAACTCTTTCAAGGTGAAAACAAACAAAAAAAATATTCATATACATTTATTAAGACTTATAATTTCCTCTTGAATAGGGGGAAAATGTATTTTTGCTTCAGCAAACCTTAAAATTCTTCTGTCACTCTTAAAATAATCTAACAGCTGGCTGCGTCTTCTAAATTGCAGGCATAATTGTATTATTTTAAGGTCAATTATCATGTTAAAGCATTTTCACTTGGCTTAGAAATTGTTATCTAACTATGACTTTTTCTTTTTTTTCAAACCTTGAAATATTTAAATGTGATTAAATTGATTTAATATATGATATTCCCACCTGCATGTCATTTCTGATGTACATCTGCCACACACAAAATTAAAAGATAAGTAACATGATTACAATCAAATTAGTGAGCCTGTGCAAGTAAATGAGATTGCAAATCTAGATGAGTGAAAACTGAACTTCCTAGCGAGACCACTTTGCATCGCATTAGCTTAAAATGAATTTTCAACTTTCATATATTGACTAGAAAATCCAGGCTTTGTAACCATACTTTACATGTGCAGAAAACTTTCCCTTTGCTGTGGGGCAGATTACAAGTTATTTCTTGCCAGAACTTTTCACCTGGTATTTATTTTAAAAAAATGAATAACTCATCCAGATTAATTATTTATCAAAGCAGAAGAACCAGGTTTTTAGGGCACAGAACTGATTCAAGAAGAGCAATGGAAGGTGAAGAATATATATATATATATATATTTTTTTTTTTTCCACAGTGTTTGGGGACAAGGGTTAAATAGAAGAATCAATATTTTACTGAAAAAGTATCGTGTGTATTATCAAAAAATTATGTGTGCTCAAAAAAATGCAGTTGCATCAGGGTGCAGTAAAATAAGGGATAATAAAGTATATAAAGTATATATGACACACACATGGATTTTAGGTCAGAGGTTGGACTCGATGATGTTGAGGTCTCTTCCAACCTAGACAATTCTGTGATATATGTACACACACACATTCATAAAATACATTTTCGTATGAAAACACTCCATAACCTAAGGGAATAGCTTAAGTTTGTGGTCCTGCAGAAGAGGTTGCTTTTAACCTTAGACACCTTGATTTTCAGCAAAAATATATATTCTGATTGTTTTCAGATTTGAGTACAAAAATAATGTGCATCTGTACATGTAGCAGTTTTAGGTACTGCTGTTCAGGTCAGTTTATATTCTGTGTTAAATAAGCCTGGTTGTGCTGCAGTGCCACTGAATTTTGACACTAGCAACTAGCAAATTAGCCTGGAATTCTGACAAAGGAATTCCTGGGGATTTCAAAGTGGAGTTCAGCTGAATTGCAATTTAAGTTCCGTTAAAGAGTAGCAAAAAATGAATCACATATAAGTTTGGTATTAATCATCCATTACTTTGATCTCAGTGAAATCCCCTGAAATTTAACTTGATAAAGCCTATTCCAGGCTAAGTTGTTTTCAGTAGGCTTTATAATTATTGTAATGAAAAGGTTTTAAAATTACGGCATTGAAAAATGGATTCTCTATCACTCCCTATATTTATATCAATATTCGCTTTTATTGAAAGATATGCTTTAGCTCATATAGTATTGCACATTTCACAGAGAAATTACTAGGGAAGGTATTTTCCAGAATATTTTCAGGAAGGTGTCCTACTTTATGTTGTGGATTTTAGAAAAGACACATAATTTATTTTGAGTGATCAAATCTTCATAACATTCTAGTCTACCTAGAGTAAATAAATAAATGTGTAAAAAAAAAAAATATATATATATATATATATATATATATATCAGTGATATACTGGTGGCAAAAATTAAATTATTTGTATTATGGTATTTATGGATTTACAGGTTTCACCTGTAAATAGTGCGCACTTCATTTTCTTCTCCTTCCTTTCTTAGCATCCTGGTTGGGATGGAAGCTATTAAGTCCACGAGAGGACCAGAACTGACCACCATTATGTTTATGTGGCTTTATTAGTTTTTTGTCTTAGTTCATGAAGATCACTAACTTTAGGCTTGAATCTGTATCATTGTATATTGATTACTTACTTTATTAGCAAGTATTTTATTATTACTTATAGAATACATTATTATTTCCTCCCAGAACATTCAAATTTATCCAAATCCAAGGACAAGTAATAGCATAAAGCTGTTTTAAAAGCAAATTATTTCACACAACATAGACTTTTTAAAAACTTTATTAATATCTAGGGAAATTATAGCCAGTAGCTTTACCTTTTATATATTCCCATACAACAAGAGAAATGAGAGAAATATGAATCAAAATATGTTCTGTCATTTTTAGAATTCTCATTGTAAAGATCTCTGTGTCATTAAGGTTACAGGCCTGAAGAGAGTTTGAATCTTTAATGGGAAACATCAGTATTATGAAGTGGCATAAAAGGGAAGGCTTACAAAGAGCATAGCTCTTGCAAATATGAAGAAAGAGTGAATGCAAAATCTCACAGCTGTTAAACTTAAATGCAGGCTATACTTCAAATATTATTCTTTATGTAGATCTGATAAAACCAGAATGAGCTAGATGGCCACATACCTTTATTTATACAGAATTTTATATGCAAATCCTGTAGTTATTCAAGTATTACATTTTTTTTATTATTATTTTAGGCAGAGAGCATATGGAAATATATCAGTATCTCTAAAATCAGTATCATCCCCAAGATAGCTTCCGATGGGCTTTGGAACATGGCTTTCTAAAGGGTTCTTCTAATGGCAAACATTTTTTTGTTATTATTATTTTTATCATACTTAGTTTAACAACAGTGTCTCTCAAGTGCTTTACCAGCAGGTGTACGTAATTGGAAATGTACATCAGGACACTCAGACTATTTTAGTTTCCCATGTTCCAAGGTCAGAATCTTCATACCACTTCGTTCCACTTCAGAGTGGCAAGAGAATAACACTTTGAATAAATATATGAAATAAAACATTAAAAGGACCAACTGATACACTACCTGCAAGTTCAGGAGAGTAGTTTCACTCCAGGGTCATATGAGTATCATTTAATTTCAGCAAACAATTTATATTTAAAGATTATAACTAATAAGGTTACAAACGCAAGTCAGATTATTCTAAGAATCACTTACTCTTTGCCTTTGGTATTTAAAGTCTGACAAGATTCTTGTCACCCACAAAGAGTCTTTTTTACCCATGTTCACCATAATTTGCAAAACAGTGACACTTATTATAAGATAAAAAGAGATCAGGAAATGTTTACAGTAAAATCAGAAGGTGAGATTATGGTCAAGAAAAAAAAAGTGTGAGGCAGCTGAGGCAGCTTTTCAGATGGAAGGTCTTCATATGTGGAAATTATGACGAAAAACTGCAAGCCTGGCTAGTGTGTGTGTGGGGGGGGGGGGAGTAGGGGTAAGGGGGGATGATGAGGAGATATGCCAGAAATGGTTTCTACTATTCCAAGTGCATTATTTTAATTAATTTGACTTTAAAGAGCTTTTTGCTACCTTCTTATATCGTGCATGTCAATGACAAACTCCTCTTATGTTTTCAGTCTCACAGAATTTTATTCAGAATTCCCTAGATACTAGAGCATAAGAATTAAGGTCAAGACTTGTAGATGTCCTGTCACATCCGATATTCCTGCATAGCTCTCTGTGTTTAAGGACTTATAAACAGTTCCAGACTGCATTATTTGAAAATTAATGTGGATATTACAAGAACCACTCACTTAAATCTTATGCAGTTAAGATATGGGTCAAGGTTAAAAGGGAAAATACTGCTTCTACAGGTGTGAAAGTTTAGGGCAGTTCCAGCAGGGAAAGACCATAGGCAAGCAGAATTTAATTTGGATACAGACACCATCTAAACAAAAACAAAATTCCACACACATCGAAGCTATTGGCCATTGAAGCTACTGGCTTGCAACATGATGCATAAACAGTGCAATAAAGGGGTATCAATTGGAGTTCATTGCCTGATGACAAATTGCATGGAGCTTCTCAGAAAAAAACAGTAAAAGAAGGAAAGTTTAAGGGAGCTTATCAAGAGTTCAGAGAAAGTATCAATAGGACACTAAGATTAGGGGGCACTAAAGGAAAGCAAGTAAGACACTAAGCAAGTAAGACATCAACCCATCTTTTTTAACTCCAGCAATTGTCTCATACTAATGTTTTCTTGATATCCTCATCATTCATATGCTTAAATAAAGCCTTTATTGTGCTGGGTTCAAGAAGTTAAATTCCTATTTCTAAGGAAAAAAAAAATATTGTTTATTGTTAAATGAACTATTCAATTAAATTAATGTAGCTGATTTGAAAATTAAGATACTAAAAGCTCTTAGTCAGCTAACACCTAAAATGAGCAAGTTTTGATCTCCATTTTGGATAAATATTCAGCACCATGCCCCTTTGTCTATACAACTTAGAATAACAACATTCCAACACACAGTCAGGACCTCAACATTTCTGAGTTCTTGTGGATCTTTCCCTCATACATTTTTCAGAGCATACTTAGCATGGAGCTTTTGAGAACTGGAGGTAGAACTATTGCTTTCTATATAAGTAGGGCAATTATGGTACTGTCATTACATTTACTTTATATCTACAGCACTTTACTCACCAAAGAAAACCCAGAGCCAGAATCAATTTCTTCCCATTCCCACCAGACATATAAAAGTGTGTTACTCCACAAAAAAGGATTTAAAATAAATTGTGTTAGAGAGCAAACCAGTGGTCCAACAGCATGTGAAAATGAACAAATTCAAGTTTTTAGTTTATACAAGAAGTGCATATATTCTATATTGCCCAAATAAAAGACTTAACAGCATTTACTAACCAGAAGAAGATATGGACTTGTGGTTGTTTCATCTTACTGGGCAACTAAACTCTACCACAACTATTATTTCACTCCCCATCCTCAAAGAAAGAGGGGAAAAAAATATGATGAAAAAGGGCTTAAGGGCTGTGATAAGGACAGGGTGATTGCTCACCAATTACTGTCAGAATGAACGAATTCACTAGAATTGCTTCATCAGTCAGAGGTGAAGCAATGTCTCTGATGTCTCTTCATCAGAGAAAGAACAGGACTTCCAGAAGGTAGTTCACCCTATTGCAAGATAGATTTCTAAAATACATTGGATAAAAAAACGTTTGGTGATGTTTATTTCTCTACTATGCCTATTTTTAAAAAGCCTCATTTTTGTTATACTATCAAAAGTGAGATGAAAAGAATCCTCCTTAGAGTGCAAGATCTAACTGTCTTAGTGATATAATTATTTTGGATCCATTTATAAAACTCTTAACAATTTCTCTGAAATATTTAAGCCTAAATAATAGAGTATTTGCTTCCATTTTGTGGAACAAGCACCTAGAATTTAGGCATTTTGGGAATAAATCCTTTATGATTTCTGTTTATGATTTCTGTATAGTATACAGTATAATTGTAAGCCTACAACTATACTGTATACTATACTGTATACTATCCTGATGAGACAGAACATTTCCCAGATGTGAATTTTATTCCCAACCATTCCCAATCTACTTCCAATCAATATTACACTCTCCGTCATTAGGAAGCTCCCTATGTGTGTCTTCTTTCTGTTTCATTTGTCTGATGTAGTCTGATGTAGTATGGCAGTAACATTTTACTGTTTTGAATTTGACCTTTTTTTTTTTAAAGCAAATCTTCGCAACAATGCAATGCATTTTAAGATGCATTTTAAGGTAATCATGCTCTATTATGATTATCTTATTTGACTTTCTGTATGACATGGACAAAAATATTTAACCTAATAATTTATGGTTTTTTACTCATACATTGTGGTTGAACAAAAATCCATTTTCTTCTTTTTCTAAAATGTTTTTGTTAAAATCCCTCAGACACTGTTGGCTTGGCATGAACATTAACTTCTGATTATTTTTCAGTTCTTTACACAAATTACTTCTGATTATCTCTGAGGAGATATACCTGATAATTCAGTAAATTAAAAATTCAGGGCATATCCCACACTCTCAATAATACTAATTTCAGATAATTAAAGTTTAAATAAGGACTCTTCCTACTCATACTCCCAGATCTATATTAAATCCTTACACAGGCTTCACTGTATAATTTAAGATAATAAATGTATTATTTTGGGTGCATTCTTACATAGAAATGGGGAGGTGGAATTCCTATTCCTTAGATATTCCATGGAATATTTTAATAATTTAGGATTAATTTGGGTATCCTTGCATGCGAAGCAAAACTAGCTGGACATATATCACCCGTGAATTAGTCCTCTGAAGTCAAGGATTGGTCACTGTGCTACTCTGCATGCATAAATACACTGGATTTGGCTCTCATATTATAACTGCTGGTATTAGACTTACTAGAGAAAATTGCTTTCACTTAAAGCAATATTTTAAAATTTAAAATTCACCAAGCACCATTAGACAGAACATGTCTTTCTTAACCTTGTCTTTTTCTAACCTGTTTATAACATGAGAGAAAACCTAAACCTCACTGATTCTGCATCAAGCATATAATTTTCTTCCTGACTGTAGGGAAATGGTGGTATTAAGGACACCAAAACTTGCCAAATAGAATTATGTGTTAATAATTGCTTGGCTAGTTTAATGAGCTAAATGGTCATTTTGAATTACTGAATTCATACTTGTTTTTTCTGTATGTTCATGAAGTTAGGAAAATGAACAAAGTCTATTAAAGTGGTACACATAAGCAAAACAGACTCAATTTTCTGAACAGAGTAAATCCTGTTTCTACCACAGCTGGAGAGAGGAAAAAAAAAAAAAAAAAAAAGGGAGATAAAACAGCTGAGATCTGGTGTGTAGCAGAGAGACTGTAATTGCCACAAATCCTCAGACTACAACAGTTCTTACTTTCTTACTCTTTTCTCACCTCTCAACTACCACAGCCCCACAGTAATTTCAGGGGCTGTTCATATTCATATGTGAATGTGAATAAAACTTGTATTTTGTAACTCCAACTGCCAAGTAAGCATCTTCATATGCATCTTTATTTTATAGTTTGGCAACAGTACATCTACAGAGAAGGACACAATCCCTTTGTACATGCATGATTTCTATATAGCTTTGTTCGTTCAGCTAGGCTGGTCAAAACTAGTCAGTGACCATTCAAAAGAAGCCTTGTAATATATAGAATATCCCTAGAGGGTGGGAAGAAATGCTGTTTAAGATATTGAACTGTTTGCACAGAGCCAGTAATGCAATTTTAGTTCAGTTAAATTTTTAGACACTCAACAGATCTCCTGTTAATCTCTGATTATTTGGAGAGGAGAGGAGAGGAGAGGAGAGGAGAGGAGAGGAGAGGAGAGGAGAGGAGAGGAGAGGAGAGGAGAGGAGAGGAGAGGAGAGGAGAGGAGAGGAGAGGAGAGGAGAGGAGAGGAGAGGAGAGGAGAGGAGAGGAGAGGAGAGGAGAGGAGAGGAGAGGAGAGGAGAGGAGAGGAGAGGAGAGGAGAGGAGAGGAGAGGAGAGGAACCCTGAAGTGTTATTTATACACCCTCATAATATTCAGGCATCCACATTTAGATCTGTTTCACAGAATCACAGAATCACAGAATTTTCTAGGTTGGAAGAGACCTCAAGATCATTGAGTCCAACCTCTGACCTAACGCTAGCAGTCCCCACTAAACCATATCTCTAAGCTCTACATCTAAACGTCTTTTGAAGACTTCCAGGGATGGTGACTCCACTACTTCCCTGGGCAGCCTGTTCCAGTGCCTCACAACCCTTTCAGTGAAGAAGTTCTTCCTAACATCTAACCTAAAAATCCCCTGGCTCAACTTAAGCCCATTCCCCCTCGTCCTGTCACCAGGCACGTGGGAGAACAGGCCAACCCCCACCTCGCTACAGCCTCCCTTGAGGTACCTATAGAGAGCGATAAGGTCGCCCCTGAGCCTCCTCTTCTCCAGGCTGAACAAGCCCAGCTCCCTCAGCCGCTCCTCGTAGGACTTGTTCTCCAGGCCCCTCACCAGCTTCGTCGCCCTTCTCTGCACCCGCTCAAGCACCTCGATGTCCTTCTTGTAGCGAGGGGCCCAAAACTGAACACAGTGCTCGAGGTGCGGCCTCACCAGAGCTGAGTACAGGGGGACAATCACTTCCCTAGCCCTGCTGGTCACACTGTTTCTGATACAAGCCAGGATGCCGTTGGCCTTCTTGGCCACCTGAGCACACTGCTGGCTCATATTCAGCCGACTATCCACCATCACTCCCAGGTCCTTCTCTGCCTGGCAGCTCTCCAACCATTCCTCTCCCAGTCTGTAGCTCTGCTTGGGGTTATTGCGCCCCAGGTGCAGGACCCGGCACTTGGCCTTGTTGAACTTCATGCAGTTGACCTCAGCCCATCAGTGCAGCCTATCCAGATCCTCCTGCAGAGCTTTCCTACCCTCAAGCAGATCGACACACGCACCTAACTTGGTGTCATCTGCGAACTTACTGAGGGTGCACTCGATGCCCTCATCCAGATCATCGATGAAGATATTAAAGAGGTCCGGCCCCAGCACCGAGCCCTGGGGGACGCCACTAGTGACTGGCCTCCAACTGGACTTGGCTCCATTCACCACGACTCTTTGGGCCCGGCTATCCAGCCAGTTTCTAACCCAACGAAGCATGTGCCAGTCCAAGCCAAGAGCAGCCAGTTTCTTGAGGAGAATGCTGTGGGAGACGGTGTCAAAAGCCTTGCTGAAGTGAAGGTAGACCACATCCACAGCCTTTCCCTCGTCCACCCAGCGCGTCACTTTGTCATAGGAGATCAGGTTCGTCAGGCATGACCTGCCTTTCATAAAGCCATGCTGACTGGGCCTGATCGCCTGCTTCCTTTCTGCTCTACCTTGTACGGATGCTAAATCTAGAAAGATGAGTAAACACCGTAATCACATTTCCTGTTTTACCATGAGAAGTGAAGTGGAGAGAAACAAAAACATGTGCTTAGCTGTAACAATGCTAAAGAAAGTGGCCCCTGAAAGTAATTTAAAGAAATTTGTTTTGGGAAAACAAGGCCTGAAAAGAATGTATTAAACAAAAACAAACAAACAAACAAAAATGACATATACCTTTATCCTTTGCAATGCATATGTTTGTTTGTGCCTGTGCCTTTTCTATTCCTTCCAGCTGCAGTTCCACACTAATGATTTATCCTCTTTTGTGTGCTCATCCATTGTCTTTTAACTCTTAGCTGCAAATCAAATAACATCTCATTGCCTGTCACTCAGGTTTTCAAACACTAAATGAAACAGATCTGGCTTTGCAAAATATTGTCCCTTTTGTGCCCATGAATTTACTCATTAATGATAAAACTGACCTTTGCTTGTTATTTTTTTCCCACTGTTCTTCTGTTTTTAAGACAACAAACTATATATAAACTATTCTGTAGTGTTAGACGTAACATGGAAATAAATTATTTTAATCTATTAGTGTTATCCATTTTACAATTAAATCAAAAAGAAATGAAATTGGCTTCATTGGTTTAAAAAGAGAAAGAAAAAAAAAAAACAACACATGATAGTGAAGAACACTAATAGCTTCCAAGGAAACAAAGTGGATGTTATTTTTTTAAAACACGTATATTCCCACCTTAACAACAACAACCTACAACCTACAAAGTAATGTGAGCCTGAGAATGCACGATGGCAAAGCCAGGATAGAAGATATCCCTAGGGAAGATTTCCATTATTTTTGACATATTAAATGCTTTCTGCTTTTATTCATGAGTAGTGGAGTAAAAGAAAAGCTCTGCCTGCTGAATTTAACTACTAGTCTTCTCTGCAAATGAAAGTTTTTATTTCATTCTTTGTTAATGTGCTGGGATTAAAACAGGAAAACTTTGTTCACAGGCAGAGACAAGATGTTAAAAAAATTTACTTCCAGTACTATAAGGATTCTGGTTAGTAAATTTAATTCACCTGTTCACTTTGACAGGTAAGTAGTTAGAACATTGGCTCTTCTATTATTAACATGTACCAACACTGAATACTACCATAAAGACAGCATTTCAACCCCAAAATGCATGAATTTAGTGCTAATTCAAACCTATTCTTCTTTTTCTCTGTCACCATTCATAGCTGGAACGTATTACAACAAAATAAAAATGCTACAGAGTCAATACAAATACATTTATATGACATTTCTCAGGATCATATATAAGCATTCTGAATTCTATAATCCATACTTGCTGTGAGGTAGGGATCTACTGTTACTCCAGTTTTACAGTTGAGAAATGGAAAGCAAAGAATAGCTGAATTAGCTACAATAAGTAATGGCAAAACAATGTGATTCCTGCAATGGAGCAGCAGGAATGGGGCTGTTCAAAGTCAGGTGGTGGTGGTAAGCCAGGAACCAATTTTGCAAAATTCCTGTATTTCAGTATCTCCTAAATGGCAATAAGATACTGGAGGCTCAGGTACCTATTTTCCATTCTTTAGGTCGAAAATAATGTGGATATAGTATTGGAATCTGTAGTTAGAGAATAGTCTACCCAACAACTTAAGTCTGAGACACTAAGTTTGAAGAGAAATGAAGCTAGTTGAAACAAACAAACAAACAAAAAACTCTTCAGAAAAATCTCAGGATAATGCTCTGAAAGAAGTATGTTAATCAAGCTGACTGACAAGACTGATGAGCTCAGAAAATTCAATGCCTATGAATTAATCTGAAATTTCAGAAACATATAAAGGAATAATTTCCAGAAGTGTAATTTTCTCTTTTCCGCTTTCTCTTTTTCTTCCTTTTTCTTTTTCTTTTTCTTTTTCTTTTTCTCTTTTTCTGTTTTTCTTTTTCTTTTTCCTCCTCTCCCTTCCTTTCCCCTCCCCTTCCCTCCCCTTTCCTCCCCAAAGCTGTTTCTGAAATCTAAGCCATTCACAGAATCATAGAATGTTTTGAGATTGGAATGAACTTTTGGATGTCATCAAGTTCAACACCTCCTGCTCAAGTAGAACAACCTAGAGCAGGTTGCCCAAGACAATGTCCAGGCAGCTGCTCAATATCTCCGGGGAGCGAGTCTCCACAACCTCTCTGGGCAACCTGTTCCATTGCTTTGTCACCTGCACAGTAAAGTGTTTCGATGTTCAGATGGAAATGTCTGTTTCAGGCCTCTTGTCCTGTCACTGAAAAGAATCTGGCTCTGCCTTCTTTGTACTCTGCCTTCTCATACATTAGTAAGAACCCCCCCTAAGCCTTCTCTTCTCTAGGCTGCAGACTACCAGCTCTCTATCAATTTCCTCAGAGGAGAGATGCAACAGTCCCTTAATCATCCACGTGGCCCTCTGCTGAACTCTTCAACAGCTCCAAGTCTCTCTTGCACTGGGGAACCCAGAACTGGACACAGTACTCCAGACATGGCCTCACTAGTGCTGAGCAGGGGAAAGATCACCTCCCTCGACCTACTGGCAATGGCCCTCATAGCATACAATTAGCCTTCTTTGCCATAAGGGCATGTTGCTGGCTCATGTTCAGTTTAGTGTCCACCAGGACCCCATTTTCTGCCAAGCTGCTTTCCAGCATGTATTGGTGCCTGCGATTTCCCAGATGCAGAACTGTATACTTCTCCTTGTTGAACTTCTGGAGGTTCCTATCAGATCATTTCACCATGATCTGGTGAATGATCACTGTTTTGATCCATCCACAGCCTGAAATCATGCCATAGCACTTTTAATAGCACTGATGGGAAAATATGAAGTGTTCACCATCAGTCCTTCATGCAATGCCTAGTGGTTAGATCTCTTACCTAGGAAAAGGGCATTTGATTTTAAGGGCTGAGGAGTGCATTTTCACAATATCAAAAAGCATTGTCAAGTAATCACCTAGTCTGAATGGAAAAAATGCAGTCTATTCATTCTTAAGATGTGCTACTGAATAGGAAATGCAGTTAGGCATTAACAGGGAAACAGGAAAGCATTAAGAGGAGTATGATTCTGTAAACAAATGGTTTGTATTCTCATTGTGGATTAGAATTGTTGGTGTTTTCTGCAAATTCATAGTTTTAATGGAATGCATAAAGATTGTCCTTACCATTTTGTTAAGTTGTTCTCTTGGAATTTGGGAGATGAGGCTTTGATATGAGCATTAAGCTCATGTTTCTTATCCCCTGAACGAATAGTTTAACCACAATGTTATAAGGAAGTAAATAGGTGAAACCAGGACAATGGGCATCACCACAGTTTCTGGAGTTTTAAAAGAAAATAAACACGGCTGTATTTTGAACCATTCCTTCTGGTATGTATTAGATATACTTGGTACTTAAGTTATCTAACTTTCTCAAAATGACTTGGACTCATGGAGTAGAAGTCATATCATATTGTATATTATATCAAGACAAGAATAATAGATTACTTCATTTTTCTCAGTGCTGTCATCAGTTTCTTATCCTGATAATGTCACTCTGGCAAGACATAAAAAAAAATAAAATAAAATCAATTATAATGTTAGATTGAGCATTCATAATTTTAGTAATATACTCAGTGTCATCCATGTATATTAACCATATGTTTTAGAATACAGTATGGTGATTTAAGTTTATGGATGGAAGGATCAAGTCAACATGGAAACAACATTTGTCTCCAAACATGTGATGACTACAAAATAAATGTTTGCAAAAATAAATAAATAAATATATATAGTAAAGTAACTAGATATAGATCATGTCAAGTCTACAGAAGGTATATTTCAGAAATGACTACTTCCCTATGACACTGGAAACACGGAAAATTGAATACGTGGTATTTTTATTCAGAAAACTATAAAAGCTTTTAGAAAAATTACTATTTTTTTTTTCTTTGAGAAAAGCATTAATTATGCCAAATACTTCTACAGTGAAAGAAAATACTGCCCAAGTTTAAAAGCATTGGCTTATACGGATAAGTGAGATTGTTTTCAGTCATAATGTTTTCAGTCATTGTTTTTGGTCAAAATGACATAACTTGATTTAATGCATAATATGAATAAGGCCATTCTTTGTTTAAGTCAGTCTGAGGTATGTTACTGCATCTAACTACATCTATTCAGACATATGACACTGAGATAGTTAAGAAAGAATATTAGCATAAGTCTAAGAAATACGGACTACAATTTTTGCCATACTCTAGAACCCTAAAGGTCTATACTTACTTCTTGACTTCCTCATACATCTTACATAGCTTTGGGCAAGTCCTTAATAATGCTGTCATTTACCTTATGTACTATGAAGTTTTCCTATTTGAAACAAACAAAGAACCAACCAAACAAAAAACTAATGGGAGCAATTTTAGTAACATTTACATGTTCATAAATACTGTAACGAAAGGCCATATATGCAAATAGATGGATACATCTTTGAAATATCTTCTGAAAAAAAGGAATGTGTAGAGAAATTACACAATGGACACAAAGAACAAAATCTGCAGCTACAGTTACTATAACCAATAAACACAAATAAAAATAGATACAAATAATAAATACCCTAAAATACAATGTCTTAAATAGGGTATGTGTCAGTTAATATACTTCATAGAGTAAACAAAGGTTTTTAACATTTCTCAGCTTCCCAGTAGTGTTGTGGAATATGGACAACCACTAAGCTGTTACTACTAGAAATGCAGCTAGAGCTTATAGAAGTTGAAAAAACAAAACCAAGGCATTTTTAGGAAAACAAAATATCATTGGTAGAATTAACACAGTCTAGTAATTAATAATTGACAACAGCAAATAATATTTCAATTACAAATGCATATACCCAGTCCCAAATTTATATAGGCCATTGCACAAGCTTCATTCTTTGTATTCTTGTTTCTGTGTCCTTCATTTTTCCACCCCTTTGAGTTTCATGTGCAAAAACACATTTATACACTTAAAGTCAGCCATATTACCTGCATTTGTTGTGTATGTGTATATGCTTCCACTAAATCCACTAAAATACTGCATACAGTATGAGGCAAACTAATTCTTTCTTGAAGAGATTCTCTTAGCTCTCATTTCAGTAGTTTAATTGTCACTGTGGGCAGCCTTTGTTTGTAATGTAGCCTGTGGTGCTGTAAGCACTAGTGGCCATAGTCCCTGAAGAAAAAATAAAGAAAAAACCACCACAACTATAAACAAGCAATGAATACCTGCTGAAATTATTATTGTTTGGATTAGAGAAATACATTAATATAAAGCTAGAAAGAATAAACAATAATAAAATATTTTTTTCTTCTGTTAGAATAGGGCTGGGGTGGAAATAGTATCACCATGTTTGAAAGTAGAACAGAAAGGGTCAAAAACTCTGGTACTCATGAATTAAGTACCTGTTTACCCCAAGTGAAAATAATAATAATAAAATAATAATAAAAGATTTATGGTTTCCTGCATGTGAATTCAGAGGATTCTTTACAATGAAGCCACTTGCTGTCTACCAGCTTTGAGTTGAAACAAAATCTGATTTTCTAACTAAATAAAATGAGGAAACAAACACACACACAAACCTTTTCAAATTATTTTAAATGATTGTGAGTTTGATCTAGCTCAGTAAATTTGTCTTTGTGAGTTAACAGAATGGAATTCACTTTGCTATATGGCAGTCTACATTTAAAAGATTTTATTATTCCCTTCAGTAAGAATGATTCTATATCCTTTTTTTTTTTTTTTTTTTTTTTTTGAATTGTACTGGGAGAATTAAGCTTTGTCTGTCTTATTTCTTCCTTTCATGGAAGAATTAGCCCTTTTAATTAGCCCTTTTAATTTTTTAATTTTCTTACAAGCCCTTTTAATTTTCTTACAAGAATTAACATTAGTAACTGTCTTCCTCACACACAGAGCTCTTATACCTAACTTGAGTAGTATTTTGCTTCTTGAAAGCTATGGTAGAGTTGGTCTTGCCCAGCAGCCAGAAAAAACACCCAGCTGCTCTCTCACTCCTTCTCCTCAACATGAGAGGAAATAGGATGAGAAAGCTTATGGGTTCATATAAAAAATAAAATAAGAATAATAAAATCTATTATCATTTACAAAATGATAATTTTGTAATTATTTTTGTAATGGGCAAAACAGACTCAATATGGGGAAAAATAATTTTATGTACTGACAGAGTCAGGTAATGAGAAACAAAGACAATGAATAAATAAATACATTTTAACCACTACCTTCTCCATCTGTCCCTTTTGCCAGACTCAACTGGACTCATGCTCAGTAGGCCACTCCTGGCTTCTCTCCCCACTCTGAGCAGCATGAGAAGATAGGGAATTGAGGGCCGTCATCAGTACATATGAGTTTCTGCTGCTCTTTCTGTTGTTCCAAAACCTGGATTCTGTTACCTGATGTGCAAAGAGCTGAATAACACACCAAGTCAGGATATTTGTTTATTTCACATCTGTGCAGAGATAGGTGCCAGATGATCCAACACGGATACCTGCTTCACCATAGTCCTCTCCATGAGCTGCAGGGAACGCTCTGGAACCTTAGCAACTTCCTCTCCTTCCTTCTCTGCTCTTTGTGTTTGCATTACTGTTTCTCAATGTCTTTTTTTCTCTCCCTTTATCTTCCTGGGTCTCTTTTTTTCCTACCATTTCTTAAAGTATGTTATCCCAGAGGCACCACCATTTTGGCTCATGGGCTTAGCTGTGCTCAGTGGTGTGTCCTTTGGAGCTGGCTAGATCCGGCTGTGTTTGGCATGGGTCAGCCCCTGGCCTCTCATCACAGAGGCTGCCCCTGCAGGCCCCTGCTGCCAACACCTGGGCACCTAAACCCAATATGAAAGCTCCTCTTTCAGTTTTGTTGGTTGCATATTTCTTTTTCCCTTTGACCACAGGACAAAAATACAGATAGTGTTTTAATTCAAGTAGCAAACCTGTTTGGTTTTGACATTCAAGTTGTATTATTTTAGACCTGATGGACCTCCACAGTGATACTGCAGTGTTCTGACACATGCCTAAAACAGTGTTTCTCTCACAAGTCACTGAGAAATAGTTATATAGGATTATATATTATTTATCTATTATATATTAGATTTCTATATGACATAGAGGGATTGAGTGCACCCTCAGCAAGTTTGCAGATGACACCAATATGAGTTCTGTTGATACAACAGAAGGAAGGGATGCCATCCAAAGGGACCTGGAAAAGCTTGAATAATATTGAATATTCTGGGTCCACATGAACCTAATGAGATTCATTAAGTGTAAGTGCAAGGTGCTGCACCTGGGCAATCCTGGGCAAGGGTACAGACTGGGAGAACTCATTGAGAGCAGCCCGGCAGAGAAGGACTTGAGGGTTCTGGTGGATGAAAAGCTTGACATGAACTGGTAGTGTGCACTTGCAGCCCAGAAGGCCAACTGCATCCTGGGCTGCATCAACAGAGGCGTGGCCAGCAGGTCGAGGGAGGTGGTTGCCTGCCTCTACTCTGCCCTCATGAGACCCCACCTGGAATACTGCATCCAGGTCTGGGGCCCCCAACACAAGAAGGATGTGGATCTTATAGAGCAGGTCCAAAGGAGGGCCACAAAGTTGATCAGAGGGCTGGAGCACCTTTCCTATGAAGAAAGACTGAGAGAGCTGAGGCTGTTCAGCCTACAGTAGAGAAGGCTCTAGGGTGACCTTATTGCAGCTTTTCAATACCTAAAGGGGCATATAAAAAAAGATGGAAAACAACTTTTTGCTCAATCAGAAAATGACAGGACAAGGGAGAATAGTTTTAAATCAAGAGAGAAGAGATTTAGATGAGGCGTTAGGAGGAAATTCTTCACTCAGAGGGTGGTGAAGTTGACCAGAGGGGTTGTGGTTGTTCCATCCTTGGAGGTGTTCAAGACCAGGTTAGATGAAGCCCTGAGCAACCTGATCTAATGGGTGGCATCACTGCCCATGGCAGGGGGTTGTAACTAGAGCATCTTTAAGGTCCCTTCCAACCTGAGACATTCTGTGATTATTTATTTGCTGTATTTGCAGCACAAAAAAACTGTCATGAGACTTCATTGCATACCAGACACTCATGAACATTGTAAGTTTAAAAAAGGTTTAAATTTGAAGGTCATTTTAACTTTTCCATGGAAATGTTGGGACATAACATTTTTTCCAGCTTTTAAAGCAAAAAAAATGATTTAAAACAGAGTAGTCTCATTGAGTCAAATGGACTTTCATCAAGGACAGTTTTGGCATCCAATTTCCATATGTTCAAGTTTAGAAATGAAAAGCAGAAGTGTTCTTCACACCCTTTGGTAAAATTGTTCAATATAAAATGCTTATCTACTCATACAATCAGCTGTTTGTATAGCCTGGAGTTTAGAGCACTTAGATGGGAGAGGCAAGTCCTAGATTCTCACACTAGAAACTATACAAGTTGTTCAGAACAAGAAAATAGGCCCAAATCTTGCAAGAGAGTTAGGAAAAAAGAAGGCTTTTTGTCTGTGAATAATGTTGGAATGTAGGCTTAAAATTGCTGTTGGGCTTTTTGGTATTTTTGAGACTTCCTAAGTTCTTTAGAATCCTAGTGGCTGTAAAGTGATCTTTCATGGTGATCTTTTTAGATGTCCTGGGGATTTAGGCATCACCATGGAAACGCTTTTTTTGTTTGTTTTTGTTTTTAGGGATCTAACTATGAACTTAGATGCTAAATTCTGATTTATTTATTTATTGGTAGAAGAGCCAAATTATTGTATAACACACTGCTCATTACCTTAAATTTATTTACCTACTTAGGTTATTTGCACTGAAGATTAGGTCAAATAATTTCTGGTAATAGCACGAAAGAAGTAAAGTAATTCCTGCATGCCACACATGGTTTCCAGATGTTAAGAACACAAAAGAGTAGTATTTTATGTAAACTTGCTTGCTGACTCTCTTAGATACTCACAGAAATGCTGCTTAGAGCAAACAAGATTGAAGTTTCATTCCAAATGTCATTTCACTGCTTTTTACCTGTTAAAAGTATTTCATTTTGCTCTCAATAAAATTGTTCTAGGTCTTTTAATACTTCTGACAAACTTTGCCAGTAAAAAAAAAAAAAAAAAAAAAAAGTTACTAAGCATACTAAGCATAGTACAATGGTAAAAGGGCAAGCACAATCTTTGTATTTCCTCTTAAGAACACAAATGAAATCACTATACCCATGGGGATCTCTGTTTCATGCTGACAGCCACTTCTCTTGTGTGGCGTAAGATGTAGACTTTGTTTGCAATTTTTTAACTGGAAGTTATGCACATATTACATATTAAAATATATATTTCATTAAAATATAAATAAATATGTTCTGCCATATGCAATGCTTGTGGCTGGATTTCCGTCTGGCCTACTTATCTCCAGATCTCAAATTTGTCAGGTTTAAGAAAAAAAAAAAAATCATGAAATATTTGGTTAAAAGTATCTGTCTGTTGTCATCTTTCCCTATTCTACCTATCATTTTCAAAATAAGGCAGAATAAACATATTTTGTTCTTTCTTACTGATAAATACAGTGCTTATACTCCTTGGAAAATGTTTGTTCCTCCACAATGAACCTGTGTTACTTAGTTGTTGAGCAGTCATATATTACCTTTACTTTAGAAGGTAAATAACGTTGAGTATGAATATATGAATAATATTTATTTGTATTTTATTGGAATGCAGAATTAACAAAGACTGTTTAAATCTAACAGAATAAATAATTATAAATAGTCATTGTGCTAAGAGAGTTATACTGTTTTCAAATAGCAGAATTGTATTATTTATTTATTGTCCAGTTTTCAATTCTCTACTACATTTAGTGAATATCTCTTGGGGCTTGTAAGCTCACAGAATGGGAAAAAAATTGTTTATTGGTTGGAGTTCCATATTCTCAGAATTCTTGGCATCATGAACTTTTGTTCCAAAGCAGCATAGAAAATTTGCATGTATGACTGCATATTTGTGGGATTCTTATCTCAGAAACCAGGGAAAACTAATTTCAGTTGTTTTGCCTTTCATTCTGTTTCTACCAACAGCTTCTGAAGTTCTAAATTCACCTTTACTCTCTAAATTCACCTTTACTCCAGAGTAGGTGATGTAGAATTACTAAACTCTAATAAAAGCTGTTGTTACTTTGGTCAAGATGGCAGTATTAAAGCTTTGTCGAGGAGGTTTGTTTTCAGAGTGGTTATAAATCAATAATTCTTGCATTTATTTTTTTCTAGAATGATCTTTCCTTCAACACAGTGAAAGCACTACAGAGAGCAATTTTCTGTGTGTAGAAACCTGGAAATACAATGAGCTTTCCATCTGAGAATCTGGATGAGATTCACTTCACCCGGCAGAGACATCTGCATCTGAGCTGGTTACCAGACGCTTTCTTTACAGTCAGAAATAAATATTTACTTTTGGGTGCAAGTCATGTATTTACACATCTGTTTTACAAGAATATGAATTATGATAATTTCTCTTCATTCACACTAAAGCAGACCCCCCAAAACTAGATAGCTACATGTAGTTGAAGTATCTCATTTCATTTCCAGAATCCTTACTTGATTCAAAAATATTTAGAAAGTTGGTGAAGGAATAGTTCAAGCTTCACTTGTTTTAGCTCAGATAGAATCCATAGCTCAGACAGCCTGTTGTTCTGGCTGGTTGCACTGGAATCTACAGCTGTTCTGTTACACATAAGGAGCTAATTCTCAATTTGAAGAGCCTGCTTGGCACCCACTTAGCACTATTGACTAGCTTCCGTGAGTTCAGGAATAACAGAGATGTAAACAGAAACAGTAGAATCTTTCCGCATATGAGTGTCAGGAAACTTCAGGCGTTCAGTTCCTTAATTCAAGTGAGGTGATCTACAGCTCATCTGTGCTGAAAGAAGATGGTTCTGTTTACCTGTTCCTCCTTCTTTTCTCTTTGTCTTCCAGCTATCAGACCATGCCCTTTCCTTTTGCTATTCTGATGTTGCTTACATACTTTATTAATCCAGTGGAAAGCTAGCTTCTTTATAACAGATTAACTTTCTACCATAGTCTAGTTTAATTGACTTTTGATGACCTAGCATTGTCTGTATAAGCATAAACTGGATATAATCAGTATGTAGTTAGTAGCAGCATGCCTTGAACCTGAATATATGTACAAAAAATAGGGTAACCAACAGCTGTCTTTAAAGACTTCCTAGCACTGAAATGATGTAGCCAAACACAATGTGTAAGGACTTTACATGCATACTTTACCAATATGAATTTGAGTCTATTTGCAGGTAGGGCACACACAAATTTTGAAGAGAAATAAACGTAAGAGCAGAGTGCTGCAAGTAAGCATGACGTCCTGATTAATACACAATGCAATGACAAATACAATGCCTAATAAAGTCAAAAAGATGTTACACAACATGACATCTCTTTCTGAAGGGAAGTGAGGTAAAGCAGTATCAATGCATAAAGCAGTGACAATGTCTAAGGAAAGACAGAAGGAAGAAGACAAGCCCAGTGCAGTTTCAACTTCTCTCAGAGCTCTCAACTCTAATCACCTTGACTTCTGCAAATAAGATCGTCAAGGAGCCATCAGTGTCAACTGTACGAACACAGCTCTGGGCTGTTAGGTAATAGGTAATTCAGCATATAACTGTTGAAAATATTAAAATTCTGTATTTATAGTAATGATGATTAATGATTTGTAAGAACTAAACGCTAGCACAAAATCTATCATTAATGAATGGGTTTAGTGAAACCTAGTTTTAATGTTTGAAATTACACTATTTTTTTAGTCTTCTAAACAGGTCCATCAAAGTTCTTTTCGATATGGATCTAAAAATACTCAGTTGCAAGAGTATGTTATAAATGAAGTCTCAACTCAATCTGAATTTAGTAATATTTATACTTATAAAAGGTATAAAAGGCAAGTAAACAGCACTGGGTGTGCAGGGAGTCCATGCTCCACCAACACGCACACACGAACATCAAACATTCCAAATATATAGAACATTGCTTTACATACTAAACCAGAGTATGCCTCTACATACGTACAATCAGGAAAGGTAACAAACAATCCTTTAAGTTCCATGACTTTAAAGTCTCCATTTTCCATTCCTTTTCTTGATTACAAACAAGTCTCCCTTTTCCATTCCTTTTGAACAGTATGTCTCACTCCAACTTGTCAAGCAACTCGGTCTTCAGGCCTGGAAAAGGAGATATCCATCTCCTTTTCAAGGCCAATAGGCCTGGGTCAAAAGGCACGTCCAGGCCACCAGGGGGCGGAACAGCAAAGGCCTTCGATGGCTGTAGCAGCAGAGGGGCCCATGGCGTAGCAGTGGGATCAGTAAAGGAGCCCGCGGCTTCCTCACTGTCTGGCAAACCACACGTTTCTGACTGTGGTCCCACAGGGCTCTTTAAGGCCTCAGAGATTGCTTGCCAGGTGCCGAGCAATTCCACTGCAACCTTGTCATTTTTAGTTGCAGAGTCCCACACCTTGACCTCAATTTGGTCCCATATTTCAGGCTCATAAACTGTCCAATTGTTAACAAGGAGAATAAGCTGTAAGGTTACCAGGACAGTCTTTGTTCCTAAGGACATATGATTCCCCATAATGCGCAACTGCTTACCAGCAAGAGGCAGTTGTGTGCACAGCTCCGCTTCTCTCGGATTGAGCTTCTCTCCAGCTCCAGTGTGCCTATTTCCGGCGACTTTCTATACAAGCTTCTCTGAGCAGTTTGCCGAGTTTGGCCGAACCTATCTTCATGAGGCGATCAATGTGCCTGTTCCCATCCTGGCCTCCATTCTGCCAGCCTGTTCCTTTTCATTCCTTCTTTCTGCTTCTTTATTGATCATAACTCCATCACATCGTGTTGCCTTCCTTTTTTATCTTGAGGACAGGCTCCCCTCATATACCCTTCTATCCACGGCAGTTCTTTTCAAAACAACTTTTCACTGGTCAAACAACTTTGTATGTAACAACAACAGCAAACACCCAGAAACATCCATGCCTTAATGGCTGGAGAACAAGAGACCAGCTGAAGAACAAGAAACCGGAGACTGCATGGAGTCTCCTGAATCACCCTTCTTTGTTCCCTCTAAACTCTTCTATATTCCTGATGGCCTCATCGTTAAGAGTCCAATGTTATCTCAACCACAGGGCTTTCCAACCCCCATGGCCACACTCCCAAATCTCCCCCTTTCTTTATTAATATCAACCATTTTCTCGACACGAATTACCACTCCGTATATAACAGGTACATGTCATGAAATTGCATTTTAAGGATTCTCTATTGAAGCAGATTTTTCAGAATGATCCATCTCTTTTTTTATCTGTCATATTTGTTTAAAATATCTAGTTTGTGATCCATATTTATAGAATCAGTCCCAATGTCTTGTTAATGCAGAACCTATTGTGAAGTGGTACTGAAACTACAAGAAAACAAAGCCCCCCCAAATTCTTTTCTGATGCAGCTTTTGTATGCATTTATAATATAACATGGTGATTTGAAACATTTTATTGCAGAAAAAGTAGCAAGAGATATTATGCAAAAGTTTTCCTTGTCTTGTTATCTTTGTTAATAACTGCACCATGGTGTTCTTTATAGGCTAAGTACCGATCCTTCAGTCAGGCATGAACACACATAGACACATAGAAGCTTACTCTTGATAAGGCTATATTGAGAAGATCATTTGAAAAACCTCCTGACATCCTTTTAACTAGACAGTAAGGACTAATAAAATACAGTGGGAGAATAAAAAGAGAAGAGAACAGAACTGTCTTGGATTTTAAAATTCATTTGCTGACATATCTTTGCCCAAGATAAAAACATATTTATTTTTAGCAGCATTTTCTTTGCAGCTAGATGTGTGCACATGCCTGTATTAGTTCCTGACATTCAACTGAAATGACCTTTAATGTACAACTCTGTCTCATACAAACTCTAAACCCGGAGAGGAAGAAGGGCAGAATATCTCAGTAGGAGACGACTGTCACTGCAGCCAACAAATTTAGTGACAGCAATTTAATAAAAGGTCTAAGAAAACAGTAGCTCAGTAACAGCTCTCAAGCTAAGGTGCTACAGTAATTTTATTACTTTAACTGTGCATACATTAAAGAACCATTACTGAGCTACAATAAATAAAACACTAAATTGTATATGCAATGCAATGAAGTTTAAGAGTGATGGTAAAATTTAAACAATTACCAATAAAGTAATAAAAAAATGAAACAGTACAACTCAAGGCAATATACTCCTTGACTGAAAAGCACTGAACACAGTGTTTATAAGTCTTTGAAACTTGAATTTGGAAGTATACTGTTAAAAAATAATAATAATTAAAAAATCTGCAAAGCACTTGCTTTACTATATACATTACATTTGATGAGATAAGGAATGTTGTAGAACAATTTCAAAGGTAAACTTTAAAGTCCATGAAAATTTCCGAATTATGCCAAAGTCACAGGCCAAAGAGATCTTCAGAATATTAAAAGCCACCTGCAGTATATTCTTCAAAACCAGAAAAGGTTCTTTGGCTGATCTTCTAACCTCATTGAGGCTCTAGGCTTAGAGAAAAAATTATATAAACAGAGGCACAATGAACTTTATAATTATTCAGCCTGATTCAGTTTCATTCATCTGATGCAAAATAGTTAATCAGATTAATATACAGACATTTTATCTCTCCACATGTTTAGAGAATATCTATCCTTGTAGTTTCTGTTGTTTAACATAGCTACATTTGTGTCATTCAGGAAAAGAGCACTAAGAAAACAAATAGTGTCAAATCAATCCAAACAAATGTACAATCAAGAAAAAACACAAAGCAAACCTTGAAAAATAAATTGTGAGATGGATTCATTTTCTATTTCTGGGTGGCATTTTAAAATACATATATTATGGAATTATACTCTTTTGGAATCTATACCCCTAAGTTTGTATTTTATGTCATGGGTAACTATGCTATTCAACTCTTTTTAACATCCCAAGAGTTGCTTAAAGTAGCTGCTAGGATAGGGCATAGCTGTTCCCAAATCTATTCAATGTTCAGTCCAATATAGTATTATGAGATTTTCTAGAACCTGGACCCCTCTACTTAATACTCAGTATATCATATTTATCTTTGGTGTAGCTCTATATGAAATAACAAACTGAGAGATACAGAGACAGAGAGAGAGAGAGACACAGATTGAGAGAGAGAGAGAGAGAGAGGCAGAGAGAGTAGTAAAAGCACCAAAGAACCAAAGGTCATAGAAAATTGCTAGGACTAAGAAATGTTAGGACTGGAAGGGGGAAGAAACATGTAACAAACCTATTAATGTGAAAGGCATGGGACAAACTGTTATACTGCAGAATAATACAGAATATTGCCTGTGATACTGCTCTTAAAAACTTTTTTCATATGTTCATATATTTTTCCCCTAGTCATAAAAATTGAGAGAGGAATTGAGGCTCTCAGTTAATCCTGGACCCTGTGTAATTCTTAGTAATAATGTTATAAACCACTAAAAATACATATGAGCAAATGAAGATATAAGCTAATATTAAATTGTTATCAAGAACATCTGTAAATATAGAATAAAAATATGCTTATGCCATAACAACAAAATGACAATACCTATGCTGTGCTGGTCTTGAAAGAAAAATTCGTAGATGGTATAAAAGTTGCTATATGGCTATAGTAAAATCCTCTGTATCTGTCAGAGCTCCATGTGAATCTTACCAGATTGATCCAAAAAATCTTGTCACTGATTTATTTCAGTGACAATCTCTGCTCACTCACTATACTGCCAGTCTGTTGTCAATACTGATAAGCATACTATTTGCCAAATGCTGAATCATTCATTAATATCATCTCCTTTTCCTAACAGGAGAAGCCATTTAAAGTTTTCATTATTTTTATTATTATTTTGCCAGATATTATGCAATATTAAAAATAAAATATTAATCTTTATTGCACGACAATTTAAATAAAATATCAGAAATGGTGAAATGCTTATTTCTATGCTGCTTGCTGCTAAACTTTCAATGTTCACTTCTAAAACAATTCCCTTAAGATACAACATCCATGAACTGGTAAGTTGCTTGCAGTTTATTTCTGTACCTTTCTTGGTAGCACTTTCATTTGTAACCTCAGTGCAATCCTCATATACATTGTTTCCAAATCCCAGGAACATCATAATATATCCACAAATAGTTCATTGATGATTGCAAGGTTTTTATGATCCCAGTCATCATGGCAGGGTTTTTTTATCCTCTTCCTCTCACCTTTATTTGTTTATCATCTACCTACCTACCTACCTACCTACTGTAGGAATAGAAATGTTGTTTTTGCAGAGTCACATTGTTTAGAAGGAAGAAATGTGGTACTGAGATATGCTTACAGTGATAAGAAAGCTTAAGCAGGTGACCTTGTTAAATGCAGACAACCAGACTACTTAGGACAATTAGGTGAAAATCACAGTGTTAAGTCAAGTCAGATAAGTGAAGAAACATTACCACTTCAAACAGTAAAAATGTCAAAAGGAAATTGAAATTTGACAGGCCGGCTACTGAAGGCCATGCATTGTCTGTGAAGCATCAGATAGATTGTGAAACTGGATTACCTACTCAGTGGGGAAGCAGGGGAGGGTCCTGTCATCAGAAAGTATATAAAGTGTATTTTGGAACTAGTAGATGCGCTCTCCTGCTTGCGGGGCACCCGCCATTGCAATCACAAATAAATTACTACTTCACGGGGATCCTCGCCTAAGCCTAAGTTATTGGCTACGGAGTGTTTCTCACACTACCTACCTACCTACCTACCTACGTACCTACCTACCTACCTAATCTATCTATCTCTATCTATCTATCTATATATATATCTATCATCTCTTTCTCTCTATTTTTACAAAAGCCTTATTTTTTTGTTGTGACTTAGCGTTTTCAAATCCAAATAACCACAAAAGCAAAACATCCTTCTCAAAAGCCACAGGATATGATTTTTGCCTCTTTGACAAATGAACAATCTGAAGCAAATTTTCAGAAATCAGTAGTATGTAATTACTACAGAGATCAAAATAGCTACCACAGTTAGACACACGATGCTACACAACCATTTAAATTTGTGATGCATGCTACACAGCCTTACTGCTGAGTTTCATGTTAGATACATGTTATGTTTCTATTTCACTGATAGATTCATATATTTTAGATTTGCCCTAGAGTAACTAACCTTCATTTTAGAAATAATCTACCATTAACAGGTTGAACATGAATATTACCAACACTATGCTTCTAAAGATTTAAGACTTTCAGTTGGCTTTTTTTGTTTGTTTGTTTGTTTGTTTTAGTTAATAATTGAGCATAACAACATACATAAGTGACTGATCTTGCAAGCCTTTCTCATATTAAGCATCCTCACCATGTCAACAACGTAGATGATTTCCATGGGACTAACTACATGAATGAGATTTCCCCTTGGACTATTATCATATTATTTCGTATTGGGGAATAACTGGAATTATCATGAGGTGGTTTTTATTTAATTATTATTTTTACACATAGAAAAAAAAATTAGATCTTTTTCCAAACTAACTTTTTAAAGTTTTATCTGGTGTTAATTGTTAGCAGAAAACAGTAGAATGGACCATATGGTTTTTCTACAGTTCAGCAAGTGAATGATGTATGTCACCATTTCTGTTATGAAGAATTTTATGTAGCTTGATATTCATATCAATAGCTGGTGACAAAAATGACCTGAAACAGATGCCAAAGTACAGAAAGGGGTTTCTGTGGAAAAACCCAGCCCTGAGGTATTTAAACTCACTAGATAGTGACTTAAGAGGTGAGAACTACGTTGGCAGGAAGGATGGAATTTGCTACTTCATTTGATTAAGAATGGTATTGGTGTTGACACTTAACCACATGCTCATCTGTACTGTGAGTCATTTCTTTATGCCACTGGGGATCACTTTCACTGCAGCCAAATCAGAAGTCGTTTTGAATGTTAAAGCACATATTAAAAGGCTCAAAGATATATATCCATATATTACTGTCTTCACTCTTTGCTTCAATGTAAGTAGAACTAGGCAAAAATTATCAATTGTTTTGCAAATTATTCCCAGACTGTTCTAGCTTTCCTAAAATGATTCTAAACAGTGACATTTTGGGACACTTTCTATTGAAGCTTTGGGGGAATTAAAAAAAAACAAACAAAAAATGAACAAAAAAACCCACTCTTGCTCAAAATGTCAAGCTGTGAAAATCCATCTGCTCTTGAACTTCTGAATTCTGGAGAGAAACCTGTTCCTAGCTACAGGCTTCTGTACTTAGCATAGACACTGTACAGATTTCTACCGTTGTTTACACCCATACTGATTTAGCATTGTTGCCCTCCAATCCAGCTCTTTGGTCTGCTGTGTATGAGATACACACATTAAACACTTCCTGTATATGCATTTAGAACCTTGCTCTTCTGTTCGTTTTTAGGAGTTGTATCATTAAACCACTAAAGGAAGTGAATGTAGGGTCAAATATGGTAAAAATAAAGCTATCTGTAGTGTAGCATAATAAAAGAACTTCCTTTTGTCAAGGAGTTATCACCTCCATACAGAAGTGTCTTGGTAAGTTATAATAGGGGAGACTTAGTCCAAATCTCAGCAGTAATAGAAAAAAAATGTCCTTGACTCTGCAATTGAAAAGAATAAATAAGGCAAATGGCATACAGTGAGTATGTGAGTAAGCGGTGACATAATACAGTACTGTATTTCAGATAGTATGAAATACCTGAGGTACTGAGCAGCCAAAATAGACTTTAACAGCACAGTTCAGGGAGTTTTGTTTGCTTGTTTTTTGAAAGATTGTTGAAAACCAATTTTCTAGTGTAGTACTTCATATTAACATATGTTAGATTGACTGAAAACAGATAAACCTGAGTCAACAGTATTAATAAGGCACATCTTCCAGAAAGAAGAGTATACTACCTCATATTAACATTTCCAGCTCATTTTCCATTTCCTTGTATTTCTTACATCCTCCCTAGTCACACTAAAATTTTACTAATAAAAGAGGCAATAAAGCAGTTGGTCACAGTTGCCACCTCTTCAGCAACTGGCATGAGTCATTCACAGAACTTCTCCCATACAGAGCTGGTATGTCTGCTGCTGCTACTGAGCAGTCAGGTAGTTCTCTCTGATCCATTCTCACTTACCACAAAGGAATCCCACTAGAATTCAGTGAACATGCCTATTAAGCACAAGGCCTCCAATGTCAGCTGCTGAGTTGTTATCACATTAATGAGTTAAAACTCAGCTACATTCACAGTAATGGCCAAAGGGCATACAATGCCAGCTGAAAGGTGGAGAAGTAAGTGATTGCACACAAGACACATAAAGCTCAATTTTGTCATTGCTTAATTCTAGGACACTGGGATATCTTCCAAGGGCTAAAATGGCTTTTTGAATTAATTCACATAATGGCCTCTCAGTTGTCTTTGCCTCTCCTTTGGCCCTGCCTAGTAAGCTGCCCATTCCATGAAAATATCTGAGGATTTAGTTTTTAACCTGTTCTTGTGTCCTAGTAAGACTTTCATATACCAGGACAAACACAGTGAAAATAGATATTTATTATTTTGTATAGTGTAGGCATTTTTTTTTTTTTGGTGGACCTGTCACAGAGAAGAATGTGCATTTAAATGAATCGTTTGACTTAGAAAACACTACTGGTTTAGCATTTTTATCACTGTTGCAATTCTTTTTTAAACTAGAAACTTCACCAGAACTACTAAGTAGTTCTTTCATCTGAAGATTTCACAATTTTGTGAGTGTTTTAGAAAATACAGGTGTATGACAGCTTCTTTTCTCCTTTTGTCCTCCAACTCCTTTTGGGATCTGGTTGTTTTCAATTTTCCTGACAAGACTACATAGCTAAACAAGAAATTGGAAATGGGAGTATACCAAAACTGTATACTAAATAATAATAATAATAATAAAGAATTTAAAAATGCTTATGTGAAACTCTAAAGACTGAAAGCAAATACATTTAATAGCTAAATATGTAGCATTTAATTGAAGTATAAAAACTAGAAGATTTAATATTTCTTGTATGTTATGTCAGTTATATTAATTGTTGCTATTTGTCTGCCTACCATTATGATTATAATGGTCCTTTCTGGGATTGATACTGGGGAAAAATGGTGTGTAAAACCAAATCCTTCCAGCATGAATTGGGTTGGAATGTTGTTAATGACAGCAGAAATTAATTGTTCTATGTGGTTCCACGCTAACAGAATGTATCATATGAACTATGGTCAGAGAAGTAGGGTACTGTTTAACATAACTTACCACAAACTGTGTATAGCACATGAATGCTTATCAATTGGAAACTAATAAATATCTCCAGTCAAATGCACTGTTCATATACTAGCAATTAAGCTCACCATAGGAATAATAACACAGTAGAAAACAAGCAGAATTTTTAAGGAAGCACTTGAATAATGTTTAGCCTAAAGGTGGAGTTCTTAAAGCACAGGCCGAATTGTCTTCCCATTGCATGCAATGAAAATTTACCACTATGTTTAGTGAATGTAGAATTAGGTCATTATTACTTTTGAGAGATTGACCTCTAAATGATTACTAACAATTCTTTTACAGATGATCACTAAAAGGCTATATATCACTGCAGTTCAGAGAAGAAAAATGTTTAAAATATGATTTTAATTCTATTTACAATAAACTATAACATTCTTAACATTCTGCATTGTATCTTTCTCAATATAGCTTTTTTTTTTTTTTTTTTTTTTTTTTTTTTATGTTAACTGTTCAGTTTTTACAGTGCATACATTTGTGACTGATCAGTCCAAATTCCAAGATATCTGAAGTATATAACTGTCCAGAGGATAGAGCTGTTAAATACAGAGCAGTTAAATAGTTAAATATATGATACTTAAATCAGGATCTACTGCCTCAATTTCTATTCTATGGTCAATCTGGAAAGGGAAGTCTCTGTTAACATTACTGTTGTTTTTGTTATTTTTCTTTGATGTTACCGTTGATCTCATGAGCACCTGATTTGTGATGCGTTTCAGATATACCTGGTCGTGCAAATGCTCAAGCTTTCTTAGGGAAAACTTGTACATCTCTATATATGTGATAGTTCTTGAGTCAGTGGGAAAATATGAAGAAATTTCAATGTCTTTATATCATAAGCATTATTCACCAACATAAGGAAGATATACTAATTACTACTTTAGGAATACTCTGTTCTGATACAGATTTTTATGTAAAACCACCCCCAAAGGAAAAGAAAAAGAACACATTTCAAATAACTCTTTGTTAGCTTACTATTAATATATCCTCAGAATGTTTCTTAGCACACAGCTGCCACTCTGACATTTCAAAAGTAACTGGAACTTTCTATAAACGGTTCTATTATTCTCAACTGTCCACTGAAATTTGTTACAACAGGCTTCCTTCAAAATAAGCAAATAAATAAATAAATAATTCTTAATGTGTGAAGAGCTGTCTGTCTGCCTACTTTCACAACGAACAGGAATTAACACTCAGAGGAGGTATGCATGAGGTATGGATTATGTTTGAAGCAGCATACTCATATTACGAGCACAAGTAATGAATGCATTACTCATATACTGGATATTCAGTCAAGATGACAGATGTTATATAAACATAATTTATTTATCATTATGATAATTAATATGAATTGTTTTTCAAATAATATGTGCATCATTATCTGAAAAATAAGAAGCTACAACATGAGAACATATTTTCAAGAAACTCATAAAGAAAATGAAAACCATAGTGTTTTGCATAGCAATAGTATAAATTAGTTGAATTGTAATTGAAAAAGATCCATTCTGTCCATAACTATTTTCTAAAATCTAGGTAATATGACATGCTTAATTCTGGAGAGAGAATCATGATAACAGATTAAGAGCTAAAGGTAATGTCCTTTAATAACTTCTTCTGACTCCAGTAAAACCTTGCTATTCTCCAAACAAGTACCAGTAATAATTATTAATTCCATTCATTATGCTAAACAGAAGAATTTTCAAACTCCAGACTGAAAAATTAAAGTGGAATATTAGTAAAAACATTAATTTAAAAGTATGCTCTTTGAAAGCCTGGTAATACATACATAAAGATTTAAAAATCATTAGCATTTTTGTTATTTTTTCCAAAGCCAACTGTCACTTTTCCAATTTATAAAATCAACATAAATAATTCAGAAGTCCTAGTCTTGTTAAGATTTTCTGAGCACTCAAACTGCCTACACCTATGATGCTTTTAGCACCGTATAGAATCCAAACAACAAAAGGCAAAATAATTTTGAATATCCTCCTTTACTTTACGATATTGCTTGCTGCCTTTTCTATTGCTCTAAACCTCTGTACTTCTTGGAAAAACATACTGCCTGGTGAATTTAACTGGAGAACTTACTCTGTTACAAAACAAAAGTTGTCTTCTAGTGCCAATATCACCAGGAATCACAGCTCTGCCTTTGAAAGGGACATCCAGGTGACTGTTCTTTCTCCTGTTTCATTTATGACTCTGGCAAACAGAAGTTTATGTAATTGGGAATTGAGGCTTGTTATTTTTATTTGAGGGAGAAAATGATGCCTGGAAAAGGTTACACTGAGGTTAGCTTGAATAGGTTACATCAACCATTAGAAAGGTAATCTAAAGCTAGCTTCCTAGATTTTGTTGCATCATATTAAAATTAATGCTCATTCATATCATGTCAGGACCCTGAGTGCCATGATAGGCCTTAATGGCTCTGAGAACACTTACCTCTAGTTACACCTCTGCCCTGGGGCCCAGGGCTCCATTTAAGGTCATGCCTGAGCTTTCAGTCCCTGCCTGAGGTATGTTTCAGGTGTGCCTGCCTCTAGCTCTGTGCCTGGCCAAGGACCCTGTTGAAATGAGCCTTGACCTGTGGATTGGCTTTCTGACCCGCTACATCACTACAGACCTGCCTGGAAATCACTGGGCTGTCTGACACTGATTACCACCACTGGGCTTGATTCAGACCTGCCTCATCTGGGCACTGGGCTGATACTGTCTGCCTGCCCTGGGCCACCCTGCCTTATCTTGCTCAGGTCCATGGGATGGCACCCTTGCTGGCAAGGCTCCTGCCCTGTTGGCCTTGCTATGAGGCTCAGTTCACGAGTTGCTCTGCAACAAGGTAGTGCAGAGAGAGAAGTTATCATTCCCTTCAAGGCAGTGCTCATAAAACAATACCTAGAGCACAACATCCAGTTTCAGGTTACCAATGCAAGAAAGACATTAATAATATGAAATGTCAAGATTGTCAATGGGATGGAGCATTTCTGTCTGGAAAAGCTTGAAGGAATTAGGCTTTTTCACCCCGGGAAAACAAACAAACAAACAAAAGAACAACAACAACAACAACAAAAGGTGGCTTGATGGCTTGGGGCACTTCATGGCAGCCTTTCAATATCTACTGAGTAAGTTACTGAGAAAACAAAGACAAGATCTTCATAGAGGTGCATGGCAAGGGGGATGCCAGACAATGAACTTTAATTAAAGGAAGAGGTTCTAATTGGTATAAGGAAAAAAAAATACCCTAAGCTCAATTAAACCATGGAACAGGTGTCCTGGAGAGTTTGCAAAGTCTCCATCTTTGGATGGTAGAGCACATGCTGTGTGTGCAATCAGAGCAAAACTCAGTTCACAGCTTCCCATGAGCCATACGTGTTAAGCTGTTCCTAGGAAAGCAGAGCTCATCACATGTAATGGTTTCTTGAGAAGACAGATGCCAACACTCTGAATATTGCCTCCCCTTCCTTCTGCTTTCAGCCAGCTGTTATTGCTGAGCATGACTCCATGTGGATATCCCTCTGGTCAGCCTGGGCCAGCTGTCCTGGCTGTGTCCCCTCCCAGCTCCTGGTGCACCTGCAGACTCGTAGCTGGCAGGGCAGCACCAGAAGCTGAAAAGTCATTGTCTCTGTGTAAGCACTGCCCTGCAACAGCTAAAAACATTGGTGTGTCACCACTGCTTTGACCAAAACTGCAGAACACAGCATGTTACAATTCTCTATGATGAAAATTAACTCTATCATAGTGAAAGTCTGGACACAGCTTTGATCAGAATTATTCTGTTTTCTGAGACACTCTGCTATCAATTTACAATGTATTGTCCTGTTGTGATTTGACATCCTGGAGATTGCATTACATAATAGTCCTATCTTGCTATCCAGATAATATGTATACATATGCAAGTGACTCCATAATTTCACTCAGTTCCAAATGCTTGTTCCTGCATTAGGAACTGTCAAAGTGTGAAAAAACTGTGAGTAGACACTTCCTGCCATGTTACTCTCACATACTGCACTTAAGCGTAATTGATGTTCCTCACCTCCATTCACAAACATATGTATTAAAATCTTGAATACATGACAGTGTCTCATCCACATTCATTGTCACAGTAGTTGGAAACTGTGCCAGAAAAAAAAAATAAAATATTTTTTTCCTTCTGTACATTGACCTCTTCTTTTTGACAGAGAAACTTCTTAGATATTCCAGCCAAGAAGTTAAAGGCTTCATGATCATAAATGTATTCACTAAGTAAAATTTAGTCACGTAAGCAGTCTTTTTGACATTTTAAACAGTTTTGCTCAATGATTTAATTGTTAAGCAGATCAGCTCTGTGATGCAACTATAACCTGCAATGTCAAGCTACCGGATCATCATATATACAGCAGCAAAAGACTGAGCAGACAAGAGTTTCTCTGCCTCCTCATCTCCTCATACATAAGATATTCTGTACTCTGAGATATTTTAGGTACTTCTGTTTATAACAAACATTCATTAAAACAAAACAAAACAAAACAAAGCAAAATAATAAAACAAAAATCCTTCCAGACAGAAAATGAGACTGAAACACTCATAGTTTGGTGTGCATGACTCTTGCATTACTTGTGGAAGTATATTTATTATGCTACGGTATGATATATGCTAAAATCAAGTTGAAGAGTTGTTCCAACAAGAGAATAAAACCTGATCTGTCTGTAGGATATGACAGATTTATAGGAAAAAAGATTCTTAAATCAGATATCTTTTCAGTTGTTTTACTCAAAATAAAGTATTTTGTTTGCTTCAAATGGGAACCTGGGAGTCAAGCAGAATGTAGGAAGTGTGATAGAGTTAAAAAGGGAATGAGCCAAACTGGCAGTGTGGAAAAAATACTGAAATATTGTGAACTGTAATATTCATGTAGAACCAGGGGAATTATAAACTGTACACAAGAAAAACAAATTACTACTAGGTTTATTTGTTTCATTGAGCCAGTTTTCAGGTAGATGGAAGATCTAAATGCTTAGTTTAAGGTTTAAGGTTTAAGGATGGATAAATTGTAACGGCACATGATAAGAGCTCACTTTTAAGATAGTCTTTTATATGCAACAGAATTAAAATTAAAAATAAAAAAATAAAAAAAGACAAAGAAGAAAACTAAAAGGAAGAAAGGCATAGTTCACTGGCCTTGCTTTCTCTGCTCTGGCTTCTTGTCCCGTGTTAGCTACAAGAATTAGGATACATATACATTTATACATCTCATTTTGCCTAAGTGTGTTTGCTTATCTTTATGTCCTAATATTACATGTTGAAACAGTTTGTAGTTTATGTAGAAATATACCAATACTTCTTATAGGAACATGCTTGTCAAATTCATCAGGGACATTCTTTTCCCTTATACATGGCTAAGAGAAAAGATTCAAGAGCTGACATATGACAAGGTTTGTTGCAAGCATTAAACAGCATCTTGACAATAACTATAATTAAAGTTGCCGCAGCTTTGACCTGATTAAGCACTGAACAATACAACTGCCACTCTTTGACTACCTTAGGCCGGTGAACATTTGATGATATATAATATCTTTTGGCAGCCAAGTTAATTATAACATAGCTGAATGCATTTCTTTAGAGGGGAAATATTTAAAGAAATTAATGGGAGAGGAAACTGTAGTGAAAGCTGTCAGAGTAATTCTAAATATTGCTAACAAGCATATCTAATATCTCTGGAGTATGTTAACTTTTCTCCTTTTGCATATTATTATGCATTTGTAACATTTATTATTATTATTATTTAGAATATGTAAGACATTTGCATCCCATATATGAACATTTAAACATACTGAACTTTGCAGTGTCAAAGCTCATACTCCTTCCTGAAAGATTCACAGAAGGTGAAGGCTGAGGTAGGCACTTGGGGAACTTGGATGTCAATTAATTTGGATGGAAACTGGACATTCAAATTATCAGGTAGCACAGATAATCATAACCAAAGTGTTTGTTTCATTTCTGTAACAAAACACTGACACTGGTGTTCCAAACATATTTCTAATACTGATAGATTGGCTGGCTGAAGCATGTGCAAAGCAATTATGCAAGTAGCACTAATGAGTAACATTGTAATGTGGGAATTTTCAGAGTACTGTGTGACAGTTTTGCTGAGACATCAAAAAAGTAGAAAACATACATTATACCTAACTAAGTAAGATTAATAAAGATTTTTTTTACTTGCTGATGAACACCAGATTAAGAAGGATCACCTCCTTGTCACTGAATCTATCACAGACCAATAGATAGAGTAGTTTATAAAATATCTCCTGTACAGTTTTCATAACCAAAAGCTTTGCCTAAAGCTTCAAATGTACTAAATGGAAAGTCCTGTGTGACAGACAGTCATCTTGTCTCTGTAATTATTTTACAGATAACTTTAGTGAAGTATGCATATTTTTTATTAATGTAGTTTAATTTGTGTTTCTGTACCCGATTAAATATTTAAACTTTATCTCAGATTGGAAATGAAAAACTTTAAAGCATTTTTTTTTCTACCATCTTCCTTGAAGATAATTAAAATAATAAAATTAGAAGTGTTTTGTAACTTTGTCCAAAATTCTGCTCTGACTCACTCAAATCTTTTCTAAAATCCTATTTTTATACATGATTATGTGTAAAAAAATGCTACTTTGTACTTGATGCAATTCCATGTGAAAATAGGTGAGTCTTTTGGAGTAACTTCACTCCAAATGAAGTGAATTTATACCTGCTTTGTCCACGCATAAATGGCAGTCCAGAGAGTCAGCTTGACCTCATAATATTCTTGTTTAATTCTTGAAGCACTTGTTATTTTTTATTTATTTTTTTTTTCACTTATCTCTTTCAATTCTCATTCACACAGTTGATGAGAGTTGATGCACATTTTTGATAACCTTACATTTTATAGCTGTCAGCCTGTTATGCCTGGATGGGAGTACTAATATTAGTTATTTTTGTATTTTCTTTCCTCTTGGACACAGACATTTTAAGAAAACCAATGCTGTTTTTCCTCTATGCAAAATTATATATAATTATATATATATATATAAAAAAATTATATATAATATATATATAAATAATATATAATATATATATATAAATTATATATATAAATAATTATATATAATATATATATAATTTATATAAAATATAAATATATATTTATATTTTATATAAATAAATAAATAAATAAATACATATTTATATATATAAAATTATATATATAAAAAATACTTATAGGAGTATTTTGCAAATTGTGCCCTTTTAGACTGTTGGTGTGCTAGAAAATGGCATGTGGACAACAATCCACAGTGCTCTCTTGCCTTTATAAGATACTTCATTCAAAGACTGATGTGGACACTCTAGCATTGTCTGAAAGACATGTAAAATTTGTCAGAAATTGATGCTTTAAATATTTGAAAAACTTTTATTATCCTTTTATGATAAGATGAGTATTGCAGCACTGACTTCTCTATAATTATGCTGAAAAAGTATGACATTGAAAAGAGGAGTAATCATAAAAAGTAAGTCACACAAAAAAGTGAGAGGGATTTTGTCTTTGACAGGTGCAGAAAGAGGATCAGAATTACTGGCTGTGTAGAGTACTTCTCTAGATTAAAATTTTGGCTGCAATAGCTTTCATAACGTCTAAGACTGATCATTATAGTCACTAATGTTAGTATTTACTTAATTCCTAGTCTAATAGTTCTATTATCAATATTTTTCCTTTTTCTTAAATATGATGGAAATCAAAATGAATAAAATAAAATTTGATAATAAAAGAGATTGTATTATTTTCTGCAGAAACACTAGGACTTTTGGACATTTATTCATTGTTGAGGATATATGGGCCACAGTTCTACAAACTGACAGTTTATACAGTTTACACAGTTATACAAACTGACCAGAAATCTCTCTTCATGAGAAAAACTCCAGGTCCAGTAAAGATATATGTGAAATAACTAGGAAAGAACTATTTTTTATAAATCATTAAATCACATGTATTTGGAGAGAAATTATTTATTTATTTATTTATTTATTTATAAACAGAGGTTTCTGCTACATTCTCAGAAATTAAATAGAGCTATAAAATATATTATTCTGATATGAATTTAATGAACATAACCAATTTTAAAAGATTTCCCTTACCAGCTTTCTGTACTTGTGGAAAAAGGCAACAATAAGCTAGAAAGCTATATACATTCAACAATTACTGAATTATATCTGATTTAAAATACACAAAAATCAAATTACTAATCATTTGACTTTTGGGGCATATTACAACACAATATGTGTCTATTGAATAAAGTGGTTCATGCTTGAAGTTTGAAAATAAATAATAATTCCATACAAATCTTTCTTTCACAGAGGTAAGAGAAACAACAGAGCAAGAGAAAATCCATCTCTAAATTTATTTTCACATTTATTTGTAGCTCATAACTGGAAAAAGGAAAAGAGAGACTTCTAAATTGCCATTGCTTTCACGCATGATCTTGGAAAAATGACCATCTATGGTAATATTTATACAATCAAAGTGGTCCAAGATAGAGGTGAGATTCATCTGTAAGAAAGAAATCAATGGGAGTTTTATTTACTTGATTGCATATACTATACCATACCATGCCTTGAGCCTCGTGACCTTTACTAAACTTTATAATATTGGCCCATTAGGCACTGGCATTATTCATCAGACATCCTAACGAAAAGTTATTATTATTTCTGATTGTAAGAGATTGCCTTTGTTCTTCACTTTCCATATCATGCCATTTTCCTTCCAGCCATATGAGCTGGTATTTCATCAAAATAACCGTGGGGTAAATGAAAGTGGGAGAAACTGATGTGCTGTATGTAGTAGCAACCCATCACAATGACAAGTGTCTTATTTATTTGCTCTAAAATAATTCCCGTTTGTAAGATTTGCCTGCCTTGAAGTCTTCTTTGATCATAAATACAGCATTGGATACAGTATTATACAACACTTAATATTTAATTTAATTTATTTTAATTTAATATATGTGTTTTGGTAGTTTTGTTTCAATGCAGATTAAGCTTCAAGTGATTCCAGAATATTTGAATTTCTCTACTTCCAGGCTAACAAAAACACCAAAAGAGGTCTTCATTAGCAAGAGAATGATTCAGTTTATCATGACAATAATGCATAAAACAAAACATTGCTCCTGTTCAGCCATATTGCCATGGGCTCTAATTGTCAAGTCCTATAAACCAAGTATGGTTGTGTTGCCAGTAGCTGGACTGGAGAATTCATTAAAAATATAATGAAAAAAGAAGGAAGTGATAGAAGATTATTATTTTTTGGAGTTTTGGATTGGATTTGTAATATATCCCAGGAATTTTTCTTTTTCAGGCTCTTTACTGCTTATTTCATTCTACTGTCTTTTGAATAATAATAAAAAAATCTGTATTAATTTTCAATGAACATTGAACATTGATCCGAATTGAACATTGGCATTAGGTTTATTCTAATTCTTCCCTTTTTTTATGGAGGAAATAACATGTGGAAATAATGTTTCAGCAATTAGAAGCTTCCTGCAGGTTAAAAGAATTGTTAGTGTAAGAAGAATTAAAAGTTGTTAGAAGGATGGTGTTAATCTGATTTTTATTATTCTCTAAATAAAAGGATGATTACAAAATGAGAATTTAGGAGAACAACTAAGCTGAACACCTTTGGAGAGAGGTTTAAACTGTTCTGAGAATGTGGTTCTGGGTGTAGTGTTTTTTGTCTACAGTTGATATTTAGCATCTTTTCAATAAGAAAAAACAGATGACTGTAGAAAGGATAAGAAATTCTAGCTACATACAAAGAATGTGGCTCCTGTTAAAGTCCTTTTCTATAATTTCAAAACAGAGCTACCACTGCTTCAAGGCGGCAGCTGAACAGTCTGCTAATGATACTTAGTGTGCTGGTGGAATGGATAGGTGGACAGTATGTGCTAGCTGGAGTGACTTGAATAAATGAGTTCATAAATCCATTCATGGTTTTCACCATTTTATCTGGACATAGCTTGGGAAACTTAACGAGACAAAACAAGCAGAAGAATAAAAGCATAAAGTATCAGATGATGATTCTGTATTATGGTAACCTGATTTACAAAATTGTGGTAGGTAAAATTTCATGGCAAAATACATCTGCAAGGTAATGGAAGAAGAACATATGTTTATAAAAACAAAACAAAACAATGTTTGACCTTTTGACCTCTTGTTTTCTTCAAAAAAGAAAAAAGCACAACCAATGCATTTTTTCTTTTTTTTTTTTTTTTTTAACGTGCATGAATATGTGTGTGTGGTTTGTTTTTTGAGTAGTTTAACATGAAATATTAGCACTAGCTTCTTCTCATCCTATGGTATTGTTTGGCCTATAAAATGCTATTTGCCGCATATGATTTGCATACAGAGAACATTTTTTTTTTCATTTTCATTGTGTATTTGTTAATCCATTTCAAAAAGTATTATGCTAATTATAAGAGTGTGCTTTGCATTTAGCATCTGAATTGCTCATTTTGAGTTTTTTTTTTTTTAATTGTAATCTGTTAATTACTTGTTTAATGGAGTGTGTAATTACCTACTTTAAGTTGGAAAACTGTTTCCATTTCAAAGCAAGAAGCCTATTCTTGAAATGAAAGTATGTAAATGAATTCCTTCCAGATACAGTATATAACTCTTTTACTTCAACAATTGTTTCATTTTTGTCTGAAAACGATGTTTAATCTACTCTCTGTCAGTATTTATCATGGACACTGCATTCTAGGAGGCTGAATGGTGAAAAGGCAAATTATTCATGTTTTGCACATTGCTTTTTTTTTTTTTTTTTTTTTTTTTTTTGAAAATCAAACCATCTGAAATTTGATTTCTAATTTAAATACCAGAATTATAAACTAGTTTTGAACTAAAAATTAGAAAGGGAATGTAACTAATTTGCTATCTCTGACACTTGCTCAAATATTTACCTAGCTTTGGATAAACCAGCTATCTACCAAATGTGCCTATTTAAAAAAAACTATTATTTTTTTCGTTTTAAATTTATTTTTATGACTAAAACTGAACTCTTTCAGTGCTTAGTAGAAAGTGACTGAATTGAAAGACCTAAATCTGGGATTCTTTCTCTCAACTCATTTGGAGGGTTGCATATGTTCTGTCAGCCTCAGAGTATCTGCAATTACTGATTAAAAATAATACATAAAAAATCAATCAAACAAACACATGGCAAATTATAGACAGCAATCATTCACCATCTCAGTGTTTATAAGTTTGGTAACTTCAAACATTCATTTGTGAATGGACAGATTCATCATGAGGAAGTTCCATCTGAATATGAGGAAAAACTTCTTTACAGTGACGATGACAGAGCATTGCAACAGGTTGCCCAGAGAGGCCGTGGAGTATCCTTCTCTGGAGATATTCAAAACACATTTGGACATGATCCTGTACTGTAGGTGATCCTGTTTGTCAGGGAGATGATCTCCAGAGGTCCTTTCCAACCTCAACCACTCTGTGATTCCATGGCTGTGAGTAGGCTCAATTTCACATTTTCCCATAGGTGAAATTGTGGAATCATTAACTTCCAGTATATAGCATGATATGGTGATCCTTTATCAGTCTTTCACCGTTAAATTATTTCTTTCCATTGCATAATGAAGACTTAAATGAGGTAAACACATAGCATATCCTTATAGTCACTAGTTTCATGAGGTCTCTCTCCACTTCAATAGACATGCAATTTTCTATTCAGATTAAGAGTTATCTGAGTCTGTTATCTGAGCAAACAAATTTCAATATGGATGTGTAAGTTTTTTTGGGGAAAACAGTTTAGTTCAGAAAGTCATCTTAGACAAAAGGTACTATGACAAAAGAACATATATTATTACATGAAACAGAATTAGTGCTCACTGAAATTAATTATAAAAAGTGCAGTGTTTGTGTATTTAGCTTAGTTATATATACCACCTTCACTGTTTTGTTCCATTTTATATCTCTATGGTCTTACCATAGAGACATAAAATGCTTTAAATGTAGTTTTCTTCTTATTGTAGTCATCAAGAATCTTTTTGGATTTCTTCCATATTTCAGTGAAAATTTGTCCTACATAAACATATCACCTGAAAAAAACCCACAAAACATATCTCAGAATTATTTGTATGATAGTCACTTCTTGTGTTCTTGTGTTTAGATTTTGCATTAAAATACTTCATCTTCCTGATTCTCTCTTGCTATTAAAACTATTACATTGAAATGTCAGTGTCATAATTCTCTCCCACTGAAATAAGTAGTTTGGAGAAACACAGTTGAGAGCTTAGGCTGTTTTCTGAATTTACACAAAATCACAAGGAAGGATGCAGAGTTTGAAAGTTGGAACGTGACTAATGTGGCTTTTTTTTTTTTTTTTTTTTTTTAATATCTTAGAAAAATACAACTGAAAGAAACTACCATATTAATGAAGTAGACTTTCACACTGGAGGCCCATGTTCAAATTCTGTTTAATTCACAAATGAGTGAGTCTGGTGGTCTCTGTCTCATTCTCTGTGAACATCTGTCTGTCGCTAAGCCATTCACATTGTTTAGCATGATTGGCATTTCCATCCAGAAGGGATTCAGATTATGACAGTTTAAGCCCTGCAGATCAGGCTGAAGGTGCATTGAAGGTGCGTGGAACTTGCATGCAGTTTATTGTTATTTTGCTCTGCTGTATTAAAGCAAAAACCTGCAGCCTCCAAAAAAGGTACTTTTTGCTTTGGGTGACCACACACTTTTTTTTTTTTTTTTTAAAGGACAAACTCTTTGGCAAGAATAGCTAGAGGGAAGGTTAATGTTAAAAAGTCTAACTAATCCTTCATTCAATTTATGCATATTTTATAAAGTCCTAAATCTGTTTGAAAGGATTTGTCTGTGTGGGTATGTTGTTGCTCTTTTCAACTACACATCTCAGTCTTTTGTTCTGATCCCTCTGTTGCGGGAATAATTGCTCTACATTAATTCTTAAATGTTCTAGCATGTTTCAAATTTAAAAGAAGTCCAAGGAAGAAAGAAAACAAACAAAATGAAATTTCACTTTAAAAGTTATTATCAAAACATTTACCATCTGTCAAAAGCAAATAAACATGCTCACAGAAGCCAGATGAAGACCCTAGTGGCATATTTTATTTTCTTCATTGTCTTTTCCAAAGGAAGAAATCAAAGGGCTCTTTGGGGATTTGACTCTTTTTTGCCCTTCACAAAGATGGATGTTACCCTATATAACTAGACAAACAACCTGGCATAAACAGTGAAACAATAAAGCTATATTTAAACAACTCTAGTTTCAGGTACAGATACCTTAGCCTCTTTTCTTATATGCTCCTCATATGCTCTTTCCTTTCCTCCATGCTCCTTGCAAAAGACAACTTTTTGACCTACATGGCATAGTTTAAAATAGCTTTTACTTCATAACAAGGAAATTCTGCTGGTTGTTTACATTCTGTCATCTCTGTAAGAACTTGTTAGATGGTGCAGATAAGGGCTGAGTGCTCTATATTAGAGACCTATTGATAAATCTGTCTTCTTCATTGTGCAAGCAATGTAATCTTGTTACTAAAAAAAAAAAAAAAAAAAAAAAAAAAAAAGTAACCAATTTTTTGTGTCAACTAAAGAGCAGGATATAAAAGTATTTTTTTCCTGACATCCTCATGGATCTCATGAGGATTTAGTACTTTTTTTTCAAAAGTACTAAACTGAATTAAGAGTTTACTTCCTGTTGACTTTCAAAATATATTTATTTATGATGCATTATATTCTAAACCGATCTCACAAGTTTATTTTTAAGCAAGGAACATTCTTAACAAGTTCTTTTCTGAAACAGAATTACATTAATTTATTCCTGCAACCACTTATAGACAGAAGAGAGCAACAATGAATATTTTGCACTTCTATCTTCAAGAATACTTAAATGATTTAAAATGTCCTTTTGTATAGAAAGCATTAAAACCTGCATAAAATAAGAATCTTCCATAAGCATAATCAAATATTTTATTTAGGTGTAAAATTTTCCACTTAAACTTTAATTAATTTACTTTAAAAAAAAGTTGTAGTTTTCCCTTACATTTATTCAAACATTTTTTATTTTTATTTTTTATTTTTAAAAAATAATTACTAGTGACCTGAGAATCAGCTATTCCCATGTATCTTCTATTTTTCAAGAAAACTACCTTTACCATTGCAATCAAGATGCAGAATAAATTGATGCTCATCAAGGAAAGATGAATTTATGTTTTCATATTATTCTACCTGTTTCACCACCTTTTTAAAAATGTTCTAAAGTATGACTAGTTGCTATGCAGAGATTTAAAAAGGATAAGGCCCTTGGTATTTGGCAGGTATTCACAAACTTAGGAATTCTTTGTGTGCATACAATTTGAGAAAATTGTTGTTACTTAGCTGTTCTGATAAATCATTTTTTGCAGCATTCTTATTACAAAATTTCTTTAAACTCCATAAAATATTTCTACTGACATTTGCTATGTAACAATATGCCATCTCCAGTCTCACACATTCTCTGATTTGGGACTGAACTACCGAATAGCACTATAAAAATATTAGATTAAAATAGGGTGATATTTGCTTATTTGATTCAATGTCTTTTCACTGTTTGCTTCTTTAAAAAGATCATTAAAATAGAAGATCATACTTTTTAATTTTCCTTTTATGGTAGAAAATTCAGCACTTGACAGCATAACAAAGGGAAAGATTCAGACATTATTACATAAGAATAAAAGAAATTTTTTTTCTCTATATATTCAGAAGCCTCTCAAAAGTATAAACACTAGAAGAACAGACCAGAGTTTTCTCCTTCTCCTTCTCCTTCTCCTTCTCCTTCTCCTTCTCCTTCTCCTTCTCCTTCTCCTTCTCCTTCTCCTTCTCCTTCTCCTTCTCCTTCTCCTTCTCCTTCTCCTTCTCCTTCTCCTTCTCCTTCTCCTTCTCCTTCTCCTTCTCCTTCTCCTTCTCCTTCTCCTTCTCCTTCTCCTTCTCCTTCTCCTTCTCCTTCTCCTTCTCCTTCCTCTTCTCTTCTTCTTTTCTTCTTCTGAAGGCTCCTGTCTGGAACTGTGTGTGTGGAGAGGAGCTCATGCTGGAGTAGGTTTTCTGTCAGGAACTGTGACCCATGGGAGATGCCCATTGCAGCAGCCTGTTTCTGAAGGACTGCGCCGTCTGGGTTGGAACCTTGCTGGACCAGTTCTTGTAGAAAGGACCTGCACTGCAGCATGAAGGACTGTATCCAGCTGGAGCAGAGGAAAGTGCAAGGAAGAAGAAGCAGAGATGAAGTGTTGTAAACTTTCTCCAGCTCCTGTTCCCCACCCGCAGGGCTCACTGCGGGGAAGGAGGGAGAATAATCAAGAGTAGAAGCTGAGCCTGGGAAGAAGGAGGTAGGGGATTTTTTTTTTTTTCAGTTTTGTTTTTATTTCTCACTATCCTTTATTATTATTATTATTTGGTGATAAATTAAATCAGTCTTCACAAACTTGAATCTGTTTTGCTCATGATGGCAAATGGTAAGTGCTGCCCATGTCTTGACACAGAAGCTTTTCCTTCTCATTTTCTCCTCCTGTCTTGCTGAAGAGGTGGAGAGAGAGAATGTGTGGTTGAACCAGCCATCCAAGGTTAAGCGAGCATGTAGGGAAAGGTAAATAACTGGGAAAAAGCTCACAAAGACAGGAAGACAGATGTGATGAATAGGGTGTTGAATAAAATGGTAAAACTAAGGGTTTGGAGAAATGTAGAATCCGTAAAGAGTAAGGTAAGATCCTGCTCATAGATAGGAACTTCAAAACTGTTGTGCAGCATAGATTAGTTGCACAACAGATGGATAGATTCATCACAAAGATTCAAAGACCCCTGGAGCATTTTCCAAACATTTTTTTTGACAATGAGTGTAAAAGACCTATCAGACAATTTTGGTCTATTGAGGAACAGATGCAACAAAGTTTTCATTTGTCTTGAGTGTTTTTTTTTTTCTTCCTTTTTTTTTTTTTCTCTCTTTTTTTTTTTTTTTTCTTTTGACTCCATATAAATGGATTAAAGTGAAAGCTCACAAGCCAGGTCTTTGCAAGAAAAGTACTTAAAGAACTACAGGAAACTAAAATCATATTCTTAACAAGGTAATGAGAGCTTTCATACTGACAAAAAATAAGGTACATGAAGTCCAATTTTTTTTTTTCAGTCATGAAAAGTAATAGAGGATAAAATAATTTAAAAATGTTATTGAATTTGAATAAAACTGAATTTGAATAAAACTGAAAAACATCTCAGTAACATCTCTGACTACCTACATCCGTCTTGCCCTTTATTCAATTTAATATACATTTTTTAATGAATTCTCTCTACTGTTTTTGAATTTCCTTTTGTGTTAAAAAAAATCTGTTTGCATTTTTTTTTTTTAATGCAGTTGGATGCATTCCATTATGTAATGGTTATTTTAATTCATTTTGTACCAGGTATTTTCTTTTTCTTCTTGTTGTCATCAGTGTAATTATTAATGCTTTTCTCATTATATTACTGCACCATGCTTTTGTATTCTACAAAAAACATATAATTGAGATTCAGTGAGGAAGAATTCAAAATGAGTTATTTCTGGATTAAGCTGCCCTTCATTATACCTTCAGGGGGGAAAAAAAAAAAAGTGCATTAGTGTAATAAAACAGAAGAAAGATTTTATCTGTTTAATTCTGTCTCAGACCTGTAATGCAGAGGTGTAGAAATAACAGTTTTCCAAAAGTTTAGGAATTCAGTTTCTTTTTAGTCTATCCACTTAAAAGACATCTATTATAGAATCATAGAATTATTTAGGTTGGAAAAGACCTCTAAGATCGAATCCAAACATTAACCTAGCACTGCCAAGTCTACCACTAAACTAGATCCCTAACATCTACATATCTTTTGAATACCTTCAGGGACAGCGACTCAACTACTTCCCTGGGCAGCCTATTACAATGCCTCATAACTCTTACAGTGAAGAATTTTTCCTAATATCCAGCCTGAACCTCCCATGGCACAACTTGAGGCAATTTTCTCTTGTCCTATAGATTGTTGCTTGGGAGAAGAGACTGATCTCTACCTGCTAAACCTCCTTTCAGGTAGTTGTAGAAAGCAATAAGGTCTCCCCCAAAAGAGGGGAGGTTATTTAGCCTTTTCTCTATGCTAAATAACCCCAGTTCCCTCAACCACTCCTCACAGGACTTGTGTTGCAGATCCTTCGCTGGCTTCATTGCCATTTTTTGGAAATGCTCCTGATCCTCAATGTAGTGAAGGGCCCAAAACTAAACACAGTATTCAAGGTGCAGCCTCACCAGAGCTGAATACAGGGGGACAATCACCTCCCTGGACCTGATGTCCACACTACTCTTGATACAAGCCAGGATGCTGTTGGCCTTCTTGGCCACCTGAGCACACTGCTGGTTCATATTGAGCTGGCTATTGACAAACCCCCAGCTACTTTTCCACCAGGCAGCTTTTGAGCCATTCTTCCCCCAGCTTGTAGTGTTGCATGGGGTTGTTGTGCTCCAAGTACAGGACACAGCCTTGATGAACATACAGTGGTCCTCGGCCCATTGATCCAGACTACACAGAGCTCTCTGCAGAGCCTTCCTACCTTTGAACAGATCAACACTCACACATAACTTGGTGTCATCTGCAAACTTTCCAAAGGTGCACTCTCTCCCCTTGTCCAGATCATTGATAAAGATATTATAGAGAACGTATTAAAGATAATTTATGTTTTCAAATAATGTCAAGGTACTTTTCAATAACACATTTTTGGTTTAATGTGAATGTTACTGCATTTCTTCAAAAAGCCCTACACAATAGTCTTTCCCAAAGAATCAGATCATACAAAATTTACTTCTTTTTACTTAGCTGGGAAATGACTGCAACATAGCAAGACACCTTGCATAGAGACTTCATGTCCTTTCAGAAAGAAAAAAAAATCTTAGTCACCAGGAGATCTTTTTAAAGATATCTTTATTTCTTTTTATTTCTTTTTATTTATTTATTTATTTTTTTAACCATTTTTTTTTTTTTTTAACACTGAGATGCCAATAGGTTTTAAATTCCTACAGCACCCTCCTGTTGTTATTATGCTGCATGTAGGTGAATTGACTAAAACCAAATTAATTTAAATACTGACTTTACATTATGGCTGTTGAACATAGGTAAGATACTGTAGTAACCTCATTGAGGTTCTTAGATGATTTAAACATAATCTAGGCTGGAAAAATCCAGTATATAGTCTGTAAAATTGCTAATCTGGTTTAAACATTCAGAGAATCTTATGTAGTTAGCAGATATAAAATACACTGATCAACCAGAAGACATCAAGATATCTTTAAAAGATCTTCAAAGATACCTATTGTTAGGAAGATGTGCTATGGCATACTTCCTAACAATAACTTCCTAACAATAGGTTTCACATTCAGGTATATTTCATTATATATCACTAGAGTTCATATGGATGCTAGAGATCAAAGATTTTAGATCACAGCCAACTTTCCAGGGTATTGAAAATATATATTTACACAGGTAAAAACATATCTTACTGTGTTATCTCATACAAGTGAGCTAAATATTCTTCAGAACAGCATTTATGACAAGCCTCATGAACTCTACATTATACTATCCTACTTCTGTAAAGAATGTGACATAACCTTAGTGTCTTCCTATAAGCTGATGGTATTTATTATAGGTGTAGATTCTACAATTTAGAAAAAGCCTGTCACTAGTAAATATTCCAGATACTTTCTATCCAAAGCCATGTAGAGTAAAAATGCCAAAATAACATGGATCACTGAAGACATAATCAGAAAGTTTTTTTAGAGAGGATGACCATCTGTCTGGTTTGTAAATGTATTTTAAAAACTTGGTCTCAAGTACACAGCATAATCATCTTACATCATTCCAATAAAGCATATTACCATATACTGTGTGTTCTTGGCTATTTCTGATTAAAATAAACTTGGATATATACTGTATGTAATGGGTTCACAGGGTTCACCTACATCCCTAGCACTATCTAGAAGCCTACAGTTCAAAGCTGTGTTTTATCTCTAACAGTGTTAGAGTGTTTTTCCTCACCTCACCACATTACACTGACTTCTCCATGATTTATCATGAAGACCAGGTTGAAATTTGATTTCTAAAAAAATACATCAAGAAACATTAGAGAAAATCATTATACTCGTTGTTTCTTTCTTTTTATTTCTTCAAGAACAGGAACAATGGGATGTGAATTAAAATCAAACAAAGGAAAACAAACAAGCAAACAAAGAAGGATTAAGTTTAAATTAAAACTTTTGTTTCAGTCTTCATTCTCACTGTGGTCATATTTGGCTTTGCATTGTTCAAAATCTTGTTTATGGGAAGACAAAGAGTACACCGTAAACATAAATAAAAATGAGGTTTTATTGCTGTTGAAATCTGAACAACCTAATCATTATTAGTCTAGCTCTAATTGTTACAGAAAAGGAAAAATAATAAAGCAATTAAGATTCCTCCACACACGTTTAGTTTGTAGCTCTTTTCCTGGCATTATGCTAATCTTTCCCCTAATACCACTATGTCCTAAAGTTGGTGGCTCCGTTTTGTTGTTTTTGGGGGTGTTGTGATGAGTTATCAGCATCTTCAGACCTTCACCAGGATGTTCATTGGTGATTTCTGAAAAGTACAGACAGAGCAAACCTGACAAGCCTTCTGTGGCCTTGCAAACTCAGTACAAAACTTTTGACCTGGAAGCCATGAGCCATTGAAGTGGTTGCAGCTACGTGGTTGCAGCCTGTTGTGATTGCAAACAGCTATCCACAGTCTGTACAATCTTTATGATTACAGAAACCATGCTATACCATGAATTATGTTATTTATATTTGTAAGAACCATAAAGTGCATTTACATTCATGTTTATTATTTTCATGAGCTGCTAGATAAGAAAGACTTTCATTATCTATAAGTACATATTATATACATATTGTGTATCATGGAAATCCATCCATATCATGGATGAAGTATTAATCCTTTTCCTTCTATGTCACAAAAAAAAAAAATGTAATTCAGGCCAAAGTACATGAATCCAATAAAAATACAGTGCTTCAAGAGAAATGTCACCAAGTGCTGCTGTAGCAGAGGGATGCTTCAGCAGAGGTTTATTCACTGAGTATCTGGTGATCAGAGGTAAAAAAAATAACCTTTTTTAGCCAGTGCAAAAGGATTTGTTCACTAGAATTCATATCTCTTGAGAACAGCTCAAAGCAGCTCAATATTCTTTGGCAGCCAGTTGTTGCTAATGGCCATTTTCTCTGTCAGCATGGCTGTCAGAAGGTGTCTTTAAGCAAGATTTATTTGGTAAAAAGGAGAGATTTTTGGATTTGTTATTTATTTATTTATTTATTTATTTATTTATTTTATTATACGGGGATGTGGGATCTACTTTCTAGTTCTTTGTCTCTATCTTAGCTCAGCCTTTTCTGTTTCTGAATGCAGTTTAGTTTAATGGAACTGAAGGATATTTCTTATAAAATTGCATTTCTGTTTAAACTTTAATGGAATACACTAAAAAGGAATACAAGTCTTACACTTGGTACTAGAGCTCATATTTTATTTGAATTCTGCTTAACTGCTCTTTTAATTGCTGCTGAATATATAAACCTTATTTATTTATTTATTTATTTATTTATTTATTTATTTATTTATTTTGGTAGTGTAATTCTTAGTAACTACGCTCTTGGAACCCTCACAGTTGAAAAGTAGTCTATGACCATGAATCTTTTCCTTATTTCAGAATGTCTGAAAGCCTCAGTGGAGCACTTTAAAGTTTTTTATTTAAAGTTTTTCATGTTCAGAAATCACAGACAAATGCACATTGCAACTAATTCTAATAAACTGTTGTTTTTTCATATGCAAGTGTGATTGTAACATGACAGAAAAAAAGAAAAAAAAAGTAATCACAAAGTGTTGATCCCATTTGGATTTGGCTCAAAACTCAAGGATTATAATGACTGTTAGCCATAAAGGAAGGGGAGGTTGGACTCTATATTTGAATATCTTGATCTGAAAAGATGAGAAAACAATTCTTTCTAAAACAGGAAAAAGGACTTCAGTTATTTTTTGAAGATCACTTGCTTTTCAGAGCAAATGCTTGTGGTAAGGAAACAAGTCCTATAAATGTAGCAAGTATATTATAATATAAATAGCACCTAAAAGTTTCTAAATATAATATTATGGAATCATAGAATCATTACTGTTGGAAAAGACCTCCAAGATCACCTGATCCAACCATCACCCTCGTATCAATGTCACCCACTAAACCATGTTCTCTAAGCACCAAGTCCAACACCCCCAGATGGTGACTCCACCATTTCCCTGGGCAATATACTTTATTATATATTACTTTATTATATATTACTATATTACTTTATTATATATAAACATATAATTTACATTGAGATTTGATTTAATAAATAGAGTAATAGAATAATAAATAGAATAATAAATAATAGAATAATAATAAGAATAATAAATAATAGAATAATAAATAGTAATAGAATAATAAATAGACTTTAATCTGTAACTACAAAATAGTAGTAATAGTAGTAGTAGTAGTAATAGTAGTAGTAGTAATAGTAGTAGTAGTAGTAGTAGTAGTACTAGTAATAAAGACAACATAAAGGAATAACTTTTTAAGTTATTATTTACTCTTTTTAATTTTCCTGGTAACTTGATTCTACATGACACACATCTATGATAAATAAAAATAGTACTTTGGTTTGAAAGTAAAAATTCTGAAAAGTGGTACCTAAGCATACAACAACATGAAAGAGAAACAGCTGTTTGTTAAATGAAGAATGATAAACATTCATAAAGTAAATAAAAATCCCACCAAATACCACCACTGACAAAGAAGTAAACAATATCCCTGGCAAGAAAGTACAAAAACCTTTATAAAATTATTTAAAAACATAATATTAACTTAATACATTCAAAATTTTAGTATATTATTTATATATTTTATAAATACTTTCTCTCTGTACATAGCTTATTTTGGACTACATTGTTCTTTATTATTTCTTGGTTTCAAGACTTTTTTATAGAAGACAGTGTATAAAAGTAAATTACATTTTCATTGTGAAATACTGAGAAGTCTTCTATTAAGAGGGGTTACTACAGTATTAAAAAATATGTCTTAGTTATTTGTTACCTTGGACTTTGTTTCAGCAAATATTTTTGCAGCATCCTATATCTACTTGCCAGAACATAGACCAGAACAAAAAAATGTGTTTCCAAATTAATTATTATAATCCTCCCAAGGAGGAATTATAACTGTGTAATATATCATTTCATTAAACTGGAGAAGATGAGGTAATCAAACTTTAAAATATATAAATACATATAACTGAGATAATCCATTGAACAAATATTTTTTTCCCATTGGGCACTTAAACTGCAAAAAGATTTTTACGTATTTATATATTTACATATAAGCTATTCATTGAATAGATATCTAAAAATTAATCTACACACAAAGGTATAAATAAACCATGAAAGCATCCATGATCAGCAATACGGTGTTCTATTCAAAAAGCATTGTAGTGTGAAACTGGAGTGTTTTCACTGAATTAAAAACATTTTTAAAATAAAGGTGAATGACATTATTTGAATGTCACAAAGTATCTGAGCATTTAAGGTGATTTTGGAGACACCTGAAGGATAGGAATGTGTTTATGAACCCAAAAGACACTTTTTAGCAATTGAAAACTGTTTTAGATTAGGTAACTATAAATTATGTGTTTTTAACCGTGACTTGTAAATACCCCTCTATTTGCAGTATAGTCTCATTGTTGAATGCAGCATATCACTGTAAGTACATTTGAATTTAGGCAACAAGGACTGGACAATTTTTCTGTCTTTCATAAGATTTCAGACCACACTGGACAGTTAAACTGACTTCTCCGGAGGATAGACTTTTCTCATGAAAAAAGATTGTAACAAATATATTCACTTTATTGAGGTCATTTGAGTCTTCAAATCACTATCTTCAATGAAAAGCGATAGATGAAGGACACTCTGTTGGAAGGTGTACTAGCTATCAGGCTACTGAATAATCCGTCACAAGTGTCTTCTTGTTCTTGATGAAACTTCACGAATTATTTATTATGAAGTACTCAGATAAATAGAAACTGATAATGAAGGTATAACCTAGTCCTTAGATGTATGAAAGTTTAAATCTTAAGCCTCTGTTTCAAAAAGGCTTTTTTTATGATAAATAAATAATGTTAATTACACACACACACATCACCACCACAGCCACAATCTTCCAGCTGGCAAGGCAGACAATCTTAAGCCTATAATTTTAACACAATTTTAAGCATAAGGACTATTAAGGGAGTGAACTGCCAGAAAAGGCATTGCTGGAAGTTCTGGAGACCCTGGAGTCTGACTGCACTGTAGAGGGAGCTCTCTCGGGCACTGCCTGAGAAGTAAGCCAATGTCTGCCCTCTTCTCCTCCTTCTCCCCTCCAGAATGTCCTGCTGCATGTTGAGAGTTTTGCAATTTTTCTTGGAATTTGGGGCAGACCTATGATACTGAGGAACACAATAAAGGAACAATTAATCTATGGGGCTGGTTAAAAAGGTGCATTCAGTGCCCCTGTACTCGTAAGTGATGACTAGATTATTGAAGTTCTTACTGTTACATTGTTATATGCAGGAACCCAATGTGCTCAATGGTTAATTGGTTAATGTTCTTTGATAAAACAGGAAATACGTTTAGGAAATATGTTTCCCATTCTAAGTAGACTAGCATCTAAACTGTTATTTATTCATTTATTTATTTATTTATTTATTTATTTATTTATTTTTCCATGTATGTGAATGATTGGCACTGAAAATGCTCAGCACTATTACTATCTGCTTGTTTTAATTTAATTTAACTTAGTGAAAAAAAAAAAAAAAAAGGAAGGTCTTACTTGCTTGGAATCAGAAGCTGGAACTTGTCACAGAAGTAGTTTTCAGAAATCCCTTGCTTTATTTAAGATAGCTGCCAGAATCCTGAAAATGAATTTCACTGATGTGGAAAAGCTACTTATCAGAATATATATAAACAACTTTGCATTTGTGAGATTGTATGTATGAACTAATTTTCCATCTTTCAGAGATAATGGGCACAAATCCTAGATGTTTTCCAGTAGTTAAGTGGCTATATGTCTTCTTCCATGCATTTTATTTTATTTTTATTATTATTATTTTTTTTTCTTGTGACATGTTAGCTCATGGTATTTTTCTTTCTTCTTATTTTTAACTTGTTCCTTCCCTTTGTAAATCTCCTGTCTCACCACAATTCTAAATCTTTAAATCCATATCCAGTTGTGCAAGCACAGTAGATAAAGATAAATTCAAATAACGTCCTTATGTCCTAATGTCCTTCAGTCAATGATAAATAATTTTCAACTGATTTTTCCAGATGAGTAGATAAGTGATTACCATTAATGAAAGTTTGAAATCATCTTCTTAGTTTTATTTATTTATTTTTTTTTCCTGTTCACAAAGACATAGAGTAGTGCAACCTTTCCCATTTTATCAGGAGAAACACAATATAAGTACAAAATAGAAAACATACCCAAGAAAGGATAGTGTTATATATCCTCGCTAGCCTAGTGCATCTAAGCATAAAATGGTGATCAACACTGAAATAAGGAAAGAAATTTCTATTTAAAATAATCATGAAAAAGCACATGAAAGCAACACCTTACAACAGTCAGTGTTTTACCTGACTGAATAATGATATTCCTTAGCATCTGTCCTTCAAAAATGGATGTTTTTGTGGCAGAAATAGTTGTTACCAAGTTTATGATTTTATTTAATTATTGAATAGATAGATAGAACAACAATTGCAGTGTGATGAAATCATGTTTCAAAAATAAATGTATTTTTTTTAACTGAATAATGTTCTGTTCCATTGTTTCTACCCAAAGAGAGGATGATTAGACTAGTTCTATCTCATCTATGATCACCAGCACAATCTGCTAGCTTTAAAGATTTAATGTTTAGATTTAAACAAAACAAAATAATAATAATAAAAAAGTGTTTCTCAATTAAGATCGGGGGGGGGGGAGGGGGGGGAGGGGGTGGGGTGGGGAGAGGGGGGGAAGTAGGAGAGAAATCATCATAAATGTCCCCAAATGGTGAAGCTAAGCATTGTATAATAAATGACTAGTAGATATTTTGCAATTATTCTTGCAAAATAATATTTTTTTCATTGAGGCAAATTGTTATTTGCCTCAATACTAATCAAATGACAATTGAAATTCCATGAAAGTTTTATCATTTATTTCACTTAATGTTTTATAACAAATTTCAATAATTTACAGTGGGTGTCTAAGTCATAATGTGAATTAGTGAGGTTCTGTACTGCAACAGAAGTAATGAGCTTATGCCTCAGAGTATTTATAGTTTACTGAAAATCTCTCTGAAAATCTCTTCCCCCCTTACCCCCCCACCCCCCTTATTTTTTTTTTAACCTTGCATATTAAGCAACATTTTCTTCTTGGAATCATCTTTGTTTTATCTATTTAACATAATACGGAATTATTGCATAAGAATTGATTTTTAATTAATTACTATAGAATGGGTTAGTTCCCTTTAATGGGAATGGTGAGAAAATGATTCACCTAAAAGTAACAAAATGTCCGATTACTGCCTTCTCGCAGAACTTCAGTGTCTTGACTACATTTCTGTTTGAATATTGCTTCTGTCTGCTTGAATACACTCTGCAGTTTCATTGAAATCTAGTACTCTTAATTACTTCCCTTCTTAATGTGTTTTATAGTATTGCTTTGCATGATTGAGCTGATTCTGAAAATTATTTCAAGGGCAGCCTTATTTCAGTGGAGACAGAAATGAATTTTATGATTTTTTTTCTCACACTTCTCCTTCAGACTTCCAGAACAGAAATACAATATGCAGTTTGTATACTATCAAAAAAAAAAAAAAAATTAAAAAAAATCTTCTCTATGGGGAGAGTTTGCAATAGATCTGATGGTCCTTTTCCTTTGTGAGTCAGGTGGACTTATTTCTTTATCATGAGATTTAAGACACTGTAAAATACCCTCTAATATTTTGATTTTTATGCTGGTAACAGGACTGCCTGCAAATTTTAGTTACATTTAAAAGTCATGTATCATGCTCTGTGGAAATTTTCACTAAAACGAATTCTAGAAGACATTACTAAGAAATATGAATATATATATACAATAATATTTTTATATTACAATATGTAATATTTTATATTACATTATGTTACATTATACTAATCATATATTGAGACCTATAAGTAGTGTTTTACAAAACCTGAAATTAATGTAAGATTCAAGCTTCTTTACAAGTCCAAATTCATAGAAAGTTTAGATTCACACAACATAAAGAATCATAGAACATTCCAAGATGGAAGGCACCCACAAGGATCATTGAGTCCATCTCCTGGCTCCACACAGCACCACCCCAAAATCGGATCATATGTCTGAAAGCAATGTCCAAATGCTTCTTGAACTCTGGCAGGCTCGGTGCTGTGACCGCTTCCCTGTGGAGCCCGACCCAGTGCCTGACCACCCTCTCAGTGAAGAACCTTTTCCTAACAACCAGCCTGACCCTCCTGTAGCAGCTCCATGCTGTTCACTCTGGACCTACCACAGGCCACCAGAGAGAACAGATCAGTGCCCCCCTTCTACTCCTCACGAGGGAGCTGTAGGCTCTCATGAGGCCTTCCCTCAGACTCCTCTTTTCTGGGCTGAACAAACCAAGTGACCTCAGCTGATCCTTATACTTTGTCCCGTGTAGACCCCTCACTATCTTTGTAACCCTCCTTTGGACACTTTATAATTCTGTTCTATATCCTTATATTGTAGCACCTAAAACTGCACCAGCTCAGAGCAGAGGGGGACAATCTCTTCCCTTGACTGGCTAGCAATTGTCCCTTTTGCCTGCCAGGTACACTGTTGACTCACATTTGTTTTGCTGTTGGACTGAACCCCCAGATCCCTTTCCATGGTCTGCTCTCCAGCCTCTTATCCCCCAGTTTATACATATATCCAGGAACGACCCATCCTAGGTGCAGAATCGAGAACTTGCTCTTGTAGGTCATCCTGACATCCATCATGCATCTGTACTTCTGACAGAACAGGCCAGCCTACTAAGTGATTCTTTTTCATTGCTCTGTCTTAATGCTTGTCTCAGTAGTATTCAGACATTTATCCATAAGATCCTTTCTACAAAAGAGACAGACAGAACATGCAGGTGTAATGTTCAGACAACTGAGGGTAGGAGTTGCCATTAAAATGAAACAACAACAAAAAAGAAACATAAAAAAGTCAAAATAAAAAAAATGTTGCCAGACCTAGTATCACAAAGGGGAAAATAATAGGAGAGGATGATGTTTGTAAAATGTAAACAAAACAAAACAAAACAAACAAACAAAAAAACAGAGATGATAAGAATAACCTGAAATTAGAAAAATCAGCAGGTAGGACAAAAAAGTCAGTCCAAGGTGTTAACTTACAGAAACACCTTTCTTATACAATTAAATGGCAGCTATTATATTTTGAGCTAAGCTAGCATGGAGTTTCTTTTATTTCTTTTTTTTTTTTCTTTTCTTTTTCCTCCTTTTTCTTTTCTTTTTTTTTTTTTTTTTCTCCCTTCTTTCTTCCTTTTATTTTCTTCTTTTCTTCTTTTTTTGCTCATGTTTTCTCTCTCTCTCTCTCTCTCTCTTTTTTTTTTTTTTTCTTCCATTTCTCACCTCCACTTCTGTGTCATCAGATGACTAATTCAGCGTCACTAGTAGCCCTAACGAAAATTATTTCACTTGAGGAAGAAAAATCAAAATTTAATTTGTTTACAGAGCTGCAGGTAAAGAATAGCAACACAGAAAAGGGCAGAAAACCATTATAGGGGCAGAAAAACATATAGGGGCAGAAAACCATTATACAGTTTGTTAAATACTTTATATCATAGGTAACTGGCATTTCAAATACAATTATTAATTACAACAATTTATAATTTATAAACAATTTATAATTTATAATTACAACAATTTATAAAAACAATTACAAATACAATTTCAAATACAAATATATTGGGCCATATTTCCTGCCAGAAGTACTGCAGATAACCAGATAACCCTGATAACCAGAGCTTAGAGACACTTTCACTTCTGCTTACTTCATAGCTATCTCATAAGCCTTGGCTTAATTAACACCATACAAAATAAAAACAAATTGAAATATAATTCTGAAACAAAAGTAAAATTAAGGTCAATTTATTGTATTCATTATCATTGTTATTTTTGTATTAGTGTGTTTAATTCATCATTGTCCAAGGATGTGGGAATTAATTTTAGTATAACCATTATTTTTCTAATTTTAGGAAGAGTCTTTAATAAATATTAAGAGTGTTTAATATGCTTAATGGGGACCTAAAATACTTGTTCACAAATAAATCCTCAACTAATTGCATCACATTTATTAATCCATTTTTTTTTCCAGTGGTTATTTTCAATAGATAGCAACCAGAAGAAAAGAGATTACCTCTTCCTGGCATTATTCTGCTTTTCCGTTCTATTTCCATCTGTGCAATTTTATCATGACCTTTAATTTTAATAGTTCTGCTTGGTCATATCATGTCTTTGATATCAGATGTTGTAAGACTGGTTCAATAAAGCAAGCAACAGCAGAGTCCAGAGTAACAAACAAACAAACAAACAAACAAAAAACAAAATCCCAAATTTCTTCTCTTTTTTTGATATCCCTTATCACATTACCATTTACCTTACCTTTGTTTCAAGAACATTTTTTAATTAATGTATCTTTTTCATACATAAAAATCAATGACTTTTTTACATTATCCTTCAAATATTTCTAAACTCTTAGAAATTTCAGAAATCAAAAGACTAAATACTGCAATGACTTATGACATTGACAAATATAATGAATTTAGGCTAGCAGCTTTTTTTTCCTGCAAGGTCTTCAAGAAAAGTGCATACAAGCATCTAAACACAAAATTCTTTTTAGTTACTCATATTTGCGCATACACACACAAATATAAAGAAATAATTAAAAAAAAATAAAGCAACCAAACAACAATAACAAACACACACAAAAAAAAACACAACCAAACATTTTTTTTTTTTTTTCCATAAGTTCCAGATAATGCCAGGGAGCAGCCCACTGCCTGAAAAAACATGGAGGCCAGCCAAGAGGTGTAACCTTGGCAACCTTGATAGGTACCTTGTAAGTCATAAACTTTCTAGGAAATACTTTGTTTTTATAAAACACTAACTTTATATCACTAGACAGAGGTTTAAAAAAATCAATTATTTCTAAATGGTTCTGTCTTGTAACTCAGCTTGCCATAAAATTTGTCTTTTATACATGAAGTTTTGCAAATCTAAACATACAAAAACTTTAAGGAATTATTCCTTGAAAAATTAGTGTACAAGACTCATGACTTAAACTTAGCAAGGATTCACTTTTTTTTTTTTTCTTTTTTCTTTTTTTTCTAGAAAACAGATTGCCAAAAAGTTTGATGCTCCTAAAAAAGGAATGTGTTAGAATTGAAGACATCCATAAACACCATAATAGCTCTCTCACAGAGCTGAAAGAGTCTGCAAACCTTCCAGCTAAATGTAATGACGAGCCCATTGACAAGATGACATTCATTTGAGCAGCAGGCAGCAGTAGATGGATAGATAAGTCAGACAGCTCCTCAGCTGACACTGACCAAATATGCAGTCGTAATCACTATTTCAGAACAGTATCTCTAATTTGACACTGATGCAGAGAAGATTCTATGCAGCTTTCTAAAAATGGACTTTGTTGTCACATTGGTATATGTGTGTGTAAAACATGCTGTCAGTCTCACAACCTCTAGTGCTGACTCTTGATGGAACTCCACTTATTTTCAAGGCATTTATGAATAGAAGAGAAAATGCAAAAACCACACTTGCAGATTTGTCCTGAAGTGAGGTGTCAAATTCAATGTGTGTTGAACTGTCTTTTTCAGGAGCATGAACAAGATAAAGCAACCACTAAAAGAACGCTAGCACTTCTGATGCTGGGTATTAAAAGGAATAATCTTTGGCTACAAGCATTTTGTTACCTTGTTCTCACTGAAGTTCAGAAGAAAGTTTTGGAGGCAAGATAGGTAGGAAATTTTACTGTTGCCCGTATAAAAAACGTATAAGCATTCATAATGGTGGTATAGCCTATGTTTTTCTTTATGGAAAAACAGCTACTGTTTGACAAAAAGTCAAATTTGCCTCAGAAGCTATAATTCTGATGAGTTCTAGTAAATGATAATTGGATGGAGAGCAACTGTTTAAATATTAAAGATACATATTTCTTAAAAATTACAAGGACCAGTAAAAGTTGGACTGTAATAGAAATTAAAATCAGCAGATACAGTATAGTTTTAAATTGCTTTATTTTGATAGTATTTTCATTTATTTAGTGTTTCTATGGATTTACCAACAAGAGTTTTAATGCTCCATCATTCAGTGTAACAATGAATTGGATGCAAATGTTGTAGGAAGTAATGGAAAAATTCTGTAATCTGTGATGTGAGCAATTGCATCAACAGCTCATTTAAGCACTGCTACATAATAGTAATATATTCTATTATTCAAATGTTCAATTAAACAACTCAAATTTAAATATTAAATACTTAGAACTATTCACAAGTAATTCAGTTTGGATTTTGGAATTAGATCTGCAGCATGCAGAGTATCTTAGAGCTTTTCATATACAGATGTGCTACAAGCAAAGCTTGTGAACATTTTGGGTGTGAGAATGAATAGTAGCTAAATGGGAGAATACTTAAGAACTCCAGGTATCAAGTAGTTTGCCTCTGACTGGCAAACGGAGACATCATAAGAAAAAGTCATAAAAATCAAATTCTGAAGAGAGACAGTGAAATGGATCAAATTCTTCATGCAAATGTTTGACTTTATGGTAACATTTTGATTTTCAAAATAAAAATAAATAAAAATATGTGAAATCATTTTTATTTCTAAAGTCCTGACAAAGAGCAGATGGCAGCAAGTTGTCATTTGTGATTATGTATTTTCAGCAAAATTGAAAAGATCATTAATGGAAGGCCAAGCTTGACATTTTTTCAATGAACTATTCTTACTGGAAACAATATCCAGTAGACAACCTGTCACTATGGTAATAAAACAAATCCTCTTCCATTGCCAGAGAACAAAGATGTTACATCAGTGTTACAACTATAATTCTCAGGTGCAAACATATGCTACAATTACTAGTATTTCACACACATGTATAATAAGGTAATACTATTCAGTAGTCTGTCAGTTACAATTTAATGGTATAAAGCCTAAAAGTCTTATGTGTAAAGGTGAATATGTAAGCAGGTGCAGTGAAACTGCCATTGAAGCAAAGATATAAATAGGTACTCTGTAAAACCCCACTCAGGTTGTTCTGCTGACAAGAGTAAGTACTTTCCTAGAGTAAGTACATCAGAACAAACCAAATTATTTTAAGCTATATATAATTAAGCAAACACTGGAATAGAAAGGTTAAAAACTGAGATAACACAGAACATTGGGAAAGATGGAAAGTAATATTGAAGAAATTTGTGCATGATTTGGCTGTTTGGTTTCTTGTTAACTGAGTCCTGTTCATGCATTTCAACAACTTTTTCTGTCCTTCTACACTTAGTAAACTTTACAAAACTCCTTGACATTCCTGAGAAAAGTTTCTTTCTTTTGTTACTCTGCAGGTATGTGCACTTCTATGCCTTGTTTTATTTCTCCTCTTTCTACCTGCTTAAACACCTGAAGGAACCCTCACTGAAGAGTTCCCATTTGTGTTTTGCAATAAATTATATTGCCTCTATTTCTAAGGGTCCAAAAAACCATATGGCTTGTATAGGAGGTTATATAAAGATTATATAAAACCTTTTTAAATGATTAAATAGTAAATTACTCAATTTGATTGGTGGAAATGGAATAAAAACCCTTCAGAGAAAGTGGTTGATATATTAAGGAAATCAGAGATGCAAGTATAAATATGCTGTTACTATGCTTGAGAATGTATTACTCCATTTGCATCAGGTCAGGAGCTGAAAATATACATGTAAATATCCAATATGCATTTGTAATGACATTTGCAAATGTCTTTAAAAAAAAAAAAATTAATGGAAGCTACATATAACAATAATTTAAAAAATATTTTAAGTAAAGCTGGTATTACATTTTCTTTTAATTGAAAGATGTTATGAACTTTGGTCCACATTCAATAGCAAGCTCAACTCTTTTAAGTTAATTTTCAATGCTTCTTCATTTCTCATTATGTGAATTATTTTTTTTTTGAGGAAAACTATCCTATCCAATTCTAAAGTCTAAATTCAACATAACTTATATTCTCAAGCCACCATCTCAGCTGAAACAATGTAATCCTACTATCTACACCCACAATGTTTCAGAATAGCACCTGAGAATCTGAAGCTGCAATTGAAATAGACTCACAAGTATTTATAAAAATAGTCTCGGTGTTAAGAGTAATAAATTGCACTAGCATTTACAATATGCTTACCGTAACAATACAGTTGCTATAATGATTTTTAAGTTACCACAAACTTTATCAAATCCATATTTTTGGATATATATATATATAATATATATATATAATTCTAGAAAAAAAAAAGAAGTAGTGACACCCTTTCTGGTGCGGTGTTAGGTATCTAAATATGCATTTGGTGCTTATCTGAGATCAGATGAAAAGAACATACAAATATTGTACAACAATATGGGTGTTCAAAGACAGGAAAACATTAAAAGTAAATTGTATTTTGAGAATATCTTTAGCTGAAGAAAGGCTTTCTTTTTGAACATAAAATCTTAGACACTTGAAAAGGAAATTAGACGGCAAATACTTTTCAAGTGGGATGCAATAGCTATTACCTGTATCTTCTCTAGCTGTGTCTAGTTAAATAGAATCAGAAGAGTATAGAATCAGCCAAATAATAAAATCCTGTGTGCTACTGGTTGGTGTAACAATGTAATTTGTACTTCTGAATAAAGGTAGTGACTCAAAAACATGGGAAGAATGAAGAAGTTATCTTAGGTAATTTTCTTGAAATTTGCTTACCCTTGTGGTAAGATCAAGACTAACACTTTTGATAATAAAGAGAAATATAAGCTTTTTGATGCATTTCTAGTTTGAACGTGCATATTTGCGTGACTTGTTTTCAATCAAGAGATGATGTGAGATTTTATAATTATTCCAACATTCATGTTGAAAACCAAATTTCTTAGATATGTACAAATGCAAGACACATGCAAAAAAATAAGAATTAAAAAAAATAGAAATATTCTGTCAATAACTTAAGAAGGACAAAAGTACTAAATGAAAAATAATTAAAAATAGCAAAATAAAAAACAAATTTTTATTTTAATAAGACAGAAGTATATATATATTATGTTGAATTTGGACTAATGTAAGAGGATACTAAGGACTTAGAATGCTGCACATGCTATCTGTAAAAAAGTTGTGAAACAAGACTCTTCTAAATTAAATTTTCAGGTTATTAGGTCTGGGTGCTTGGGTGCACCCAGTAAAGGAATATATATATATATATTATTATATATATATATATAGTATAGTAAAGGAATAAATGACAAGCTAATTATAAATACATTTTTTTGGGGAAAAATTCAGAATACAGAAGAACATTTTTGAAGTTTGATGTTTCAGAAAGACAATCCAGAAATGACAAACTAATGTTTACATTAACTCTTGACAAAAATAATTCAATCTAAATTCAGTATTTCATTAATAATAATAAAAAAGACACTAAAAATATAATTAATATCAATCAATTTGGTTTTAAGGGAGGCACTGCATATCACATGCAATCATTATCTTCAGGAGCACTAAAAGTACAGATTTCTTTTTCCACCTGTTATCTGAACAGGGTTAACTGCATTTCTAACAGATTGTGACCTCTCCAGAGAATGCCCTTTAGTCTTAAGTCTTCAGCTCTCCTTTTTCCTTGGATAGGTAACTTGAGATGTTCTCTCTTCAGAACAGCATTTTAGAGGTATAATCTTCTCCTAATTTATTGTGATTGTTTCAATAAGTGTGAATTCAGTTAACATCTGGAGATCCACTTGATTGCAGGAAAAAAAATGAGGAAATTTAACCAGAGGTTATATTTTCTCAAATAACAGCACATTGTGATCAAGACAAGAATATTGCAGAGAAAATTCACCAGAAAACAATGAACAGTTCATACACATACTGTAGTTGTCAGTTATTAATCATCATTGATATAGGATGTTGACAAGTACTGTTCATAAATTTGCCACTTATTTGTTCTGGAGAGAATCTTATTGCAGCTATCAGATCAGGCTGCCTCTTTGACTGGTAAAGTACTTCTGTTTGTCATTTCTTCCGAACCACTTAAAAACACTAAAGTAGTGCTGAAACTTTATAAATCTGCTTTTCTGCATCACTAGCATGGGAAATGTGGACAAGGATGTTGACATCTTTTTCCTTGTTCATTTCACTGAAAGTCTTACAGCTTCTATATGAATACAAACATATGAATAACTTATTTTTCTCTTTATAACTAAGTGCACATCTACATGACAGTGGGGAGTATTTTAATAGCCTTTAAGATATTATTGACTTTAGAATATTAATCTTGGTTTGCTAATACTCTAACATAACTGAATTTTTGCAAGGGCTTGTTTTGACTTCAGATTACATGGCACCTCGATTTTAGTCTGTGGAACAGACTAAATTTTATTATTATTATTATTTATTAGGCTTTATTATTATTATTTTTAAAAAAGGTTCACCAACAGATCTCAAAATACTGTTTTTATTAAGTCTTATTCATCAGCATCAGAAAGGTAGTATGAGAAATATTTTTTTCTCACTAGAATACTGATTAAAAATACTAAAATCCAAGGGTGATTTAAAATATAACTAATAAATAGGCCAAATTATTGCAATAGAAAAATACCTGGATAGAATATTAAGATTGCTAACAATCAAATGAAACATGCCACTGTGAAGTTTATATGGTTTATATCTGCCTTAGGTAGCCCTACATCTTGAAAAGGAATGATGCCAATAAGAATTTAGGGATCAACACAAAATCTTGTCTACATGTATTCTCAGTGTAAAAAACTAAGGGATAGGATAGATAGATATGCTGGGGGTGGGGAGAACAAGAAAGATGTCTGGATTATTAGACTTAAGAAGAAATATATATATTGTATATAACACCAGGAGATGATCTGACAGAGATCGCAGTTTCATCACGGGCAAATCATGCTTGAAGAATCTTATGGCCATCCATGATGGAGTAACTATATCAGTCGACAAAGGAAGATTGACCAAAGTCATCTACCTGGACTTCTGTAAGGCCTTTGATCCAGCCCCACACAAAATCCTTGTCTCTAAATTGGAGAGAGGTGGATTCGAGGAGAGAACTATTCAGTGGATAAGGAATTGGCTACATGGCCATAACCAGAGAGTTGAGATCAATGGCTCTATGTCCAGGTAGAGGCCAGTGATAAGCGTTGTCCCTCAGGGTTGTGTCTTGGTTCTGGTGCTGCTTAATATCTTTATCAGTGACATAGACAGTGGGATCAAGTGCACTCTCAGCAAGTTTGCAGATGACACTAAGCTATGTAGTGCAGTTGATATAACAGAAGGAAGGGATGCCATCCAAAGGGACCTGGACAAGCTAGAAAAGTGAACCTAATGAAGTTCAACAAGGCCAAGTGCAAGGAACTGCACCTGGGTAAGGGCAATCCCATAAATAAGTAGAGACTGGGAGAAAAACTCATTGAGAGAAGCACTGCAGAGGACTTGGGAGTTCTAGTGGGTGAAAAGCTTGATGTGAGCTAGCAGTGTGTTCTTGCAGCCCAGATGGCCAGCTGCATCAGCAAAGGTGTGGCCAGAAAGTTGTGGGAGGGGATTGACCCCCTCTACTCTGTCCTTATGAGGCCCTACTTGGAGTATTGCATTCAGCTCTGAGGGCCCCAGCACAAGAAAGATGTGAACCTTTTAGTGCACGTCCAGAAAAAGGCCATGAAAGATGATCAGAGTACTGGAACAAGTCTTTGAGAAGAGAGGCTGAGAGAACAAGGGATGTTAAGCCTGAAGAAGAGAAGGCTCTTGGGAAACCTCCTTACAGCCTTTCAATATTTAAAGGGGCTTATAAAACTGATGGAGAGTGACTTTTTACATGGGCAGGTGGCGATAGGAAAAGGGGGAATAGTTTTAAACTAAAAGAGATCAATGATGTTAAGAGGCAGGATGCCCAGTGGATGCCCCATCCCTGGAGGTGTTCAAGCTCATGTTGGATCGGGCCCTGGACACCCTGATCTAGCAGGTACCATCCCTGCCCATGGCAGGGGGGGGTAGAACTGGATGATCTTTAAGGGCCCTTCCAACTGTTGCATTAAAGGTTAAAGTAACTGGGAGTGATGCCCAATTACCTGTTCTAATTCTGGTCATGTTCAGGGTACTGACCTATCACAATTATGGATTCACATATAATGTAATACACCCTCACTCTAGTCACATTCAATGAAATACCAGGGCCACACTTAAAGAGCTTGGTAGCATTCAGTAGAACTATCATGGCTAGATTTAATGAGTAGTGAAATTTATTAAAGCAACAGGTACACAGGTTCTTTGGATTGCTGGTGATAAATTCACTGTCTGCAAAGCACATACAAATACCAAATGAATAAGTAACACAGTCTGGCTACAAACACATTAAAAGTGACTATAGGGATTTCAAAGTTTCCCAAGGAGACATTTGGTATAACCTGTGTTCAAATCTTACCCAAAGGCATCCCGATTGGGATGGGGAGGTGGAAGTGGAGGGGGGGAAGAGGGACTCAGCCTGTCAACTGATCGCAGAAGTCAGAAAGTATCCTTCACAAAGGTATTTTCCCTAACAACTTTTGAGTCTTAAGCCAATTTATATTATTTTCTATCTTTTAGGTGGAGCTTGAGTGACTCTAGTCATGCATATCTTGGTTAGGATTGGTGCAAAATTTTCTCACCTTTGTTTAAGGTATAGTATCAGAGAAATTCAGAGCACATACTCAGTGAGGGGTGGTCACACCTTGGATGCAGGTAGCTTTTTGGATAGAGATGTTTTTTGGTATAACAATGATATTATAATGAGCAAAGTTCACCAAAGTACAGCATTTTGTCAAAAACATAGCAAATGTGCAGCTTATCAGTTTAGGTGTGCACAAGAAGAAGTTCCCATCTTCTCACAGAGCATCTTCTCAAACATGGTGTCTCCACCCCACTCCACACTCCATACTGTTCCTCTTGGAGTCAGAACACCAAGTTGCCCCGGTGTGATTAACATCTAAGGTTGGAGGCCTAGGGAAATTCTATGTAATACAGTTACACTCCACCCTGTAAGCTTCTTCAATGCTCTACTGTTTCTTTAAAAAGTGAATATCAGTTTAATTTCCAAGTTACCTCAGATGATTACTCCACACCAACCCAAGCCATTCTATGGTTCTATGATTACATATATGTGTATATTTATTACAGCATCTTGTTTTTGTACATGTAACAGCTTCCAAAGGTTGCAGACCTCCAACCAGTTTTGATATTCACATTTGGAAGATGTGAAGATATTTAAGATGTGGAAAAGACAGATAAAAGCATATCAACAGTTTAATCATTTCATACTTATCTGGGGTGGAGGAGTTGAAAAAAAATGTCTTATTGAAGAGAAAATTGAGAAAAAAAATTGGTCTCTGTATAAATACAAGCACCTGGAAAAATGGCAATGGGAGGCTTTTCAGCTCTGTTGACTAAGGTATGAAAGGATGCAAGTTTTGTAATCAGCATCTTCGTTCAGTTTTTGCATGCCTCAACAAACAGAATTGGCCACGTGATACACACTTGTAATAATTGAACAAAATTCAACATATCAGCTCCTTTCTTCTGTTTTGTATGTGTGATGTATAATCGTCTCATTGTCAGCTATTCTGCTCCTGTCTGATACTAGCCATGATAAAGCCAAAAAAAGATAGATCAGTAATCACAGACAGTTCAAGGAGTGTTTTTCATGTTAATGACTAGCTGGTTTCTTGCTTACCTGCTTAGGGGCATGCTGACAATGGAATTTCAGTCTGAGCAATCTCTTTCCACAACTCCAAAGAAATTTTGAATCTACTCTTTTTTTAAACTTCCTCTCCCTCTATTCTTTATTCCCTTCCTCTTCTTCACAGCACAGACAGGATTCAGCTCCTAGAATTACTGGGCTATGTTCCCCTGGTATTGTGAAGGCTTTGGGTATTACAGTCTTATCGTATCTTGGAATGTTGCACACAGGTAAGTTTCCTAGGAGTGTATATACCTTATTTTTTCAGGTTTCATCTTTGGTTGAAAATACTCTGATTTTCAGAAGGAAAAGTGTCAGTTTAAGTATGTCCTGTATTTGATCAGTAGTACAATTTTTGATAATACTTTCTCTACCTTTTGGAGGTCAAATAAGAAGGAAATAAGCCAGGATGCCACACGGAAATGTAAATTTATATTAACACCATTTTTTAAGAAGTACCTTTTAGATAGGAAGTATAATCTACCACCTAATTTTCCATCAAGTTCTGGCACATTTTTTACACAAAGATAACCTTTATCCTATGGGTTTGATTTTTATGGAGCTAAAAAACAACCAGACAGACCTCCTGGACTTCCCAGGCAAAGTGAAACTCCCATTCCTAAGCAAGGATTTTTCTTCAAATCAGTTTTAACTTGAAGAAAGAGATGATATGGTGAACCTGAAAATAAAAATGGTAAACAAAACAATGCAAATAAATAAGAACAAAAATACAACCAGAAATATCCTACATAATAATGTTAAACTGTCAGCTTTGTGTAGCTCTAGGTCTAACCTAATCAATTATATTTGCACTGAAATCCTTTTTTTACATTTTGAAATGATTCAGATAAATGAAGTGCTATTTAAATTTCATTTTACTGTGTGTATGTAAGATATTAGAAGAAAATGAATGAAAGCATAGGTATTCAATACATTTAAATCATTCCATAGCTACAGGAGCTGTGTAGCTATGGAATGATTTAAATGTAGCAGGAAGGGGTGCAGGGATAATTTATTTATCAAAATAAAAATATAAATTTTACAATTTTTAAGCACCCTTTTTTCTTATTGAAGGTTATTATTATTATTATTATTATTATTATTATTATTATTATTTATTACCAAAAAACTAGATGCTGAATTGGAGATGATAACTGACTGATAGAATCAGATCAAAAGAGTCCTTCAAAGGAACTAAGTTGCATGGTATGTTGGAAATGGAGCTGTTCCATGTAGCATTACAAAACAGGTTTGGAAGGTCAGGAAAGAGATTTGATATATCAGATATTCAGATATAACAGAACAACGGTGACTTTTGGAAAGTTGGTAACATTGCCTGATAGGATGGTTTCTGTATTTTGTTGACTGCAATCTATGGTTAGGATAAAGAAACAGAAATGATTAAGAAAAACAATGAGTTGAAGTTGCAGTAACCATTGAGACAAGTAGACGTGTTGTGCATGCTAGGAAAGAATATATTTCATGTTTCATTTGATCTTGGAAAAAAAAAAAGTCAGTAATAGAGAAGATACAAAGAGACAAGATAGCACTGAAAATCTCATTGATCGTGCCAGGTTGGCTGGCGTTCCTTTTTTCACTATGACACTTTTGTGTCAGATAGTTAAGATGCTGATGTTACAGCTATGAATATCTCTGGATCCTTCAATTTTCTGAATATCAATTCTTACCCATTATTTCTTACAGAAATAAGAAATATATTTCTCAAAACAAAATGCCATCCCACAGAAATGGGTTTTATTGCTTGTACTTATAACTGATTCCCAAAAGACCAAACTCTTAAACCAAATAAAATCTTGGAAATGACTATGAAACCATTTATTTCACACAAATACCTTCATATTTAGGTCTGAGTGGAATTCAGACAATCAATAAAGTAGATATTTCATATGTTTTTAATTTTTGTGTGTTTGTGTGTGTTTTATTTAACTTTTCACAATCTATTCATGTCTTCCAGAAAATATATGCACAAGCTGTGATGTCAAATATTATCTCAAATGAACAAACTAGGAGAGTAAATAATATTAATATAAACAAGCATAATTAGTTGTTCACAAAAACATTCTAATTTCACTTAAAGTTGAAACTGTCTGTATTTTCTCATGTACTGCAAAACTCATGGCAAATGTTAATAGAGATTAGAATAGCTATTAGAGCTATTAGAATAATAGACTATTAGAATAACTATTCACAAATATTTTTCAAAGAAAATGTCAGACTGCAATTGTTTGTTCTTGCAATTATATCTAAAACAACAATAACAGTAAAGACAAAGCTTCACTGTACATAAGTAACATTTCAACTAATTTAAAAGTCTTTATTGTTCCATTACTTTTTCACTTTGACCAAGTATAATAAAAGTGTTTGATTTTGCTTAATGTAAGTAGAACACTGTAAAAAGCCCGAAACACAATGTGTTCTACTCTATGCAAAATCAAAAGTTCACAAGGGCTTTCTCTTACTGAACAAACAGCATCAGTATAGTTCATTAGTACAATTAGATGAAGTATATTCTAAAATTTCAGATACTAATTTACTCTTAAACACTTTCTGTTTTACTTAATCAAATTGGGAGGTATTTTTTTTTCTAGCTATATAATCAACATGTAAATTAAATTGTAAAAAGTCTTATAAAAAGGTCAACTTTAGCAGTTGTTTTTTTTTTTCCCATATGATCTAACTTATTCAAAAAGGGGGGAGGGAAAACATACTTTGCATAATGTATATTCTTATTGTACTTTTCCTTTCCATAGTATTGCTATTTTTAACATTAATGTTGTTAATTGCAACACAGTAAGTTGACATTTTCATTGTGAGAAAGGGGGTTTAATACTTATTATAGGATGCCACCATTTTAATGAAAAAGAAAACAAAACACAATTTGATTTAAATGATAAACAGATAACATAGTACTGCTAATGTTTTCCATTATGTACTTCATTAATTGCACATCTTATGTAGCTTTCATTTAAATATACACATTTATGTCAAGCTCATTTATATACACTGGCTTGCTATACAGTTGCTGTGTGTCTAATCTAGAATCTGAAGGCCATTTACTGTACCCTTCAGCTTTCAATTTATATATAATTAGAATAGCTACTGTGTATGAGATTAATGCTGGAAAAACATGTGCATTTGCAGGACATTTTATCTAGGAATTTCAAGCACAGTTCACTTAAAGTTTATTTCAAAAACTGTTGAAGGTTAGTGATGAACTCAGGTATATGAACTATTGATCTCACACCCACACAGTCCTTACAGGACAGGTATGGTCAAATTCATTTACTAACATAAAAAGATGCTACTTTTCAGTTCTTTGGCTATGCAGAGTATTTTCCTGAAGATTAATATTCTCTCAAAGAAAATTTTTGAAGCTTTCCTTTAAATTAGTAATTATTTAGTGTAGCATTATACAATTAACAATATAATTTATGATATGATTCTTTCATGGATCAGTCTGCAAAATTATCTGACCTCTTGTTTATATTTTATATCTCTGATATAGGAAATGTTACCCATCTGACATGAATAAAACCCAGTATCTGGGAAAAAGATCTCTAAGACTCCACTAATTCTGAAGAAATGTTTTTTAAAAGTCAGTACTCAGACAACATGGAAATGATTCTGTCTTGTGCAGGTCATTTGGATGAGAAGATAACAAAAGAAGATAACAAAAAGTTCTGCTCTTTCCATTTTGGGGAAAGAGTTATGAGTATAAAATTCTCTTGGTAGCATATTTGAGAGTCCCTGCAACTTCAGCCAGTGTTCTTACAGCCACAGTTGTTAGCATGACAATGCTGATAAGGGTTTTAAAGACTGTCAAAGATCTGATGTACTGCAAAGGTTCTTCACTATCAAGTGGGGAGGCTGAATATACATAATGTTCAATTTTTTTAAAGAAAATCTTAAATATTAAAGTATAAATGATCTGGTTGTCAAAAAACAGATCTCTTTAAAAACACAGAGAAAACATGAATGTGGAAAAGGCTTGATAAATATCTTTCCCTTTATTTGTGGATATGAAGAAGAGTGGAAGAGTGAGTGAGGGAGTAAGAAGGAACCAAACATTTTCACTCTGTGAATCTGAACCCAGTATTTTAATAGAAGTCACAAGCCTTGTCTTGGTTTCACCTTGATGGGTTGCTGAACTTCACCACAATCACTTTCTCACTCCCTCTCTTCAAAGAAGAGGAGGAGAAAATATGACAGAAATGGATTCAAGGATTGAGGTAAGGTAGGTCAATGGCCAATTACTATCACAGGCAAAGCAGACTCAACATAGGGAGCTTAACATAATTTATCACCTATTACTAACTGCAGTGAGAAACTAAAAGTTAGAGACCTTCCCCCATCCACCCTCTTCTACATTCTCCCTCTGACTGGTGCAGGGGGATGGAGAATGGGAGTTGTGTCAGGCCATAACACTTCATCTGCCACTCCTCCATCTTCACCCTTTTCCCAAGCTCCAGCATGGGGTACCTCCTACTGGATGCCATCCCTCCCAAACTGATTCTGTGTGGGCTTTTCACAGACAGCAGTTCTTCAAGAACTGCTTCAACATTGGTACCATGGTCTGCAGCTCTGGCCTGAGGCCTGCTCCTGCAGGGGCTCTCCATAGGCTGCAGCCTCCATCAAGCCATATCCACCTGCTCCACTCTGGGCTCTTCCACAGGCCACTGTCATATCCCATGAGCTGCCAGGGGGCAGCCTACTCCACCAGGGGCCTCTCCACAGGCTGGAGGGGAACTTCTGCTGTGGTACCTGGAGTACCTGCTGCCCTCCTTCTGCACTGACCTTGGGGTCGGCAGGGCTGTTTCTCTCACACTTTTTCAATCCCCTCTCCCAGCTGCTGTTGTGCAGGACTTTTTTGCCTTTCTTAAACATTTTCTCACAGAGGCCCAAACAACATTGTTTATTGACTTGGCTCTGGCCAGCGGTAGGTCCCTTTGGAGCCATCTGGAAATGGCTTTGATATAACACGGGGCAGCTTTTGGGCCCTTCTCACAAAAGCCAGTGCTGCAGCCCCCTGCTAACATAACCTTGCCACATAAACCCTGTACACATGCATAGCAAGCATAGGAATAGAACTACATTGTTTCTAAGATAGTAAGCCAAATTCTCCTTTTTATTAAACAAACAAACAAACAAACAAACAAAAACCTCCCTCCTCTCCCCCCCTTTTCCCTTTTCATCAGTTTGTGCTTTTTTTTTTTTTTTTTGTAAACAAACTTGGCCCATGAACTTCAGACAAGTTTGAAACGAAACCAAAGAAGCTTATTCATCCAAATGAAGACATGTAGACTTGCATGTTACATTTCTATGAATTAATGTTATAGTTAATTAACTGAGACAGAAATACTAACAGGAATACTGCAGGTAGTTGTTTGTTGGCCACATCAGAGAAGGATTAAGGGATTTCTGTGCTTGAAAATGGGCATTTGTATTTCACATTCGTCACATTCATTCTTCGCATTTTCTGTGCTACTTTTTTTTTTTTTTCCCCAGAAATGTTACTTTTTTTTTTTTGTCAATCTGTTTCTGCCATATAATGTTAGACTGTACCAGTAATATCCATTAAAACAAAATGAAAAACAAACAAACAAACAAACCACAAACTTTTAACATATCCTCTAGGATTAGCACTTTCTTCTAAAGACATAATAGACCATTTCAATGGTTTCATGTGTAGCTCTGAATTAAACAATTGCCTGAATATGAATAGGTAGGCATCATTTTCTGAAAGAAAACTGCATGCCTTTGTAATAATCTGACAGTTTGCTGATTTACTGATCTTTTTTCTCCATCTTAAATTTACCATGTAACACAGTTGTTTAAAAGTAAATAGTCTTTCTGGTATTGTTAAAAACAAGAAGTCTTTAAAACAAATGAATATAAGCACATAATTTATTATCCCAGAAAACAATATTTTGATATTCCATATCACCATTAAGGGTGGCAAATTTCTGTCAACTTGTTAATCGTTTGTCTTTATTAATATTTATTGCTTTTGAAATGTCTGTGGAATATTGAAGAAAGGATTTTGTTCCAAATAACTTTCAGTTGAGTAAATCTGTAAATGCTTTGATAGTCAACCTTGTAAATACTTTGATAGTTTTCTTGACTACATCAAGAAAACCCAAAGTTCCTAACACCCGGATGCTCCTCATCAGAGACTGGAGTTATCTGAGCATCCAAGAAGACTTTAAATAATTAAATAGCAGTATAAGTATAAAGAAAGCAGAAGAGTGAAACACAACTCATTACCTAAGAGAGCAAGTGCTTGCTTGTTACAAATAAGCCCTAAATTCCAATCAAAGGAACCACTCAGTATCAGTTCTTCAAATTACTGTCATCTAGGCCATATATCAGTTTGTGTTAAGGGAGGGAAAAACATTACTATAGTTAGCTATTGTTCTATGTTAAATGTAATTCAGCGACCTGTTTTGAACTTAACATCTGAACCCTCTGAAATGCTATTGGTGGTAGAATGCTGTTTTCAGTCCCAAGAGCATCTACGTGGTGAATTACTGATCTCTTTCAAAGCTGTAGCAGGAAATTAACTGGCTGCTCTTGGCTTGGACTGGCGCACGCTTCGTTGGGTTAGAAACTGGCTGGATAGCCGGGCCCAAAGTGTCGTGGTAAATGGAGTCAAATCCAGTTGGAGGCCAGTCACTAGTGGCGTCCCCCAGGGCTCGGTGCTGGGGCTGGTCCTCCTTAATATCTTCATCGATGATCTGGACGAGGGCATTGACTGCACCCTCAGTAAGTTCGCAGAAAACACCAAGTTAGGCGCGTGTGTTGATCTGCTTGAGGGTAGGAAGGCTCTGCAGGAGGATCTGTATAGGCTGCACCGATGGGCTGAGGTCAACTGCATGAAGTTCAACAAGGCCAAGTGCCGGGTCCTCCACCTGGGGTGCAATAACACCAAGCAGAGCTACAGGCTGGGAGATGAGTGGTTGGAGAGCTGCCAGGCAGAGAAGGACCTGGGAGTGTGTCGTGGTTTAACCCGGCCGGCAGCTAAACACCACGCAGCCGTTCGCTCACCCTCCCCCCTCCCTCTCTGGGACGGGGGAGAGAAATGGAAAGTGAAGCCCGTGAGTTGAGATAAAGACAGTTTAATAAGACAGGAAAATAATAATAACAAAATAATAATAACAATAATAATAATAATGATACAATGGTGATAATAGGAAAGTAATAATAATATGTACAAACAAGTGATGCACAATGCAATTGCTCACCACCTGCTGACCGATGCCCAGCCTAACCCCGAGCAGTTCGGCCCCCTCCCCCCAGCTAGCCACCCCTATATATTGTTTAGCATGACGTCAGATGGTATGGAATACCGCTTTGGCTAGTTTGGGTCACCTGTCCTGGGTCTGTCCCCTCCCAGCTCTTACTGCACCCCCAGCCTGCCCGTTGGCAGGACAGAGCAAAAGGCTGAGATGTCCTTGGCTTGGTATAAGCACTGCTCTGCAACAATTAAAACATTGGGGTGTTATCAGCACTCTTCTCATCCTAAGCCAAAACACAGCATTCCACCAGCTACTAGGAAGAGAATTAATTCTGTTCTAACTGAAACCAGGACACTTTTATATATACAACTATATATAACAGCCAGTTGATAATCTCTTTTCTGATGGACTTGCTCAAAATATTCTTATTGTATTACTGAGTTAACGGCCTTCTTGAGATTTTGTTTTTGTTTCTCTCAAATGCATGCCCAAGAAATATTGTATTTTCCCAAAAAAGGCTGGTATCTTCATAAATCTGAGGGATGTTTAGATGTAGAGCTTAGGGATATGGTTTAGTGGGGACTGTTAGCGTTAGGTCAGAGGTTGGACTTAATGATCTTGAGGTCTCTTCCAACCTAGAAATTCTGTGATTCTGCGATTCTGTGAAATTAGAAAATGCAGGTCCCTATGAAAGTTAATGACCTCTGCTGTTTCATGCCAGCTGAACAATAGTTTAAAGGTTTACATTTAGAATTTTTTGCTTAAACAAAACTGTTTCTAAACAGCTCCTTGTCTATGGCTCAGTTTTCCTTTTGAAAATGAATGTACTTCTAAAAGATGGAGAAAATATATTAATGATTATTAGGCTTTCATGTATGACAGAGATTGAGATATTATAGTTTATGTGAAGATTGTGCCATTAATCACATTCTGTACACTTTTTTTTTTCTTCCCTGAGCAATAACTATAACTTACCTGGCTTTCTCCTTCCCCAAAGCTACCACATGTGTTGGCTTGCCTGGACATGTACTTTTTTTCTTCCCAGAAATTTAATTCAGATAATATATTGAACTCTTTCTGTAAGTAAATCCAGGTTACCCTGTCTAAAGATGCCTTGCTTGGAGCTAACAGGCTGTTGTATGTCTAAAAATCCCAGGAGCACTTTCGCAATACTGTTGTATATCTGTTCCATCAGTCAAAATGTTGATTGCAAATTTTATATTTAATATTGCTGTAGGCAGAAAAAAACTTTCCAGTAAATATTATGGAAAAATTTCACATGAATAAAAAAATATGAAACACTCACACAAAACAAACAAACAAAAACAAACAAGCAAAAAAACAGATTCATGAAATTTATGCATTCCTGTGCAAGACATTATGAGTAAAAGTGTGCTTGGTCTGCTGATGCTCTGAGCAGGAAGGACACAAGTTAACTCATATTGAAATGTAGTTTGACAATAGTACCAAAGTGCCAAGCATAGACTAAAATCCCTAGAAATCTGAGTGTGGGAATGAGTCAGGTTTGCATCAGACTATTATGTCCTAACATCTTTGGTTGGTTCAGCGTGTACGTTGAGCGTAAGCCTGAAAATAGTGACTTCCTGAAATGCTTTGATAGTGATGTTTTAGCACATATTAAATGGTATGAGATTATGAGAAAAGTCACTGTGGAAATATTGCTTTTTTTTTTTTTTTTTTTTTTTTTTTAATTTGTATTAATATTAAAATCAAAATTGGTTGTGTTGGAACCCTTACATTCTTTTACTGCTGATGAGGTCTTGTCTTGGTGTACCTTGGACTCACCAGTATTTATTGGTTATTTTAATTTATATACATATTTCTAACTGCTAAGCCTATATTCAGAATTAGTAGAATTTCTTTCATGAAGTTCCAACTTAATATACACACATTAGGGTATCTAGGTGCTTATAGAATAGCTAGTGTATTCCACAAGTAATGAGAACACCTCTTAATTCAGCTAAAGCCAAAGCCACAAGTGAGTTATAAATGTATTTGTTCTCCAGTTAAATCGATTCCATGCAGTGCTGCAAGTGCTTATTATGTATTCTGTTTATTCCACAAGGAGGAAAATAATAGTTCTTTTCATATTCTGCTAAAATACCAAAGTACAAGAAAGCTTATGTGGCTTCATTTTAACTATACCAATTTCACTTCTGATCAGCTTTTGTGTGATGCTTACAGTGATCTCTAGGTTGCTCCTGAATTATTGCTTTATATTAAGAAATAGGAAAGAAGCATCAGCTCTTATGTCATGAGCACCACTTTATTATGTAGACAGTTGTTTTGTTTGTTTTGTTTTCTATTGTTTTCCAGAAGAGATATAAATATATATTTCTTACAAGTGCACACATTAATTAGTGATGTGTAGTACAGAGGCAAGATTTGGGATCTTATATAAAATAACAGGTTATTTGTCACTACAGTTCTTAGCTGATAATGTTCAAGATAGCATATACTTCTACTGAAAAAAGTATTAATAGTCTTCTGGATTGCTTAGACACTCTATATTGAAGTTTCCTCAGACAGTAGAACAAGCAATAGGACAACTTATTAATGAAAAAACACAAATTTGGATGACACTTCTTCAGAAGCAGATGAAATTATAAACTGGGAGAAGTATCAATGACTTCTTCCCCTTCCCCTTCTTCCCCTTCTTCCCCTTCTTCCCCTTCTTCCCCTTCTTCCCCTTCTTCCCCTTCTTCCCCTTCTTCCCCTTCTTCCCCTTCCCCTTCCTCAGGGGATGGTGCTGGGTGAAGTATGGTGTTATTTGTTATCTTTGGAAGGCCAAAAAGGAGGCAAAGGGTGTTGCTACTTGCTCTTACTCAATGCTAAAATTGTATCCTTGTATAAGATGTGCTAAGCTTTATTAAATATTATTTTGTGTCAGTGTCATACATAGTACTACATATTAAAATGGTAAGCACTATGTCTTGCTAAGAACAGATACGGTAGGTATCTATAGCAGAACAAAACAACTTTTAACACAATCAAATAATGATAAGATCACCCGTACGGTGGACCAAGGGAAACCAGCTGATGTGATTTTTTTGGATTTCAGCAAGGCTTTTGACACGGTTTCCCATAGGATCCTACTGGACAAAATGTCCACCATACAGCTAAATAAAAACATCATACGATGGGTGAGCAATTGGCTAATGGGCAGGGCCCAAAGGGTTATGGTAAATGGGGCTGCGTCAGGCTGGTGGGTGGTCACCAGTGGGGTCCCTCAAGGCTCCATTTTAGGGCCGGTACTTTTCAATATTTTTATAAACGATCTGGATGTAGGAATAGAAGGTATTTTGAGCAAGTTTGCTGATGACACCAAACTTGGAGGAGTTGTGGACTCGAATGAGGGTGGAAAGGCCTTGCAGAGGGATCTGGATAGGTTGGAGAGCTGGGCAATCACCAACCGCATGAAGTTCAATAAGAGCAAGTGCCGGGTCCTGCACCTGGGACGGGGAAACCCTGGCTGCACGTACAGACTGGGCGATGAGATGCTGGAGAGCAGCCTAGAAGAGAGGGATCTGGGGGTCGTGGTAGACAGCAAGTTGAATATGAGCCAGCAGTGTGCCCTGGCAGCCAGGAGGGCCAACCGTGTCCTGGGGTGCATCAAGCACGACATCGCTAGTAGGTCAAGGGAGGTTATTGTCCCGCTCTACTCTGCGCTGGTGCGGCCTCACCTCAAGTACTGTGTGCAGTTCTGGGCACCACAGTATAAAAAGGACATGAAACTGTTGGAGAGTGTCCAGAGGAGGGCTACGAAGATGGTGAAAGGCCTGGAGGGGAAGACGTACAAAGAACGGCTGAGGTCACTGGGCCTGTTCAGCCTGGAGAAGAGGAGGCTGAGGGGAGACCTCATCACAGTCTACAACTTCCTCGTAAGGGGGTGTCGAGAGGCAGGAGACCTTTTCTCCATTAACACCAGTGACAGGACCCGCGGGAACAGGGTTAAGCTGAGGCAGGGGAAATTTAGGCTTGACATCAGGAGGGGGTTCTTCACAGAGAGGGTGGTTGCACACTGGAACAGGCTCCCCAGGGAAGTGGTCACTGCACCAAGCCTGTCTGAATTTAAGAAGAGATTGGGCTGTGCACTTAGTCACATGGTCTGAACTTTTGGGTAGACCTGTGCGGTGTCAAGAGTTGGACTTGATGATCCTTAAGGGTCCCTTCCAAGTCAGGATATTCTATGATTCTATGATTCTATGAATAAAACACTTCATAGAAATATAATCTCCTCTTTGTATATATATAAAATCTCTTCATGTTTGTTTATTTATTTATTTGTTTATTTATTTATTTATTTTAGCTTGATTTTGGTCTGGACTGAAAGGACTCTTAAGAGAAAGAAAAAATCAAATGTCAGCTATAGCAGATAAAATAAAGAATCCAGGAAAAGTAGATATTAAAAAGTTGTCTGAAAATTTGATGGAATGTTTAATTTGTTTAAAACATGATTTCTGTTTACATATGTCCTGGCACACTGTGATGATATCCTTAGTCTCTAGTGATGCACTGGGTAGTTATAGAACCTTTGCATTGCAATAAAGATATGGCTGACTGGGTCACCCTTTGGGATGTTTTTAGCTTTGTCCTTGTTCTGGCTGTGAGTGAAAAAGGGTCCTTTACTGATAAATATGATTTCAGAGAGCTATGCTTTAATTTTATATTTATTCCAAGAAGGAAATAGAATTATTTTATTGATGCTTAAAGGAATCCTTATAATATGGTCTCATTTTATGATACACAGTTCTGAGTCATTGGATAAAATGCATTCTTTAGAAACAGTGTTCTCAAATTGTTTTTGTAATATGCATCATTTGTGATCTAAGATATACATTAATATGTGAATGACTATTGTGTACACAGCTTTTGCAAATTTACAAGTGCAATGAAGATATAAATTAATAAGTTCTCCTATGCAACCACTTAACCAACAAATATCCAAACCCATGAAAAGGTCTTTAATAAATAACCAGCTAATTAGTAGATAGAGTTTATATTAAAAATAACACAAACCAAACAACCAACCGAACAACAACAACAACAAAAAACCTTTCTTTTAGGGAGATACAGAAGTGATTTATTTTACAGTTATGGAATTCTAGCAGTAGATATTCTAATGTAAAATGACAACAACAAGAACATCAGCAATAATAATAATAATAAGCTGCTGGAGAAAGAAAGGAAAAGGAATAGTCATAAATATGCCAACACTAGCAGTTAGGTTTTTGGCCTACTTTGAAGCTTGTCAACTCATTTGTATGTATTTTTCATGGGTGTCTTCCTCTCTAAATGGTTGTATATGCAGCTGTTATAAAGTTGTGTGATTCCATACAGACTATTTGAAATCATGCCTATGTGCACTAGACAGAGATTTGGTTTGGTAAATGTAATAAAATAAAAGTTTTCAGATCCACTTGATTATCTGCTTCTAGGTACCAATACTCATTCTTGAGCATTTATACACCATTTATCTACTAAACTTTTCCAGAGTGCTATTTATTGTAATGAGTTTGCTATTTCCAGCAGATTGATATGAAAAAATCACAGAATCACAGAATCACACAGAATTTCTAGGTTGGAAGAGACCTCAAGGTCATCGAGTCCAACCTCCAATAAAAAATATACCCTTCCAACAATAATTTAAAAATTGCAGTGAGTTTAGATTAGTTTAAGTTCTAGATAAATTGAGGAAGATAGAGGGGATATTACTGGAAACTGAGAGTAAAGGAAAATCACTTGAAGAGAATTAAAGATGAAGATCAAACATCAAAGCAAGCAAGGAAACAAACAACAAAAGCAACAAAAATTAAAAGGTATTTCTTACAAGATGGCTGTGGAATCTTGTTTGCTTATTTTCCCAGGAGACTTTCTCAGTGACTTTGTTCTCAATCCGGAAGGAATTTCCTCGGTCCACATTTCTTACTTCTCCTCTTTGTTTTCAAAGTTGTTTCTTTTCTTCCCATCTTTAGAATTTTTTACCTCTTTCTTTTCCTTTAATTTTAATATCTCTCTATAAAAATGACATTTAAGATTATACTTGTCAGGAAAAAAACAACACACTCAAAGAGAGAGGATATAAAAACATAGGAAGGGAGGGGGAGCAAGTGAGAGATAGGAAAGGAGAGATTTTTCATGTGGATTTAGTTGTCTAATATAATTTCTAAATTATATTATTTGGGATTATATGGGGAAACCTGGATTAGAGATCCTGCTTATGTTTAATATCAATTAAATATTAAATTTATATTAACTGGAACAGTAACAGTTTCCCTGTAATAAATTCTCAAGCTTCATGTTTGCCTTTTCCTGATTCAGGAGAAGGTATAAGGAAAGATTAAAAACAACAATCAATCAACCATACTGGATTATTATTTTTGTTACTTTGCCTTCTACTTATTAAATTCATTTGTCTTCAACATCTGTATTATTTTATTATATGTATATGTGGAATACTCACTCTGTTTTTTCTCCCTAGTGGGTTCAGGCTAATTTTTCTTTCCTATTGGTTAAACCAAACAAACTAGGTAGTATGGAGTGTGTGATAAGAGAAATTCATCCTCAGATGTTATGCTTAATATCTTCATAAATCTTCCATTCTGGTTTAGCTCTCATTACTGAGCAAAAGAGATAACAATGTATAGCTTTGGGAGATTTTAAGAGAATTTCTCTACTAGTCCATCTAATTTAAAGTGACTTTATGCCAGGAGCAATGTGTAAGTAAATCCCTTCTGTTACACTAAGCACTGTAAACTGTAGTACATGACAAAACCAGAAAATAATCAGGTTACCATTTGAAGAGTCAACAGTCACTGCAGTTTCTTTGAAATACTTCTGTTTCATTTTAACTAAGAAGTAACTGTGCTGGCTATGTGGCAGCCGATGGTATTTTAATGATGACCACTGCAACCTCAAAAATGGTTTAAATAAAATCTCCAGAAAGGACTACTGACTACCCAGTTCATTTAATGAGCACCATAATAATACTATAAACTGCAACTCTTCTTACACAGAAGTGTTGTTTAACATCATATTAATGAAAAAGAAATTCAGTGAGTCCTATTAAATAGAGTCACTTTGACTCATGAAGTCCACATTCATTAAATGGTTGCCTTACTCTTTTATGTTCCCTAGACAACTGGTATGAGCTATTAGGAGAGAAGATACTTCCAAGCCAGGTAGATTCAGTGGTTATGCATACATTAGCAAGTAGGGCAGATCAATGGGAATGTGTCCGTAGATTAAAACAATTTGAGCTTCAGACCTGAAGGCCAATATATACTGTACATACTGCAGGCACTTCTGCCTTTGGATTATCTCTAGCTGGATCCCATAGGTGAAATGCACATTAAAATCCAGAATGCATCAGTTCAGCTCCTGGAGTATACATTGTACTTTGATATCATCTGAAAGGGATCCATAGCAAGTGGGGACTATTGAACAATTTAAAAGTTCAGTGCTGGCCTTCATGGAATTATCTATATAAAAGTATCCATGAAGGCCATTTCATATAGCTCATGGTTTCTGAGCTATATTTATATACTTTTAAGTGTTACTGGATCTTATATCTGTGGCTGCACCTCTAACTGTTTGGCATGTTCTTAAATATCACTTTAAATATTTTAATTGTGAGTTTGTTCTCTCATTGCTTAGTATGTCAGGACACCACTTGCAACTGGACAGACAAGATGCAATACAATGAAACATCACAATGTAAGCAATATTTCTTATTTATTTCTCAATTTCTCTCTCTTTATATATCTATTCATTTATTTATTTTCCCAGTTAGTTTACCCTGGCTCTGTAACTACAGAAAACATTGGTAGTAGACCATAGTCTGGTAGTACTTGCTTTTCTCCATAACTCAAACCATTGCCTGGGTAGTTTTCCTAAGAGAATCAAAGAATATGTCATAGTTACAAGACTGGATTCTTCATCTGAGATGTGTGTGAGTTTTGTATACTGTTCAAAATACTTTGTATTCACCAGATCTTTGAAGTCTGTCTTATACAATTAATACTCTAGGAGAACAAGGTGACTTATGTATTGCAAAACCTGCTTCATAACTTCTTAAGCATATGTGAAAATGCTACATATAGGTGACAGGTTCATTTGATCCCATGAGAGTATAAAAAAAACCACAAAGCTTCAACATTTAGTGAACAGCATTAAACACATAGCTGCTGCAGAGTTAGATGCTGTAAACACACGTGACAATGCTTAACAGTCCTTTTCATTCAGCATTTCAGAAAAATTCAAAAACCAAGGTTACAAAGTGTACTTGTTTTAGAATCACAGAATCATAGAATATCCTGAGTAGGAAGTGACCCACAAGGGTCACTGAGTCCAGATCCTGGCTTCACACAGGACCATACAAAAATTTAAAACATATTTCTGAGAGCATTGTCCAAACACTTCTTGAACTATGTCAGGGTTGGTGCTGTGACCACTTCCCTGGGGAGCCTATTCCAGTGCTATTCCACCTATTCCAGAGCCTATTCCACCCTCTTGCTGGTCACCAGCTGGTCATCCTATTGCTGGTCACCAGAAAGAAGAGATCAGCTCCCCTCGTGATGAAGCTGCAGGCTGGCATGAGTTTGCCCCTCAGTATCCTCTTCTCAAGCCTGAACAAACTAATCAACCTCAGCTGTTCCTCATACATCTTGCTCTCTAGACCCTTTGTAGTCCTACTTTGCATGCTCCATAATAGTTCTGTTTTATTATTGTATTGTGGTGCCCAAAATTGCACTCTACAGTACTTGAGGTGGGGCTGCACTAGGGCAAAGTAGAGCAGGACAATCATTTCCACTAGCAAAGCTGTGCTTTCAAACCCATTCCACTAGCAAAGCTGTGCTTAATGAACTGCAGGATACAATTGGCCCTTTTGGGGCACACTGTTGAGTTATATTCAACTTGCTGTTGATCAAAACCCTCAGATTCCTTTCTGCAGGGCTGTTCTCCAGCTTCTCATCCCCCAGTCTGCATCAGGGTTTCACCAGGTGCAGAATCTGGCACTTGCTTTTGTTAAACTTCATGCAGTTTGTGATTGCACAGCTTTCTAATTTGTTAAGATCTCTCTGCAAGGCCTCTCTACCCTTGAAGTAGTCAACAGTTCTCCTAATTTGGTATTGTCTGCAAACATACTTAGTATGCATTCAAGTTCTGCATCCAAATTGTTTATGAAAACATTGAAGAGAACTAGCCCCTAAGGGGAGCCCTGGTAAACCCTGTGAGTGACTGGCTGCCAGCCTGATGTAACCCCATTTACTATAATCCTTTGTGTTCAGCCAGTCAGCTGATTGTTCACCAATTGCATTATGTTTTTGTTTAGGTGTATGCTGGATATTTTGTCCAGAAGTATACCCTAAGAAACAGTATTGAACGCTTTGCTGAAATCAAAAAAGATTACATCAACTTCCCTTGATCAACTAAGTAGGTAACCTTGTCATAAAAGCAAATTAAGTTCATTTAACAGGACTTTCCCTTGATGATCTGTTACTACCAACTGCATTGTCTTTCAAGTGTTTTTCAATAACTCCCAAAATAATCTTCTCCACAATGTCACCAGACACTGAAAGGAGGCCCTGTAATTCCAGGGTTTTCTTTCTTGCCCTTCATGAAAATATTGTTCCTTCATGGAACAATATTTGTCAGCTTCCAGTCAACTAAAACCTCTCCAGATTCCCAAGACTGTTGAAAAATAATTGAGAGAGTTCTCATGATGAGATCAGCAAGCTCTGAGTACCCTGGGATTAATCTCATCAGGCTCCATAGACCTGTATGCATGAAATCCTGCACAAGTTTGGGGTTGGCTGGGAGTTTATTGTTACTGCAGTCATGGTTCTCCAACTTAGGACTCCAGCAGCCCCAGGGTCCATCATCAGTGTTAAAGACAGAGGCAAAGAAGACATGAAATGTCTTTGCTTTGTCTACATTTCCATTTGTGAGGTGATCATCCTCACCAATGTAATCTCTGGTCTTCCTTTTGCTGTTAACATATTTTAAAAAGCCATTTTTACTGTCCCCCATGATGCTGGCTAGCTTCAATTCTAATTGAGCTTTGGCCACATGAATTTTCTCCTTGCAATGGCGAACAGTCTCTGTAGTCCTCCCGACCTTGCTTCCACTGGCCATATACTTCCTTCTTCCACCTAAACTCTGGGAGAAGGTCCCTACTCTGCAAATCTGGCCTTCTGCCCTTCCTGCTTGACTTCTGACATTTCAGAATAATCTGTTCCTGTGCTCTTTAGAGTTTGTACTTAACAAGTGACTAGCAGTGATGGACCCTAATGTCTTCAAAGGCAGTTTCACAGGGACCTTATTAACTAGCTCTCCCCATATCCAGGGTTGAAGTTTTGGTGACAGTTTACCTCCTATCACTAAAGATTTTAAACTCAACTATTTCTTGGTCACTGTGATCAAGATGGCCTCCAATCACCATGAGACCCTCTCTGTTTACAAACAATGAATCTAGGAGGGTACCTTTCCTAGTTGGCCCCCTTAGTACCTGTTAGATACCAATAAGTTATCATCAAGGTGTTTTAGGAATCTCCTGGACATGTTTGTATTAGCTGTGTGGTATTCCATTCACTTTTCCATCTGGAAAGTGGACAATATGGACAAGGGCAGATGATGTAGAGGTGTCTCTTAGTCCCTTAAAGAAAGAAGACAGGAAAAAAAAATCAAGTGCGATGCACCGTAATAAAAGCGAGAGTTTTTTCCCCAGAAAAGAAATCACAAATCAACTAAATCTTTTTGTTGTTGTTGTTGTTGTTTTTAAAACACCTTCAGTGACTTTTTAAATTATATTTTGCACAACAGTAATGTCTTTCAGCCAAAACAGGATCAATGCCTTATTTTTCAGGCATTGTAGATAATAATAAACAACCTTTGTATCAGAGATGTAAAAATATAAAAAGACAGGGTTATAGGAGGAATAAAATTATTTCAATTTTTCCAATGAGGACTTTAGGCACCAAGACATCAAGTAGCTTGGTCAGAATCACATAAAAAAGTTGTAAAAAGTGTCAGTGTCTGAAGTCTCCTCTTTCTGAACTGTACTTCTGCCCATAAGGGAACATGGTTTTCTCAAATTATCCATTATTTCATACTTCATGTTGGACCCTAAAAGTTTTGGTTTCAACAACAGAAATTAGTGAGGCTCTTGGAAGTTACTGTTGTAAGTTATTTGTTTATGAAAGACAACTGCTATGGAAGTCTTTCATATGTATTTAATAAATACACTTCAGAGATAAAGATTATAAATACACAAAGAGAAAAGAAAGAAAACCATTGAATCATTTTTTTTTTTTCTTTAAATTTTGAGAGACTTGGATATAAACTATAGTACAAATGATTACCTGTGGCAAAGATTTTAGTACTGACAGAGTTGATTATTATTTCTGAGCATGGATATATTTCTCATAGAAAACTCTACTACTTAGGAAAAACAAAAACAAAGGAAATTTATCTTTGTACGTACAGGATGGAAAATTTCAAGATAAACTCTGTAAATTAAGATTCAGAGCATTTAATATTCTTTACTTCATTTTAAATTCATATTTCATTTTAAAATATAGCATAATGCACTCATAATTCAGCCAGTGATGCTGTAAAAGAAGGAAATTTTTATTATTCACTAGGTATTTTAAATAGTTAAATCACTAATTATTTTTCTGCAGTTTGTATAGATTTTTTTTTTTTTTCTAAATGCAGACTCATCAATGAGAAAACTATTAAATTATGTGCAACAGGAATGACACATGAAAATAAAATAATATTCTGGTTTACAAAAAGCCCAAGCCAAAATACTTCTAAATACATCCAAAATATTTCTCATCTTGTACTGCTTAAAAGGATAAATCTGACTTGAATGGGTTCAGAAAATATGCATTTGTAGAACTATGCCATTTTGTCAATGTCATACTCTGTCACAGTTTGAGTATAAGAGAATGTCAGCTGGAGAAGTAAGAAGAAGATGTAGAGGGGGAGATCCAAATAACACACCAGCAGTTTGGTGTGAACCTCTTCCAAGGAAATCCTGTGAGCAGAATTAAAAACAAATTTGAAAGTTCAAACTGTGTTGCAAACCAGAAACTTCACTTGCCAGTCAGCTGTATTATTAATCAAATAACCAGGAGGTGGGACATATCTATTTGCCTGTTACAGAGCAGTGGAAGTGAAGCAGGAGGAATTGAAGGAAACTACATAGCCTTCAAAGACCTCATTTGAGAAAGAATGTGAGCTTATGTGTGAAACCATTCTGACTGCATTCTAGTCTGAGCATTATTTTAAGCCCTAAATTAGTTCCCATTGACTTCGTTATAAAATGGTGGTTTTCTGAAATGAGACCAATGTGCACAGAATGGAATATTAACAAGCTGTGAAGTGAAAAGGGGAATCACACAGAAACTGTGTACAGTGTGCATGTACATAAGTGTGCATGTACATAAGTGCAGAGACAGAAATAATGAGGTTAATGGCATTACATGCGATATCATTTCTTGTACCTGATGATTAAAATATGTGCTTCTCACATGCCAAATTTAGAATCATAGCATCATTAAGGTTGGAAAAGACCTCCAAGATCATCTAGTCCAACTGTCCCCCTACCACCAATATCACCCACTAAACCTTACCTCTAAGTACCACATCCAACCTTTCCTTAAACACACACAGGGAAGGTGACTCCACCACCTCCCTGGGCAACCCATTCCAACTTGTTTAAATTCTGGTACTGTCAAACATATTATAAGGAAAAGACAAAATGTATAAGGTCTATGTAGATGAACAGTGTGTCTCTGTATGTTTCAGAAGCTACCAGCCACAATGTATAGCAAATGGGTGTCATGAGTTGTCCCTATTCTTTTGCCCCACGGGTAGTTCTTGACATCCTTCTTCAGGAATCACATTGACTTTCTCTTCAGAAAACTTCTCTGTGCTCCTAGCCTGAAGGATCCTGAAGGAGTAACCAAGTTTTGTGCAGTATATTTAGATGCAAACAAGATCATTTACACTATATGGTTCCTTCAAAGTGCTTTGGTTCTTCTGAAAGATGATATGCTTCTTTGTATATATTAATTGTATTTTCTCATGCAAGGGGTCTCTTAGAAATGCAATTACCGTTGCATATACAACAATTCACTTACATATATTTCCTGGGAACTATTTACATAGCTTAACAAGTAATTGTGAGTATCTATTGCTCACTGATGGATTTTATTTAAATAAATTTCATATTGAAAAATATTTGCATCAGAACATTATCTTAATATTTATGTACATCTGTATATATGTCTGATTTTATAAAGAACGTGCCACAAAATGAGCTAAATTGTGGCTTCTGAGGGACTTTACCATAACTGTTTGACAGTTTTTATATATATATATATATATATATATATATTTTTTTTTTTTTTTCCCAGCAACTGATAGAAGGAAAATGCAGGATGATGAAGTAAGAGCCATTTAGATCATCAAGGATGGTTTCTTTTCTCAGTGCTTCAGTCCCTCTGGATGCTACCTGTTTCATTAAAAGCTCTGGTTCTTTGTTTCTGCAACTTTGGTTACTATGCTAGTATATAAATTTATAATTTGATTACAACAGGTTACATGTTCCTGTTTTTCTTTAAATATATTTTATGATGGAGGTCCTTTTACTTAATTTATGTTAAACTAAGGCAATTACTTAGTACACTTTTTTGCCTAAACTGTTTGACTTCTTGTTTATAGTTATGAAATAGATTTAAAAAAGAAAAAGTATTTTCTGGCTTCTTACATAGCAGCAGGTCCAAAAGCTAAGTGTGTTTTAAAATGAATTCATTACCACTATGATCTGACAATTAAGTAATTCCAACATGGGACATCTACTTTCTATTTGACCTTTGCTTGTCTCTTTCTCTATATAAGGTTCAGCTAAGCTGTAAAAGTCACAAATATTTATTAACTCTTCTTGCAACTTTTGAACTTTAATTCTATTTAAAATATTTATGATGAACTTATAACAAGGTAGTAATCATTGGAACCTTACTAGCATGAGAATAATTGAAGTTTTTATTTTCCATAGGCTTATCTCCTTTTTATTTATATATATATATATATATATTTTTTTTTTTTTTTCAGAAAAATATAAATTACTATATCTTGGAATTTTAATTTCCTTCTCCATTTTAAATGTTAAGAAAAGATCCATCATAACTCCTTAATTCCTGTAATATATATTTCAAAAAATATATTTAATTCTTATTTTGATCACTGAAGTTAATGTATGCATAAACCCACAAGCTGGGAGGCTTAGAGAGACTAAGCTCTTTGTCCTCAGTACAGGCAAAAAGCCATGTCTGGGCAGTCTCATTTTCATTAATTTTAATGTCACATCACCAGAGTTTTGATTACTGTTTTTTATTTCTTTAGTTGATATTTAGCAGATTTCTTATGTCCTTGCTAGATTTGTTATTGATCAAGGATGTATGGGATGGAAATTCTATCTGAACAATGCTTCACACAGCCAGAAGGTCATTAGTTCCCTGCAACTCACAAAACAGGGGGCACTTCTGCCACTGCCAGCAAACTCCAGTTATCACCAAAGTGTCTTCCTGATACTCTGATGTAGACTTCAATAATATAAAGTAAGGTATATCCTCTATGCCAATATATATTTTTCCCACAATAACAATGCACATTCTCTTGTACAGTTTGTAAGTATGATGAATATGTTTTCAAGCTGGCATCTACCTGGGGTACTTTTAATCATATTACTGCTAAGCCTGATCAGAATCTTTTAAACTGATGTTTTCTGTTTTAAACTCTGATTTAATATTTTTTGCACTTTTTGTTAAGTCACAATGTGTCTATGCTTTGCTTTGTAAGTAATAAGATATATGACAAGCAATCGTACAAACTGTGCAAGATCTTGGGTTTAAGATGGACAAGGTACCTGATTTCTGGGACAAATTTATGTTCAGCAGAAGCCTCTGTGTTAGTCATACATTTAGGAATTAAGACTAAGATTCTTATTCTAGCTTTTGCAATAAGATATTTTGAAATCAGTGGTACTGGATGAACTGAGTTAGTGGGAATGATGCAGAGAAACCTGTGAAGCTTCATAGAAGATTCTACTTAAACCATTAATTATCAGCAGAGACAATATAAAGCTGACATCCCAAACTATGACAAGAAGAGGAGAAAAATATTTGTCAATATTTTCCTATATTTCCCAATGTAATTGCAATGCAAACCCCATTTCACAGTGAGAAAAAATGGGTTATGAATAATAGAAATTATGCCATAAAATTGAATTGGATCCTTCTGCATCAGAGCAGGCAAAAAGTTATTCTTGCTGTCTGTCTATATTACTATAAAGTTTAATTTCACCCATGAGTAAAATTTTACCTAAGTGGGTGTCTCTATGTAAGTAAGTAAGATGGACCCCACAAGACAGATGATCAGTAACCTTCTGTTCAGTTGGTTGTATTCCTAAAATAGAATTCCCGAATTATGTTTGTTTAATTGAATGTTAACATAGTTAAGGATTTTTTTTTTTTTTTACTGCTATATGTGGTTTGAACTTCTAAAATCACTATATTTTTGAATGTGTGTGTGTGAAAGCTATTTGTAAAGCAGAACAAGATTTTATTTCAATACATCAAAAAATGTTAGCACAGAGCCCTGGCATGACTTTCTCCATGAGCAGAACATCTGAAATATTTAACTGGTGAATCACAAATCTGAAGTGATCTCTTGTAGAGCTATTTTCACATGTAGCCATATTTGTGGTATCACATTTTTGCTATTATAGTAAAAGTGGTAAATGGAAACCTGCATTTATTATTATTTTTAACCAATAATCATTTTAAAATAATAATAGATAGAAATTTTGATGAATGGGTATTGCTTAGACAACCTTCTATCCAATTATTTTAACAGGCAGTAAACTACATACTTTCAACCAAGACAAAGGCAAAGGCAAGTATGTTCAAGAATGAGGGTTTGGTAAGATATTGTTCTGGCATACCAGGATGCCAGAAGAATGTATAAAACCAGATTGGTCTCCTGTTTAAGAGTGCAGAGTGTTTAAGAGTGTTTAAGAATGCAGAGGCTGCCAGTCAGTTCAGGGATGTGATTCCTAGCTGGCATAATGAAAAGAGCTTCAAGAGATAAAAGAAAGAGAATAGAATAGAGAATAGAAGAGAATAGATTTTTTTGTGGACAATATTTCTAAAAGGATAGATTATCTTTGTCCTAAGAAGGACAGAAAGACATACAAGAAAACAAATGCGCTTTTTGGTTGAATATTTTCTACTGCTAAATACAAAGGATATCACTTTTTGTTTGTTGGACTGATAATAAAACATTGCTTCAAAAATCAACACCAGGATGTTGGTGACACTTGCTGTACTTGGTTATATCAGCCACATCAGCCTGCAAATTTGGGTAATGTAGGAGGGAGACAACAGAGACTCATCTGAACAGGTATATTTTTGGACCAGAGAGTTTCAGTTCTCGTGTTTTGGTAATTTGTTGGTGTATTAGACACATTTTTTTTCCAGTTAGAAGAAACCAATAATACATATCATTTTTGGTACACTTTGTTGATTCATAAAGGTGTGCAGCATGGCTCCTGAACTACTCCTGGCATACTATAATATATAATGTCATATAATGTCATATAATTATTTTTATATTAACATCATTAATAATATTATAATTATTAACATTTGATTATTTAATATTAATATCAATACTAATCAATCCAATCATAATTATAATAATAATATTGATATTATTATATAAGTATACTATAATATAATATTTATATTATACTATAATACTATAATACTACTGACAGAGCATTTGAAATGGCTGTGTACTTAGTGTGAGACATACTAAATTATATAAGATTTAGCATTTTATTTTATGGATAGGAATTAAATTATTTTTTTAAATCTCATTAAAGTGCTAAGAAAAACATTTGTTCTTGCTTTTGTGTGTGTTGATCTGGATTTCATACAGTTCACTTGATGTCAACTGTTGATTTTGTCATATTTACTTTATTGCATTTTCAGTTTCTACATACTCATCTTAGTTTTATTTGTTCACTGGATGGGTGTGTAAATGATGAGAATACAATTTCTATATCTTATCATTAACTTTCACACTTATCCTTGAACAGGCAGATTAAATCATATTTGCCATTTTAGTTTCCACACTACATGTTATCATTATTATACTTATTGTATTGTATATTGTATTGTATTGAATGACAAGGTCGAGTCCCTTTGGGTTAGGATCGGCAGGGACAACAAGGCTAGTGTCCTGGTCGGGGTCTGCTATAGACCGCCGAACCAGGATGAGGAGACGGATGAGGAACTCTACAGGCAGCTGACAGAAGTTGCAAAATCGTCAGCTCTTGTACTCGTGGGGGACTTCAACTTCCCTGACATATCCTGGAAGCACAACACAGCCCTGAGAAAGCAGTCTAGGAGGTTTCTGGAGAGCTTGGAAGATAGCTTCCTGACGCAGCTGGTTAGTGAACCTACCAGGGGTGGTGCCCTGCTAGACCTTCTCTTCACAAACAGAGAAGGACTGGTGGAGGATGTGATTGTTGGGAACTGTCTTGGGCAGAGTGACCACAAAATGGTGGAGTTCACTATTCTTGGCGAGGCCAGGAAGGGGACCAGTAAAACCGCTGTATTGGACTTTCGGAGGGCTGACTTTGAGCTGCTCAGGACACTAGTTGGTGGAGTCCCTTGGGAGGCGGTTCTGAAGGGCAGAGGGGTCCAGGAAGGCTGGGCGCTCTTCAAGAGGGAAGTCTTAATGGCACAGGAACGGTCTGTCCCCACGTGCCCAAAGACAAGCTGGCGGGGAAGAAGACCAGCCTGGCTCAACAGAGAATTGTGGCTTGATCTTAGGAGAAAAAAGAGGGTTTATAATCTTTGGAAAAGTGGGCAGGCCACTAGGGAGGACTTTAAGGATGTAGCAAGGCTGTGCAGGGACAAAATTAGGAAGGCCAAAGCTCATCTGGAGCTCAATCTGGCTACTGCCGTTAAAGATAACAAAAAACGTTTCTATAAATACATCAACACAAAAAGGAGGACTAAGGAGAATCTCCATCCTTTACTGGATGCGGGGGAAAACTTAGTTACAAGAGATGAGGAAAAGGCGGAGGTGCTCAATGCCTTCTTTGCCTCAGTCTTTAGCGGCAGTACCGGTTGTTCTCTGGATACTCAGTACCCTGAGCTGGTGGAAGGGGATGGGGAGCGGGATGTGGCCCTCACTATCCATGAAGAACTGGTTGGTGACCTGCTACAGCACTTAGATGTGCACAAGTCGATGGGGCCGGATGGGATCCACCCAAGGGTACTGAGAGAACTGGCAGAGGAGCTGGCCAAGCCACTATCCATCATTTATCAGCAGTCCTGGCGATCGGGGGAGGTCCCAGTTGACTGGCGGCTAGCAAATGTGACGCCCATCTACAAGAAGGGCCGGAGGGCAGACCCGGGAAACTACAGGCCTGTTTGACCTCAGTGCCAGGGAAGCTCATGGAGCAGATCCTCCTGAGAGTCATCATGCAGCACTTGCAGGGCAAGCAGGCGATCAGGCCCAGTCAGCATGGGTTTATGAAAGGCAGGTCCTGCTTGACGAACCTGATCTCCTTCTATGACAAAGTGATGCGCTGGGTGGATGAGGGAAAGGCTGTGGATGTGGTCTACCTTCACTTCAGCAAGGCTTTTGACACCGTCTCCCACAGCATTCTCCTCAAGAAACTGGCTGCTTTTGGCTTGGACTGGCGCACGCTTCGTTGGGTTAGAAACTGGCTGGATAGCCGGGCCCAAAGAGTCATGGTGAATGGAGTCAAGTCCAGTTGGAGGCCAGTCACTAGTGGCGTCCCCCAGGGCTCAGTGCTGGGGCCGGTCCTCTTTAATATCTTCATCAATGATCTGGACGAGGGCATTGAGTGCACCCTCAGTAAGTTTGCAGATGACACCAAGTTAGGTGCGTGTGTCGATCTGCTTGAGGGTAGGAAGGCTCTGCAGGAGGATCTGTATAGGCTGCACCGATGGGCTGAGGTCAACTGCATGAAGTTCAACAAGGCCAAGTCCCGGGTCCTGCACCTAGGGCGCAATAATCCCAAGCAGAGCTACAGGCTGGGAGAGGAATGGTTGGAGAGCTGCCAGGCAGAGAAGGACCTGGGAGTGATGGTGGATAGTCGGCTGAATATGAGCCAGCAGTGTGCTCAGGTGGCCAAGAAGGCCAACGGCATCCTGGCTTGTATCAGAAACAGTGTGACCAGCAGGGCTAGGGAAGTGATTGTCCCCCTGTACTCAGCTCTGGTGAGGCCACACCTCGAGCACTGTGTTCAGTTTTGGGCCCCTCGCTACAAGAAGGACATCGAGGTGCTTGAGCGGGTGCAGAGAAGGGCGACGAAGCTGGTGAGGGGCCTGGAGAACAAGTCCTACGAGGAGCGGCTGAGGGAGCTGGGCTTGTTCAGCCTGGAGAAGAGGAGGCTCAGGGGCGACCTTATCGCTCTCTATAGGTACCTCAAGGGAGGCTGTAGCGAGGTGGGAGTTGGTTTGTTCTCCCACGTGCCTGGTGACAGGACGAGGGGAAATGGGCTTAAGTTGAGCCAAGGGAGTTTTAGGTTAGATGTTAGGAAGAACTTCTTCACTGAAAGGGTTGTGAGGCATTGGAACAGGCTGCCCAGGGAAGTGGTGGAGTCACCATCCCTGGAAGTCTTCAAAAGATGTTTAGATGTAGAGCTTAGGGATATGGTTTAGTGGGGACTGCTAGCGTTAGGTCAGAGGTTGGACTCAATGATCTTGAGGTCTCTTCCAACCCAGAAATTCTGTGTGATTCTGTGTATAGATTTTATGAGGCCAGAGAACAATATGACAACCATTTAGTTTGATCCTGAACAAAAATGACCACAAGACCTCTGAGGTTCCGCATTCGAATCAGCAATGCTCAGCTACCACACATCTTTTTACAGGCCTTTCGGACTGGTAAGTGATAAAGAATGAGAATGATTCTGCATACAGTTACTCAGACTTACACTATAATAAAAAATCACCAAAAGCATTGGGATTTGAAAAAGGCACAACATCTAGTCTGAACTATATCATACCTTAGTCAAGGTTTTTAGTAAATGGAGAAGCATCTCTACCTTTTGATAAAGATCAAATTTCTTACTTCTACTTCAATACAGAAAAATAATTTTATTTACCTCAAATGCTAAGGCAATAGCTGCTAGGCAGCAGCAACAGAGGAGATGCTCCCAAAGGAGAAGAAGGATAGGAGAGTGGGACCAGAGCGTTAGGCAGCAGCCTCCTTGATGGACCTTGGCCAGACCAGCAGAGTGAAGCAGACCAGGCACAGCAGTGTGTCCCCTGACACCACAGCTGTCACAAGGACCATTAAGATCTACGGGTGCATGCAGGCCCTTACTCTCAACTTTTCAAAATATCTTTGTTTCTGTCTTCTAAACGCAGCTTGTCAGTACCCCTTTTTGAAGTGTAGACATTAGAACTGGAGGCTGTATTCCAGTATGTTCATGTTAATCCCATAAAATTTAAAAAAGTCTCTTTGTTAATATCCCTCTGCCACCATCAAAAATTAAAATATTCAGTCTCAGAGCTATTCATAAATATTGCATGTTCAGTTAGCATGTGAACATGAACCTTTAATATTTTTCTAACACACAGTTTTTAAAACCATATGATCCATCCAGTCAGTATGATATTTGTGGTCCTCATTGAATCAACTTCAAGCAACTGTATGTGTCCCATTTGTTTATTTAAAAACATCCATCTAACCACCTGTTACTTATTTACGCACTTGTTTTTTTCTTTTTCTTTTTTTTTTTTTTTCTTTTTAGAGATTCCTACTTAACATATAATTTGTTTATTACAAGAAATCAGACAAATTATACTAGGTTTGTGACTTTTGGGTAAATTAAGAAGAGTTTTTAGAACTTATCTGATCTGAAATCTGTTCTTTTTCCACTGGCAAAGGCAGTCCACCTGATGAAAGACAAAACTGATGAAGTTTGTGTCCTCAGTTCAGCTCTAAGGCTTAAAATCAATTCATTTAGTGAAGAATGATAAAATCATTCAGGTACAGGTAAGTTACTATGGATTTCCATGTGCATGTGATCAAGCCTCCTGCTGTTACTGTTTTGTAGGATCTACAGCATACATATCTTTCATAAATTATTGGTAACATTTTTGAATTTTATTTGCCTCTAGAGTAAGAGAAGCATGTTTACAACCTGAAGATTTGTGGATTTACTTAAGCTCATTTTGCTTCTCTTAAATGCATAAGTATAAACTACAAACAAATCAAAACAAACAAAAACCCACCACCACGACCAAATAAATAGAACCAGAGTCATAGAATGGATTGGGTTGGAAGGGACCTTAAAGATCATCTAATTCACACACCCCCTCCCATCAGCAGGGACACCTTCCACTAGACCAGGTTGCTCAAAGCCCATCCAACCTGACCTTAAGCACTTCCAAGGGTGGAGCATCCACAACTTCTCTGAGAAACCTGTTCCAGTGCCTCACCATCATGTTAAAGAATTCCTTCCTTATGTATAATCTAAATCTCTACTTTCTTATTTTAAAGCCATTACTCCTTGTCCTATCACTACACTGCTTGCAAAAGAGTCCCTCCCCAGCTTTCTTGTAGGCCCCCTTTAGGTGCTGGTAGGCTACAATGACATTTCCCTGGAGCCTTCTCTTCTCCAGGCTGAACAACCCCGACTCCCTCAGCCTATGTTCATAGGAAAGGTGTTCCAGCTCTTTGATCTTCCACATGGCCATCCTGCAGACTCATTCTAATACGTCCATATCCTTCTTGTGCTGGGGACCCCAGAGCTGAATGCAGTCTTCCAGGTGGGGAATAGAGAGAATAACCTCCCTTGGCCACGATTCTTTTGACGCAGCCCAGGATATGGCTGGCCTTTTGGGCTGCAAGTGAACATTGCCAGCTCATGTCGAGCTGGCATGTCATCAACCAACACCTCCAAGTCCTTCTTATCAGGGCTGCTCTCCATCCATTCTCCACCCAGGCTGTATTTGTGCTTGGGATTGCCCTAGCCCAGGTACAGCACCTTGCACTTGGCCTTGTTGAACTTCATGAGGTTTGCATGCACCCACCTCTCAAGACTGTCAAGGATCCTCTGGATGGCATCCCTTCCCTCCAGCTTGTTGACCGCATCACACAACTCAGCGCCATCGGCTAACTTGTTGAGGGTACACTCAATCCCATGTCCATGTTACTGACAAAGAAGTTAAACAGTGCCAGTCCAAATGCTGACCCCAGAGGAAGACCACTCATTACTGATCTCCACTAGGACACTGAACCCTTGAGCACAGCCTTCTGAGTGAGACCATCCAACTAATTCCTTACCCACCAAGCGGTCCATCCACCAGATCCATGTCTCTCAAATTTAGAAACAAAGATATCACGGGGGACAATGTCACATGTTTTGCACAAGTCCAGGTAGATGACATCTGTGGTTCCTTCCATATGCTTCCGTATGTTGCAACCCCATTGTAGAAGGCCACCAGATTTGTCAGGTGTGATCTGCCCATAATAAAGACATGTTGGCTGTCACCAATCACCTCCTTATTTTGCCATGTACATAACACACATTACGTGGTTAACATTTTGATCTTACAAATAAATCATGAATGTAGAAGACGTATATGTTATCTCCACCGGGTAAATCTATCCCCAAATGGTAATGAATATTTTTAAAATATTTTGCAAAAATAAATTCATATTTATTATTCATATTTACCTCATTTCAGTCTTCATTTCAATGTGTCTTAATGAAATCATGTTGGCTGTCACTAGTCACCTCCTTATTTTCCTTATGAATCTTAGCATAGATTCATAGGAGGTTCTGCTCCATTATCTTGCCAGGCACAGAGCTGAGACTGACTGGTTTCTAGCTCCCTGGACTTTTCTTTATTTTCTTTTTTAAAAATAGAGTTTATGTTTCCCTTTTTTCCTTCTTTCGGGTGGGAACTCCAGTAGATGGCCACAGCTTTTCAATTATGATGGGTAGTTTCTTGGCAACTACATCTGCCAGTTTCCTAAGGATCCCTGGATCTATCTCTATGAACTTGTGCAATTTTAGGTTTCTTAGCTGCTCTCAAACCTGGTCTTCTCTTACAGTGGCTAATTCTTCACTCTCACAGTCACTGCCTTTGCCTTCTGGGACTTGGATCATGTGGCTATAATACTTGCCAGTGAAGAGTGAGGGAAATAAATCCCTTGAATACCTTAGCCTTCACCATATCACGGGTAACCAGGTCTCACCTTTCCTTCTGGAGAAGGCCCACAATTTCCCTAGTCTTCTTCTTATCACTTATATACCTATTGAAGCCTTTCTTTTTGCCCTTAATGTCCCTGGCCAAATTTATTTCTAATAGGGCTTTAGCTTTCCTAACATGATCCCTGGCTGTTTGGACAATTTCTCTGTATTCTTCCCAGGCTATCTGTTCTTGCTTTCATACTCTGTAGGCCTCCTTTTTCTGTTTGAGTTTGTGGCCTCCTTCAGGCCACCTTCACCTGCTCCACCGTGGGGTCCTTTATAGGTTAGAGCATGGAGATCTACTCCACCATGCTACTCATGGGCTGCATGGGGATGGCCTGCTCTACTGTGGGCTCCTCCACAAACCACAAAAGAACTTCTGCTCTCTGAGAACCTCCTGCCCTCCTTCTTCACTGACCTTGGTGTCTGCAGGGCTGTTTGTCATTCCTTTCTCTCCCAGCTGATGTTTCACAACAGTTTTTTTTTTTTCACTTCTCTAAATATGCGTTCGCGATGTCGCAAACAGTGCCACTCGCTGGCTCACTTCTGGCCAGCAGTGGATCCCTTTTGGAGCTGGCTGAAACTGGCCCTTATCTAATATGGAGCAGCTTCAGGGGTTTTCTCACAGAAACCACCCCTGCAGCCCCCCTGCTACCAAATCCTTGCCATGTAAACCCAATACATCCATGACCCTTCTCCAGACTCTAGGCATCTAATCACTGACACCAGCATCAAACTGGGAAGAGCGGGATGAATTGAGGTTCCCCTCTCCCAGTATCTTTAGTTTAAAAGATGGTAAAGACTTAACTGTAAGGCAAGAAAATAAAACTTTTGGCTGCCTTTTCCAAGGCTCTTACTTCCTGTTTCTCCTTCAATTATTTTATAAAAAGTTTGGGTTGAAACAGAAATCTATTTTTTTTTGTTTTAATGTAGAAGTTTAGGTCTTCCAAGATAAATTCTTATATCATAAAATCCACAATACTGAAGGGTGCCAATTTTTTTTTTTTTTTTTTGAGTTTGATACTTTTAGAAACAAAAATGGTCATTTAATCCCAATTCCAAAGACAGCTGATTTTATTTGCATTTAAAACAGTCACAGCTAAGTCATTATCTTCAATGCCTTCAAAATTGATTTGTCTTAAGAGTGAGTGAAGGAATGAACGATTATTGATGATTCAGTCCCATTGTGAATAATTGCTTGTTTTTTAAATGGCAATGACTCATTTGAAGAAAAAAAATATGATGGGTTTCTGTTTTAGTTTTTGTCTTCCCATTTTATCTAATATTGAGTATTTGGAAACAAAAACATAAAATAAAAAGTGGGTCAGAAAAAGAAAGAGAGAAAGAGAGAAAGAGAGAAAGAGAGAAAGAGAGAAAGAGAGAAAGAGAGAAAGAGAGAAAGAGAGAAAGAGAGAAAGAGAGAAAGAGAGAAAGAGAGAAAGAGAGAAAGAAAGAAAGAAAGAAAGAAAGAAAGAAAGAAAGAAAGAAAGAAAGAAAGAAAGAAAAAGATAAAAAAGAAAACAATTCAGACTCAGATATGTCCTGAAATAATGATAAGTGTTTAGAGGTTTAGACCTGGTCTGAAATTCATATCCATTTTGTTGCACAATTGCACTGCATCAGCTGTGACAGGTCTCTTCTGGCCTTGAAAACAGGCAGAGAGAGGCTCTTCAAGTCTGTAGGCAACATAAGTATTACAGAACAGAACAGAACTAAAAGAAAGTTGACAGTCATACCTATCCTTCCCTATATGTGGAATTGGATTTTTCATTTCTTCCCAACATGCATTTTCAGACATATGGAGTGAAAGTTCAAGCTAATGTTGACCTGAATTTTCAGTGTTCCACTTTTCTGAGTTGTATTCAGATATTCATTTATTCTGCTTATTCATCTACTCCTAGAGTTCCCAGAGAGTGGTAGATGGAAGAAATTCTTCCAGCTACTTTTCCGGTTATTAACTACCTTCAGGTGCCAAACAGATGGATTTCATTTATGTACAAGAAATAACGCAATGTCTTATTTTCCCTAACTCTGCTGTCTTAGTTATGTTAAAATACTTCTAAAATATATAAACCAATAACTCCATCCATTTATATATTTTTGTATGTCAGTTAGAAACAATGACATGTTTTGTTTGTGAAGTTTTAGTGTCCTTTATACAAAAAAAAAAAAAAAAATAGTTTATATTTGCCTGCGTGACCATCAGTTGTCTACTGGGATGGGGGGAAGCTTTTGCCAAAAGAAAAAGAAGTTCAAGGGAAGGTTTTACTTTACAAGCTGAAGAAGAGATTGAATCTGTTTACATAGTATATGTTTATATATCTGTCCAGAAAATTAGCTACTATAATTTAATAAAACTCCTGAAGAGTGTGTATGTGTTTCTTTACCCAGTAAATCATTCTTATTCACTGTGCATGGTATATTTTAATAGCTCTCTACTATTAAATATCACAGTGGTAAAAAAATATAAAAGGTACACTAACAAGGTACACTAACCTAAAAAAATACAAAAAGTACAATAAGTTAAATTAAACACCCTGGAAGTGTTTATGGCCAGGTTGGATGCACCTTTGAGCAACCAGGTCTCATGGAAGTTGTCTCTGCTCATGGCAGGGGGCTTGGAGGGTGTAGAAGTAGCTACTTCACTTGGTCAGACATTTATCACAGAAGGCATTCCCAGAGCTTCAACTGAAACAGGTAGACACTTGACCATTACTAACTGCAGCATTTCACCAGTAATGGTGAGAATTATATTTGTTGGGCAGCTATTGGGAATCACTATTCTTCCTCTTATGTTTTGCCTTCTAGCAGACAGAAGAGCTTCAAAATATCCACCCTCTTCTTCAGTGTTTAGGTGTCCTGCTTGACTTAAACTCAAACAGCAGCAAGAGAAATGGAAAGTGTACTACTAGGTACAAAACAATATCAATTTCCCTGACTGGTGTCAAGAGTCCAATAACCTCTGTTCGTGTTCTTTTAGATATTCCACATGAGAAGGAATTCATGCTTAATAACAAATATATTTAACTATTTGACCTTTCAAGTGATTTTGATTTAGAAGACTTGTATGAGAATGTTTGTAAGTTACAAAAGTATAAACTATATTTAGCAGAATATACATGTAAATGCTGCAATATAGAGCTGAATCACAATGCAAACATGGTTCTCATTTCTGATCTCTATACATGAGACATTTCTAATCTCTACACATGGGACATGGAACCTGGTTCAGCAATGGGACTTTAGTAGGTCATAGTTGGACTTAATTGGATGAGCCTATTCAGGGGTCCCCTTTGGTGCCTTGCTAATTTTCATTTGTGGGGGCAGTCCCATACTCTGGTGAATTAAAGCTCTTTCTTACCATTTAAATTCAACCAGTTAGATAACAACAGAAGTAGTTACCGTACTTGGGAGTGAATCAGTATTTAGCATTTTCCGTTTCCTTAGAAAGATAACTGATTACACAGTTCAATTTCTTTTAATTATATACAGTATAGCATAAAGAGAAAAGACAGAATGACATAAGATTACTTCCAGGTGTATTTTCATTAGTTTTTCAGGCGTGCTGACCAAAATGCTGTCCTTCAGTTTTCAGAAAATCTTCTTTGCCTGTTTCTGTGTATTTTCATATCTGCTTATAAAGAATAGCTCCATAAATATTTTCTAGCCTTCTATGCTTACATTCAAACAAAGTTACAGTCCTATATATAGGACTGTATGACTATACAAGTTAGTTTCTTCTTTAATAACATATATTAAACTATTTAACACAGAGCAGGAAGAAATATAATTGTACCTTAAAAAAAAAAAAAAAAAAAAAAAAAAGTAGGGAGAGAAAAAACATCCTACATATATATAAAGCAATTAAAAAGTAATTCAAAAACAGTACATGTTCTGAAGCAAAGGTCCTGTGAAAATTAATACCTGACAATCAGGCAATCAAATCTTTCCCTATCAGAATTATTAGTTAATTTACCTCCTTATTCAGCTTTTGTGATTGTACAAATCAACTATGGAATTTTATTTTTAAGCTAATATATAAGTGTATCTGAATAAATTACAGTAACATGAGTTTCAATTTAATTGATTAGATATGTAAGATTTATCTTTATAACATTTTTTTTCCATGTTAAAAAGGTATGATCTCATTAGACATTAAGAGAAGGAAAAGGACTTCTAAAAAATGTAGAAAGTTAAAGAGACAAATAATTTATAAAATACAGAGAGAAAATTTGTCTTTCCATGGTGATAAATCAGCATATAAGCTTTTAAAGGATCCTTTGATCTGATCAAAAGAGGTGGGTGTTTCTAATATTTCTGTTCAAATTCTCAAGTGACAAGAAGGGCAGTTAGGGAAGCTGGATGATTTATTGCTTCAGGAGTGTAACAGACAAAAACATTCAAACAAAATAAAAACCATGAAACTGAACTAAAATATCTAGTTACCTCAGGCAGACAGAACCATGCACAGGAGGTGTCTATTGTGAATTGGGTTAAGGGCCTATTGAGAAACAAATTACACAACATATACTGAAGCTTGCCATCTCATCTTCTTTTTATTTTATTTTATTTTATTTTATTTTATTTTATTTTATTTTATTTTATTTTATTTTATTTTATTTATTTTATTTTATTGTATTTTATTTATTTATTTATTTTACAAAATTATTGGGATTTTTTAACTAATGTTGTTATAGAAAGCACTTTGAGACAAGTTCACATATATGAATATTTATTAGCAAAATGAGTAGCTGATGTTGAGTACCTCAACTATTGAACTTTTGGTTACCTTGAAAGAAAGAGAAAGAAGGGAAGAGGAAAACTTGACATGAGAACAGGGAAGAACAATGGCAGGGGATAGGAGGCCCAGAGGAAATTCCCATCTTTTGGGGTGGGGCCTCCCACTGCAGTAGGTAGTAATGATGAAGATGATTTTCACCATTTTTGTTTGTTTGTTTGTTTTTTAGTACTATCCTCCTTTCAGTGGGACCTGCTTAAACTTCCTATTTGTTATCCCTGTTTCTGATGTCATTACAACTGTTTGATTGGCTAAGTTTCTGTGTATATGTATTACTGGATATTATTTATAAGGAGTTTCAATAACTTCTCTCTACTTTGTTGTGGATTACACTTGTTTTTTATAATATTAATTAAAATCTACAAAAAAAAAAAAAAAATGAAAGGGGAGGAAGAAGGGTCACTCTCAAGCCATTGGTAGTTGCTTCTCCTGAGAACCTGCCATAGTGATAATATAAAGTTTTGCAGGTGCATGCCCCTGAGACCAACAACACCGGAATAGCAGCATGAGAACACATGGGAATATGGCCATGCAGGTTCTGGAAATACACTGCTACAGCAGCTTAAGTGAAAAGTTACAGAGCTGTAAATACCAAGCCTTTAGCATTTCTGAGGCTAAGGTACCTCAGGCACTGTACAAACATATCCCTTGTCTTTTTATTAAACTATTGAGAGTCACTTTTGTATTAGCTGGCTGCCAATAGTGTGTAGATGTTGGTGAAGTGGTTATAAAAACTGCAGAAATTAAAGCAACAGATTTTACGCTTTTATTCTAAATACATGAGGTCGCCCCCTACACACACATCCTAGCCTTTAAAAAGTTACCCACAACATACGCGGTACACGTGACATTGATTTCATTTCTATAATAGTTAAGAAATGTAAAGTAAATGGAAACCAATTTTTTAACAGCTTGAACTTTTGTTCCACTGAAGACAAAAAGCAGGATTGAAATATTAAAAGTAGAATCATTAAAGCTGCATTATAGAATAAAACTATAAACTGATACCACAAGATTAAACATCACCTAGTAGAATTTGGAAAAATTGAAGATGTTGAAATTTAAATTTTAAATAACAAATATAAATAACAAAAAGGATATACAGTGCCTCTTTTTTTTTTTTTTTTTTTTTTTTTTTTAAGGGCTCAGCAGTGAACACCCAATGATTCCATGATTTTCCAACAAAGAACCACTTTTAGCCATATGAATTTAAACCACATTCACATTCTCTAACTGTTCTATATTTTCACCGAGACTTGTGTTAAGAACAAGCAAAAAAAATTAGAAACAACAACTACAAAAAAAAAACTTTTCAACAAGAAAAAGTCACAAGTTAATATCATATTGTCATGTACAACCTAGATTAAGGATTTCAAAACAAAGACAGTATAAGCAGTTAAATCACTTACATTCTGCCAAGGCACGGCATATCAGTAACTACAGAAAAGCACATTTAGTCTTTGCGTATCCATGTCAAAACAGCATTGAACATTCAAGTCAGTATTATCTCAAAAGTGAGAAATTGGGTATTAAGGCAAAACAGCTAAGCACAGTTGTAAGGAAGTAGCCTGAGTAACCCAGTCATCATTCAAATTCTCTCAAAGTCCTTTGAACAAAAGCAGATCAATTGCACATGCAAGTGTCTTGTCGACGTTTGCCTCTATGAAACAGTTAACTTCTAGAAGGCTGTTAGCAAGCATCGGTAATGCCATGATATATATCAGCCAATCTTCTGATAATAATTTTTGTAGTTTAATATTCTTTGTGAAGTTTCAAAACTCAGTGAAATTTAATAGAACCTGCATCCTTCCTCCTTGCTTTCCTCATGCAGTTTCATTTAAAGTCAGCTCACTTACCTTTTCCACTTTTTTTTCAACCTCTTTCTCTTAAATACTAGTATGAGAAGAAAGAAAACTTGAATTGTGAAATATAAGGTGGTTTTGGTTACAGGTAGAAGTAATTTTCTACTGTATGCCAAGGAAAAGTTTACATTGTAAGAAAGAATTAGGTCTAGACACATACAGATTCGGTTGTCCTGATGATAAATACATCAAGTTTGTTTTCTTCCACAGCTAGTGGTCCAGATGGGTCTGCATCTGGATGACTCGTTTTTCCAGTTCCACATTGCTAGAAGCTCATATCACCTAAAGACAGAGAAAAAAATGTGAGAAAAATTCTTTAGCAAGTAAGGGTGATAACCTTTTTTTGAGATAGTGTGTAAAATAACGCATAAAACTTTTATAGATTACTTTTTTAATTCAAGAAGTAGATTTATTTTTTCTGTAAAATAAGTAAAGAGAAACATATTAAATTCCACTTGCTTTCAACTACAGCCCAGTCTATGTTCTCATACCAGTATCTGTAGTAATATCTTTTTATCCTGTTCATGAACAGGATAAAAATTTTCTGCTTAGCCCAATCAAGGCAGTTTGTGAACTAGCTTTGTTATCACACACTTAAAACTGCCGTGAATACTGACATTCACTGATATAAGCTACAGCGACATTCTTTGCTTGGGATAGGCATCTTGTTTTAGCAACAGACATTTGTGTTATTGCTGTAAATATCACTTTCTAATTTTATGTTCTTTCCATGTTAGCCATTTCCTTCAACTCGATCACTGATTCTGTTTGTTTCGTTATTTGGAATCTTCCAAACAAATGGAAGTTGTCGGTTTCAAGGTTCTCAGTGTTGGTTTTCCTTTATTCAACTAATCCCTACATTCTATCAAAACAATAACTTCCATGAAGTCATCCACAGGGTTAACTTCCACTTATGTCACTCAGATATCTCCGGAACTATTTATCCTTTCATTGTAACCACATTTGAAAAATGCTTCTCTTCCTTGACTCTACAGAAAACAAACAAAAAAACTTAAATTGTTAGATAATTGCTATGTCATGATAGTTGCCTATATCATCAGAGATATTATCAGATTATATGGTTTATTTGCCATGTGTTAATTTACCTGTTGCATTCATAAATTCCTTGAGGATGAAACTATTTCTAAATTTTATTTATAGTTTATCTACTGTAATAGGATATGATCTAAGTCTGGGTTTCCTCATTATTTGTGCACAACTGAGGTAGTAATTATTACAAGTGATATGAAATGTTTTGTTGTTGCTGTTGTTTTTTGTTTGTTTTATTCTTTTTTTTTTTTTTCATACAATTTTTAATTCACCTGTGTCATCTGCTGTATTAACCTCTGTCATAGAAAAATTTTCATACTTACCTGATGGATCAGCAATTTAAGATTTATTAATTCCTTTATGATAAATCACAAATTAGATTGTATGAGTTTTTCTTTAGTAGCACTTGATCATCAGTTAATCAATCATTATCCTAGTTATCACAATAATTCAGTAGTGTTTGCTACAATCAAAACAGCACCTTAGTTAAAGATTTGTACGTGGAAATGTTCAGAGTAAAAACGTACAGTGGGGTTTTAGTGATTTCTATGCAGCAAGGGATTAGGGATATCTCTACAACAAGGTATTGGTTAAGGAAAGGATTTAGTTAAGGAAATTGATTATATTGCACTATTAAGGGAGAAACCAAGAAGATTCCACAAAAGTTTTAAAATACACTTCTTACCAGTGAAGTTTGCTCAAATTAGTATGAATTATGTTCTTTAAAATACCAAAACTGAAATCATAGTGTTATTTTTTTTTATGCCTTTGTAATCAAAGGCATATTGTTTCACTTGTTTTGAAAACATTAATTCTGGTTCACTAAAAGGAAATATGTATGTTTATTTTATGCTATACATATTTGGAATTATTGAATAATAATTTTAATTTGAGTTTCCGATAAGGATAAAACAGAGATGATGCATAAAAAGAACAAAGTATTTTGTATCTACTACATTCCATTAAGTCTGATTGTGTCATATTACTGCAAGTTGCATCTCATCAAAGGCTCTGTGATAAAGAGAATCAATTTAGATAATGTGAAATGATAATATTTTGTTTTGTTTTAATGTAACATTCAGTCACTTTTTTGACAATTGATAATCAGCTGAAGTAAAGTTTTGTAACTATTTTTCTTCTTTTAAGCAATAACTCTGAAATAATTTAAAACTACTTAAATGAAGTTCACAAAGACCTTTTTTTTTTTTTTTTTAAACGTAGCCTTTTTGTTGTTTTAAAAGATATATGTTAAAAAACAAAACGAAAAATAACATCAGAGGCATGGATGCCTGAAATAATTTTTAATGAACTGTACAGTTTTTAAATCAGTACTAAATGGTACCTTTTTATTTCTGGAATGCTGAAAAATTTCCTAAAACAAGTTGCAGTAGGATATCAAATTTAGCTATTTGTTTTTTATTAACTTCTTTAGGGTGCTACAAATTCACCATAATCTTGCTGGCCCTAGATTAAATGTCTCTGGCCTGGAACTATCTGCTGTGCCACAAACTTCTTGAATATGCACCAGCAGGCTTTTTAAAATAGAAATTTGCCAGCTTCTTTTTTCCTCCCACCACTCCCACCTTTCGTTGACTTTGATTAAGTCAAATTACTCAGCTCCCACACTAATACTTTATAAGAACTGAGGCTCTCAAACTCATAGGGCACACACTTCAGATGAAACTGCTAAAAACAGTCAAAAATAAGTTATTTGAAGAGGCTGGATTAGGAGACGGAATTAAACCCTTTTGGAAAATAAAACAGAGGATAACTTACCACATGAATATGAGCTACTTGGCTTATTTAAGATTATGCCATACCTTGAAATGTTAAAGTGAAGTTCTCAATATTGATAATAATGAATGACTATGCAGTGCAGTGAATCTATGGTCTACCCAAGATATTATGTCTATATAATGTAATTTCTGTAGCCTAGATGCAGTACATTGTTGGTGTAGTTGTGTTGATTTCAGTGTAATTGCATGCAGATTTAGGCACACTGATTTCAGCATGAGCTCAGCAGATCTGAATTCGTAGATTTAGTTCTGATGCAGCCCATCCATACATCCAGTTTCAGAACTGGCTCAGTACGAATAGTGAAGCTGTACAACCATAAATGCCCTCCTACCAATGAAACAGTACAGACCACCATGGTTGTGGCAGTACCACAACCACTATAACAGCACAGGCCAATCAGCAGGCACATAACCATCATCTTTGACAGTAATATACTCCCTATATTATAAGAAGAGCACTACCTTGAGTTATCCATGTCATGCCTTTCTATTTTGATAGAAAAAGTTAATATCACATTTAAAAATGAAACACAAGGCATTAACAATAATATTTTTTAAAGGGTACAAGGCTCTCTAAGTGCTTTATAGATGTAAAAGACAAATAAATGAAACAAATCTATACATCATGTTATACTCAGAATTTACGTTCTTTAGAGCAAAAACATAACATTAAGTTTTTGAGGTAACATACATGCAAACATTTAAAAGGGGTCAGTGCTTGAAGTTCAAATATGTGCTTCTAAACACGGTAAAACACATAGGAACACAGCACCTATTAATCAAGTTTGTATGAAAGGAGTGTGTAGGAAACACTCCTAAGTAGTTCACTTTTCATAGAGGATAAAACCAAAAGTTTATCAGACATATCTGGATTTAAGCAAACATTGAACACCTTATAGAGGAACTGTACATTCAATTTGGTAATGAAGTCAGGCCTTAAATTGTAACTACTCAGGCATTACCATAGCAACAAACTCATCTCATTAACATAGGGTCACTGTTTATCAAAAGTTGGATGTGAAGAGATGGAAAGCTCTTTTCTATCATCAAAGATAACAACAAATCTGAACAACAGGCAAAATAAAAAATAAGCATACTTAAATTTTTTTTTTTTTTTTTTTTTAAATTTAAATAATCTCTTGTAGTTATTGCATGAATCTTTCTGATACCACAGACTGTGAAATAATTTAGTAACACAGATTAGAAAATATTTGAATGACCATATAAAGTCAAATTTTGCTTGGAGTTACATTAAGTTGTTGAAATTCCTCTTAGGGACTAGATGCCTTCAACAGAAACAGCTATTTGAATTATCTTTATTGATCATACTGCTGGTAAGCTGGATGGTAGTTCTGCTGTTAAACATGGCTCGGAAAACATACACTGTGTTTTGAACTTGAATTATTTTCTAGATTAGTCTGTGCATGACTTGCGTCTTATTTTAACAGCAAATGGAGTTGTAATGGCTTATTCAGCCAATGCAAGTGAGGGTTAGAAATTTAAAGCAGTACCAACTGGAGTTAAATAAAAGATGTTGCATATTGTCTTGGATTTGTTGTTGTTGTTTATTCTTTCTCAGTGTTTAATTCATATACCATTTCTGAGCTTGCGTCTCACACTCAAATCTCCTTCCAGAAAGAACCAAGCTTTGTTATACGTTCTTACAACCTATTACAACCTACAAGAACATTGAGAATTTTAGGTACTTATGTATCAATATAAATAATATTAATAATAACTATTAAATTTGCAATACAATAACAATAAAACTGCTGGTCAAAGTGAAGATCGAGTGTTCTCACACAATCTTTTATTTTCTATAATACTTGAAATATTAGAGTAACTTTACAGATAGGGACTACAGGTTCTAATAAATCTGACTTCACTTTGAGTTTAGGGCTGGGAAGAAAAAAATCTTTTTTCAGTTCTGACTTGGTGTGTCTTATCTTTTTTGATTATATGAAGTATAGGTGTCTGTATAGATAGGATAATAACTAATCTTCTTTTTAACCCTAGTTAATCCTTTCTGGTATTTATCCTATTAACACTCTACTTCCCCCCTCCTATTTTTAAATACTTAAATGTTGTGTTAAAATTACTGTTATTTATTGCTATTCCTGTGAAGCAGTAGATGTATAAAAGAGAAACCCCTAAGATCCTGCAAGAAGAGAGAAAAAATACATAGATATGTATAGATAGCAAAAGAGATACTCAGGGAAAAAGATATGTAGTTGTTTCAATAGCTGCCTAAGAATACTTGGAGTGATAGTATTTAGGCACTAGCCTGTTTTGCTTTAGTCTATATTTTTGACAGAGAGTCTCAGATAGAGTTTAATAATGAGCCCAAAACACTAAAATAACAATTAAAGAAATACTTTTACTTTAATTCAGGGTATGTTGATCCAGATTTGCTCAAAAGCTCTTTATCTATTACAGGAACAAAAATACAAGTGTGATGAAAAGTGTATGAATGAAGGCCCCCAATAAACCTTTCAAGTTTTACATATTATTTTCAGAAAGAGTAATGATGCCCTCTAGAAGAGAGGTATTGAAAAATGACAGGCAATGTCCTGGCAACCTGTTCTTGAAATGGAGTTTAGAAGCTGACTGCTATTGGGTTTAGATTGATTTCTTTTCCTTTGATTTTATACGAGATTATTTACTTAAATTCTATTTTATTTGTAAAATAATGTTTTGTTTTGTTTTGTTTTGTTTTGTTTTGTTTTGTTTTGTTTTGTTTGTTTTTGTTCTTGTTTTTGTTTTAACTTGTCTAACCATAGCCTGGTGTCTATGTATTAACACACAAAAAATATTAATTGAGTATGCTAGAAAGAAATCTGTTTTCTTTCTTCTTGCTTGTTCTGCCTGATAGCACAGATTCTTCCAGAAGGAGAGAGTGGATGCAGTGACTTTCATTTTCTTCTTTCCTGTGTGAAAAGGAATTAAACACTACTGTTGGCTGACTGCTGTCTCGAAGCCACAAGTACACAATTTGAGCCTTCCTCTCTTTCAGATTTCTTCTTTTGTGATTCATTGTTGCCTCCAGGTACCAGTGTTGACAATGGTTTGCCTGTGGTTATACATTCCTCATACATGGAGTTTGACACACAAACGATTGTCTGTCACAGGCTTCCTCTTCACTAACATTATCTACAATTTGTTTTGTTGGAAAGACAGAACATGCTTTCAGCTTCCTTTTACATTTCTATGCAGTGTTCAGTAGAGTTTTTGTTTATTTTTTTTTTATTATTATTTTGTATAGTTAAAATGAAATTTAACAAACAAATGAAAATAAAATATCTCTAATGTACATGGAAATAAATGACATAAGATTTGAAATACTTTTTCTCTCCTTTAGGTTTTTAAGGAGTAGAATTCCCCGCCCCTACCCTCAACCCCTACTCCCTCCCTTCCCCATCCCCCCCCCCGAAAATGTAAAAAAAATGGTATGAGACCGAACCAAGTTGTATTATTCGGATTAACATTATTAATGAAACTTGACTAGATATAAGTTTGCAAAAGTACAGTGTTGAAATAATGAGACAATATTTTGAAATGGAATTTACATTGTTAAAAGTCAAAATTAAGAACACTGACTTGTAAACTCAGCTGTCTCTAATGTATTATTGGTATAAGAATAAAAATAATAAATTAAATAAAAAGGAATAAAAAGAAAGCATTGTAAGCAGAGAAATATGTATGTGATAGCAGAATTTGTTCTACTGAACAACTCCCTCTTCTAGTGATAGGTTCATTTATTTTATTGTCTAGGTCAGTCCAAGGTTTATAAGCTTCATAAGTTACAATCGAGAATGCACCAGTATTACAGATCCTTGATGGAAGAAAAAATAATAAGTATAATTTCCATGATCAAACGTTAAGAAAGTTCTAGTAAAGGCATGTCACTCTTGATTTTGGCACAGATGAGACATTTCTAATCATTTTCTGCCTTTAGGCAGAACTCCCTCTCTGTAAGAGAACTTACTCTCTGTAAGGGAGTTGGAAATCAAGGGAGAAATCAAATAACAATGAGATAATATAATATAATATAATATAATATAATTTTAAACATTTAAAAATATATTATATTATTACAAATATAATTTTATAAAAATAAAACACATCTCAGTCTTCATTATATGTTGTGAGACAGGTCTCTTACTGGTCTGAGAAGAAAGTATAAAAAGCTTCCTATATTTTTCCCTAAACATAACATTGTTGACAAATTTTACTAGGCATAGCTATTATTTTACCTCAATAGGATTCTTCCCTATAGATTCTTAACCTGTATAAAATTTAAAAGCATTGAATAATTATTGTAATTGGTAGTTTTGTCAAATCTGACGAATGTTTCCTGAAATCCTAAACTGCCTACTCATTTTCTATTACAGAATTAAAATTTCTTGGAGAGAAACAAATACAGCAGAAACAAGCATGTTCTTTTCACCTATCAACATATGAGATTGTAGACGAGAGTTCTCAACAATATTTTCTTTTCATTATCAATTGCTAATTAGTCCACTGAACTTGTCTGTGTGCATCCCTGTTGTCACATTTGAGTGCTCTTGAGAAAATCAAGTAGCAAGCATATATGTTTGATGTCTGGTAATTAGGTAATATTGTTCTCACTTGGAATAATTGGTCTGGAAACATATTATTTATTATTTTGAAAGTGTTAGAGGTACTAAGTCTAGCACCTGATTTTTTGGTAAGTTGATTCCAATTAGACTTTATCTGAAAGAACATACTACAATGGCTGGCAAAACTAAGCACTATTGCATGGGATAAGTGTGGGTGAAATACTGGCTCTAAATAAAAGGTTGAACAGGTGATCTAAGGCTTCTGAACTCTGAATATACTAAGGTGACACATTAGATTGTTTCTTGTGAAGATTTCTCTGTCTCTTGCCTCCACTTTCTCTTCCATTGGTTCATTAGGCAAAACTGCAAAGAGAAAGTTATTAAGTATCAAATAAATAAAGGCATCCCTTCTTTTTCTGATCATTTCTAGACCTTCCTCTCCTGTTCTCAAGCTCTCATTTATTCTTTTCTCATGTAATTGATCTTACCACTTTTCCAGTTTTATTTTAGTTGACCCCATCTCTCTTTCTACTTATACTCTCTACCCACACTAAACACATACACTTATGACCAACATGGTGTTTACTGATATCAAATCACTTAGTTTTGTGTATAGGTCCAATGTACAGCTCTGGTACTACCGGGTAGACAATATGTTGCTCGAGCACAGTTATCTCTATATACAGTGTGTAAAGTGCCTAGGACCATAGAAGCCCACTTCTATTAAGTAATAAATTTTCAAATTAATATGATTTATCATTTAATAAAGAGATATGTTCAGATAAAAGCTGAACATTTCAGCTGAATTTTGTTATTATTCTTTTTAGGATACTTAATTAAGTACTGTTGAAATATCACAAATTCCAAACTAACTGAGAATCAGTTCTAGATGTTTAACATATCATACTTCATATACCATATATAACACGTTGGTACTATATAGGAAAATATATGCCATATTTTACATTATACGTTATTCATTATATTGCTAATATTAAATTTATGTAACTCTAGGTATCTATTTCTAATAATGTATGAGTAAATATTAAAACCACTTTTTTACGTGCTTACTCGTGAATAAAGATGATCTGATGCTTATAATAGTAATACAATGATATACTTCTACTGAAAGACTGAAATGAGGTAAATATGAATAATAAATATGAATTTATTTTTGCAAAATATTTTAAAAATATTCATTACCATTTGGGGATAGATTTACCCGGTGGAGATAACATATACGTCTTCTACATTCATGATTTATTTGTAAGATCAAAATGTTAACCACGTAATGTGTGTTATGTACATGGCAAAATAAGGAGGTGATTGGTGACAGCCAACATGTCTTTATTATGGGCAGATCACACCTGACAAATCTGGTGGCCTTCTACAATGGGGTTGCAACATACGGAAGCATATGGAAGGAACCACAGATGTCATCTACCTGGACTTGTGCAAAACATGTGACATTGTCCCCCGTGATATCTTTGTTTCTAAATTTGAGAGACATGGATCTGGTGGATGGACCGCTTGGTGGGTAAGGAATTAGTTGGATGGTCTCACTCAGAAGGCTGTGCTCAAGGGTTCAGTGTCCTAGTGGAGATCAGTAATGAGTGGTCTTCCTCTGGGGTCAGCATTTGGACTGGCACTGTTTAACTTCTTTGTCAGTAACATGGACATGGGATTGAGTGTACCCTCAACAAGTTAGCCGATGGCGCTGAGTTGTGTGATGCGGTCAACAAGCTGGAGGGAAGGGATGCCATCCAGAGGATCCTTGACAGTCTTGAGAGGTGGGTGCATGCAAATCTCATGAAGTTCAACAAGGCCAAGTGCAAGGTGCTGTACCTGGGCTAGGGCAATCCCAAGCACAAATACAGCCTGGGTGGAGAATGGATGGAGAGCAGCCCTGATAAGAAGGACCTGGAGGTGTTGGTTGATGACATGCCAGCTCGACATGAGCTGGCAATGTTCACTTGCAGCCCAAAAGGCCAGCCATATCCTGGGCTGCGTCAAAAGAATTATGGCCAAGGGAGGTTATTCTCTCTATAGTATATAGACGTTATAAGAGAATCAAAGATTGTTAAGATGAAAAAAAAAAAAACAACATAAGAGGCATATGAGAAATGAAAGAGTCAGGTAAGCTTAGTAACAATCTCCTTGTTGAAGGTAATGGTAAAATGCTTCTGCACAGCATTTTAGTCATGTACTACTATTTATGAAGAGCTATACAATCATGTTCCATCAGACAGTTGTATTTTCCATTATTGCAGCTTGTACTGACCATTTTATGATCATCTATTAAATAAGCCATGTTTGAAAGAAAACTGTATGTAGAAAAGTAACGGCAATATTTGCTGTAAGGAAACAAATATAAGAATAGATAATAGAAAACTACACTCTCCTCAGTGCAACCTCTTTTCACATAGTCGTAGGGAACAATGAGGTCTCCCTTCAGTCTCCTCTTCTCCAGGCTAAATAACCCCAATTGCCTTAGTTGCTCGTCAAAACACTTGTTTTCTCCTTCTGTCACCACCTTTATTGCTCTTCTCTGCACATGCTGGAGCAAATCACTATCCTTCTGTCGTGGTTTAACCTGCCCGGCAGCTAAACACCACACAGCCATTTGCTCACCCTCCCCCCTCCCTCCTCCCTCTCTGGGACGGGGGAGAAAAATGGAAAGTGAAGCCCGTGAGTTGAGATAAAGACAGTTTAATAAGACAGGAAAATAATAATAACAATAATAATAATAACAATAATAATAATAGTACAATGATGATAATAGTACTACTACTAATAATGTGTACAAACAAGTGATGCACAATGCAATTGCTCACCATCCGCTGACCGATGCCCAACCTAACCCCGAGCAGTCCGGCCCCCTCCCCCCAGCTAGCCACCCCTATATATTGTTTAGCATGACGTCAGATGGTATGGAATACCCCTTTGGCTAGTTTGGGTCACCTGTCCTGGGTCTGTCCCCTCCCAGCTCTTGCTGCACCCCCAGCCTGCCCGTTGGCAGGACAGAGCAAGAAGCTGAGACGTCCTTGGCTTAGTATAAGCACTGCTCTGCAGCAATTAAAACATCGGGGTGTTATCAGCACTCTTCTCATCCTAAACCAAAACATAGCATTCTACCAGCTACTAGGAAGAAAATTAACTCTGTTCTAACTGAAACCAGGACACCTTCTTACAGTGAGGGGCACAAAACTGAACACAATATATGAGTTGCGGTCTCACCAGTGCTGCGACAATCACTTCCCTAGTCCTGCTAGCCATTTCTGACTCTTCTCAGCCCCATTTATTTTGTTGTGATGCAATTCAAAAAATATAGCCAGTGTATCCTTCTGATATGACACAGTAATTACATTTTTGATACTTAGAAGATGAAAATAGTCTATTAAAAAAAAAAAAGTTATGACTATTTTCCAGTGATCTAGAAGAGACCATAATTTTAAAGGATTTCCAAATTGTGAATTCATATATCCCTTAAAAGAAGGGCTGAAGACCTCCTCTAACCCTTGCTATTTTTGTAAACAGCGTGTGGTAATCCCAGACACCTGGCACCCCAATAGGCATGTACAAATCCCATCTGCAGGTACAAATGCTTCTCTGCTTGCAAATGACAGTGGACAGTAACTCTGGTATAGACTCATAAGTATTTTATTTATTTATTTATTCTACCTTGTGTATGTATATGAATGTCATAGTCTGGGCTCAAAGAACAAATTTAATTCCTGTTATTCATTCTTACAGGAGTTCAGTTCTCAACTCCTATAACACACAGTGCTGGCACTTGAGAAAATAGCAGTATGCTTTACATTAACTTTATGTTCCATTTTCCTTGGTGTTATCAGTACCATTTTGTATTATTCAGTATCACTAGAAACCAGGTCAAACAGAAACAGATAGTTGTGATGCATCACAATCTGAGTGGTAAATGCAAACACTTCTATGTATCTCATATACCATATATTATTACATTTTCCATATGATTGTTATATCTGAGGTTGGTAGTTGTCACAAATTTAGCAAGTTTGAGACTTGGGAACACCTTCCCAGAAGCTGACCCCTCCCAGCTTCTTGTGCACCCCCAGAATCCTCGCTGGCAGGGCAGGATGAGAAGCAGAAAAGTGCTTGACTCTGCAAGCACTGCTCAGCAACAACTAAAACATCAGTGTGTTATAACAACTATTTTCATAAAAACAAACAAACAAAAAAATCCCACAAAAACCAAAAAGCAGAATATCATATGAGCCTCTATGAAGAAAAGTAACTTTATGTTAGCCACAACCAGGACACAGTTATACAGCAATCAGATTACTCTTTAAAATACCTGCCAGAATCATACAGAATCATAGAATTACATGATTGGTTAAGGTTGGGAGGACCTCTGGAGGTCATCTGGTCCAACCCTCCCTGCTGAGAGGCACCTAAAGAAGGTTGCCCAGGGCCACATCCAGGTGGCTTTTGAAGATCTTCAAGGAAGGAGACTCAACAACCAATCAGGGCAAGCTCTTACAGTGCTCCGTCACCCACACATTAAAATGATTCCTGATGTTTAGAAGTAACCTCTTATGTTCCAGTTTGTGTCCATTTCCTCTTGTCCTGGCGTGAACCATTTATGTTCCAGTTTGTGTCCATTGACTCTTGTCCTGGTGTTGGGCACCACTGAAAAGAGCCTGGCTCCATTCTCTTTGTACTCTCCCTTCAGGTATTTATAGACCTTAAAAAGATCCCCCCTGAGCCTTCTCTTCTCCAGGCTGAAGAGTCCCAGCTCTCTCAGCCTTTCCTCATAGGTGAGGTGCCCTAGTCCCTTGATAATCCCAGTGGCCCTCTGCTCAATGCTTTCCGGTATGTCCATGTCTCTTGTATTGTGCGGCCCTTTGGTGAGTCAGCCACTAACCCGCAGTTTCATATCATCCATGAATTTACTGAGAGTGTACTCTATTCTATCATCCAGATTGTTAATGAAAATGTTAAACAGGACTTGACCCAATATTGACCCCCTGGGAACTGTGCTTGTGACTGGCATCCAAGTAGACCTTGTACCACTGGCCACTACACTCTGGGTCCAGCTGTCCAATCAATTTTTGATCTGATTAATCACTTTCACTGTCTGCTCACCCAGCCCATATCTTAACAGCTTCTTTGTGAGGATCTTATGGGGGACAGTGTTAAAGGCCTTCATGAAGTCCAGGAAGACAAAAACCACAGCTCTCCCCTCATTCATCAGGCTGCTTATTTCATTACAGAAGTATATCAGGTTGGTCAGGCATGACTTCCCTTTCGTGAATCCATGCTGACTACTCCTGATAATTTTCTTCTCCTTCATGTGCCTAGAAATGGTTTCCAGGATCAGCTGATCCATCTGTTTCCCAGGGACTGAGATGAGGCTGACCAGCCTGTAGTTTCCTGGGTCCTCCTAGCCCTTTTTGAAGGTAGGAATGACATTTGTTTTCCTCTGGTCTTCAGGCACTTCTCCTGGTTGCTATGATCAAGCAAAGAATATAGAGAACGGCCTCACAATCACATCTGCCAGATCCCTCAGCACTTGTAGGTGCATCCCATCAGTGCCAATGGACTTGTGAATGTCCAGATCACTCAAGTGTCCCCTGATCTGATCCTCTTCAACCAAAGATTTTGGTTTTCTTGTTCTAGCCATTCAGCCTGGCATCTGGGACATGGGATTCCTGAAGGACAGTCCTGAAGGGAAAGACTAAACCAAGAAAGGCATTTGGTACTTTGGCCATACTCTATTACCTACTAGCTAATAAAAAAATACAAGTAACATAGAATGCAAGTAACATTAACAATGCCAAATTCATCATTAATAATATAGCCTGAAAATAATATAGCTAAAACCAGCCTGAAAATATGTAGGAGTTTAGGTGGATATTTTCATCCATGATGAGAAATGAATCTGTTTGCTCCATTTTACTGCTTTCTACAACTCTGTAATTGTGTTTACTTTCATAGATTAAGCCTTTCTTCTTGTGTCTTCCAAAACACTGTCAATACCTCCAAATATTTCCCATCACAAAGAGAGCTTGGTAGAGAGAGGAAAAACACAAATAAATAATTTAATTGTTCATGAGAACTAGTATTTCTGCAAACTACATAATATATATGTTGGATATGTCATTATATACATTCACAAAATGCTTTTTGTATACTTATATAAGCTAAAAAGATGCTACTTTTTACTTTGTGGAAGCTCTATTTTCAATATTATTAAAATTAAAATCAGTCAATCAAGCTTTTACATTGAAGTCAAATAATTGAAAGTGGATTACAGGAAAAAAAGAAAATAAACACAAGTTAATGAACTAGCACAGATCTCTTGTTATTTTCTATGTTCTTTATCATCAATTTGAACTTCACTGTAAAGTTTGTTCAGATGAGTAATTATATTTAATATTTGTCCAAAGCCCGCTGGAGAGGAGGCTTCTCAGGACCGAATAAATAATTCTTCAGTTCCATTATCATCTTTGAAGCTATTCACATAACATTTAGTGATCCAAAACTGAAATATCATGACACTTTCTAAACTGCTTCAAAATAAGTTTAATACTTCTAAAATATCGGGTCACCTACTGCCACCATTCCTAGATGACAAAAGTTTAAATGAAAGTACCTGAAAAGAAAATGACAATAGTCTTCTGTATGACTAATAGTGATAAATAAAATAAGATCTGACAGTTTAAATTTAATCAGTATGTCACTGTATTGTCTTAATAGAGGAAAATCATTCTATGTTGAGTGTTTAAGTTACTATCAGCAGTAACAGAGGGATAATGAAAGTAGAATTCCATCACTAGTATCACTAGTTCTGTTTAGAGAGCTTGGTAATTAGGGTTGCAAATAACAATTCAAATTGGATTTGAGTGGTGGTAAGACTTACTAATTTAGATGAGTACAAGCTGAGGACACTGTAGCCTCAACATAAAGGGTTCAATAACAAATATATTGAATACTGTAGTTTGTTTATTACTCTTTTTTTTTTTTTTTTTTTCTTCTGTGACTGCTTGTTCTTTTTCATGTGTGTAATATGTTAAGTATAATATATGCTGTGTTTTTCAGGGAAGAAGTGTGCTATCAAGAGTGTGTATTATTTTTATTTCCATTTTTTTTCTTTGTACAATTATTTTGTTTGTAGACGTGATTATTGTCATCATGACTTTCTCACATATTTCCCACCCCAAACCTCACATTTTTATGTCATATTTTAATTTTAATATGAAATTATTCCATCAAAGCATCTAATCATTCAATATATAATTAAACAGTAAAAAAATATATGTTTATGGGACAGGTTTGTTTGTTTGCTTGCTTGTTTGTTATAAAGTAAGAATGCTTACCTTATTTGAGGTAATCAATTGGAATAAAGTTTATCCTGTTGATACTAACAGTATCCCACTTTACCTGGCTGTTAAGGAAGAATAATGTAAATCTTAGAAACTAAGTAGTAAGTAGTCATACACAAAATGAAGTAGCTTCAGAAACATATTTTATCATCATTAGGGCCAATCCTACTGTCACTGAAGTCAAAGTTTTTTTTTCCCTTACAATAAATGACTACTTAGGACTGTCTGATAATGAAACTGAAGCTCAAGAAAAAGGAAAGAAAGTAAAGCCTCACATATAATTCTTTCTGAAGGAAAAGAATGAAGTAATAATTCAGTAAAATTTGTTTTTGATGGTGTCAAGCTAGTGGTAATCCATCTAGGGATAGGGAGCGAAATATTTTGAAGACAGTTAAATGCATCATGATATTTTTGAACTAAGTCAATGTGTAAATTTTCTGTAATCCTTTGGTGAAGGTGTTAGGATCTGTCATCTCTAACAGTAAGTATAGCATTGCCTGGAGTCTAAACTGTCTGTGTGTTAGGTAATTTTAGTTTGCATCAGAAAGATACTTAGGATCATCTAAGATTTTCACATTATTGGCTAGGAAGTATTTTTTGACATTTAAGTAAATCTTAGGTGGCAGACGTTTAAGAGTTGAAGGCTATTTAAAATAAGAACTTTGCTGTGTCCAATATCATTCCTTCAATGTTTTCATGGTCATTAAATAATATAGTTGTAAGTCTGTTGACTAAGAAAGGATTCTTAAATACGCATCTAATCTAAACTACATCTAAACAGCAGTGTATTGGAAAATGGCAAGAGATAAATATCTCTAGGGTATCTGGCCAGAAAGAAGTACATATTTATCAGAGTTCTATGTCAAGTTGGCATCTGGGAGGGAATCTTTCACCAGGAAACATCTCTCAAAACTTAATCCACTTCTTCAATGTCTTATATGATCTGAATTCTGATGTGTACTTTCATCTCATATACTGGAGAGGTTATATTATCTATAAAAAGTGATTTGGTGCCAGTTGTAGAAAAAATCTGAAGCTGTAGTCCAGTAGCTTGTGTATTCTGTAGAGATGTGAAAGACTAAGATCCATATCTTTCTGTCAACAAATATTTACAAAAATATTTATAAAAAATATTTATAAAAAATATTTATACAAATATTTATAAAAGAAGACTGAGAAACTTCAATATATTTGATAAACAATTAGAGAATTTATGTAGGGAAACTCAAAAATACTCTGTATCTAGACTAATTGCTCTGAATGTTTACACAAGTTACTTCCATCTGCAATACCAGCTGAACACCAGCTAGACAGCACTGACTTTTGGCCTGTCATGGTAAAAATGTCTCTTCCAACACTTTTGACAACACTTTCCCAGGGTGTAGGTGACTGTCACTCAGGTTTCAGGCAGCAGTACAGGAGTTCTGTACCATAAATTATCTCCTGTGGTTTTGCAAGAGTAGTTTCTTGACTGTAGAGATTTACCCTTTGAGCCATGCTTTTGACAATGCCACATGGCTGAACATACCAAGAAGGTGTGACATTTTCCCTCCCTTCCTTGTGATATTCTATGAGCTTGTATTTTATTTATTTATTTATGTGAGACAAGGGTATTGCCCCTAGTGACAGTCTTGAGTCAACAGTACGGCTGACAGTACTGTCAGTGGCATTTAACTGGTGGATGTAAGTGTCTAATAAGACAGATAGATGTTGACATCTTATTTTTCAGACACCAATCTCTCACTGTCTCACTTGCTCTTTCTCAGTTACTCACTTCCCCTTGGTTATCTCTCTCTCTCTTTTTTTTTTTTTTTCCCCAGCTATCTGCTTTTCAGAGTTTATTGCAGTTTTATGTAGTTACTGAAAATGATAATTGGAAAAATATATGCATTATTTACACTAAATAACTTATTAATTTAATAACTTAATTTATAATCTGATTTCCATGGAACTTTATGCTTATACTTTGATCATCTAAACATTGTAGTGAAGCAGAATCACTTAATTTCTTAAACTGGTGAGCTTTAGCTTCTATTTAATCTTCAGTGACAGGTAGTTCTATAGTCAACTATTGGTCATGCAGAACATTTTGTCAATTTATCCTTTTTCAGAATGAGTTTCTGCCAACCTTTTTTTTTTTTTTTTCTTTTCTGCCAGCTTTCCCATAGAGTGCAGTCACTTGTTGAATTACTGTGAAGGGAATGATCTCTAAGATCTTAGAGACATTTGCTTAGATAAAAAACGTTGAATTGTAACAGTGATGAATAAATGCTTAAATGTGTGACATGCTGTAAATGGCATGGTTTTCTAAGGTAATGTTTACATAGATTTGAATTTTCATAGAGTTTTCTTACTCAACTTGGGGAGGAGTAACCTATAGTGGTTTGACAGAGTAATAAATGTACGTACAGAGTAAATCAGTACTTCTTTTAAAGCCAGAATTTGGAAGAAGAACAAACTTCATACTACACTGGCAATGATAATGACAATGGTGCCTCTGATAGGAAGAGGAGTCAATATTTCTTCTAATCCACTGCAGTTTTCTTTTTCAGCTGGCTAAAGTACAGGCCAGTTTCATTTCTTTTATGTAATTTGACCTTAATGTGGGGATACTGATATTTCACTGAACTACAGCCTATGGTATGCTGATGAATGGGAATATTTAGAGGTTTAGAAGCTTTCTGTGAGCCTCTATGTATTTGCTGAGTGTTCCAAAAATTGATGTTGTGTATGTGTAGGATCCAGAGAAAAAATATATGCCATTGCCCATCATTTACTTCAGGAAAACTGAGAAAGGAGAAAAAGCATGTAAGATATTTGTTTGTCCTGTCATAGACATAAACATGGTATCTTTAGGCATCTACCTTTCTTGAAGCTGAATGTTACTCTAAAAACATAACTTTTACTTACAGGTTTAAAAAGAACACAGTCCTGACTGTTGACCTCATTCAGACAGACAGACATTCTATTCAAAGTTGTCAGCCCATTCCAACTGAGTGGGTACAAAATGTTAACTACAAAGGCAGTATATTCACTGTCGGGGACCAGATACTGAAGATAACAATATTGATTATGATATACTAAGACTATCACTCAAAACAAACAAACAAACAACAACTACAAAAACAGGAAAAAAGGAAGAAAAAAAAAAAGCGAGGGGGGGGGGGTGGGGGAGGTGGGGGGTAGAGGACTCCTGAATGTTTTTAGTTAAATAGTCCTGTATTTTTTTTTTTTTCTGGGTGTTTTACCACATCTATCCTTTAGTTCAGCTAAAAACAGTGTATACATGATTTTTTATTTGAAAAAGGCAATTTCAGATAATTTAACATTCCTTCTGATAACAAGTCTAAAAACTTTATAAATTATATTTGATAACATGGCAATACTATCTTAAAATCAGCTGTGAGATAATTAACCAAAGGCACTATATTCATTCTAGTCATTCAAATGGCAGCATTATCTTGGCAAGAGCTGCATTACATTTTGTTGGAAGTCATGCTCAGTGGCTTTCCAACAACTTTTGTTGGAAATCAACATCCCAAAATAAAGCCAGAGAAACATGTTTGAAACATGGTTTCTTTAAAACTATGTAATTAATACTCCCTTAATTTATTAGTGTTTCTGATAGCAGGAGCTGGTTACGTTATCTGACGTGTACTCTTCATGATGTGGGAACTCGAGTTATCATGAACTAACAGCATAATTCTGAGATTTTGCACAAAAAAACCTGTGCAACAGTTTCAAGATACAAATACAAAGTTATTGCAAGAAAGAGCAATAAAAGATTAGAAGTAGCTCAACTGCTGCCTGGTGAACTGCTAAGTTTTGGTAGCTCAGCTTTCTACCTAAGCTTTCAGATTGGGTTAGAGTCTTGATTCTATCACTGATCAGTGTACAAAAATTACATATATTGATTGGAGAATAATGGTAATACATTTGCATCTACTTGCTTAGCAGCTGGGGTAACTGGTTTTTCTTGGTACATTATAGAGACATTGTTTTATTCATTTCTACCACATCAAGAAAATACTAAAATGATGACAAAATCAAAGCAATGAAATACATATTAGAGCTATCATTAAAAAATGGTATGGTACAATAAAGTATAGCCTATTGTTGGATTTGTGCAACAAAGCCCATTTAACCCAAAGTGAATATTTTTTCTTCTGCTAAGAAATCCGAGTATGTTCAAGATAAATACCATATGGTGTTGAGTATCATACATATTTATTTTATGTAACATTTTGCATTTCAAACCTGCAGTAAATGCAAAAATGCAGTCATTTCAGGTAATGACATGAAGCAAACCAAAAGTCAATGGGAATACACAATGCTTCATAATGATAAAACCATGAGATAGTCTTAAGTACAAAACTGTACTTTATCTCTCACTCTGTAAGGTAAGTTCTACTGAGCAGTGCATACTGACTGGACTATTTCACTGGCTGGACTCATCTCAGACCGTACTGATACCTTCATTTTCAAAAACCTGAAAAACAGAGAATCACAGAATCACAGAATGGACAAGGCTGGAAGGAACCTCTGAAGATCAACTAGTCCAATTCCCCTACTGAGCAGGATCACCTAGAGAACATTATGCAGGATGGCATCCAGGCGAGTTTTGAATATCTCCAGAGAAGGAGACTCCACAACCTCTCTGGGCAACCTGTTCCAGTGCTCTCTAACCACCACAGTAAAGAAGTACCTCCCTCATATTGAGCTGGAACCTCCTATGCATCATTTTGTGCCTGTTGCCTCTCGTCCTGTTCCTGGGCACAACTGAAAAGAGACTGGCTGCATCTTCTCGACACCCTCTCCTCAGATATTTACACATTATCTGTAAATGTATGTGTATATCTCCTCAGATAGATACACATGAATGAGGTCTCCTTTGTGCCTTCTCTTTTCCAGGCTAAACAGGCCCAATTCTTTCAGCCTTTCCTCATATGACAGGTGCTCCAGTCCTCTAATAATCTTAGTAACCCTCCTCTGAACTCACTCCAGTAGTTCCATGTCCCTCTTGTCTGGGGAGCCCAGAACTAGACACAATACTCCAGCTGTGGCCTCTCTAGGGCTGAGTAGAGGGGGAGGATCACCTCCCTTGACCTGCTGGCAACACTCTTCTGAACGTAGCTGAGGATACCATTGTCCTTCTTGGCCACAAGGGCACATTGCTGACTCATGGTCAGCCTGCTGTCTACCAGGACACCCAGGTTCCTCTCTGCAGAGCTGCACTCCAGCAGGTGACCCTCCAGCCCGTACTGGTGCTTGGGGTTATTCCTCCCTAAGTGCAGGATCCTGCACTTGCCCTTGTTGAACTTCATGAGGTTCCTCTCGGCCTAACCCTCCAGCCTTTCAGGGTCCCTCTGAATGGCAGCAAAGCCCCTTGGGGTATCAGCCACTCCTCCCAGCTTTGTGTCATCAGCAAACTTACTGAGGGTGCACTCTGTTCCATCATCCAGGTATTTGATGAGTAAGCTGAACAACACTGGACCCAGTTCTGACCCCTGGAGGACACCGCTAGCTACAGGCCTCCAAATAGATTCTGCACCACTAAGCATGACTCTCCGGACCCTTGTTCAGCCAATTGCCAATCCACCTCACCATCCACTCATCTAGGCTGCACTTCCTGAGCTTGCTTATGAAGATGTTATGGGAGACAGTGTCAAAACCCTGGCTGAAGTCCAGGAAGACCACATGATCTATTAGAATTATTATTCAGTGAATAATAATTGAAACACTGATCTATTAGAATTATTATTCATTCTCTTCTATTCCATACTTATGCTTATTTTTTTACTTAATTCTTTAAGACCCATCTTGAACCTCTGGGATGCTTTAGGTATTTGTTTGCATTTTTTTCATCACTTTCAAGCTCAGACAAATCTTGGATTTGGTTATCCATAGCAGGTATATGTTGCATGACACTACAAGTAAATGCATATGCATTGCAATAAGATGAATTGTCTTTATTCATAGTATTCGGTATGTTTCTTCATACATAAAGATTTGCATGAAAAAAAAAAAAGTAACTTAGTAACTCCTGTCACCACAAAACATAGTGGTGAACATAGTGGTGAACAAAACTATGTGAACATAGACAATGCTCACAGAACTGTGTAGTTCTAATATAGACAGAATATAATATAATATCATAAAAAAATATTTGGAAAAAAATATAAAACATTTTGTGATGTTATTAGCAATGTTAATGAATGTCATGCTACCCTGGTACTCTAAATATAATCTCCCTTCACTGTTTTTGTGCTACTAGATAGAGAATAAAAAAAAAAAAATGAAATAGTTGAGAGTCAATTATAAAAGTAGATAGGTAGGCTGTGCTAAGAAAATGCAGGAAAATGCATGAGTAGATTCCAGGACTGAAAAGACGGAAAGCATCTACGTCTTGCACCTTGTTGTAAAGGGAAGAAAGAAGTCCTTGTTAGTGATGTGACAGATGTCCTGGGCACATTTCAGGGTGGTACAGTGATTCTTTCCAGACACCAATGGCTTCAGGAGCTGAGGAGTGTGGGCAGCGTGTGTAAAACATCACCAGAAAATGTAGAGGATGCTATAAAAGTTTTTATGTAATAAGTTCAGCTGTTTTATTGAGAGTTGTTTATATTGATTTGGGCAGTGAATATCTATTACTAGCAATAGGACTAATGACTCAGACTTTGTTTGTTCAGACATTAACTGGAAATGTTTTAATATTTGTAAATAACAGTCAATTCTAACATTAAGTTAGAATACATATAGTAAGTCAGAATTCTAACACTTTAAGAATTTACTGTGATACTGTAACAATAAATTCTTGGCTTCACTTATGAGATATTTTTCAATTTTTGTACTAAGATTTTTAGTTTAACATTTTACATAAATAGAAGAACACTGAGATTATCATCTTTAGATTACACATTAAAAAGGTCTAATGCAGTGGTGTATTGGGTTTATGTGGAAAGGTTTTGGTAGCAAGGGGGCTGCAGGGCTGGCTTCTGTGAGAAGAGTCCAGAAGCTGCCCCATGCTAGATCAGAGCCAGTTCCAGCCTGCTCCAAAAGGGACCTACCACTGGCCAGAGCTGACCCAATAAGGTGTCTTTAGCTTGCTTTTAGATTCTCACTGCTCTGCACTGTTAGTAATAGGCAATATGTTATTTTAATCTCCCTATGTGCAGCCTGTTTTGCCCATGACAATAATTGGTGAGTGATCTCCCTGTACTCATTTCAACCTCAGCCTTTTTTTTTTTTAAATCATATTTTATCCCCTGCAGTAGGAGGTGGGGGAGTGAGAGAGTGGTTGTGGTGGAGTTCAGGTTTTCAGCTGGGTAAAACCACCACAGGCGAATCCTGATATATAAATATTCACCTCTTCAACTGTCATATGCTGAATTTTATCTACATCCTGCCATTTGCAAGGATTGCTCTACAAAACTTATTAAATCTGACTAGATGTCTCTGTGACCTATACAGAAGTTTTAATATCATTTGAACCCCTCATACAAAAGGAAATGGGGATATTGAAAATATTGAATAAAGCAAATATCATTTTTTGAAGTTTTGGGAAGATGAAAAACTATAATGAGTTTCAACTAAAGAGAAGAAGATTCCCTAAACAAAATGAGAAGATGGGCTGTCAGCTTTGCCAGCTGATCATTTGCACCTGGCTGAAAATATGTTGATACAGATGGCAGTTAATGCAACATTTGGCTGTATTATATGTTGACTGCAATAAAACATTTTCTTCATGACATCAAGTTAATAGCTTCATTGCATTTGAGGTAAGGGCCATAATGCTAAAGAAATTAATTTACATTAAAAAAACAAAACAAAACAAACCTATCTCTATATATCTTTCCTTTACTGGAGATCACAAAGCATCCATCAGTCATCAAAATGCAGACACTGTATAAGGCTACTAAAGATGACTACTTCATGTATCAGGAAAGCCTTGGTTTTCCATGCAAACAACTTATTACATAATTGTAAGATAGAAAAGCAGCATAACTTTAAGTTTTGATTTATTTATTTTATTTTATTTTATTTTATTTTATTTTATTTTATTTTATTTTATTTTATTTTATTTTATTTTATTTTATTTTATTTTAATGTTTCTTGATTGTACTGGGCCTGGTTGGGATGGAATTAATATTCTTCATAGTAGTCTATTTGGTGCTGTGTTTTATGTTTGTGATCAAAACAGTATTGATAACACACCAGTGTTTTAACAGTTGTTGTTGAACTGTGCTTGCATCGTAAAGGCTGTTTGGTTCTCACTCCAGCCCCCAACACAGGCTATACTCTGAGGATGGGCAAGAGGCTGGGAGGAGACATAGTTGGGACAGGTGACCCAAACGACCCAAAGGTTCTATACTATTTGTTGTCATGCCCAGTAATAAGACTTGGGGGTGGGAGGAGTGCAGGTGGCAAACTAAGAAGGCTGCTTTTCCAAAGTAGCCTTTCCTCAGACACTAGTCAGAAATCAATCTGCTGGTAGCAGGTAGTGAGTGATTATCTTTACATTTCTTGTTTGTCTGTTCATTTTTTTTTCTGCATATATTAAAATGTCTTTATCTCAACCCATGGCTTTTCTTGCTTTTGCCCTTCTGATTCCATCCTCCCATTCTTCTGGAATAGGTGGTTGAGTGAATGGTTGGTGGATACTTAGTTGTTATGAAACTAAAAAAAAAAAAAAAAAAAAAAAAAGAAATAGCTACATGTTAAGTTAGAATATAAAGTGCAAAATTATAATCTTTGAAAATTATGAAATACAGGAAATACAGAGCAAATGCCTAATAGGTATATACAGTGTGGTAAATAATTGTATCATCAATTTAATATATTGCAGTGAATAATAAGGTAGTATGCACTAACTAGAAAAGATACCATATATTCTGTTTTTTCCAACTTTATTCCTTCAGTTCTTCCTATTATTGCCTCAGCCAAAATTTTAAATGAGAAGAGGAAAATGCTCTCTACAGCAGAACTGAAAGTCAATTGTTTCAACTTTGTTTTTAAATTCTGATGTAATACCTTGTATGAGAAAATGATTTGTTTAATTTCATATATTTAAGTTAGTTACGTGACGCTAGTAGAGCTCAGTATAACATATTCAGTAGCCCAGCAAAAATCAATACAAGTTCAAGAAATGTATGAAGAATTCTACCCCTCTCTATCAAAATGGAAGATAAGTACAAATACAATTTTCTCTTGGATTAATCCGGGTATTTTCTTTCTCTGTCTGAAGTTCCTAAGTCCCGATCCATAAATTGCTAAATCAGTGACTTCCTTTTAAAAATCTTTGAACTACTTCTCCCCTTATGCAACTTCTCTCCTGAAGTAAACCTAGTGGATGCATAACACATAATGGCAGTTCTTCTTCTAACAACTGTTTCATGTGTCATATGTCAGAAAAATCTTCTTTTACACATTGCTTCCTATGTTAACAGGTAAGAATGACAATAAATCAAGTCTCAGTTTTGCAGTAAATTAAATCAACAAAGGAGTGCTAATTTTCTAGAGATTCTAGGGCTTGCTTATTCTAATTTGACTGGTGAGGTAGTGTTAATTGGTAACTGGGTGAAAAGTTTGAACACGGTAGGATTAAAAGCAATGTATTCTCAATCTGTTTACAGATAATTTATAGGTTATTTTTTCCTTCAAGAAAATGTTGCTTGATCAGAAAATTGTGCCTAATCAAAATTGAAATTGAAACTTCTCAGGAGAATTACAATTAAACTTTAATCAAGTTTCAAAGAGGTAAAGATGAGTCCATACATTTATGGTTTAAATGGTTTAAATATGCAGTTCTCCCCATCACTTTTAAAAAATCGAATCATTGAGCTACTGGCGATGTAGCATGTAGTAAGCATGTTTTATCATTTATAAGTATTTTAGGACAAGGTTTCTTCTTTGGTTCAGAACTGAAATGGCTGTGAGTTCCCCCAAACTTCTGACTGCAGAAAAGCAATTTCTGAACAAACCATGTTGTATGCTTTCATATGAACTTTGTGCATGTGGTAACAACCTTCTAGGCCTGACCATTCAGCCAGTTTTCAACCCTCCTCGCTGTCCACTAATCTAACTCATACTTTGTCAGTTTGTCAATGAGAAAGGCCAAAGACTTTACTAAGTCAAAGTGAGTAACATCCACTGTCTTCCCTTTGTTCACTAAGCTAGTCACCTCAGAAGTCTACCAGCTTAATTAAAAAGGTTTTCTCCTTTCTTTGTAAATCCATGCTGACTACTCACAATCACCTTCTTGTCCTTCACATACATGGAAATACTTTCCATGAGGGTTCTCTCTAACGCTTTCCCAGGAACTGAGGTGCGGTTGTCTGGCCTGCAATTCTGTGCATCTTCCTTCTTGTGTAGGAAGAAGAGAGATGGGACTGATGTTTGCTTTCTTCCAGTGTTCTGGAATCTCTCCCAGTCACCATGGTCTTTCCAAGGTAATTGGGGTGACCTCACAATAACATCTGCCAGCCTCCTCAGCAGTTGGGTCTGTCAGGCCCCTTGGATTTGCAAACATCCAGTTCATTTAAGGTTCCCTAATCTAGTCCTCTTCTACCAAGGATTTCTAACCTAAACCTCCCTTGGTACAACTTGACTCTCTTCCCTCTTGTCCTATCACTAGTTATTTGCAAGAAGAGTCAGAACCTCAGCTCACCACTATTTCCTTTCAGGTGGTTGTAGAGAGCAATAAGGTCTTCCCTGAGCGTCCTCTTCTCCAGATTAAACAATCCCAGTTCCCCCAGCTGCTCCTTATGGGACTTGTGTTCCAGGCCTTTCACCAGCTTCATAGCCCTTCTTTGGACATGCTCCAGGGCCTCAACGTCCTCCTGACATCAAGGGGCCCAAAACAGAATGCAGTACTTGGGGTGTGGCCTCACCATAGCATGCTCACCTCCCTGTTCCTGTTGGCTACACTATTCCTGATACAAGCCAGGTTGCCGTTGGCCTTCTTGGCCACCTGGGCACACTGACAGCTCATGTTCAGGCAAGCATTGACCAACACCATCAGATCCTTTTCCTCTGCACAGCTTTCTAGCCACTCTGCCCCAAGCCTGTAGCATTGCATGGGGTTGTTGTGACCAAAGTGCAGGACCTGGCACTTAGACATGTTGAATCTCATCCCATTGGCCTCTGTCCATTGATCCAACCTGTCCAGGTCCCTCTGCAGGGCCTTCCTACCCTCCCACAGATCAACACTTCCACCCAACTTGGTGTCGTCTGCAAACTTACTGAGGGTGCACTCAATTCCCTCATTTAAATCATTGATAAAGATATTAAAGATCATGGACTCCAATACTGACCCCTGGGGAACAAATTTCCCTGGGGAATATCAAACAATTTCCCTGGATTGCTCTTTTTCTCCCATGGCATTCTTCCAAACAGATCTCTGAAGAGGTTGAAGTCAGCACTCCTCAAATCCAGAGCTGGGTTCCTGTTTTTTATGCTGCTCCCTTCTGTTATTATCCTGAGCTTCATCTCATTGTTCATATAATATAGCCTATATGGTATGTTTACATCCCACCTGTTTTGAAGTTCATTTATTTATTATTTTAAACTATTCTCTATAATGGAATAATAATTATTATTATTTTTACTTCACATTTTATTCATAAAATTAATATTCAGACAGCTTTATCTGTTTGATTAAATCTGCTTTTAGATTTTTAAGGCTTTACCAGAATCTGAAATATTCTTAAAAATGTAGCAGTCAGAGGTGGGCTGTGATTAATCAGTGAGAGTTTCAAAGTAAACACTTTTTTTTTTTTCAGAAAAATAAAAGTAATTGAGAGAAGTTAATTCAAGTGGAAGTAGGACAGTATTTTAGATTGCCTAGTGACTGGTATAAGACACAATATAAACAGCCTAATAATAAACTAAGTTTGAAAATGATTATCAGAGATATGATGGACATTCTGAAGGTATTTTTAAACTTAGAAACAAACACTTGAGTTAAGTATTTGTTTTTCTCAAACATAATAAAATCACTTATGTCTACTAAAAATCTGATTGATTTTCTTTTTCCTCTCAGAGTATAAGTAGTGTGGAAATCCTGGTCTGATTTCTATGAATGCTTACCACTGATATCAATGGAACCAAGATTTTAACTTCTCAGTCTAACTCTGAAGCTGTAGTTAACCACTAAGTCGTGTAGACAGTGGGGTTATACTAACAATACTACCTTATAGTTTCCACTAAAAAAATATTCTTCATTTCTTATTTATTCTTTATTTCTTATTTCTTTATTTCTTATTTCTTATTAAGTCCATTTCATGTACTTCTTGAGGGCTGCTGAGCTGGTTTATTTCACTTCTGCAAGTATCCCAGTTGATAGTGCTGTTTACGTAATAATGAAGAGATTCTTTAGTGAGATCATGGCTGCAATCAAAGCCTAGGTTAGTCATACAACGAAAATGGTTTGAAAAGAGAATCTTGGAAAATCTAATCAAAAGAAAGTTCTGGAAGATTTTTTTTTTTTTTTTTTTTTTTGAGGACTCTACTGTCCTTTTAGTTCAAAACTGCACAAATAGGAGGGATTGGTGGTACTAGTTACTATGCATTTATTGAATTTTTATGGACTCTTTCCTTGCTTTGACTTCAGCACAAATAAAATATGCAGGGTGAATTTTATAATATAATGCAAATATAATATGCAGGCATTCCTCATACATTTCCTACTCTGTTCCAGACTTTTTATAATTTTTTTTTTTTTGTAAAGAAATGAGACTAGTGAAAGTATATTGTCTTGGTTATTGTTTTCTGACAGCTTCTCAGTATTTCATGACATTTACATGTTTGGTGGTTTTACTCAGTTGGTTAGCTGATCTCCACCACAGCTGCTCTCTCATTCCTCACTCTTCTAGATGTTGTTGTGCAGCAGTTTTTTTCCCTTTCTTAAATCTGCTCTCACAGAGGCAAACAACATTGCTTATTGGTTTGGCTGTGGGCAGCAGCGGGTCCCTTTGGAGCCATCTGATACTGGGCCTTATCTAACATGGGGCAGCTTCTCACAGAGCCCACCTTCACAACCTCCCTGCTACCAAGTTCTTGTCATGTAAACCCAAATACAACATATCATCTACGGTCTTGTGAAAGATACTTGACGTTTAACAATTTTAATTTGAACATTTTTTTCTAGCTTTGAAGACTGAAAAAAAAAAAAAAGAAGTTTATTGCTATTGAAAGACTTCCTTTTATTTTTTACTAGTCCTCAAGAACCAGGGAGAAGAAAGCTTTCAATTTCAAATGTAATGGGAGGAAAAAGGCCACTAGGACATAAATAAATAAATAAATAAATAAATAAATAAATAAATAAATAAATGGACAAGATATCTGTGGTTGGAGTTGAGCAAAGTTGAACTTATTGTTAAAAACACTAGGAGCATTTAGGAGAGAACAAACTATATAGTTATAACAAGAGACTGAGACTGGGAACCAAGGCCAGAAGGTATGAGAACTGGAAACATGAGAGAGAATGAGCAGGAGATAAATGGATTCTTTGGGGGAACTACAGATGCTAACAATATTATATAACACCCTTATCACACCAGTAGGGTGAAGCTACTCACCTCGGGAACCAGAGGAGTCATGGAAGGCTAAACACTATACCAGAAAAAAAAAAGAGTAGAACCTAAGATATATTCGATATTATTACAACTGATGTGACTTTGTATGGAACTATTTTTTTTTTCTATATATTAAATATGCCTGTACTAATAATGATTAGACTGTTAATATTCAGTTATTTTAATATGTTTGGGTTGATCAACGTGGTTTGCTTTTGTACTGGATCTGGCTGGAATGTTAACTTCCCCTGCAGCAGCCCATACAGTGCTGTACTCTGCACTTGTAGCTGGAACAGCAGTGTTATCACACCAGTGTTGTGTCTACCGCTGAGCAGCAGTGGCACAGCATCAGGCCTCTCTCTAACCCTCCTAGGGGGTGGGCAAAAAGTGAGAAGAGAAACACCACTATGGCAGCTGACCTAAACCAACCAAAGGGATATTCCATACCATATGATGTCACACTCAGCAATAAAAGGTGGAAACAGGAAGAAGAGGGGAGAGGTGGGCTCTCGTTGTGAAAACGTCGGTCCTCCTCCCGAACACCGGCTACGTGTGTTGAGGCCTTGCTTCAAGGACGTGGTCAATCATCGCTCATTTGTGGGAAGTAGAGAGTAATTTCTTTCCTCTGCACTTCCACATAGCCTTTATTTATTTTATTTGTTTGTTTTCCTCCCTTCTTTTTATTTTCCCTTTCCCCCTCCCTTTTCCCTTCTCCCTTTTTACTTCCCTTTAGTTAAATTGTTTAGTTCATAATAATCTTTATTTAATTATTATTATTATTTCCCTTTAATTAAATTATCCTTATCTCAACCCATGAGTTGTTCTTTGCTTTACTTCTCCCCCTCCTCATCTAAAAAGAGGGGGAGTGAGAGAGCAGTTGTGGGGTTTAGCAGCCCAGCACGGTAAAACCACCACAACTTTCCTGTGCCCATGACCAAGATTTTGACCATAAAAAATAGATGCGATTAAAATATTGCTAAAAAGTTTTTCACTGTTTTTCGCAGTTTTCATGGACTAATAATTCATAGCTCATTATCTCTTTCTTTTTATTTTGTTTGTATTTGATTTTTTTTTCCTGTGGTCTTCATTGAAAAGGATAGCTCAGACTCAGTTAGTGAGACAAATAGAGCCTTTGGGAGCTAAAAGTTTGATAAAGTCTAAATACATGCATATGTAAATCACAGGTATTTTCTATACCCACAATACCAACAATAGTTGGTTTATTCCAACTATTTCTGTCTACAACACTATTCTTGAAGGCTATTTCATTTTAAAGCTATAAGGTATATACTCAAAATCAATCTAAATGTTTCTCTGAATCATTCTATAAACTGGGTTAGGGGTGAGAAGAGTTGTGAACTACCACTGTAGATACAATGACCTAGCTAAATGCATTACTAATTACAAATCTGAAGAAAAACCTTGCAGATATATTCAATGTTTATGTTTATTTCAGCATGTTTCAGGAGCTGACAATTAAAGCTGCTACAATTAGAAAGACAATTGGCAAAAATTTGTAACGTTCATGAGAATTTCAAAGAAGTTGTGCACTCAGATGCACTCAAGCAGGAAAAATTAACCTCCCTCGACTGACTAGTGATGCTGTGCTTGATGCATCCCAGGATACAGTTGGCCTTCCTGGCTGCCAGGGCACACTACTGGCTCATATTCAACTTGCTGTCTAGTCTTCATACACAAACCATAGCTTTTCATGCCAGGAGAAAAAACAACACATTTACTTGGAAAAGTAAAGTGCAGTGTCTGCTATGTTGGATAAAAGAGATAAGACAGTATTGCTTTTCAATGACTTTAAAGCTTCCATGAGACCTAGGAAAAAAGGAACGGGGTGGGTTAATTGCAAAGGAAAACATTCTGTGCTAATAAAAAATTGAGTAACTACAATGATTTCAATTGAGTAACTACAATGATTTCAATGTTTTTTAGTTCACCACTGAAATTCTACCTGCACATGGCAGGGTCCAGCAGGAGAGAAATCAATGTCTCCTAAAATCTACATGTAAGGGAAGAATTTAAATAGCTCAGCAAAAGAAGGCCATTTAGTATCATCCAATTCCTAGCATGGTTCAGACCAGGGATGATTTCATAGCTTGATTGTAAAATATGCACAATCAAAATCCAATTTTATTTTAATTTAAAGGAGGAAGTAAATTACTTGATTGTGCCATATATATTGAAGATATATGCAAGCCTCCAAAAACATATTTTTAAAACATTTTTGAGAATTTGGCTCACAATTGATCAAATTAATGTAAGGTGCATCTTCATGCTAAATTTACTGATTTAATGCTTTATTTAATGCTTTACAATTATGTGTTCATAGATGTGCCATTTAAGATGTCTTAAGGATTTTGAGACACCTGTGTGGGAATGGCTAATATGACACAAAATCTACAGGAGGCCCTTGCCCTTTTGGACCATTAGGTCCAAATAGGCTGGACCATTAGGACCATTAGGTCCTAATATCCTGTTCAGGATATTGAACAACATCTCAGATGGTACTAGATGTCTGTGATTGAGTGTCTCCTACTAAATTATCCTTTTGATAATACAATCATTATCCTTTTGATAATACAATCATTAGTGTACCATCCAGTTGATCTGATATTTATGTCCACTTATTGGAATATCTCCTTAGATCCCATTAATATATTGACCAGCAGATCATGGTAGGGTCTTGGATAGCACATATAGACACCTAATTGAGGTGTCTTAATCTGGATCCAAATAACAAGTGTACTGTTTTATATGGTTGTATACCACTGTATACAGAACTGTTTTACTCGTTCCAGTATATGTTATTAGCTCACAGTGAATTCAAGCTAATGTGACTTCTTGTAAGGTACAATTAGAAGTTTAAAGTTACATGAGCTTACATTTTCTGTGTGTACCAGTACATGAGATACAACTTCAGCTGCTGAAGCTATAACAACTTCAATGTGAGTCAGTACTCTTAGTGTTCTCAAAACAGCCTGTAAATAGGACACCAATGGTTTTATATTGGCCTTCTGTGCGAAGCAGAATTTCAGAAAATAGAAATACTTATCACTTTCATAGTGAAAAAATTTATGCTAGAATCTTAGGACAGTTGCAAATGGTAATTAATGAATCATCTAGTTCTTGCAAGCTTTTCATCTAACCACTAGTCAATACTCTCTCCTAGAGAAAGTAATTTGTGGATTTTTGTGAATTCATTTCAAGTCCCCACAACAGGATTCCAATAACAGCTACTCAGATATAATTTGAAAGGAATTCCATTGAGAATTACACATTTCTTTTGTTTAATGGTTCATCTGTGTGCTTTTGACTTTTATGCTGAACAATGAAATAGAGATAATACAGAGTCATAGCATGGTAGTCCACACTGTGCAGCTGCACTGCATAAAAAGTTGTTACTAACAGTAATTATTTTTATGAAGAAAGAAGCTTGTCCTTTGACAGTTGCATTGATATATAGCCTAGACACAGACAAGCAAAACAGAAACTAAATACAAAAAAGTCTTCCTGAGCCAAAACTGTTTGAAGTCAGCAAATGAAGACTAGTTTTCCCTTTATAAAATTGCTTTTATAAAGATCTGCAGAATCTACAGCATTGGGTGTCTTGCACTTCATTATGTTTTCATGACATGAGAACATGTTTTCAGATTCTTGGACATGTTTTCAAAACATTGATAGAACTGAATACTGGTACCTCCACCAGTTACTTATGCCAGGACAGACTCACGAGTAGATCAACAACTTTTATTAGGGCAGCTAATAGGAAATAATAAGAAATAAATTGTAGGGCAGTTAATAGGAAAGAAAAATAATTATTTATTAGGAGACACAATATGGCACCATAGATTGATATAGGCCTCACAGATCCTAAAAATAGAGGTTAACATAGAGACTTGGCTCCAGAAGTGCATGTCATGGAAAAGCAACATTGCATTAAACATTTTGTTATGGACAACATAAGATGTGCCGGGAACACACCTTACATGTAAAGCTAAGAATTTATTGTTAATTTAATTAAAGTCTTATCTGCATAATCAAAATATAACAAGCAGTTATTATTAGTCCAGTTATAACAACAGCAGCACTCATACTCTGAAGTGTCTAGCAAACACAGAAAAAAAAATCAATAATAATGCAGTCAGAGTTGCTAAATGAAATCTTCCTAGCATCTATATGTTTTATTTGGTGTCATTTCCCTCTTTTAGTGTATGTTTGGGCTCTAAGACCACTGGCAACAACCTTTCTTCCGCAAAGTGGAGCAGGAGGTTCAGAGTCAGAGTTCATCACCAGAAATCTGATAATGGTGGTGGGGAACTTTTATTTTTGGTTTTGGTTCACTTTATAGAGTAAGGTGCCTTATTTTCAGTTCCCAGCTAAGTTTTGTCCATTGTTGCTTAGATAGGAGATTTAAACGACAGACTGTCCTAGCACGGCTTAACATGTATGTACCTTGGTGGCTACATAGATTTGTTGTGGTTTTGTTTAGAAGGCTAAGTTTAATAAATAAATAAATAAATTAGGCCATCTGCTAGACAATTTTTACTAAAGTTGTAAGAAGCCAAAACCCCTTCAGTCCAAGATAAGCCCTGACAAGTTCTGATAGTTCAATACAAAGCTTGTGGAACCTAAAATGGCAGAAATCTTATTTAATGGATCTTATTTATTTCCATGAAGTCAGTGGATAAAATTTGGTGGTTCAAGGGGATAATCCACAGCAGATGAAGAAAATTAGATATACCTGAAAAGTGATCTGCAAAAATTTATGTACTGAGCTGGCAAATAGAAAATGTGATTGTACCCTCCTTGGGTACTAGGCTTTGTTTCTACACAGCGACATTATAAGTTACTGCTTGGACTGTTCTGCTAGGAAAGGCATAAGCCCAAGGTTCTCTGTACTAGACTATACAGGTAAAGTTTAGTAACAATCAGATCTAACATGTAATTAAGAGTCTAGGAGATTCCAGGAGTGTGTCAAGGATCATTTCTCATCACAGGTCATGAAGGAGCAAACAAGGGAAAGTGCCCCACTTGACCTTGTTTGCAAACTGTTTGCAGTGCCCCTGTTTGCAAACAGGGAAGAACTTGCAGGTGTGATGTAATAGTCAGAGGCTGCTTTGGGCACAGTGATCAAGAAATAAGAGAGTTTTTGATCATAGGTGAAGTAAGGAGGGTGGTTTTGAGAACCACTACCTTGGATTTCCAGAGGCCTATTTAGAGAGATAGTTGATAGAGTCTCTTGGGAGGTGGTTCTGAAAGGTAAAGGAGCCCAGAATGGTTGGGTTGTCTTCAGGAATGGATTCTAAGATTTTTAGAGCTATAGGAGAAGGCATTCTCAATGTGCCAAAAGTTGAACTGGTAGAGGAAAAGACCAGCCAGGCTGACCAGAGTTTCTTCAGGAATTCCGAAATAAAAAGGGTTTATGAGCTCTGGAAGAAGGGGCAGGAGGACTATATCAAGCTGTGCAGAGAGAAAATTAAAAGGAAGCCCAACTGGAACTCATTTTGGCTAGCATAAAAGACGATTAAAATGTTTTTATAAATACATCAACAGCAATAGGAGGATTAAGAAGAAGAATCCTTTATTGGATATCAGGGGAAATGTAGTGATGAAAGATGAAGGTAAGGCTGAGGTAGTTAATGCCCTATTTTTTTTTTTTTTCCTCAGCCTTTATCGGAAAGACCAATTGTTCCCAGGGTACCCAGCCACCTGAGTTGGAAAATGGTGACAGGATTCAAGGGTACTGAAGAAGCTGGTGGAAGCACTCGGCAAGCTACTTCAATAACTGACCAGCAATCCCGGCTGACAGGGGATATCCCAGTTGACTGGAAGTTAGTAAATATAACTCCAATCTACAAGAAGAATAGGAAGGAGGATCCAGTGAATTATAGGACTGCCAGTCTTACTTCAGTCCCAGGGAAGGTTGTGGTGCAGATCATCTTGAGTACCATCACGTGGTACATATGGGACCTTGAAGTGATCAGAAGCAGCCAGCATAGGTTTATGAAGGGCAGGTCCTGCCTGACTAACCTGATCTCCTTCTATGACAAAATGAATCACTTAGTAGATGAGGGGAATTATGTGGATATTTTTTATCATGATTCTGGTAAAGCATTTGACACTACCTCCCACAGCATTCCCTAGGAGAAACTGTCTACTCATGGCTTGGACAGATGTACAGTTCAGTGGGTGAAGAACTGGCTGGATAGCTGGGCTCAAAGAGTCAGAGTGAATGGAATTCAATCCAGGCCATCACCAGTGGCATCCCCTAGGGGATCAGTCTTGTCAGTCTTATCAGATATATTGATAACCACATCCTCAGTAAATTTGCAGACAATACCAAGTTAGGCGGGACTGTCAAACTGCTTAAGGGTAGGAAAGGTTTGCAGAGGGATATGTATAGGCTAGATTCATGGGCCAAATCCAATCTCCTTTATCTCTCATATAGCATCACTGCTGTTTGTAAAGAAGACTTCTCAGAGTCTGAAATTTACTCTTCTGATCACTTAAAACTGTCATTTTAGGGCTACAACTTTTGGTATAAAATTATATGAACTTTTGATGTGGCATTTTTACCTACATATATGGTTTCTCTAAGGATTAAATTTATCCTTTTTTGTCTTTCTGTTGGCTCAAAACTTCTCCCAACTTCAAGTGCCTTAGGCTCTTAGGCTCTTATTTCTTCAACTCATGGAAAGACTACAGAAATTTTATTTTCCTATAAATGCCCTTTCACATTTGTTGATCACCATGGAATCTGATGAACAACTTTCCAATGTGGTAAACTATTCCATGTATTTTTTAAACCAAAAAGATATTGAAGGTTTCACATAAATACTTACATGTAGAAGCTTGAGCTGTCCTCTATTCTGATACACAATCTGCAACAGCAGCCATGATCTGTGTACTATGGACTGCTCAAACACATCCTTTATAACTCTGATGCTGTTTCTGTCAGCTCTCATATACAATAATGTTTCAGAGGGTGCCTAGTTAAGCAGTCTTTCGTCTGTTTAGCATCTTTGCCAGAAACAGCATTCCCAAGTCTGCAAGGACATTTAGAATCTCTTTTTGTAGTAAGAAACAAAAAGAAGAGTCTTCTTCCTGTGAAATTCAGTCTGAACCAGTTCTCTATGAAAAGATTTTGTGTATGTATGCAGAAGATTTTATTTGTGTAAGCAAAGAAAAACTGTGCATACATTCCCTTTCTATAGTAGAAGTTAGTTCTTGCTTGCAAGTAAAATAATTACTCGTGAGGCACCAATAGACACCATTTTAAATAATCATCAGAATGGGTAACAAAAATGAATTTTTCAGTCATAAAATAGAATAATTTTAGATGTGTTACTTGAACTGAATATCTTGTTGCATTGCCATCTGAAACTTCAGATCAGAGTACGCTCAGGCACACATGGATAAGCAACTGAGCCAATGTCCCTGCAGCATGGAAAAAGGGAGAAAGATCATTATTAACCTTCACCTTATTTTGTTCTGAAAATGCATGCTATCACATCTATCAATGGCTGTTATTGACAATGTTACAGAACTTTGTAATAAAACCAGAGTGTTTGAATGATCTGAATAATTACTTCAGTTGATCAGGAAAGAGGGAAAAGCTATTTTTAAATAAACTGAGGAAATAATATGCTTTTAACATAAAAGTGCTAATAAGGGAAGAAAGAAGTGAGCTGCTTAAATGTTGGGACAGAACTGAGTAAAGAGCCTGGGAAACAATTCTCTCTCAAGCTGCATGAAGAACAACAACAACAAAAAAATCATGCAAATCTGCTTGACTCACTCCAAATGCTTCTGACTAGAAGGGTTTATTAAGAATAAATCAGTGTTCTCATTCATATTGTAACATGAAAAAGAATTAAAGACCAGTGGAAAACAACCTGACATGCACACTGTGCTGGTTTTACCCTGCTATGCAGCTGAGCTCCACCACAACGGCTCACTCCCCCTCCTCAAATACAGAGGGGGAGAAAATAGAATGAAAAGGGCTTAAGGGTTGAGATAAGGACAGGGAGATCCCTCACCAGTTATCATCACAGGCAAAACAGATTCAGCATAGGGAAATTAATGTAATTTATTGCCTGTATTTATTACATTTATATTAAACATTGCTTGCAGACTAGCACAATGAGAAAGTAAAAGCAAACTAAAAACACCTTCCCCCATCCACCCTCTTCTACATCCTCCCCTCAAGTAACACAGGGAAACAGGGAATGGGGGTTTTGGTCAGTCCCTAAGGCTTTGTCTCCTCTGCTCCTTCACGGTCACTCCCTGCCCCTGTTCCACGTGGAGCCCCTCCCATGGGATGCTGTCCTTCCTGAACTGAGCCTGCAGGGGCTGCCCACAGGTAGCAGCTCTTCAAGAACTGCTCCAACACGTGTCTGTACCATGTGGCCCATGCGTCAGGAGCAAACTGCTCCAGCATGGAGCAGAACTGCTGAGCAATCCTGCACAGGCAGCAGCTCCCCTCAGACCCCTGCTCCTGTGTGGGCTCCTCTCCACAGGCTGCAGCTCCGGTCTACGGCCTGTTCCTGTGGGGGCTCTCCATGGGCCACAGCCTCCTCCAGGCCACATCCACCTCCTCCACCAGGGGTTCCTACACAGGCTGCAGCGTGGAGATCTGCTCCATGTGGGACACATGGGCTGCAGGGGGAAAGCCTGCTCCACCAGGGGCCTTTCCACTGGCTGCAGGGGAGCTTCTGCTCTGTGCCTCGAGCACCTCGACCCTCCTTCTACACTGACCTTGGTGTCTTCAGGGCTGTTTCTCTCACATTTTCTCATTCCTCTCTTTTCCAGTTGCTGTGGCACAGCAATTTTTTTACCCTCTCTTAAATTTGCTCTCTTAGGGGCACAAACAACATCACTCATTGGCTTGGCTCTGGCCAGCGGCGGGTCCCCATTGGAGCCAGCTGGAACTGGCTCTGACATGGGGCAGCTGCTGTATTATTCTCTCGGAGGCCACTCCTGCAGTTACCCACTACCAAAACTTTGTGGTGTAAACCTAAAACACATACTTGCTATCAAATACCTTATCTTATGATTAAAGATCATTGAACTTAAGACCTGCTACAACTGCCTGTATGAGCATTTGCAATATAAGCCCAATGAATACAATGTCTTGAATTCACCTAAACCATGGATATGAGAAAGTGTTATGGGGAACAATTCTAGTTCAGGCATTTATTTATTTATTTATTTATTTATTTATTTATTTATTTTACCATAAGTTAGCAATGTCTGACAAAAAATGTACAAAGTAGTTTAAAAAAGATAATTTTGAATAAGAAAAAAAGAAGTGATGGGAAGCTTTCTATTGTGACCTATAAAATGCTAGTCCAGCTGTGAAGTTTCTGTGTTTTACATGGTTATTATTAGCTGCAGTCATTGATTCTGTGACAGCATTTGTGCTCCACAAGAATTTGACCTGTCCTCAGTGTTAAACTACTTAAAACCTTAAACTACTTAACTTCTTGTTAAACCATATTTTAATTTTTCAGTAAGACATGCATGAATACATCAATAATCAACTTAGCTCTCAAAAAGAACACTTAAGGTGTTGTCAAGGAAGAGGCCTCAAATTAGTGGGAAACAGGCTTCTACTTAAAGCAATGAAAAATAAACAAAAATTTATTTTAGAAATTTGCACACATACATCAAAACAAGCAAACAGAAAAACAAAACAAAACAAAACAAAAACAAACACACCACCACCACCACCACAACAACAAAACCTCAGTATAATTCTGTAAGAACATAGCTTTTCCAATAGAATCATAAACATGATTCTATTGTGTGGAAATAGTTAATTTCTGAATTTGATCCCATCAGTACTCAAGAATTTATAATTCCATACAGATTTTCTGCTAACACACACAAATGGATATGGATATTACTCTGCCAGGCAGCTAAGCATCACACAGTCTCTCACACACTCTCCCCAGATGGGATAGTAGAGAGAATCAGAAAGGTAAAAGTTCAAGAACTCATGGGTTGAGATAAAGACAGTTTAGTAGGTAAAGCAAAAGCTGCATGCATAAGCAAAGAAAAGCAAGGAATTAAGTTGTAACTCCATCATTCTGAAGGTGACATTCTCACCACCACCACCACCCCCCGTCTCCCTTCTTTACCACAGCTTTATTACTGAGCATGATATTATATGGTATGTATTACCTCTTTGGACCATTTGGGTCACCTGCCCTGTCTGTGTCTCCTTCCAACTTCTTGTACACCCCCAGCCTCCTTGCTGGCAGTACAGCACAAGCAGAAAAGTCCTTGGCTCTTTGTAAGCACTGCTCTGCAGCAACTAAAAACATTGGAGTGTTATCACCAATCAAAAATCCCAAACACAGCAATGTGTGAGCCTCTACCAAGAAAATTAACTCCATCCCAGCCAAAACCATGACATTAACCAATGTGTTATTGTTAAAATACCTTATTATAAGAAATTGTTTCTAACATACTTGGACTTGTTTCTAACATACTTGGACTTCATGAACAATATACTGCCCCTTTATACATTTGCTAAATCTATTTGAAGTATACTAGAAGTACTTTCACATAAGTGTATTGAGGCATGAAATAGAATCATGCATTTTTAAGCACACTGCTTTCTAACAAATTTGTTTCAGAATATGCACATAATTAGAGTCACAGCTCTGCATAGTAGTCAGCATTATATCATTATTTGCCAAACAGCGCTTTCTAAACAAAATGCGCATTCCATTTCAAAATTTTACTTATGATCACTCAAAAAGAAGAGATATTTGTCAGAGACATTTTATTGATTAATATGACATCAGACTGATCAAAGAATCAAGTTGACAGTAAGATTGTTTGTTTCTCCATATAATTTGATTAAAAGAACAGAATTTTAGAAACAACTGGAACTGTGTCATTAAGGTGCTGCATTTGTCTTGTTCTGGCAATGTGAACTTATCAAGAGTTCAGTGTATTTTTTTTTTTTCTGAAGCTCTGTTACACAGCAGATGGGATGTCTAACATCCTTTTCTATTTAAAACATGCAAGTTCTAATCAACAAGAGGGTTTGGAATGTTAAACCAGCCAGCCATAAGAAATGTGTCACACAGTTTGCTGTCATCCTAATTAATTAGATTGAATTATTTGTTGTCCCCAATGAACTCAGATGAGCTCAATGACTGATAATAGCTTCATTCTTTTCAGGGATTTTCCTTTAATTTTATTCACTTTGATTTAAGAGAGAAGGTTTAGAGGGGAAAAAAACAACAACAACAAAAACAACAAAACAAACAAACAAACAAAAACTACCACTAAGTAGGGATATTCAGAAATATATACTTGTGACTTATTAATATGAGTGAACATTTGGCCTGTTACTAAGGTCATTTTAATTTTAAATCTTCCAGGCTAATGTTTCTTGAATAATTACTATTTCAGTAATTATCTTGCACTTTTGTAGTGCATTTCTGGACATGTCTTGTAATAGAGTTCTTGCCCTTCAGACTCTAAGAAAGACTCAATAAAATTATGTGAACATCGTTTATAATAACAGACAAATAAAATCTGAGGGTTAACATAATACAAATCAATGCTAAATAAAAAAGTTAATCAGCTGTTTTCAGTCAGAAAAACATTGCCTTTTGTTGCTTTACTGTTAAGATTTACACTAGAAAAAAATAGGCTTGATGAATACAAAATTGAATGATAATTTATTGACATAAAATAGAGGACCAATCTTACTAATCTTATGTCTTTCTCTTGGTGAAGAAAATTGAAAGTAGGTCAATGAAAAATCTGTAGATAGCAGAGGAAACAACAGGACTTTAATAAAGAAAATGGCAGTTTAGTTACTGGTCATGATTAATTAAATTTCTTTACTTTTGGTAAAAATATTGAATTTAAGTAAGGGATTAAATTTGTCTGTGAAAGTAGGAACAGGCTGTTACTGGAAAGGGAAGAGGAGAGGAGGGAAGGGGAGGGGAGGGGAGGGGAGGAGAGTATTTCACTAGAGAAGATCTTTAAAAAAAGTGGAGAAAAAACATCCTACATTTTTCATCAAAAACTTCAGATTTGGGTCAACCAAAATCTTTTATAAAGTCATGAGAATTTCTAGCTGATTCATTAGCAACAATACTAAAATTGCAAGGAAATGGTGGTGATGTGCCACAGGATACATTCCCCAGCAGACATTAGAACAGCTGTCCCTGCCAGGACAGAGTCTCCAGCCCAGAGAGGGCTTTGGATCATGGATGCAGTTCTGCAAGTCCCACACTGCAGGGAGTGCCTGAGGCCTCTCAGTCTGAAGCTGAGAGACAGCTTTTGTAGGAGGTGTACTGATGCTGAAAAGATGTGTCACCAAGTGGAGGAGTTGCATGATATCAGCAGGCTGTAAAATATTGGAGAGGATTAGAAAGGGAGAGACAAGACCTTTTCAGATGCACATGATCTTTAAGAACTCCAGATGCCAACTACAGTGAAGACACAGGATGAGACTGACCCTAGCAAAGCAGTAAGTGCAAACATCTGGGAAGGAAGAAAGCTGGTAAGAAAGCTGGTGATTTCTGTCATTCAAGGAATGATCCACCTGAAGGCTTGCAGCTATAGTGCAGGTTCACTGCCCTCAATGCTGAGGAGGTTCTAGTAAAGCATCTGAGCCAACTGATCCAGAGTCATAGCAGAGCCCCAGGAAGAGTGATAGTAATGGACAACTCCCCTTTACAAGGGAAGAAGGCACACATCTACAAACCTGGCATGTCATCTAGAGAAATTTTCTGCTTGCTGAGGTATGGGCTGTTATGGAGAGAGACTGCTGATGCCTGTCCAACTATTATTCCTTAATGTTCCTCTGGGAATCACCAGTGCTACTGCCAGTGGATACTTGACCCAAGTGATAGAGGAACCAATGAGGAGAGGTGGACCTGAGCCTGACCTCATCATGCTCATAAACATAGAAGGCATCACTGGGGATGTGAAGGTTGAAGATAGCCTTCACTACAGAGACACTATCTGAGCATGCAGAGATACAGTTAGGAAAGTCAAACTCCACCTGGAGATGAATTGAGCAAGCGATTCTAGAGGAAACAAGGGCTTCTGTAAGTATATAAGTGGCAAAAGGAAGACAAAGGAAAACATCACATTGCTGAAGGGGACAGGGGCCCTGATGATGCAAGACATGGAAAAGTTTGAGGAACACAATACCTTCTTTGCTCCAGTCTTTAGTAGAAAGACTGGTCATTAGAAATCTAAGGATCCAGAAGCCTGGGGGAAATTGTGGGAGAGGGAGGACTTGTCCTTGGTTTCAGGGTATCATATTAGATAATACTTAAGCAAACTAGTCAGAGGCAAGTCCATGGGCCCTAATGGGACAGACACAACAATCTCTGGTATTGATTGATGTATATTTAAGGTCACTGTCAATAATCTTTGAAAAACTATGGCAATTGGGAGAGGTGCCTGAAGACTAAAGGAAAGCAAATGTCACTCCTATCTTCAAGGACAAAAAAGAAGACTCAGGCAGCTACAGGCTGGTCAGCCTCACCTCTGTCCCTGGGAGAATGATGAGCAGCTAATCCTGGAAACTGTTTCCAGACACATGAAGGACAAGAAGGTGATATGGAGTAGTCAGTATGGATTTACCAAGGGAAGTCATGATTAGCCAACTTGATAACATTTTACACTGAAATGACTGCCTTGGTAGATGAAGGGACAGTAGATATTGTCTACCTTGATTTCAAAAAGCTTTTTGACACTGTCTCCCATAAGGACCTCATAAATAAGCTGCTGAAGTATGGGCTGGATAGGCAGACAGTGATTGAAAGCTGGCTGAATGGGTGAGCTCAAAAGGTTGTGGTCAATGATATGAAATCTAGGTGGAGGGTAGCAACTAGCGATGTACCCCAGGGGTTCCAATATCGTTTAATATCTTTGACAGTCTAGATGATAGGTCAGCGTGTACCCTTAGCCAGTCTGCAGATGACACAGAAGTGGGAACTGTGGCTGATACACCAGAGGGTTGTGCTGCTGTTCAGAGGGACCTCAACAGATTGGAGAGGTATGCTGGCAGAAACCTAATGAAGTTCAACAAGAAGTTAAAAGTCTTCTGCCTTGGGAGAAATAATCCCATGTACCAAAATATTGTGGGGACCAACTATTTGGAAAGCAGCTTTGCAGGGAACAGGGGAGCCTTTTGGGTGTCCTGTACAGTATGAAGTTGAACATGAGCCTGCAATGTACACTTGCCATAGATAAGGCTAGTATCCTGGGCTGCGTTATGCAAAGTATTGCCAGCTCCATTTGAGGGAAGTAAACCTTCCCATTTATGCAGCACTGGTGAGGCTACACTTGGGAGTACTGGGTTCAGTTCTGAGCTTCCCAGTAGAAGAAATACATATAGTTACTGGAGATGGTCCAGCAAATTGTCATTAAGATAGTCATCTGGAGCATCTCTCCTATGAGGAAAGGCTGAGAGAGCTGGGAATTTTTATCCTGGACATGAGAAAGGGGATCTCATTAATGTATATGAATACCTGAAGGAAGGATATAAAGAAGGCATGGCCAGGCTCTTTTTGGTGGTGCTCAGTGACAGGACAAGAGGGAACAGGCACAAACTGGAATACGTGAAGTTCCTTCTGAACAGCAGGAAACGATTCTTTACTGTGCAGGTGACTGGCATAGGTTGGCCAGAATCTAGGTGGTGGAGTTTCTCTCCTTGGAGGTATTTAAAGCTGCCAGCATGTAGTCCTGGAAAACATGCTCTAGGTGGCCCTTACTCTTGAAGAAAGAGGTTGGACAAGATAACCTCAAGAGATCTCTTCCAACCATTCTGTTATGTTAATGGCTGATCTCTTCTCAGCCATTCTGTTATACTGTGAAAAGAATCTGAAAGATTCAAATCTTTTTAAATATGATATTTTGATTTTCCAAATAAATTATTTTCCTTTTTTTTTTTTTTTTTTTCAAGCTTTTGTTTTACTTTACTTTAAAATAAAGTTGTTAAAGAACTTTAAAAATCTCAGAAAAGTATTTCAGCATGGGTAAAAAATATATATATATTTTTGTCTTGGTAAGAAATAATGAACAAGACATCTCCTAATGATGATGATGATAATAATAATAGTAATAATAGAGATAGCTTTAATAGTCTTGAAGACTATTACATAATTTAGAGCAGATTGATCATTACTGTATGATGATCATGGAGTATCATCATATTGTATCCTATAGTCATTTTAACTGAAGACTGAATTGTGCAGAAGACTGAAAATTCCTTAAAAAATGTGCTTTGCTACAGGCAGTGATTTGGCAGACTAGATCATGGTAGATCATTCCTGTAGATACAAAACAGGTAGTCTAAAAAAAATATTTATTTTTAAAAGCGCCGTGTTTGTAAGAAATGAGAGGTCTGAAGAGAAGCACAGTTCATCTACAGTATACTTTTAAAACTATTTCTTGATTGCTGAATAAAATGGACTATTACATTTCTAATTAAAAACCATAATAATAAATTTATTTGAAAGGAAAATTGATTAGCTCCAGAGCATTTTTCTTCTTAGCTGTTTAGCAGTGATAACATTTTACAGATTGAGTTAATAGAGTAATGAAAGAAATATACTGAGTTTGATTAAGGGCTAACATTCTTGGATCTGTTATTCTGAAAAAGAAGACATGTTTTAAAAATAAATTTTATTAAAGGATTTGCTTTTGAATTTCTTGTTTTTATTTGCTAGAGTGATTAACGTGTTTTATCCCAGAAGAAGACATAGAGATGCTATAAACTAGCTATGGTTTCTATCAGGGACTTTGACTTCTATCTGAATGTGTCAAAATGTACTATGTGAAAAAGAAAATATATATTTCTTGAATCTGGTAAATATCTATCTATCTATCTTTTGATAAAGTACTCAGAGTCATAGAAATAAGGCACTTGTAAATCTAAATATTCATTTTGGGCTCATATTTTTCCAGAATGAACTTTTTCACCTTCTGTACTATATCTCTGTGTTTCATGTTATGATCAGCAGCAATGAAGAATGTCATGGGAAAACTTATTTATGTCTTTTACCTTTCTCATTTCCTGATCCTATATATCTAAATTATTTTTTCATCGTCATTCAGTGGATAAGGTTATTAATTATACTTACTACGATCATTACATCTGCCTTCTTTTGTTTCATTATTATTTTTAAACAGTGGGATGAAGCAATTTTGTATTTGGTGGAAATCACAGAATCACAGAACTGGAGGGGTTGGAAGGGACATCGAAAGATCATCGGGTCCAACCCCCCTGCCAAAGCAGGTTCCTCAGAGCAGGCTGCCCAGGTAGGTGTCCAGACAGGCCTTGAATATCTCTAGAGAAGGAGACTCTACAACCTCCCTAGGTAGCCTGTTCCAATGCTCTGTCACCCTCACCATGAAGAAGTTCTTTCACATGTCAGTGTGGAACTTCAGGGCGACGAAGCTGGTGAGGGGCCTGGAGAACAAGTCCTACGAGGAGCGGCTGAGGGAGCTGGGCTTGTTCAGCCTGGAGAAGAGGAGGCTCAGAGGCGACCTTATCGCTCTCTATGGGTACCTCAAGGGAGGCTGTAGCGAGGTGGGGGTTGGCCTGTTCTCCCACGTGCCTGGTGACAGGACGAGGGGGAATGGGCTTAAGTTGAGCCAGGGGAGTTTTAGGTTAGATGTTAGGAAGAACTTCTTCACTGAAAGGGTTGTGAGGCACTAGAACAGGCTGCCCAGGGAAGTGGTGGAGTCACCATCCCTGGAAGTCTTCAAAAGACGTTTAGATGTAGAGCTTAGGGAAATGGTTTAGTGGGGACTGTTAGCGTTAGGTCAGAGGTTGGACTCGATGATCTTGAGGTCTCTTCCAACCTAGAAAATTCTGTGATTCCTGTGTTCTAACTTACAGCCATTGCCTCTTGTCCTATCCCCACAAACCACTAAGAAGAGGTTGGCTACATCCTTCTGTCCCCCACCCCTCAGATATCTATATACACTGAGGAGATCCCCTCTCAGTCTTCTCATCTCCAGGCTGAACAGACCCAGGTCTCTCAGCCTTTCCTCATAAGGAAGATGCTCCAGGCCCCGTATCATCTTTGTGGCCCTCCGCTGGACTCTTTCCAGAAGATCCCTGTCTTGTACCGGGGAGCCCAGGACTGGACACAGTACTCCAGGTGAGGCCTGACCAGGGCAGAGTAGAGGGGAAGGATCACCTCCCTTGACCTGCTGGCCACGCTCCTTTTAATGCACACCAGGATCCCATTAGCCCTCCTGGCCGCAAGGGCACAGTGCTGGCTCATGGTGAACCTGTTGTCCACCAGGACCCCCAGGTCCTTATCCTCAGAGCTCTTCTCCAGCAGATCATCCCCCAGCCTGTACTGATACTTCGGGTTGTTGCTTCCCAGGTGCAGGACTCTACACTTGCTCTTATTAAATTGCATTTGGTTTCTTCCTGCCCATCTCTCCAGCCGGTCCAGGTCTCGCTGAATGGCAGCACAGCCTTCTGGCATGTCAGCCACTCCTCCCAGCTTTGTGTCATTGGCATACTTGCTGAGGGCAGACACTATTCCCTCATCAAGGTTGTCAATGAAGATGTTGAACAAGACCAGACCCAGCACCGACCCCTGGGGAACACCACTAGTCACAGGCCTCCAGCCAGACTCTGCTCCTCCGATCACCACCCTCTGAGCTCGGCCAGTCAGCCAGTTCTCAACCCACTTTGCCATCCACTCATCTATCCCACACTTTCTCAGCTTTGCTAGTAGGATGTCATGGGAGACAGTATCAAAAGCCTTGCTAAAGTCAAGGTAGATGACATCCACCGCTCTCCCCCCATCTACCCAGATGGTGATGCCATCATAGAAGGCAATGAGGTTGGTCGAGCATGACTTCCCATGGTGAATCCATGCTGACTACTCCTCATAACCGTCTTCTCTTCCAATTGCTTGGAGATGGCATCCAGAACAAGCTGCTCCAATAGCTTTCTAGGGACAGAGGTGAGACTGACTGGCCTGTAGTTTCCTGGATCCTCCTTCCTGCCCTTCTTGAAGACCGGAGTGACATTGGCTATCCTCCAGTCTTCAGGCACCTCACCCCTTCTCCAGGACCTTTCAAAGATGATAGAGAGTGGTTTGGTGATCACATCTGCCAGCTCCCTTAGCACACGCGGATGCATCCCATCGGGACCCATGGATTTGTGGGCGTTGAGCCCACTCAGATGCTCCTGAACCACTCCCACGTCCACCAGGGGGGAGCTCTCCGTTTCCCAGACCCTTTGTCCTATTGCCAGGGGCGAGGAGTCCCAGGGGAGTGTCCTTGAAGCAAAGACTGAAGCAAAGAAAGCATTCAGTATCTCTGCCTTCTCAGTGTCTCCCATGACCAGGACACCCCCCTCATTCAGCAAGGGACCCACATTATCCCTAGTCTTCCTCTTGCTGTTTACATACTTGAAAAAACCCTTCTTATTATCCTTTATCTCTTTTGCAAGCCTCATCTCTAGGTGGGCTTTAGCCTTCCTTGTCCTGTCCCTGCAGGCCCTGACACCACATCTATACTCCTCCCAAGAGGACAGGCCCTTTTTCCACAGTTCATAGACCATCCTCTTCCTTTTGATCTTATTGATGAGCTCCTTGCTCATCCATGCGGGTTTCCTGTCCCCCTTCCCCGATTTCCTATTCCTCGGGATGTACCCATCCTGAGCATGGAAGAAGTGCTGCTTAAATGTAGCCCAGCTCTCACAAGCACCCTTGCCTTCTAGCAACTTATCCCATGAGATACTCCCAAGCAGGTCCCAGAAGATGTCGAAGTTGGCTCTTCAGAAGTCCAGGGTAGCAATCCTGCTTTTAGCCTTACTTCATTTGCCTAGTTCCATCTGGAACTCCACCATCTCATGGTCACTGCATCCCAAGCTGCCCCCAACCTTCACATCCCTAACAAGGCCATCCCTGTTGGTAAGAACGAGGTCCAGGAGCACTCCAAGCCTTGGCAGCTCCTCCACCACCTGCATCAGAAAATTGTCCTCAACGCATTGTAGGAACCGTTTGGACTGCTCGTGCCTGGCCGAGTTTCTTATCCAGCAGATGTCTGGGTAATTGAAGTCCCACATGAGGACCAGCGCTCGTGATCGTGAGGCTTCTAGCAGCTTCTCGTAGAAGGCCTCATCGACTTCCTCCTCCTGATCTGGAGACCTGTAGTAGACCCCTACCACTGTGTCTCCCATACCAGCCCAACCCTTAATTCTTACCCACAAGCTCCCCACTTGTCCTTCACCCGCCCCCACCTGGAGCTGGGTACACTCTAATTGGTCCCTCACATGAAGGGCAACTCCACCCCCTCACTTCCCCAGCCTGTCTTTCCTAAAGAGGACCCAGACCAGTCATGCAAGCTGTCCCACCACATTGCAACAAGATCATGGCCTTGCGACCGAACACAGATCTCGAGCTCATCCTGTTTATTTCGCATGCTCTGTGCATTGGTGTACAGGCACTTTAGGGAAGTAGCAGGTGCAGTTACCCCTGGGGGGATGCAAGAAGATACTGGATGGGGGATCGGGAATGCTACCTTCTCTGAGGAGCCCTCAGACAATCCTATGGGAGAGCTCGGGGTTGCTTCCCAGGTTCGGACTACTGTCCAGACCCTCAGCCTCTTCTGCAACATCCCTGAGAGCCTCAAATCTATTTCCCAGGGACACCGTGGGGGTAGGTGGCACCGTGGGTGTTGGGGGCAGACGTCTCTTTCTGCTCCGAGCCGAGCCAAGGGTCCAGCCCCTTGTCTCTTGTGGACAGTCTGTCCCTCTGTTCCGCATGTGTTCAACGGGGGCAGCCTCTACCCCTTTTCAGGACATAGGAGAGGGCTGCCAAGCAACAGCAGGGGCGGGGAGACCCCTCCTATCTGTCACCCTCAGAGACTCCCTCAGGCTGCCGATTTCTCGCTGCAGCCCAGCCACCTGCTTGAGAAGTCTGTGAAGCAGGGCACACCTGCACCCGTGACAACACTCTCCTCCCTCATGTCCCAGATGGGCCTCCAGATTCCGGAGTTCCCCACAGTCCCCTGTCTGGACTGCCACCTCCCCCCTCAGGGGATCCACCGGGGTGCCCACATGAGCCCAGAGAGGCAGCATCTCCTCCATCTGGGTTGCTGCCTTGGACCAACCGCTGTGACGGGTGCTCACCATGGCAAGGTCTAGGTTATCCTCCCTACCCCGCGCAAACTGCCTGCGCTAACTGCCAAGCTGGTCCTGTTAGCGCGTCCTGTTTGCGGCGCTCCCTAGGGACTGCTTTTAAAGCACCGGTGGTGGGTGGGCAGTTGTCAAGCCTGGCTCTGCCCTCAGCACGTCAGCGCCCTCGGCGGCGGCACAAGCACAGCTCCTGCCTGCTCGAGGGGTGGGGGGCGGGGCGGGGCTGGGCTGTGGCTCTCTTCCACGTTATTGGGGTGTATATATATATATTGGTATATACATGTATGTGTATTTGATCAATGCTTCATTTTTATTTGTTAAACATCAGCTTGTTCATTTATTAAGCCTGACAAAATTATTTGTTTATGTATTTCTTTTTCCTCTTTATTTTCCCTTTAATTAAATTACCATTATCTCAACCTATAGGCCTTTTTCTGTCCCATCATACTTTCTTCCCCCCCCCCCCCCCCCCCCCTTGAAGGAAGGATAGTAAGAGGGGGTTTGTGGTGAAGTTTAGCTATCTGTCAGGATGAAACCACCACAGAAGGATATTTTGTTTCCATAATCTGCCTTGGAAATCTCTAGTGACAGCCTCTATTGAATTTTTGGGCTGTTGCCTGGAATTTTGAATACAGGACTGAAGCTATTTATACAGTTTCTTTGCATTTCATATTTATCCAAATCTTAACTGCAGACACTGACTACTAAGACACTAACCAACTGCTAGATAGTAGAATACAACAAAAACACAAAATGGAGACAGCTTTTTGCAGGTATAATTACCTCAGCCTACCACTCTGTACATTTTGATTTTCTGAAAACGATAAGAAATTAAGTCTATTTTAAAGCCTGGTTTGGGATAGGACTTCAAACATGAAGATAACTGTGATTTTATAAAGCTGGATGTTGCTTTTCTCCTCCTTTTCTTTAAGTAAAAGATGCTTACAGAATGCATATCAGCATGTGGAATGATGCATTTTAAAATATAAAAACATTCAATTTCTATTAATAGCAGACGAATTTCCCAATCTGAAAGGTGGAACAGTTAAAATAGACTCCATGACCGTAGTGTGGCTAATATGCCACTTTAGTTGTGCCAAAAGGCAAACCATGAGAGATGTATAAACATCCTCCTCACTCAAAAACTCAGCTCCTCCTCCTCCAAAACTCAACTACAGTTTTGCTCTTTGCTGTCTTCCTCCCTTCTCTTCTCTCATTAACCTTGAATTCTTGTCACAAATTCAGTAAGAACAGTAGTTTCCACTTTGTCTAGCCAGTAGGCAGTTGGAAAGATGTGGTTTTGAACACTTAGGAGTTTTGAGGGAACTTGAGCCCATTTCCTCTCTAGATGACCCGTGAAAGGCAGGAACAGCAAACTCTAGATTTCACACGTGTTTCACACATACATTATCTTCAAGACTTTTTTGTTTTGGGATGAGGTCAATGTTTGATGTTTGCTAGGCATGTTTTATGCATATTAGTGAAAGGCATCCTTGGAAACTAGAATTGTGAATTTCAAATGGCCTACGCTTGAGATAAATGCTGAGCCTATGTAGTAGAATTTCAAGGAATGCAAAGGTGCAGGATGTCAAGGGCTATGTCAAGATGGAATGAAATGACAAGTTTGAAAGAGCTCTGTAAGCAAAGTTCCAGCAAGTACTTTCCTAATCTTCAGTTTCTCATTTGTCTTAGCAAGGAAACGTCTGTTCTTTTCTGTTAATAATCACCATACTAATGCTTGAAAAGGCCATGCCTCACCACATCCGAACTTTCCAGATGACATATGAGTAATCTGTAATACTGTAATGCCATATTCTGAAAGCTAAGTAATCGCCTTCTAAAACCACATGGACTTTCTCCTAGAGAGAGTTGAGGTTCCATCATATATCTCTTATTTCCTAGTGTGAGGTAATGAAAATGAACAGCAAATTGAAACTCTGGTTGAAGACACTGTTTTTACCTAAGCATTCTTAGGTGATGTTAAGGCTAATTATGCTTTTGCCAAGCTACATATATTCTGGCAGAAATATTTTTAATTTCTGCAATTAGTTTATAATGAATAGTTTTATAATAACATGCTTCCATTTTATTTAAATATTTGATCTCACTTTCTCTTGTCTTCATTTTAATGCTTATGGTCACAGGAGAATTATGATTTATTTATTTAAATTAAATGAATTCAGATAATTTTCCCTCAGTGTTTTGTTACAGTCATACTTTATATATTTAAAAAGCTCACATATATCTTATGGGAATTACCATATAAGTGTTATCTAGTGATCAGAATTTCAACAAACAAAACAAAAATCCTAGTTTTGTTTAAAGTCTCTTTTCTTTTTAATTTTACTTCAAAGTATATTTGTTTTTATAAAACATATCTTTACCTAATATATTAATTATGTGAAATATTTAAGGTGCTTCACAGGAGTTTAGAATATGTTTTTCAGTCACTGAAGCAACATTTAAAATGCTTTACCAGAGACTTTTTTTTTTTTAATTTTTATTATTATTTTATCATTTAAACCTGAAGACACGCTGATAAATCTCTCTAAAACAGAGGAAAAATAAAATAATTTGCTGTCTTTGAAAATTCAGGTCAAAGCTTCCAGACACATAGATTTTTTTTTTGAAGGATATGCAGTTAAGATCAATATAGTGCCATTAAAAAAAACATACATTTCTGCTGAGTCATCTGAAAGCATCTTGGAGCCTTTGTTTTTAGCAAACACACTTAATCATAGAATCTAGATATAGTCAGTGATCTGTGAAGGTAAATAACTATCCATAAAAGTGATGTGCTGAGTTTCTTCTGTCTAGTCACCTAAATGTTAACAGGAATTTTCAAATTAAACTAAATTATCCACATTATTACAAAAATATTACTCACTGTAAACTTTCATCTGTAGGTCAATGGGTGCATATTTAATGATTTTGAGATGTTACATCAGTTTTCTGTTAATAACACAATTCTTCATACTTAAAATTTTTCAGGGCTGGATTTTCAAAGTTATTTTGGCAGATGATAGGAACATTTTTGTAAATGGCTGCATATTAGTTGCCTGTCTGGATACTTAGAAGCATTTTAAGCAAAACAAGTAAATGCCATGTATTTATTTATTTATACACACACATACATATACCTAATCTATATTACACAATATATTAAATATATATATTTATATACTTAAGTTGAACAATAATATCTATGTAAATATTTGCTTTTCCATGACTACTTCCTCTTATGATTGATCCACCCATTTCTGTCTGTAGAATCATAGAATGGTTTGGGTTGGAAGGGACCTTAAAGATCATCTAAATCACACCCACCTGTCATGGGCAGGGATGCTACCCACTAGATCAGGTTGCTCAGGGCTCCATCCAACCCGGTCTTGAACATCTCCAGGGGTGGGGCATCCACAACTTCTCTGGGAAACCTGTTCCAGTGCCTCACCATCATGGTAAAGAATTTCTTCCTTATATCTGATCTAAATCTCCCCTCTTTTAGTTTAAAACCATTACTCCTTGTCCTATCACTACACTCCCTGAAAAAGAGTCCCTCCCCAGCTTTCCTGTAGGCTCCCTTTAGGTACTGGTAGTCTGCAATAAGGTATCCCTGAAGCCTTCTCTTCTCCAGGCTGAATAAACCCAACTCTCTCAGCCTGCCTTTAGGAGAAATGCTCCAGCCCGTTGATCATCTTTGCAGCTCTCCTCTGGACCCGCTCTAACAAATCAATATTCTTCTTGTATTAAACCCAAACTAGAGGGTCATATGATATATGTATATGTCATACAATATATGTATAATATATGTATAATATGTCATATAATATATGTCATTTCACACAAAAAGCTTTTGAAGCAGGCCCAACAACAGCCATGCTGCTGAGGACGTTGTGCTTCCCAGTGGATGGGCGTGCACCATTATGGAGGAGTAAGAAACAGCACTCTCGCTGTAGGCCAGGAAACTGTTTTGCTAATAGGTGCAAATGTTCCAAGTTCGTGATTTTGGAAGTGAAAAACTGTGATGTAGAGAATTTGTAAATTAACAAACTAATGAAGTAATGAGTTATGACATCCATTTTTTAGACTAGTCTGTACAAAGAGAATTGAGTCTTTGATTTAGTTAGTTTTAGTTTATTTATTTATTTTCTAATGAGCTCATGAAATTAAGCTTAATTTACAGAGTACCTTTTCCTTTAAATTTGAGAGACCCAGGCTGAGACACAGAGTTTGCTAGAATAGATTGCTTCAGCTGAAGCCCCTTTAAAAACATCTACCTCAGCGTCATGAGAACAATGTAGTTTACTAACAGCTGAAAAAATACATAGAGGTATTAAACAGGAAAACATAATTAATAAAATCCATAAAAAGAAAAAAGAAAAAAAGAATGCTGGTTTAAGTTTGTACTTTTTTTTTTTTTTTTTCTCCCTAGCTGACAGTTCTTATATTTTACCATAAGTAAAGTAAGCCAAAATTGCAGTCTTGTGTGACTGCAATTATATCAGCTTAATTTGGATAAGAAATCTGAATTTTCAAATAGATATATGAATGCAGAATTTCCCTTGTGCTATTTTCATCTTGTTGTCATTTTTAAATGTTGATTTTATTCTGTCAAATGTTTTTTTTTTTTTTTTTTTTTCCTAAAAGTTAAAACTCTAGGAAAAAGAAACCTTGTTTCATTTTCTTTATAGTTACAGTGTAATTTATCATTAAGTACCTAAAGATCAGATTAAACTGTCATACCATGCATATTTACCTAGGGATATCTTGCAACCTACTTAAGCACTGAAAAAAATTAGACAAATTGTAATTGATGACAGCAGTCTTCATCTAAATGATGATGAAAAGTAATTTATAAAAGTTGACTGCGTTACATCAATACTTTTTAAATTCTTTAACAGATACGATAACTTACCAATTATTTTAGCAAAGACTGAGCATGGGGTGGAAAGTAGGATCAAATACAGCTGCACTTTGAAAAACAAACCTTTGAAAGCTGAAAGCAAGATGGGTGACTTTGCCCTAGCTACTACTTTTTCAGAGATATCATATGCAAATAGACTTCATAAGCAATGTGTTGGCTGACTAAATCTTTTAAAGCAATCCCTTACGAGCTGCCTGTAAATTACAGTCTTTCCCTACACAAACAAATGGTTTTTAAAATATAAGTGTCTTCCTGATGGAATAAATGTGTCACTTTTTATTTTTTCTTTTTTAAAGACACTTTTAAATGGTCATGAAATTAAATTGATTTCAAAAGTCTGTAAAATGATGAATTAGTTTTCAAGAAACAATTCTTATTATTGGCACTAATTGTATTTGACTTCACAAACAGCTGAAACCACTGAGTGAATTGATAGTGAATAAATATTTTTTTCTGAACATGAAATAAGATTTGGTCTATGCTTTTGTTTGCAGCATACAGCCTGTTGTTACTCTATTAACTCCTCAGATTTATAGCCCAGAAAAGGGATCAAGTGAGAATAATGCCAGCAAGGAAAATGAAAATGTTGGTGCTGCCCATTGATTAACCCACCTCCTCATACAAATCTGGAGAAAAAGAAAATTAAGAAGAACTTCCTTGGAATTGTATGAGTAAAAATAATAATAATAAAAAAAATATAAAAAAATATATAAATATATAAATATATAAATATTTTAATATAAAAATATTATAGATTTACAAATTTATTTATTTCAGCAGGGAAAGTGATTTCAATCTCCTACTGATTTCTGTCAATTTGTGTTCACATCACTTGAGCCTTAAGATTTGCATTCCCACTTCTATAGTAATTTAAAGCATTAGATAAGCAATTCAAAAGAAAAACAAATTCCTTAAAAAACCTGATCATTAACACTGTCTTTTCAAATTTCTTCAATTTGAATCTGCTGGAGACAGCTCATACTGTCCAGACTATGATATAACTCGTAGACAAACACATTCTACCACTGCAAAATTTAATTCATATATTTAATCCACATTATTAATTCAGTAAAAATGTTTGTCATACCCTTAGAATTATGAAGTAACCTTCAAGTATATTATTAAATCTCATCATTTGGTGCCCTGAAAGCAGAGAAAAGTCATGAGTAATTCCTAAAAAATTAAGGGTGCCTGTCTGTCACATCAGCTGTGGAATCTCTTTTGTGAATCATAGATAGATTTTTGGTTACTCCCCTAACTTACCTACCCAGCTTTCTCAAACGTGATTTTTAGTGTAACCATGTTATGAATGAGTTTGAAAAAAGACATTTTGAAAAGTTGTGTGAATTGGTTTAAATCTATTGACTAGAATTTTTATTTAAATTTACATCTGAATGTTTACATTTACATTACTATACTAAGAACTTGGAAGACTGGGCTGAGAATGTCACATTATTTGGAAAAAAAAAAAAAAAAAAAAAAGGATTTTTAACCTAAATATTAAATAGAGTTTTTTTTTTTTTTTTTTTTTCGTTTCCAAATGTACTGTACGTACAATTTTGGGAATTTTGCAGAAAAACATCAGATGAACTAATCTACTCTACCTGCATCTAGGAAAACAAACAAACTAACAAATAATCAAAATAATTAAAAGGCTGTGGTGCAAATAATTCATTAAAGACTTTAGCAGTCTGTTTACTAAAGACTTATAAGGAATTGTTGTAAGAATATTCAAAATGTCTCAAAATGAGTTTCATCAGAGAAAAAAAACAAATAAACAAAACAACAACAACAACAACAACAAAAAACAAAAAATCAGAAAACAACAAGCAAACAAACAAACAAAACACTCCCTAGACAAATTCAAAAATTCCGTTATAAAAATGATTATTCAGGTTACATGAAATACTAGTGGTTTTACCACTGTGGAAGACAGGTGAGAAAAAAAAAGAAGTTTTATAAACCGCAGAAATAAAATACATATATATTCTTACTGCATGAGACAAACTTCTGAAAAACTGAAAACAAAGTCAATGTGAACTGAAGGCATGCTAGCGTTCAAAATTTTATTATGTTATATATATATAAATATATACCTGTCATATCTAAGTGCTGTGCAAATTTTAAGCAGATTTTTAGATATTCTTATTCAATTTTGTTATTCTACTGCCTGCAGGTCCATTATCATTAATTGAAAGAAGAAAAAACAAATTTATTCCTGTTATTAAATATATTATAAATAAAAAAATCTTAGAAGTCATCATCTTATTTTAGCATTGTCTGTTTAATTATTCTATAGAGTGGCTGTTGTGTCCCAAATGACATAGTGCACCCTCAGTAAGTTTGCAGATGACACCAAGTTAGGTACATGTGTTGATCTGCTCGAGGGTAGGAATGCTCTGCAGGAGGATCTGGATAGGCTGCACCAATGGGCTGAGGTCAACTGTATGAAGTTCAACAAGGCCAAGTGCTGGGTCCTGCACCTGGGGCACAACAACCCCAAGCAGTGCTGCAGGGTGGGAGATGAGTGGTTGGAAAGCTGCCTGGCAGAGAAGGACCTGGGAGTATTGGTTGATAGTTGGCTGAATATGAGCCAGCAGTGTGCTCAGGTGGCCAAGAAGGCCAACAGCATCCTGGCTTGTATAAGAAGCATTGTGGCCAGCAGGGCTAGGGAAGTGATTGTCTCCCTGTACTCAGCTCTGGTGAGACCGCACCTCGAGTACTGTGTTCAGCTTTGGGCCCCTCACTACAAGAAGGACATGGAGGTGCTCAAGAGAGTCCAGAGAAGGGCAACAAAGCTTGTGAGGGGTCTGGAGAACAAGTCTTATGAGGAGCGGCAGAGGGAGCTGGAATTGTTCAGCCTGGAGAAAAGGAGGCTCAGGGGCAACCTTATCACACTCTATAGATAGATACCTTAAAGGAGGCTGTAGCGAAGTGGGGATTGGTCTGTTCTCCCACGTGCCTGGAGACAGGACGAGGGGGAATGGGCTAAAGTTGCGCCAGAGGAGGTTTAGTTTGGATATTAGGAAAAACTTCTTTACTGCGAGGGTTGTGAGGCATTGGAATGGGCTGCCCAGGGAAGTGGTGGAGTCACCATGCCTGGAGGTCTTTAAAAGACGTTTAGATGTAGAGCTTAGTGATATGGTTAAGTGGAGGACTGGTTAGTGTTAGGTCAGATGTTGGACTAGGTGATCTTGGAAGTCTCTTCCAACCTAGAAGATTCTGTGATTCTGTAACTTATCTGATATACATTTCATTTACTGCATGGAAGCAATCATCAGTCATGGTTCAGTTTTGAGAACAGCGAGTATCCCCAATACTGCTATCAATTGTAAGATTAAGGACTGATATACAATTCCACTAATCAGGAAAGTTTATTTCTGTGGATGTGTGATTCAATACAGTGAGTAAGGGCAAGTAGCCACTCAACAGACTAAATTGAAGGTGAATCCTTTGTCATTCTGTGATTCTGTGATTTTGAAATGAAGGAGAGTTTTGCCATTGAGTTTAGAAGAGATGTAATTTTCAAATCTGAAAGAAAGACATAATACTCAGATGTAGTAGGCTAACGGTAAGAGTTAAAAAAAAAAATCTATATAAAATCTAACACAAACTCTCAAGAAAAGCTAAGCTGAAGAATAGTTTCTTGTTAAAAAGTGAAACATGCATGGCCCAAGTCCTTAAAACCTAGACTTGATCAGATATATTTTCTACTATCGGGTTAGCTACTCACTTTGGTAAGTGGTGAGACAGATGACTCCTTTCAGCTCTAATATTTATTAGAACATCAATGTGTTCCAGAAGTGAGCTGACTGGGTTCAGCAAAGTTCAGTAGCTACTAACATGGAAGCACCAACGTGCTTTGCTACCACAGGAACATGCAGTTCAAATTAATTTAGAATCATAGAATCATAGAATCATAGAATATCCTGAGTTGGAAGGGACCCTTAAGGATCATCAAGTCCAACTCTTGACACCGCACAGGTCTACCCAAAAGTTCAGACCATGTGCCTAAGTTCACAGTCCAATCTCTTCTTAAATTCAGACAGGCTCGGTGCAGTGACCACTTCCCTGGGGAGCCTGTTCCAGTGTGCAACCACCCTCTCTGTGAAGAACCCCCTCCTGACGTCCAGCCTAAATTTCCCCTGCCTCAGCTTAACCCCGTTCCCGCGGGTCCTGTCACTAGTGTTAATGGAGAAAAGGTCTCCTGCCTCTCGACACCCCCTTACGAGGAAGTTGTAGACTGTGATGAGGTCTCCCCTCAGCCTCCTCTTCTCCAGGCTGAACAGGCCCAGTGACCTCAGCCGTTCCTCGTACGTCTTCCCCTCCAGGCCTTTCACCATCTTCGTAGCCCTCCTCTGGACACTTTCCAACAGTTTCATGTCCTTTTTATACTGTGGTGCCCAGAACTGCACACAGTACTCGAGGTCAGGCCGCACCAGCGCAGAGTAGAGCGGGACAATCACCTCCCTTGACCTACTAGCGATGCCGTGCTTGATGCACCCCAGGACACGATTGGCCCTCCTGGCTGCCAGGGCACACTGCTGGCTCATATTCAACTTGCTGTCTACCACGACCCCCAGATCCCTCTCTTCTAGGCTGCTCTCCAGCGTCTCATCGCCCAGTCTGTACATGCAGACAGGGTTTCCCCGTCCCAGGTGCAGGACCCGGCACTTGCTCTTATTGAACTTCATGCGGTTGGTGATCGCCCAGCTCTCCAATCTGTCCAGATCCCTCTGTAAGGCCTTTACGCCCTCATTTGAGTCCACAACTCCTCCAAGTTTGGTGTCATCAGCAAACTTGCTCAAAATACCCTCTATTCCTACATCCAGATCGTTTATAAAAATATTGAAAAGTACCGGCCCTAAAATGGAGCCTTGAGGGACCCCACTGGTGACCGCCCGCCAGCCTGACGCAGCCCCATTTACCATAACCCTTTGGGCCCTGCCCGTTAGCCAATTGCTCACCCATCGTATGATGTTTTTATTTAGCTGTATGGTGGACATTTTGTCCAGTAGGATCCTATGGGAAACCGTGTCAAAAGCCTTGCTGAAGTCCAAAAAAATCACATCAGCTGGTTTCCCTTGGTCCACCGTACGGGTGATCTTATCATAAAAGGAAATCAGGTTAGTTAGGCAGGACCTACCCTTCACAAACCCATGCTGGCTGGGACCAATGACTGCTTTGTCCCCCAGGTGCGCCTCAATAAGTCCGAGAACCAACTTTTCCATGATTTTACCAGGCACTGACGTGAGACTGACAGGCCTGTAATTGCTAGGGTCTTCTTTCTGACCCTTCAAAAGAAATCTGCTCTTCAAAAAGGTACTGCTTTGATATGAGCAGTAGCATCGAAAGCATTGATCATTCATATCATTTTTTTTTTTTTTTTTTTTTTCCTGAAAGAGGAAGTCTGACAAAAACAATCTTAAAAAAATAGATGGAGATGCATATAATGGAATTTAAGTATTAGGTGTACTGCAGCACTATCATGTTTTCCACCTGCTCCTATTGTGCATATGCAGCTTTTTGTCAATATACTTCATAAGAAAAGAGGGAGATTTTATGTATTTAAAAGAACCTTCTTTTGTCAAGCAAATTGCTGCTGAGATTTTCATTTATTTATTTATTTTTTTTTTCCCCTAAGACTTGTATGTTTTCAGTATTTGTTAAAAAGAGCTTTAGAATGCACATGCTAACATTAGTGGATATTTCTTTCCATCATCTAGAATAACAGGTCAGGGTAAGATGAATGAAAAAGGCTCAGTGATTCTCCCAGAGAGTTTTTACCTTTAAAAGGCTAAATAAGCAACCACATCAGATAATGAATAAATGTTAGGCATATAAAATCTAAGTCAGTTTACTTTGTGTCACCTGATAGTATTTTATTTGTTTATTTTTTAATTATAGAACAGTACTAGAAAGTGGAAAAAAAAAGATTTCTAGAAGGATGTGAACACAGATAGTAGATGAGCTGTTTGGGCAAACTCTGGAAGTGCTTTCCTTTCTTTAAGAATTTAAATAGGAGACAATAATCACTTTAGTAAAAGCAAGAATACTGGAAAAGAAGCTTTTGTAAAACATTCCAAAATTTCAACTTTTATTTTTATATATATATTATAATAAGAACCCATTTATTTTTTGACTTTCCCACTATATTCTCCTTGAAGGAGCTCCTAGAATATTAAGAAGTAATTAGGTGAATGAATATATGTTTTTTAAAAATGTAGAACAAGAAAAGAATTTTTGACAATAGTGTCTTTTTTCTCTAAATATAATAGTGATTTTGAATGAATTCTTCTTTTTAAGAAAGCTTCAAAAATCAGTAACATCTTACTGAAGCAAGAGCTTCAGTAAGAGATTTGTAATGTTATTTCAAAACAAAACTTGAAAAACCTTCTTGTTGCAGTTTGTACTTACAACCCTTTCTGAAATCCAAGGTAACTACCCTTTAACTGATAATTCTAGTTTCCTTTTGGATTACTCTTATTTGCTGTTACATTATTTTTCAAATGGTGAATGGCTTAAATCAGGCAATGAAAAGAGCTAGGGTACACACTCAAATACAGTAGTGTTATGATATGTTTTCTTAGGAAAGTTATCTTCTGTCTTGTTATTATAATACCATACTTTTCATGAAGTATAATGTTATATGTAGTATTCTTTCTCTTATTATGGTCTGACTAAAACTATATACAAGAAAAAAAGTCTTTAAATAGTGAAGACAAAAAACAAAACAACAACCTTTTGTCTTGCTCAGTGATCAAAACACAAAAATCTGATGGTCCATTTTATGAATACCTTTTCCTCAAGCTTCTGTTCCTTCTTATTAAAGCATAATGAAAAATATTAATAATATGCACTGATATAAAAAATAGCATTATGCTACAGCGAATATCACAGTGACTGGTAGATTTTAATGGTTTTAATGATTTTAACCTGCATGCATAGTTAAATCAGAGACGGTGAAGACAAAAAGGTCACACCTGTTGAAGAGGCAGTGTGCAATAGCACAGAACATGGAAAATACCACTGTTTGTATGTATGTAATCATATGTATTAGTGATTGTCAGATTTTAGACAATATACATTGCATTCATAATTAAATCAGACAATATCAAGGGAAAATGTCAAACTAACTGAAAATGCAGTACAGATCACTCCTTGTAGATGAAAAAAAATGAAATGAAAAATGAAAAAAAAAAATCGGATATAGAGTGACAATGGTAACAATGTACAATCTGGAGTAAAATCTGCCTTTAATTTTCAATAATATTTGATAATAATTTTACAATATCATATAATTGTAATTGTAATATTATATAACATATATATATAACATATAATATAATATATATAATTATAACAGAAAAATAGTTATATCACTTATTATATATTATATAGTAATATAGTAAGATAGTAATAGTATATAGTAATTATATATAATATAGTAATTATGAAACATGATAATTATATATTATTATAATATATAATATAATATAATATAATATAATATAATATAATATAATATATTTTTTTAATAGGGTGAAATTAAAATCACTCACTTCTCACCCCCTCTCAGGGAAATGAGAAACTCAAAGTTAGCATAGAGAACAGCATGAGCGTCTGGAACAGATAACAACATAGCAAATAATAATTGAAGATACTGGTCTATGACACGTCTTTTCTTTTTTTTTTCATGACTCTTTATAAACAAAAGCTGAAACTCAATTTGGGATCTTCTGTTGGTGGAAATATTAGTGAAATTAACAATGGATTTTGTGGAGAATAGATTAAAGGATATGAGATAAGCACAATCAAAAGTGGGAAGAAAACAATTTCAGGCATTCTCACAATTTCATGAATCAGTAGTACCTCAACTGTGATGAGATCCAAATGTGATTATTAAAATATGAATAAAAATATGATGTATGCTATTGCACTAACAAACCTGTTCTTTAGAGTAAAATCTGCAGAAAATGATCAATATTAATCGTAGAATCAGTACTAATAACATACTTTCTAGAAGTACTGAATTAAAAAAAAATCAGGAATATGGCAGAAATAATTTTTAATACTTTATATAGTGATTATTAGACACAGTATTATTGTACTTCTAGTTACTGCAGCTGAATTCATTATATAGTTTTTTTGGTTGTGATACAAAAGTTCTCAGAGCATAGTTTCTTGACTGCACTTTTCACCTCTAGATACCTCCCTGAGCCCCCTGCTTTAACAGAGTCTTTCTTCAAACACACTCTTCATTGCTTACACCAGTCTCAGAATTTCAATGTGAATTTCTCAGAATATGGAGAGTTATGAAGCATTAACACTTAAACCCACTGCTAATCCCCACATGGCTTGTTTTATTCTTTTATATCTGTATATTGTATGAGCTACAGAGAACAATAAAGCTGAACAAGTACCTTGGAGAAAGAGAGCAAGCTTGTGTGTGAAACATGCTAAGTAATTATAGCGGTGTTATTTGAAGAACTGTAGCCAAGGCTATTTCAACTATAGAACATTTTCAATCAGATGATTAGTAGTAGTGAAAAACAGTTTGATGTCAAAGTTTGCCTTGAGGTCTTCTGTTATCCAGGACGTTAATTCTGACACAAAGTGAATATCAAGCCTACTTCAAGAACCAAAATATGTAGGTTTCCAACACATTCACATGTCATTTTGAATGAATACTACAGAATAAAGTTTTGTACCAAGTCCTAATTTCTCAATCCTGTAACTCCAAACCAGCCTCATGCTTACTGCATGCAGTGGAAAAACAGATTTGAATGCTTTTCATTCATAATACACACTGGAACTTCTTCTTCCTTCTTCCTTCTTCCTTCTTCCTTCTTCCTTCTTCCTTCCTTCTTCTTTCTTCTTTCTTCTTTCTTCTTCTTCTTCTTCTTCTTCTTCTTCTTCTTCTTCTTCTTCTTCTTCTTTAAATATAAAAACACGTATTTTATTAATTCAAGTTTAAAATCAAATACAGCCTATTGAGGATATGTACACAGAAATTACACACTTCTCTTATTTTCTTGCTCATCTCTTTCTGTTTTGACAAGTACATCTTGAGATTTTGTGAAGCAACTAGAAAAATGCCGTATCAGTTTTTTTATACTGTTTTCTTAGTCACTGTTCTTGTACATTACTGATTAGAGATTACATCATTAAGTAGAAATAAATAGCTGCATGTAATAAAAATGCCTCAAGAGAAAAACAACACACAGCAGCTTTCCATTATTGTCCCATTCAGAGTTTACATTATAATTCAGGTAAATTGAAATGCTGTGCTATAAGTGTAGCTGAAATGCTTTAGAATAAATTAAAAAAAGAAAAGAAAAAAGAAAAAAGGTGAATTTATATCACTTCTGGTTTGAATGTGTAAATTAACATATGTTATGCATATAACTCTACACTCCTGACATGTATTCCATAATGCATTATAAAGCTTTTCAACTCTGTTGACTGTTTTCATTTTAGCTTTCTCAAATGAACAAAACAAAACAAAACATAACAACAAAGTAAAATTGCTTTTGTTTTGTGCAAAATAAATACTTGCCTGATCACAAAGAAAAAAAAAAAAAAGAAATCTATACAAGCAATTCTGCTAACTCTGGTAAAGGATGTACATTTATCATGGGCATCTGTTTTACGTTCCTAGTTTTGCCTTGGCCTTGAAATGAAAGGAAGAGATTATAAGGAGATAAGTCTTCAGATTTCTGGAGGAAGGAGCTTTCTAATTTAATGATGGTAAGTAGAGTTAAAACAAAATTAGAATCAGCAAAGTGAAAGAAAGAAAAAGGAGAATTATAGCAAGGGAGCAATTTAAAGTGGAAATCAAAAGAAAATTCTACAAAGAAACTACAGAACCTAGAAAAACTAACTTTATAGCAGCCTAATAGCTTTTTTTTTTTTTTTTTTTTTTCGTAGCAATTACGAAGTACCAAATAAAACTAGTTCTATTTTAAAATGTTTCATTACAGTGGAAAGGAAATAGTTTTACACATGCACGTGTATGCTTCAAAGCAGACATGTAATCAAAAAAACTGCAAAATTCCTCCTAACAATACAGATCTTAAGTAATAATGTAGAGAACAGATGAGAGGAGTGTATTGGTTTACTAGGCAAGGTTTTGGTAGCGGGGGGGCTGTAGAGATGGCCTCTGTGAGCAGATCCCAGCAGCTGCCCCATGTCAGATCAGAGCCAGTTCTACCCAGCTCCAAAGGAACCTGCCGCTGGCCAGAGCTGAACCAGTGAGTGATATTGTTTGTGTCTCTGTTAGAGCAGATTTAAGAAAGGTAAAAAACTGCTGTACAATGGCATCTGGGAGTTAGGAGTGAGAAAATGTGAGGAAAAGAACACTGCACACTCTAAAGTCAGTAGAAAAAGAGGGCAGGAAGTGCTCCAGAAACCAGAGCAAAAAGTTCCTCTGTGGCCTGTGGAGAGGCCCCTGGCGGAGCAAGCTGTCCCCCTGCAGCCCATGGGTCCTATGGCAGAGCACATCTCCATGCTGCATCCCATGCAGAAGCCCCCAGTGAAGAAGGTGGATGTGGCCTGGATTAGGCTGTGGCCCATGGAGAGCCCCCAGAGGAACAGGCCCCAGGCGCCTGCAGCAGAAAATCACAGGGTCAGCAGAACTGGAGGGAGTCGCCACCTGATGGATGGACCCTGTGGCATGAACCCATGCTGGAGCAGTCCTAGAAGAGCTGCTGCCTGGGGGGAGCCCAAGCAGGATCAGTTTGTGAAGGTTAGTATCCCGTGGGAGGGACCTCACATAGAGCAGGGGCAGAGAGTTACTATGAAGGAGTGGTGGAAAGAAGCATTAGGGACTGACCACAATCCCCATTCCCCTGCGCCACTTGAGGGGAGGAGGTAGAAGAGAGTGTACGTGGGAGAAGGCTTTTTTTAATCATTTTGCTTTAAGTTTCTCACTGCTTTGGTCTGTTAGTAATAGGTAATTATATTACTCTCCCTATGCAGAGCCTGTTTTGCCTGTGACAGTAATTGTCAAGTGATCTTCCTGTCCTCATCACAACCTATGAGCCCTTTTAATAACTATTATTATTTTTTTTTAATTTTCATCATATTTTCGCCCCCTCTGTCTTTGGGGAGGGGGAATGAGAGACTGGCTGTGGTGGAGTTTGGCTGCCCAGCTGGGTAAAACCACAGAGGAATAAAAGAAATGAATGTTGCTGGAAGTTCTTAATAGACCTCTACCCAGTAAACAAGCTCACAGTAGGCACTCTCATTTGAATACATGATGTTACAGATAAGTGAAGAAAAGAGCTCTAAGCTCTTTTATACATATAATTTGAAATTATATGTGAATAATTTACGTGAGTAGTTTAATTTGGATTTTTTTTTTTTTAAATCAAACGAAACCAAGAGAACATGAATTAAAGTTAACTTATGCTAAAGTTATAGTCTCCTGGAGAAGAAGTTAGATAACATGAGATATTCCCCTGATAACGATCATATAAATTCCTTGATATAAGTATTTTTAAAGGACTTAGAGGTTAATGCATTAAAAAAAATAAAAATAGTTACATTAGAGTTAAGAGTAGAATTTAGCAAGAAGTCATATTTCAAATTGATTCAAAATCTTCAAAATATTTTAAGCTCTTTTAGTTGAGGGTTTGTCTGCTACGTTTGTTTCACATTGAATAATACAGAAAATTTTCTAGTTAGTATTTATAGAAAATTCCTCCTCCAGACTACAGGAAAGTAAGCTAAACTTCCAACCTGAAGAAAAGTGTGTTTCAGAAATACCGAAGCAAAGTTCTGAAAACATTCCAGCTACATTTGAGTTAAAAATTAAAAGTACATTGCTATCATCTCTTGTGTTTAAGCTACATTATTTTAAAATAGCTTTTATAGTAGCATAGCAGAAATTTGATTTCATATAATTCTAGAGGGACTATAGAAGTCTTTCAGAGGTCTAAATACTATTTTTTCCTCCACAGAAACCTTACTTGGGCTTGAAATTGCAAGTTCCAATTTTGTTATAGTTCCTTGCACAAGACTTAGCTGAAATTTGAAAGCTTGAATTGTGATGCAACTTGGGGAAAGGAATTTAAGTCCATATTCTCAATTTAAAAGTCATTAAGTATACAAGAAAGAGTGATCCATTATGAAAACAACAACAACCAACAACAAACCACAAAATCTGGAGTGTTTTTCTGCTTGTTTCTATCATCCTGAGAAATTAGTATTGTTAAATACTTACTTGGCAGGGGGCACTTCCTTGATAACTCTCATATTTAATCTCTTTTGCATTCTAGCCAACTGTAGCCTTCCAGCAGTAGTGAATGTCTATAGGATAGATAATAAATGAAATAAAGGCACAGTTTCTGAAGTTATTAAATGCTTTACCTGAGCAGGGTCCAAATTACCTTCCTTGTCTGAAGCATGGTTATTCTAATTTGTTTGGATATATCTCTTAAAACTTGGAACTTGTTTTACTGTCATGTTATCCAAATGAATCCAGGGGTAATAGCAGAAATTACAATGGTGGAAGAAATCAATATTTGCAGATCAGTCTACATATCCATGAATTTAAAGTTGTTTTCTGGGAAGTCACTTGAAAATATGTGCTGAAAATCATGTTGTAATAACATTATACAGTACCAGTCTATCAAGCTCTACCTTATTCTGAAATCTCTTACAAACAGGAAGTGAAGCATTGGGTATTGCCCAGAATATGTGAAATAACCAGTTTGCTAGTTTCAGTCAGTGATGTTCTTTCTAAAATAACAAGCAGGTTTTCCAGGTTTTCTACCCAATAAGATTATATACACTTAGATAGACTTCAGATGCCTCTCTCTTAAATTACTATTTATTAGTCCTCCTGAGTGTTCACCACTTCCTGAATAACTCACGTTTGTTTTGTTGACCTGAAAGCTCCCAGAACTCCAAGACTTTCCATTTTCCCCTTTCAACTACCTCCTAAATTCCACAGGAATACAAAAGAAAGGCTGGGTAATTGCTTACTTAAATCTGTTGATCTAATACTTCTCAGAGAAACTGTCACACTGCAAAATGAAGTTACAGCTGCGGAAGGTGATAACAACACTGACATTTTAGAGAATGAAAAAAAAATAAATCTTGCCAATAGAAAGCCTTAGTCTCAGTTCTCTAATAACTGTTTAACAATGTAGACATAACATTGAGGAGCAAAGATTTCCAGTTCTCAATGTATTCACTAGTTATTGTGTTCATATACTTCCTGTCTGGCTTTCTGGCCACAAAATGGACAAAAATTCTCTTTCAGGTTGTATGAAAGCATTGAGAAAGGCTTCACAATAACTAGCTTGTTCGGGAAACATTTGTGAAAGTTGAGGAAGTGAAAGTTCTCTAGAAATTAAGCACTGTTTCTCTTTTTGTATGTGAGTATGCATGTACCATTAACAGTAATCAGTAAGCTGTCCTCGATTAACGATGTGCATTTCTGGGGTTGTACATGAACATGTTTTCTTTTGACTCCAATTCCTTGTATCATAACTACAACAAAACTAAGGACTTCAGATCTATGTTTAGTTTCTCCTGACTTGTTTTATGCAATTTTAATCATTTTGAGTGCTTTATAGATTAGCTTCCTAATTGGGTATTGGGTTTACTGGGAAAGGTTTTGGTAGCAGGGGGCTGCAGGAGTGGCCTCTGTGAGCAGATCCCAGCAGCTGCCCCACGTCAGATCAAAGCCAGCTCCAGCCAGCTCCAAAGGGACCTGCCGCTGGCCAGAGCTGAACCAGTGAGTGATGTTGTTTGTGTTTCTGTGAGAGTATTCTTAAAAAAGGGGAAATAAAACTGTTGTACAGGAGCAGCTGGGAGAGGAGTGAGAATGGAGAGAATGAGAAAATGTAGAGAGAAACAACCCTGTAAACACCAAGGTCAGTGCAGAAGGAGGGCAGGAGGTGCTTCAGGTATCAGAGCAGACGTTCCCCTGTGACCTGTGGAGAGGCCCGTGGTGGAACAGGGGACCATTCCCCTTTGCTGCCTGTGGGAGGACATGTTATAGGGTGGATATGGGGAAGGTGTTTTTAGTTTTCTGTTAGTTTCTCACTGCTCTGGTATGTTAGTAATAGGCAGCAAATTATTTTAATCTCCCTATGCTGTCTGTTTTGCCCATGATGGTAATCGGTGGGAGATATACCTGTCCTTATCTCTCAGCCCTTGAGCCCTTTTCATCCTATTTTCTCCTTGTCTTCTTTGGAGGAGTGAGAGTGATTGTGGTGGATTTTAACTGCCCATCAGGGTGAAACCAACAAAGTGCACCGTAGGCTTCCTGTGAAATGTAGACATCTATCTGACATTTTTAGATCCTGCTAAGTGACCAAGAGCTTGGATTTTAGGTGTAGCACCTACTGTAATGGTGCCTAAATTAGATTTGGCTTTTAATCTCTTTTCATTTTCCTTTTTTTTTTTTTTAAATTAATTCACTTCTAATATATTCTTTGTGTACTTAATTTTTTATGCAAGTGCAAAAATTTACTTTTAGTGGTCCCCAAGGCAACATAGGACTTAGTAAAACTATTTGTTGATATAGGCAACAGAAATGTTTTCCAATACATTGTTAGACTGATAGTATCATTTGAATTTTGATGGCTTGCTTCAATATTATTTTTACAGTAGTCTTGGAGGCAGATAAAACTATTTTGAATGGTTGTTACACTACATGAGAGCTAGAACTTTTTCCTTTCCTGTACTGCTTTTTAAAAGGAAAAAGATAAATAATGGAGTATTCCCATCTGAATTGATATTTTGGGAAAGATAATCCTTCAGTTTTGTGAAAAATGCTCCTGTTTTAAATACTTTAATGGGATCTCTATTTTAAAATATTAGCATATTAGTTCTATTTTATAATGAGTGCACGTGAACACTAGCATAATTAACCAGTTTAAGTACTTGATAATATAGGGTAAAATAAGGATTGATTTTTCAGCTTTGTTATTTGTATGTATAGTTACCACCAAACATATTGATTTGAATATTATCAATATATCATAGGGGTACTTGTAAGAATAGAAGTGTGGAAGGATGTCATAAAGTTCAAAGGCATTTTACTCATGTTTTTTTTTTCTTTCTTTCTAAATTTAGTTTTCTCAAATACTATTGTCAATAACAAGTGTAATCAGTGATTAAAACCTAGGACTATCCCTTTGATGAAAGAAGCTGTTTGTTCACTTTGGGTAGGGTCCATAAATGCTATCTGTTTCCTGTTCTATTTGATGCCTATGGTATTTTATTTATTTTTTTTTCCTGACATGTAAATTAATGTTGCCTTATGGAAGGTTGTTGCCAACTGTAGTATAGTAAGTAATTACAGTACATAAAGTTAAACAGAATGCTAGATAAGTATCTCTCCTGTTGCTGAAAACAGGTTAATTGGAAATCACTAATAATATCTGTAACACCAGCTTGGGACTTGTTGCTTGAGAAAACTTTTTGGACTTCCATTAGACTTTCATTTCTTTCATCTCCATTCACAGCTACTAATGAAATAAATTAGCTTTCTATTTTTGCTCGACCAAAGATAAATGTGGAATGGAATCATACTAAAATTATTTTAAGCTCGCTTTTAAAATTAGTTAAGATGAGTTCTTTTTATTTTCTTCTTTCTTTTCACTCAGAAAGTGAAAAAAATCAAAGTATTTGCTTCTTAATTTAACTTCCTGAATTTCCCAGGCTCAGAAATGTGAAGTTCTAATAAAGACCATTTAAGCAATCTATTTCCTAATAATGCAGTTTGCAGTAATAATTCTTAAATAAATTATTTTGTTGATTCCTCTGGAGTTTGCAGAATAAGTCATGGTAGAACTTTGATTAATTTTAATTTGCAATATAAATCTGATATAAATATTTTATTGCAATGTTCATAAACGAAGTAATCTCAGTTTTAGAATTCATAGGGTATGTCTGAAACTGAGCCAATAGGTTCCTTATGCATGGCAAACTTAAACATAACATATTCTGGTAATTAGAGGTCTCTCTTCAGCTGAGAGCTTATTTTAAGATATGAACTCTATAACTCTGTATAGCTCTGAACCAGAATGTGAAGCATGAGTTTTGATTGGTATTTGGGTTCTTACTGTCATCTTAGCTTGAAATAAAACATTAACTACTGCCAAAAAAAAAAAAAAAAAAAGATTGTCCTTTCTTTTTCCTGAACTGGAAATGCTTCATTTCTCAAGCAAAATTTTTGGACAATTCTATAACTTCTCCAAGAAACCATGTGTTTAGAAAGGGAATGTTAGAAAGGGAAGGATGCCTTGCCAACTGTTAAAGAGGTGTGTCACAAAGACACCTAACTAACCTGTTGCATAGGAAGTAAAAAGAGGCACACTTCAGGTGTGATGAAAATCATAAAAATGAATTTTGGATCATTTTTAACAGTTCAGAATGGAAAAAGTGATGCAGGAGCTTGATGACAACTATGAATCATATTTCATATGTTATTTTTCATATACATTTCATATATTACTTATGCTCCACTGGGGACTTCCGTATGACTTATATTATTTTTCCTCATCCAAAAGCAATGGCTCATTTAGAAATTTAATGCAAAGTTTGTTCAACCAAGCTTATTATTTACCTACTGAGGAATTAAATTGCACTGAAACAATCTTTGTACAATGTGCATGTATTTGATACTATATAAGTTACTTGAATGTGCCTATATCCTCCAAAACTGATGATCAAGACCTGGATTCTATTCAGCCACCAAATGCCTGAAACATCATCTTGTTCTTATGTTAGGGATTTAGTGGTCAGCTAATGGGGAATCATCCATGTTATTCATTAAAATCAAAGCAATTTCTATGATTGTGGGCACATTATGCAAGAATGTGTAAAGAAGCTAGGAGATAAAGCTCAGTTTACAAGCCTAAGTTTAAGTTTAGTGAAAAGAATTGTAGATTAAACTCTTATTTTAAAGTTTATTATTGTCTTAATTGGTAAATTATAACGATTTTGCTGGCTACATTGAAACTGGGCCATCAAACACCTGATAGAAATCAAAGCCTTCATTAAAAAGTAAAATAAAATAAAATAAAATAAAATTAAAATAAAATAAAATAAAATAAAATAAAATAAAATAAAATAAAATAAATAATAAAGGTAAAATGTGCCTCTTGTAAACTAAACCACATTGAAATAAAAGGGGAAAAGAAGTCCAAACAGCCATCTTGCTTTCAAATGTTCTTTTGCTTTTATTTTATTATTATTATTATTATTTTTTTAAAAGACAATTAGGATGTTAGGAATTGCATTGTGGGTTCTGAATCAAGATAATCAGACTAAGGAAGCATGGTGTTTGGCAGAGATTACAATGGGGGAATGGAAAGGCTAAAACAGAGTTTATCAGTACAGCCTCTTAAAATTTATGTTTATCTAGTATCTCCAGATTGTAAAGACTGGATTTTCCATGAGTTTTTCTAGAGACTAATGAATAAATCAAAGCGAAATGATCATAGCATGCCTTTTTTTTTTTTTTTTTAATGTTTGGAATGAGAAGATGCCTTTTCCCCTGAATTATCCGTCTGTGTTATGTTGTTTAAAAATCCTGAAAAAAATCAAAAGAAAAATGTATCAGTAAAAAAGTGCAAGTGAAAATATATATGTGTATTTTAAGAGTAAATTTTTATAGGGCACTATCCAGTTGGCTAAAAAAAAAGACAAAAAAATGCAAAATCCAAAAACTTGCAATCTAACATAACTGATTTATCACCTGGAGGGATTATGTCCATACTGAAGAGGATTTATATTGGCTTCACAGGGAGATTACAGAGCTGTAGTTTGCATTTGTAGGTTGAAAATAAGAAAAGGTAAAGCTTGGGTTGAGCTGACACTGGCCAATGAGGTGTCAGACAACAAAAAAGTATGTCAACAGCAAGAGGAGGTCTAAGAAAAACATAGGACTAATGCTCAATGAAAATGGTTACCTAACAAACAGGGATGAGGAAAAGCTGGAAGAACTTAATGCTTTTTTTTTTTTTTTTTTTTTTTTTTCCTTCCCTCAGTTTCTAATATTAATGATAAATAATGATAAATCTTGGGCTGCCAGGGCTTCTGAGTTGGAGGACCTTGATTAGCTGAGCAGTGACTTTCAATCTATGACCACTGAAATTGTAAGGGAACAGCAATATCAATTCAATGTTCATAAATCCATGGGGCCTGATGGGATCCACCCTAGAACACTGAAGTAATTAGTGAATGTTTTAGCTGGACCCCTCTCAACAATTTACCAAAAGTCATGGGAGTCTGGAAGCTGACTGGAAGGTAGCCAATGTCATACTGATCTAGAAGAAGGGCATCCAGGAAACTAAAGACATGTCAGTCTAACTTCAGTACCTAGAAAAAGATTGTCCTGGGTACCAATAAAAGGCATTGAAAGAACAAATCTAGACATAGTCAACATGGGTTCATGAAGGGAAAGTTTTGTCTCAGTAATTTGAACTTCTTTACTGAAAGGGTTGGTAGGCATTGGAATAGGCTGCCCAGATAAGTGGTTGAGTCACCATCCCTGGAGGTCTTTAAAAGACATTAAGATGTAGAGCTTAATGATATGGTTTAGTGGAGGACTAGTTAGTGTTAGGACTAGTTAGTGTTGGACTCAGTGATCTTGGAGGTCCCTTCCAACCTAGATGATTCTGTGATTCTGTGACTCTGTAATTTGCTCTCCTTTTAAAATAAAGTCACCCGTTTACTGGATGAAAGGATGATGGTGGATATAGTCTTTCTGGATTTTAGTAAGGACTTTGATACAGTATCCTCACAGTATCCTTCTGTGAAAATTGTCCAACTAAACAAGTACATGTTACACTGTATGATGAACTGGCTCAATGGTAGTGCCAAATGTTCGTAGTAGTCAAAGGATCATGGGGCTAGCTGGTGGACAGTCACTAGCAGCGTTTCCCAGGTCTCAGTTCTAGGGCCAGTTCTGTTCAGAATTTTTATCAATGACCTGGATGCAGGATTTGAATGCATCCTTAGTAAGTTTGCTGATGATACTAAACTGGGAGATGCTGTTGATGCTGGGAAGGATAAGAGACCTTGACTGATTGGAGCATTGGATAATCATCAGTGGCATAAAATTCAAGGAAGGTAAATGCAGGGTTCTGCACCTGGGATGGAGTAAAGCTATATACAAATACTATTTGGAGAAAAATGTCTAGATTTGGTCCTGCAGAAAGGAATCTGGAGATTCTGTTCAACAGTAGGCTTAATATGAGCTAGCAGTGTGCCCTGGCAGCCAAGAGGGAAAACTGTATTTTGGGATGCATTAAACACAACATAGCTAGCCAGTCAAAAGAGGTGATTCTCCAGCTATATTTAGAATATTAAGATATTTGAATGCATCCAGAGGAAGAAGGCTGGAAGAAATGTCTTATAAGGAGAGGCTGAGGACATTTGGTTTGTCTTGTTTGGAGAAATGGAGGCTAATTGCTCTCTACAGCATTCCCAGGAGGGGAAATGGAGTGGGAGATGCCTATATCTTCTCCCTGGTAACTAATGATGGGACATGTGAATGGCACAAAGCTGTGCTGGGGGAGGTTCAAACTGGATAATATGAGAAATTTCTTTAACAAGAGAATGGTTAAACACCAGAACAAGCTTTCTGCAGAGGTGGTTGCTGCCCCATGCCTGTCAGTGTTCAAGAGGCATTTAGATAATGACCTTAATAACATGCTTTGACTTTTCATTAGCCCTGAAGTGATCAGGCAATTGGACTTGATCTTTGAAGGTCCCTTCCAACTGAAGGTCACTTCCAACTAAACTATTCTATTCTATTCTATTCTATTCTATTCTATTCTATTCTATTCTATTCTATTCTATTCTATTCTATTCTATTCTATTCTATTCTATCCTATCCTATCCTATCCTATCCTATTCTGGTCAGGTCAGGTCAGGTCTGGTCAGGTCTGGTCATCTTGATAATTTCCCTTTATTATTCACTTGGGCCAAAAACACATGAGGCCCATAACATTAAGATGAGATTTGATGCTTTTATTCTTAAAAATTTTCCATTATTCCAAATAAAAATTTAAGAGAAAGTTTAACATTGACTCAAAAAGCATGGAGAGAATAAAACTCATAACAAAGTTCTGAAGAATATTAGAATCTTCTAATATCCAAGAGATGTTAGAAAACAAAAATGAACTTTTGTATTAATGAATTATGATTTCTACATCCACTCATAAAGGCCTCAGACCTTAAAGAAAAATTATACTTTTTTTTTTATTTTCTTGATGATTTCTTCCTTATTTTACTTTTTCTTCAGTGTGCCTGTGACATTAGATATTCCCGTAACTATCTACTATTGATCTGCATTGATCTGCAATCAAGTCAGAGCAACTGGAGTAGCAATTCCCACATTTTAAATTATTTTTTTCTAGAGTAATTTTGAACTTTGAGGACTTAAAAATGCCCGAGGATGATAAATCACTATGGAAAAAAACACACAACTTTATGGATGACCAGCATAACAAGGTAATTTTTTCTTATTTTCTTTATATTATCTATGGAAAACCACCAAGTTCAGATAATGCTCAACTGTAAGAATTGTAATTGTGTTTATTTACAAAGTAAAAGATATAGCCTCTCTGTATTCTTGTTGTGCATCTGTTCCAGAAAAGCCAGAAGCAAGTGTTTCATTAATCACTGAATGTCATGTTCAATAAATCTACCTAAACTCAGTATGATATAGTTTTTCCCCCAAACTGAGTTCATTTGTAAATGTTACAGGTATGTCAGTCCAACTAGGGTTAGCTCTTTCCTTCATCCTGTTGCTGAAGTATTTATTCAGGTCTGCCATTGCTGCCTGAATGCTACCAAAACATTGTTAGCAAGCTAATTAGCAGTGACTGTGCTGTGCATACATACCAGTAACTTTGATGTAGACATATCTTGTATGTCACTTTGTATATGTCATCCACAACTTGGTATCCATAAGAAAGTTGTCTTCCTTCCTTCCTTCCTTCCTTCCTTCCTTCCTTCCTTCCTTCCTTCCTTCCTTCCTTCCTTCCTTCCTTCCTTCCTTCCTTCCTTCCTTCCTTCCTTCCTTCCTTCCTTCCTTCCTTCCTTCCTTCCTTCCTTCCTCCCTCCCTCCCTCCCTCCCTCCCTCCCTCCCTCCCTCCCTCCCTCCCTCCCTTCTTCCCTCCCTCCCTCCCTCCCTCCCTCTTTCTCTTTCTCCCTTTCTCCCTCCCTTTCTTACTCTCCATATACAATTAGTAAGAAAGCATTGTACTGTGAGCATAAAGCCTGTGGAAAGAACAAAAGAATTGTCTAATATTCAGAAAGGTAGGTATAACAGATGAAGAACTGAAATGAGCAACATAAAACCACAAGAACTGCTCTTTCTTCTCTACTTTTCATTTTCCCTGTGTTGAAATGTTCTTGAGGGAATAATTAGAAAATGTTGAACTTCATGGTACCAAACCACAACAGAAATTAATCATTAAAGTAACAATGTAATTACAATACATTTTAAACAACTACGTGACTTCAATTACAAACTTCTTCAAATTCTAAATGTGGGTCTTTCTTGTCCCTGTCACAGCACTGATAGAAAATCATTTGAAGTTACAGGGTAGCATGTAACTGCCACAAAATATTCGAATATGAGTAGAAACTTTGATCAGTAGAGTTAATTCCTTATTTTTCTCCCCATCTATAGAGAGAGAAAGTGGTCTTGCATTGGCAAATCCCCGTGTCATTAATTTGAACATGAGGTGTATCAAAACCTCAGGATTCTGTAGGGATCTTCAGGGGGCATCTTTCACCCCTGGAAAATCTGAACTGTAATTAGTTCAGGATATTACCCAATATTATGATAGGTTACCTGATCAACTAGACATAGAAAGCTTATAGATTTTACAGTAAAGGGAAAATAAGTAATTCTGGATGGAAACATAGAAACAAAAATCTCCTTTCTTTCTTTCTTTCTTTCTTTCTTTCTTTCTTTCTTTCTTTCTTTCTTTCTTTCTTTCTTTCTTTCTTTCTTTCTTCTCTCTCTCTCTCTCTCTCTCTCTCTTTCTCTTTCTCTTTCTCTTTCTCTTTCTCTTTCTCTTTCTCTTTCTCTTTCTCTTTCTCTTTCTCTTTCTCTTTCTCTTTCTCTTTCTCTTTCTCTTTCTCTTTCTCTTTCTCTTTCTCTCTGTTCAGTGAGAATTTCTATCAACCTGATACAACAGTACTTATTTTGCAGATGCCAAGTTTCTTGCAGTAATCCCTAGGAAATTTAATTAGAATATATAAAGAAAATGAAGAGTTAAGATTTTCAGAACAGCTTAGAAGTATAACAGTGTTCTGAAATAGTGGTGTAAGGTATTAGCTTATGTGTTTGCTTATCATTTCATACCAGAAGTATGACTTAACTGGAACTCAGAAAACAATGATATTAAAGATCTTCTGTCAGAAACCTGATGTAAAACTTAATATATTCTAGGATTTCTGTTATTATAAAAATGAATTGTCAACCTAGATTTTTTAAAACGCATGTTGTAAAGGAAGAAACAAGAAAGCTCTTAATAAAATTCTAAGGGTATTATAAAATCTTGAACTTTTGTGACTGTATTGTAACTTGCTGGATGTCTATATTTTATTTGAAAAAGCTGTTCATGAATACATGACAAAAAATATTTGTATTTGTTTTTGCCTTCAAGTAACAAATTCTTTAATCATAAAGATCATTTATGTGATTTCTTTATTAACAGGTTACTACAGAATTATATAGGGTGCCAGATGTTACCATGTGCCAGATGTTACCATCTGGCATCATGGTAATGAATGAAACAACCAAATAATTTAAATATTTTCATAGTTTTAAATGCTTTGTTTGTTTGTTTGTTTGTTTGTTTTTCAATTAAAAATAATTTTCCTGCATTCTTACTTCTTGACTACTCATTGGGAAAAGAAAGGAAATGTCAACATGCATTTTCATTTTTCTGTAAAGATTTGTCATCTCCCATGTTGTTAGAACTTTCCTGCTTGTCTAGAATGTTACAGATTCATATTTTCCTTGTCCTATTTAATTCTGGTCAGTGTTAGGTAAACACAAACTATATCCTGTTCGGCTGTGTTCAGTAACCTCTTATACAAATATGAAAGCTCTGCAATTTCAAAAATGAGTAATTTGTTAGTTATTCTCTAAGTCTTACACTGAATATTGCTTTTAACAAAATTTCCTATTGAAGTTAATTATCTGTATGGATTCATTTTGTTGTTTCAGGCAGTTGCAGCTCAGCTATTTTATGTTGTACAATGGACCTATAAGTAAGTCAGAAACATCTTTGTTGAAAAAAATGTTTGTTATGTTTGGAGTGGGTTTTTCAGAGATCTGGCTTACACTCACATCTGGAATTGCAAAGTAGCCAGTCTAATGCCTGATACCTTGACTGTGAGTTAAACCTATTCATATATGAAAAAAAGCTGTTGCTTAACAAACAAAATAAGGAGTGCATATGCTTCCTAACTGTAATAAATTACACTGGGGGAAAGAATCTTTAGAAAACCAGCAGACTCACTGTGCATATTAATACTGATAGCCACTCTGCTTAATGCTCATGCTTGCAAAACTATTATTCGCATTCTCTGTTAACACCACTCTGTTAATAGAGTTACACAGATACTGAAATTTACCCTATTTGTTAAATGACCCCAAAATAAAGTGTATAACATAAAGTACAAGCAAATAAACAACCTTTCCTCTAACAGAAATTCAGGTACACATTTCTTATCCTATAGTCTCATAGTTTGTGGTTGTTATTGTTATCTCGGAAAAATATAGCTCGTCTGCTTGTCCACATTTTAATATCTCCTTAATTAAAATATTTATTTTCTTTCTTTCCTTTCTTCTTTTTTTTTTTTTTTTTTTTTCTTTTTTTAATTTTCTATTTTCAAACCAAATAACAGCTTGAAATGTTACTTGACTGGATTATTATTATTTTTCCATTAATTGGACAAATAACACATATGATTTTACAGAATCACAGAATCACAGAATTTCTAGGTTGGAAGAGACCTCAAGATCATCGAGTCCAACCTCTGACCTAACGCTAGCAGTCCCCACTAAACCATATCCCTAAGCTCTACATCTAAACGTCTTTTAAAGTCTTCCAGGGATGGTGACTCCACCACTTCCCTGGGCAGCCTGTTCCAATGCCTCACAACCCTTTCGATAAAGAAGTTCTTCCTAACATGCAGCCTAAAACTCTCCTGGCGCAACTTAAGCCCATTCCCCCTTGTCCTGTCACCAGGCACGTGGGAGAATAGACCAACCCCCACCTCGCTACAGCCTCCTTTAAGGTATCTGTAAAGAGCAATAAGGTCACCCCCGACCCTCCTCTTCTCCAGGCTGAACAAGCCCAGCTCCCTCAGCCGCTCCTCGTAGGACTTGTTCTCCAGGACTTGTTCTCCAGGCCCCTCACCAGCTTCGTCGCCCTTCTCTGGACCCGCTCAAGCACCTCTATGTCCTTCTTGTAGCGAGGGGCCCAAAACTGAACACAGTACTTGAGGTGCGGCCTCACCAGAGCCGAGTACAGGGGGACGGTCACCTCCCTAGCCCTGCTGGCCACGCTGTTTCTTATGCAAGCCAGGATGCTGTTGGCCTTTTTGGCCACCTAAGCACACTGCTGGCTCATATTCAGCCGACTAGATTTTAGTCCATTGCAACTTCTCCTGTGGTTGAACAAGGAGACTAGAAAGCCAGACCTACAGTGTATAAGTCATACACATTAAATGCTAATTACCGAATACTGCTCTTATTTATTTGTTTGTTCTGGAAAGTTAGAGATTGGAAGATTCCAGTAATATATTTCCAGAGAGGAAATGATTGCATTAGAAGGCCATGTTCAAATTAAATTTTAATGTGAGAATGGGAAATTTCTTATCACTGTCAAACTAGATCTATACAATACACACCTTTGTATTTTCCAAGAGCTCCATTCCCAAATTACATGTATTTATTTATTTACTTTCCCTCCTTTAAAAAGAATAATGAATGAACTGAGGATTTTGCTTGTAAGCTGAATTGGTATGTGTCTAAATTGCGTAGTACTGCTGTCAGTACTATTGGCAGGTTAGATTTGAAACTGAAGGTATTTTATTTTTATTTATTTTTTTTGTGTGCAGTAAATAAAATACACATTCTATTTAGCTGACTAAACATTGGGACCATTTTTTTTTTTAAATCGGTGTATCTCTTAATAAACATTTCCATGGTTTGGTCATATTTTAGACCACATGCATGTGTTTGGCATTATATCTACTGGAATGTGATGTTGCAAGTAGTTTGTAATCTGGTCTCTGAATCCTGTTTTAATCCTTGTTTTATGGCTTAAGATAGTAACTGCTATGCTTCTTGAAATATGTTTCACAGAGTTATAACAAATTAATGGATAAACAAGGTTTTGACCAATTGTTATTGGAAAACACAGAAAATAAATGTGTGCTACCCCCTCCCCCTTCCTCCCAACCCTCCCCCCCACGAAGTCAGATGGCACAGATATCCAAGCATTATCTGATTTTGTCCAACTAAATTTCTTAATGGTGAGCATTATTTTCCAAATAAGCTCAGGACTCCTAATCAGTAAAGGCAAAAATGAAATTTGGCTCCCCAGGATGAAATGTTGAAGTGAATCACCCCTACAGCAAAAAGAAAATAGCTGAAAGAAAAGGCTGTTGATGGGGAAGGTCACTCAGGGAGTTAACTAATCTTGTGGTTTCTGTGTCATATGGAACAGACTGGAAAATATCCACTTAGCAGTAGCTGTCACCCCATATGTCTTGTCTTTGGTAGGATCCTGGTAGAACCACTCCTGTCTTTCCAGTGCTTCAAAACAGACAAAATATGCAAAACAACAAAATGTATATTTTATTGTTCCTCATCTATGTTATGAATCTGGCAATGGCCTTCCTGCCTGTACCTAAAATCAGTCTGCTTAGTAACTGTTCCAGGCAGGTAAGGGACAGGCTACTAATTTTTTTTTTAATTTATTTTTTTCCCTAGAAATTACACTTACAAGTTAATGAACCATTGGAGCTACGTGATAAAAATGGAGTATTAGCCACAGGAATGAATAATAAAGTTTAATCACTATTTGTGAACTATGTTAAAATAATTCAAAGCATAAATGACTTAAATTAAGTTTTAATATGAACTTAGTTTTTATAGATTAACACCAAAATTATGTTTGTTGAAAACTAAACGTTAATAACAAAAAAATATTTCTATCCCTTTCCTACATGTATTTTATACCACTGTAACTTAGCTCATGGGGGTAAATTTTAATACAAAAAAGAAAAAAAAAAAAAAAAAAAGCTTGTTTGCCCTAAAATTTCAATTCATTTTGAGCAAAAATTCAGTCAGAAACTGCACCTATTAAAAGGAGACTAGACATTAAACATCACACCAAAAAGCATGTAACAGGTTTTGATCTCACTATTTCATTTTAATTTGAACCTTATTATCCCCTGCACAATATTGGAATGTTCCTTCATGCAATAGCCACAGGAAATCAAAACTGTAGTTTAAGTTCAGACATACCAAAAGTATTGTGAGAAAGATGTTTAAAATTTCTACAGCCGTTCTAAGGACAACGAGTTAGATCCTTAGATTCAAGCCTGTAATCTTACTCTTTCCTTACTCTTCAGACTAAATGATCATATATCCTCAGGTATTCCCCAGGTATTCCAAATCCCGAATTTGTGGTTCAATCATACATACTAAATAGCTTTTAAAAATGCATGAGAGGAAGGAGAGCATGACATCAAGAAATAAACTGATCCAGACAGATCTGCCTTTCAAATCTCTTAAGAAGAAAGTGAAGATGTCTAGCAGGAGCTACAATATCAGTCTTTGAGAATATCTTTCAAAGAAAGACACAAGTGATTATCCAAAGTCAACAAATGAATTAAGGAAGGTGAGATTTTGAAAAACAATTTATATTGTTTCATGAAGGATCACATGATTTTCTCTTTATATTTCTTGATTGTTCGCTGTGAAAAGGATCTATGCTGTATTTGTTTCCTTAGCATGTTTGTAAAGAAACATATATGTAGCATAGTCACTGCTGAGGTGTGTCATGGCATTACTAGGCTTGACTGTCCCAAGCCAGTCCCCACTCCTGCTCCTCCCCTTCTGCAAGCTCTCCTTTAGATTTTACCTTGCTTTCTATAAGTTGAGCTCACTGAACTGGTGCACTTGGGGTCACATTAATAGCATGGCAGACATCCTTTGGAAGTTTGGGGAAGAAACAGAAACAGCACTCTTGCTAGCAACTGACCACTGATGGTATAGCTTACCGCTAGGCCTAAGTCATGAAGAAAACAATATTTACATTGTTGTTTTCATACTCAGAAAATTAGTGATAGGTACTTGTTAGTATATTAGTATAGGAATAGTATTAGTATAGGATTGCTATGACTAGTAGCTGTTATGCATGCATTTTCAAAAGAAAACAAAGCAAAACAGAAACTAATTGAATAAACCAAAACAACTCTACTGCCTCAAACTTCAACTCTGAGAAAATAATAATAATATACTAATATAAAAAATAATATACTAGTATAATAATAGCTGATGGCTTCTTTTTTCCTTCAACATAAACCATAGAATATCATAACTCAAATCCATGATAAGTAGTGCAGTTCTAACAGCACAGACTGCTCATGATACAATGATACATATGATACATAATACATATGATACATAAATCTCATGCCTGCATTAAAATACACACAGTTTGGCAATCTGGGTAAATGCACTTCATTCTCTACAACTGAGAAAGTGCTCACTGTTATATCAGAACTTTACATTTGGCTCCTGTTTTCTTTGGTCTGAACTACAATGCAGCTGGAACATTTTTGGTACAAAGGCAGTCTTTTTTGTTCATTATCAGTATGATACCTAGCACAGTAGGGTGTTGGTTTGTGACACTGGCTCTTAGGCAGCCCAGAACACATTAACAATAATGATAAAGCTCATTTAGCACTGTTTCTAGTTCAGTGTGTAGAAAGAAATGAAATGTTATTTATATTTAATTATGAATATTAGGAGGCAATAATGTTTGCTTCTCTAAAAAAAAATAAAAAAAAAATTAAAACCTATTGTGCTGAATATTTTTAGCAGAAGAGCCTGAAGAGGAATCCAAACTGTAAGGACAAACAAGGCCTGTCACCTCCAATGCCCTTCTCTCTGTACTGTTATGCAGGGCTGCCAGAGTAGAAGCATACTCCATTTTCTTTCAAAATTTGTGGCCTTAACACAAGCAGAGAATAGCAGGTAGGGTTAAAGCTGCCTCTGCCACTGGAAACTAGCCAAATACTTCATCCAGCACCACTGGGAGTTTTAGGGTGCTGCAGCTTAAAGGTGATCACTACATTCAAGAAGGAGCCTAGCAGAATCCCTCTGTCTAGACAGACACAGAGTTTTTTCTTCTTGGGGGTATGGTATTTTTTCAATGCTTTTTACACACAGGCAGTTGTGCCACAAATATGCATGTATGATATGCTGTATGATAATTCTGTATTATACCTAACAGTACATGCCTTTGCAAAGACAAGGTTGTAGCTTTTGAATAGCTGTGTAGGATGGTACATAATACATATGATACATAAATCTCATGCCTGCATTAAAATACACACAGTTTGGCAATCTGGGTAAATGCACTTCATTCTCTACAACTGAGAAATGAGAAATTAGGTGATGTGCTTCTGCAGACAGCAGAAGCACATCACCTAATGAGAGCTCCAGTGCACAATTCTAATCATCCCTAATGCCTCAGGTCTGCTGTGGGGGTTGCACACAATAATTAGTTTCAAGGCACTTTACTGTAGGGACATAGTATGGGAGCCAAGGATTAACATCACTACAGGGGCTCAATTTTTCTATTGACTGGAAGTATTGCTTCTAACAACTAGTTCATCAGAGGAAAAGCTTTTCTGATTAAGCAATTGCAGCACTGGATTTAAACCATTTTCAGAGCTAATGTATTTTCATCTAACAAAAAGGAAAACACAAAAGGTCAAATTAATCTTCACTCTTATGCTCTCCCTCACCCTGTAAATTTGCAATGACAGAGGTTGTAGATCAAAATTTGCCCCTGGCAAAGAAGAAAGTGTGCCATAAGGATGAAGGTAAGCACCTCCACAAAATCATATATTCGTTTCACTATTGCAGGTTGTGTTTATTTATATCTTCTGCTCTGCCTGTAATTTCAGTATCACAATAGAGTTCATGATGCTCTACAAACTAATCTGATGAATTTCTTGCAGCTTCACATTAATATTGCCTTGTCCAATGTTTTTTTTTTTTTTTTCTTCTTCCCCCCCCCCCATCACTCAGTCCTCTAACCTAGAATAAACTGTTTCATGACCTTGGCTCATTTGTCTTTTCTACTCTCCTTCTCAGTTCATATTTTCTCTTCTTGAAAGAATGACATAGTCTAAAGTTCTGTAAATGATCTGTTAATATCATCAACATTTTACAGTGTCTGAACTTACCAATATCTGGATGGCTAGCTTATATGGACCCCTCCCCATCATTTAAGGGATAATTTTGTATGATGTATGTTATGATGTATGTCTCTGCACATGATCTGAGAGTCCTTGGGCACAGGGTGAAGGAAGCAGAATTAAAAAGCCCTGCTATTCACAGTCCCACTGCAGTAGGCTTTTGACACCTTCTTAGAGGCATAAGGTCAGAACCTAATGGTGTGGAGTGCTTCTTATATGCTCCTCTGACTATTTAAAAGGAAATTTAAAGTCTTTAGTACCTTTTAGAAGACAGTGGCACCTTTCAAGACTGGTTTCAACATTGCAGTTGTTTTAAACTGAAATAGTGTATCCCAAAATTATAGCTCTTTGCTCTTATTCTTCATGGTCCAAAACAGCTAGTCTTTACCTGTGCATGTCTTACAAAATTCCAAGGTCTTCCTTCAGTGTGAATATATTTCTAAGGAAGTATAGACTGCTATAAAGCAACATGAAACCAATGGATTGAAAATTCCTGTTCCTTCCATGCTCCTTCCCTTGTTCCTTTACAAACTTTCATTAAGACAATGTGAGGAACAGCTCCAAATGAAACTACCACAGAAGAAAAAAAAAGTTATTTCTAATCAGTTTCATCTTCTGATGTAAGACAGAATTGATAAGGGTATGATGGAGTGCAGAGAGAACTTCTCTTAGAAACAGAGGTGACTTAAATTGTTTGTGGAACTATGAGTGCAGTTTGAAAATCAGTTTTGTACAGTGAGCTAGACAGAAAAGTTAGCAGAAACAACTTTACAGCATCATGAATTTATTGTAAGTAACAAAACTGGTTTTCCTACTAAGTCTATCTCTATCATCTAATATTGTATTTTTTAATTATATTATCATATTGACCATTTTCAGTGGAAAACTGTGTGAACATAGTTTATGCCCCAGCAAAGAAATACCATTGGTTATTGACTGTATGAACGAAACTAGGAGAGTAACTGTAATTATGTACTTCATCAGCTAAAATACTTATCTGGTTTGAATTTGGAAAAGGAACTTTAGAAGAATAAGAACTATCCCACAGGGCCAAATTAATACACAGAAATATCCTTTTGCAAATATACAGAAGCAAGGTCTTGGGCATAGAAAGGCTGTTTTAGTTTCCTCAAGGCATTTAAAAATCATACTCTCAGGAAATATATTCTAGTTTCAGCCCACAGTTTTAAACATTACCATAAGGCATAGACTTCATAGTTAAAATTGTGAGGAAAGAGTGTGATGAACTATCATATGTGCTACTGAGAAAATACATACTGAGAAACAGATTTAGTACCATGGTAGAAGGAATATAACGACTTAAAAATACAAGGCTCCCCTCACCCCTTAACAAACATGTCTGTAGCCTCTAACAGAAGACAGTCCAGTGACTAACACAATGGCCAATATTCTCCACCAAGGCATCTGTCCTCTTCCTCAGCTTCCCGTTTAGAGAGTACTGAGATACTGACAACAGGCATTATTTTATCTTCAATTGGTTGACACTATTGGAGTACTTTATGATTTTACATTATCATAAGTTAACTGAGGTTGTCAGATTTTAGCCTTCTGTCTCCTCTCTACTCAAAATATTATTTCTGAAATTTTACTAAATCTATAGTTTATTGGGTTTCAATAGACTAGGTTATTGGAGAAAAGTAGCATTTTTGTTGGTTATGTAAAGTATAACTGAATATGTGGCACGGTGTCTGAACTGTTGCCTGCATGAAGGCATTTACTTTAAGTACACATATTATATTATTTAAATTGAAATGCATGCTATAAGGCATGATATAATTTAGAAAAATGACATAACTCACCACAGCTATCTACAGAGTTAGCATTATTCTCATGTAACTTCGCTGTGCATAGGGTACTTTTCTTTGAGGTGTGGGATTGCTTTCACTTATAGACCAACTGTCTTCTGTTTTTTTAGTTTTTCTGTTTCCTGCCTAACATCTGTGGAGACCCGTAATGAGGAAAATTTTAGATGGTGCTGGCTAGAAAAAATCCAGAGAACATTTACACCAAAGCAACAATATGTATCATACTTTATAATAGTTTAGCTCTATGAATCATAATATTGTATTGTGAATGAAGTATTGTGAATGGAAATGAAACCATGTATCATCACTACACTACTAGAATTCTAGCTTCCATTGCACTAGCTGTATAGATCAATCCTCTTTTATCAGGCTGAATATCACCTTTCACATTCATGTAGAGATCAGTAACCATTTACAGATTCATTTTATTTAAATATCATCATTTATCTTATTCTGTGCAAGACTTCCTGTGAAAATTTTCATTTAAACATTTATTTTCACTTCTATTTTGACATTCCATTCTTCGTATTCCAGGCTGGTAAAGGAATTTTATTCCTTTATTCATACTTTTGACTTTTGTAGAGATTCCATTCCTCTTCATGGCTGAATTTACCTTGTTTATATAAAGCCTAATCCTGGGAGGTTAATTCCTTGAGTACATACATCTGTAGACACTGAATGCCTGCAAGTTTGACTTGTTATTTATTTCCTAACATTTAATTGGATTTGTGGAAGGGGCAATACTTGCATTTTTATTCTGGACAGGCATATCTCACAGTCACAGAAAATTATAGCAGATGATCCTTCTTTTTTGACAGTCTTTTCTTTTGTGATGCAACACTATCTCTCCTTTACACTTGTGTTGTGCATCTCAATCACCAAGCTGAACATAGTTTTTACAGTTCCTATTTCTATATATAAGTAGGCGGCAATATAATTAAACCATACACCTCTGAAATATGATCCATCATTGTCTTTTACAAAATCTTAAGTCTTGCAAGACTTTTCCTATGAATTAACTTGCTGTTATGTTCAACTACTTTTAAAATGCTGTTGATATCATTATTTTGTTAGTGTGAATTCATCCATGTGATATGTGGTCAGAACACGCTCTTCACGGGGTTTGGGCTCCTCAGTTGACATGGCAAGTAAGCTGTGATTGAGTTTGTTAGCAGAAGTAAGTGAACCATCTTTGACTCTGTAATACACTGAATAAAGCAATAAATGATTTTAAAAGGATGCTATGGACATGTAAAAGACCATGACAGGTTTCATTTCATGTTCTCCACTTTCAATATTTTAGAAAATTGCTCTTTCCTCACTCCAATCCCATTTATCATTGAACAATAAGAAATTAGTTTAACTTTATTATGAATGATTCTGATTTTCCATATTAATCAAACCTTCTTCTGTCTCTCTACCTAATTTAAACTTTCTACTCTCTCACTTAGCAGTTGCATAGCTGTTTGTTTCTTGTCCCTTTGCTGAGGATGCTTGGCCTGATTACTGTAGGTATCTGGGGAGGATCAGGGCCTAAATCTTCCCTTTGCTTTACTGTAGCAGCTTTTTCTGCTTTCTCACGTTTGTGGGATGAAACAAGGCATGAAGTGCTTCACTGAAAAACCTCTTCTATTCTCTTGAGTACTTATATTTCATTCCCTACTTCTCTCATCTGGCACATGAATTTCTTAGCTGTTGCACATTTAGCACTTCTAAATTTGTTCCCAGATGTCAAGATGTTATTAATTAGATCTGGAAAATATGATGCAAAACCCTTTCACTAAATATTAGCTGGAATTTAAATATGAATGAAGATCCCTACTTGACCTTGCTAAGACATGGAGTGTCAGGAATTCTATGGGGCTAGCTTGTAACTGCACTTTAAAGCTTCCTCTACTCACCAAATTTCTGCTCTTCTTTTCAAAGAATACTTTGAACACTTTTAATGACATAGAATTTTAAAAAGTTGAGGAATGCTATCTTTCCAGTGAAGAATTAAGGCATTTTAAGATTTTGTTTGAAAAAGATCGCTAAAATAAAAAACAACCCACACCTGATTTGGGAAAGCTATCATAAAACTTTATAAAGCCTGTAATTTGTTTGATTTGGGCCTAAATATTCTAACCTTATTTTCAGATGAAAATCTGAGAAAAAGGAAGTAACTTTTTTATTTTTATTTTTATTTTTATTTTTATTTTTATTTTTATTTTTATTTTTATTTTTATTTTTATTTTTATTTTTTTCTTGTCATGAACAAGGAAGCCTGTGATGAGTCAGGAAGATTTCATGAAGGTGTCTGATGTTAAGGGTTAACTGTCTCTGGCCTGTCTTTTGTTTTTTCCCAATCATTTTTTAATCCATCCAAAAAGCCAGCGATGTGTTTCTTACCTCCTGAATGACCAGGTAACTAGCATATGTTAACACTTCTCATAAAAGAACTTTGCATTTAGAGAGGCTCTGAAAAGTCTGCTGATGGAAGTAAAATTTTTTAATTTGTTGTTTAACCTGAAGTGCTCTTTAGTAGCTGTCATTATCTTAAACAGAAGGAAGCTTTTTTTTTTTTTTTTTTTTTCTACTATTAATAGACACAAAGCTATAAACTGGGTTTTCTGAGATAATTACTTTCAAGCCTTTGGGGGTCACTCATCATATGAGCAGAGTACTGAACACCTTACTTATGATAAGGATTTTTTTTTTTTTTCCAGCACCACTATCAAGACGGTTGTTTTTTTCTCTACTTCTGAGGACAATCTACTGTGAATAATTTATTACAGATTGAAGTCTTAGCGTGTACAAGTATAAACTGCACTGCATTCAGATGAACTTTGAGTAGTTTGATGGAAAAAAAAGTCTTGGAAAGCATAGAAAAATTCAGGTTAGGATCTTTCTCGTGATTCATGAGGCTTTATTAATAAATGTTTTAATTTATATCAGAAAATGTAATAAAATTATCTGATACAAATTACAATATGTATACACAAGATGAAAAATATACATGTATATAAAATGAAAAATTTAACGCGTATTAGCATGTATGCTTATGGAGCGAGTCAATGAGAGAGATCTTGTTCTTAGTGCAGATTTGATGTGGAAGATAATTTGGTGGAAGCACATATCCCTGGTGTCTAAAGCACAAATTGGGCATTCTCTAAGCTCTTGTGCAACTACAAAAGCCTACAGCTGCTGAACATTTCTACAGCTTATTTTATAGCATATCAGTTTGATTGTGGTTTTACAAACCTTACCAGATATGCCGTGTATCATTTGTGCATTTGAGCTGTATTTTTTAAACTCAGAAAAGCTCAGCAATAAATTTATCCTTTTTTTACCTTTTATTGTCTTTACTGTGAGTTCAAAAGCTGTAAATCGATACTCAAATGCTCATGATTTAAAAAAAAAAAAAAGATCATTAATATCTCTTTTGCTTATTTAGTATGAGAACACATTTCTTGTAAGACATCTCTTGTGTCACTACTGATATTTCAGTCAATGATGCTAGAACAAGCAACTTTGCTGGCACATGGCTGTTTTCAGAGTTTTCGCAATCTAGGCTACTATAGTAATAATGCACAATAAGCACTGTTTATATAAGGATTTGGTTCATTTCAGGATCACCCAATTAATTGAAAACTATATGCTTTGTAAACTCATAACAGTGATCAAGAGACATTCCCTTAAAACATACAGAGAAGTGGTGAAAATCATATTTCTTCTGCATTCCATTCCATGATAAATTACCATCAAAAACTTGTTAGAAGTCATTTTGATTCTTGAGCATAATGTTAGTGTCCTGTTTAACAGATCATGTTATCTACATTTCAAGACTTCACATTTTTAATATCCTTTTTCTTTTATCAGGTTTGGAATCTTGTTCTGCTCTTTGCTTAATATTATATGGTTATCGCTTTTCCCTGTATCTGTATCAGGTCTTAATCACATAGTATGAAGATCATTTACTGTAGTTATATTTAGACTTTCATACTTACAATATCAATAGTGGATATGCATGTACATAAGGATTTCAATTGCTCTTTGTTATATGTACATTTCTGTGTTTGTGACATAATTACAATATATACAGCTATATGTATACGCATGCTTCATGCTGAAAGATTCTTTCCTTTCTTATAAGCTTCACAAGTTGCTGGATAATACATAGCTTCAGCATTTCAACTGCATTCTGAATGTCATTTCCAGTATGACATTGATTAAGATTCTTTAGGGATAAATTGTGCAGGTATGGCATTTTCATATATTTTCATTTTCCTTCTCATGTCTTTAGATCAGATTGTCATTATTTCCCTGTAGTAAAATTAAAAGTATTACACATAGAATTATAAAACCATTATTTAGGTTGGAAGAGACCTCTGGAAGTCATCAAATCCCCTTCCCTCCCTACCCCCCAATAACTTTTCATTAGTGTGATTGCTCAGGGATTTGTTCAGTTAAGTCTGAAGCAACTCAAAAGATGAAGATTTTAGAACTCCTCTGTGTGATCTCTTCAAATATTTAACCACCATTCTGGTTAAAACAAATGAACAAACAAACAAAAACAACAAAAAACACAGCAGCAAAAAAATGTTTATTGTAGTAATAGTAGAGTGTAGTAAAGCAAGGTTAATTTCTCAGAAGATCTGAAGAAATCCATCTCAGTCAATACATAGAGTCTCTTTTTCCATAAGCCTTCATGACTAGTGTGACAAAGACAACAGAAAACAACAACAAAAAAAAGACATTACCATATATTTTTTGCACTAACACCACATGGAAAGTGTTCTTAATATAGAAGGGAGTAAGGTTTCCCTTGTTTTCAGCAGCTGTGCCAGAACAGAATGATTGTAAAGTAGGTGTAAAATGGCATGTCTGGTTTGCATTTGTCTGGTAGCATTTTATATCCACTTTGCATACATTTTGCACTAGCAGAGAAAGACATATAAACTGAAAGCCAAGAATGAATTGAGCCCAGTTTATCTAAACAACTTTAGCTGAAGCTTAGAGAAAACTTCATCTCCAGTTCTTAGAAGTCTTTTAAAAAAAGTTTAAATCCCTATTCCCCAATCTTTTATGCACTTCACTTGAAAGACAGATTGATTTGTGTTATGAAGACTGTATGAAAGCAATATTGTAATTTCTTCTCTTTCTTACCTAAAATAAGAGAATTCTTCATTTCTTTACCCATGTGCATTATAAAGAACAGAGCATAACAAGAAGTCAATCCATTTCTCCGTTTTACGGAATCACTTCCTATTTTGCTTTGCACTGAGAGTTATGCAAGAGTTAGGGAACAGATCTATTTTTGAGAAGTAAATTCTAACTAGGTCAACAGGAGAGAGTTATTTTGTCCTCTGAAGCAGCCCCCCACCCTGCTCACCTTGGCTTAATCTCAAAGGACTCGTTATCTTCTTACAAACTAACAGAAGGCAATGGTGGAATTTGCAAGGAAAATTTGAATCCATTTCATTAAAAATATTTGCTGTTGATCATAGATATTGCTTTATGAAATGTTGTAGCAGTATTTATTGTAAGTATTTTTAATGAGTATTTGTAAAAACGTGTTAAAACTATTGCATACTTTTTATTTATTTATTTATCTATTATTTTTAAAATAACTGGACACCAAGGTTAAGAATTAATCTTCTCAAATTTCTATTAAACTTCCTGGCTGTCCTTGCTATCTCATAAGCCGTATTTGTTGATAGCTATTGTAACTGTTATCACTCTTTTATCTTGTACAGTCGTTGTATCGTCTATTTCAGGACATTAAGCTTTACATTATTTGAAGGCTAGTTAATGTAAAGTTTTGATATGTGAATATCAAGACACGGTTGGCCCTCCTGGCTGCCAGGGCACACTGCTGGCTCATATTCAACTTGCTGTCTACCACGGCCCCCAGATCCCTCTCTTCTAGGCTGCTCTCCAGCATCTCATCGCCCAGTCTGTACGTGCAGCCAGGGTTTCCCCGTCCCAGGTGCAGGACCCGGCACTTGCTCTTATTGAACTTCATGCGGTTGGTGATCGCCCAGCTCTCCAACCTATCCAGATCCCTCTGCAAGGCCTTTCCACCCTCATTCGAGTCCACAACTCCTCCAAGTTTGGTGTCATCAGCAAACTTGCTCAAAATATCTTCTATTCCTACATCCAGATCGTTTATAAAAATATTGAAAAGTACCGGCCCTAAAATGGAGCCTTGAGGGACCCCACTGGTGACCGCCCGCCAGCCTGACGCAGCCCCATTTACCATAACCCTTTGGGCCCTGCCCGTTAGCCAATTGCTCACCCATCGTATGATGTTTTTATTTAGCTGTATGGTGGACATTTTGTCCAGTAGGATCCTATGGGAAACTGTGTCAAAAGCCTTGCTGAAGTCCAAAAAAATCACATCAGCTGGTTTCCCTTGGTCCACCGTACGGGTGATCTTATCATAAAAGGAAATCAGGTTAGTTAGGCAGGACCTACCCTTCACAAACCCATGCTGGCTGGGACCAATGACTGCTTTGTCCCCCAGGTGCGCCTCAATAAGTTCGAGAACCATCTTCTCCATGATTTTACCAGGCACTGACGTGAGACTGACAGGCCTGTAATTGCTAGGGTCTTCTTTCTGACCCTTCTTGAAAATTGGCACAACATTTGCCAGCTTCCAGTCTACCGGGACCTCTCCAAATTCCCAGGATCGTTGAAAAATAATTGAGAGAGGTTCCGCGATGATGTCCGCCAGCTCTTTCAGCACCTGGGGATGAATCCCATCCGGACCCATGGACTTGTAGGGATCCAGGTGGAGTAGCAAATCCCGCACACGTTCAGGGTCAGTTGGGAGTTTGTCATCCCCACCGTCCCTGTCCTCCAACTCAGGGCAACCTGGGTCCCGAAGCCCATCATCGGCATTGAAGACAGAGGCAAAGAAGGCGTTAAGCTTCTCTGCTTTGCCTATGTCATTGTCTGTGAGGAGACATTCCCTATCAAGGAGCGGCCCTATGTATTCTTTAGTTCTCCTTTTTCCATTCACATATCTAAAAAAACCCTTTTTATTTTCTCTCACAGACACAGCCAGCTTCAACTCTAGATGTGCTTTGGCCACACGAATTTTCTCCCTACAAACACGAACAGCATCCCTGTATTCTTTCCATGACACCTGGCCCTCCTTCCAGTAGCGAAACACTCTCTGTTTCCGCCTAATCTCCATTAGAATGTTCCTGGTCAGCCACACCGGCCTCCTGCCCCGCCTGCCTGACTTGCGATATTTAGGAATTGCCTGATCATGTGCTTCTAGGAGGCATCGCTTAAAGAATGACCAGCACTGGTGGACATATGATGCATACTTTTATAGTAATACTTACCTCCCTCCAATTGAGTGTAGAATAAGTTATGTTTGTTTTGCTTCACCACCAAAATAAATTTAACTGTGGTGGTTAGGGGATCAGCAGTGCCATATTAAGGCAGAAAAAATGCCATGACTTATGAAAAGACATATGGCAGAAAAAACATTGCACTCAGTGATATTCTAGATTTTCTTGTACTTTACATACCAGTCAAACTACGGAAATTTTATGGCAACTAGATTGTGTTTCCAATTATTAAAAGAGCATTATAAAAAGTAGTGTGTTACATTGTTCATAAATATCATGTATGTGACAAACTGCACATTTACAAGAGGCAATGGGCACAAACAGAAACATGGGAAGTTCTATATGTATATGAGAAAACACTTCTTTACTGTGAGGGTGACAGAGCACTGGAACAGGATGTCCAGAGAGGCTGTGGAATCTCCTTCTGTGGGTATTCAAAAGATATTCAAAACCCGCCTGCATGGGATATGCTCTAGGTGACCTTGCTTGGCAGAGGGTTGGACTAGGTGATGTCTAGAAGTCCCTTCTAACCTCAACCATTCTGTTATTCTGTGTCAGGGACACTGATTACTAAAAAGTAGTCTCTCCTTATTTCTAGAAAGGTGAGAAAGGTATAGAAACATGCCTCTAACAACACTATTCCTGAAGCTTTCTGACCACTTTTTCTTGCCATGCTCCTGTGCAATATTCCCAAAACCTGAAGGAGGCTGAAAGCATGGCACCTGAATGGTGACACCAATACTAAAACAAGGGCGCAGCTTACTCAGTTTCTTGAAAGCACACTAAGTTTTTGTTATTGTATTACCTGTATTATCTGTTATTCAAAAGAGAAAACAAACAATGCAACTGCATTTTTGTTCCTGACTTCTTTTTTCATCCCATTTCACCTGTCCTAATTTTATGTGACCTGGCAGCTAAAGTTTTCAGACCCTTAACCTTTACATGTCTTATACAGGAGTCCTCCCTAATTCTGCTGTACATCCCTTTCAGCACAGGCCTTGTAGACTTCTCATATCCTAGCTTTTCAGACTGTGACAATTTGAGCTCTTTATTCCTTTTTATTGCAGACACACAGGCCTTGGCATCTAAATTTCCTCCCCAGTTTGACATTATAGGCATAGAAACAAATTTCAGTTCACAGTATGCAAACAAAAAGTGAAAAGATTTTTTTGAAAGTGAAGAAAAAGGTGACCAAACCACCAATAGAGGCAGATCAGAGTAACTGGCTATCTGTCAGAATTGCTGTGCAGGATTAGGTCCCAACAGAAGCCAAAAAAATATTTCTACTTGCCCTATGAGTGCTCCTCCCTGTCCAGCTGGTAGAGCTGGAAGGCCTGTTTCTTATACCTCATTAAGGAATACTAGAGTAAGATACTGCTAATTTTAAGCAGCCAAATAAATAATTGAACAATTTCCCTGGTTCCTACATATCAGACCAGGAGGTCCCAGGTGGAGATCAACAGACCTAAATTGATTTATCAGGAGGCAAATAGGAGATACACAAGTCAGTGGTAGGAAAGAGCTCTATTGGTGACACATATGACTCCTCCCAAACACCTGTGCACCCATGGTAACACAGGTTGAAACGGGAGTAAGTATCTTTAGTTCATAAAGGAATCTTTTTTTTTTTTTTGTGTGTGTGTGTGTGTGTGCACTGAGAGAACAAAGTAAGGAATATTTAGTGCATTGTAAACATATATCAAATAATTACCCATGAAAGAAGACGAGTTTTTAAACTGGACTGCTGTCAAAAAATCAGCTGTGGGAAATGGTGAATGCATTAGCTACTGTGCCAACAATAAGCAAGCATCATGAGGTGGGTTGAGAAAGAACATTCCCACAGACATAGCAAAAGAGGTCAGTTGTGTGCAAGCTTTTGACAGATTTCCCCCAAATGTAAAAGTGATATTTTCATACCACTTGCAAGGATAAAGAAAGATCCAACTGAACTACAGTCTCTGTTTACTTACATGTTTATATGATGTTCAGCCCTGTCATGACATGTAGCACTATATCCCTTAACACTGTTTCACTAGCTGGGTTTGATGACTGTGCTGAAATTTTATAGGTGACATTACAAACCAAAAAGGTGTTGTTGAGGCATGTAGGCTCAGTACTTTGTTGTTAGTATCAAGACAGTTTACAAATTTTCTTCTGCAGTCAACTGTTTGAGTCTACTAAAACCAACATAAGCTGTTGATATATTACAAAAACAAAAACAAACAAACAAACAAAAAAAAGCTTTAATAAAAAGAGAAGTTATATCAGCTGATTTGAGGCATATTAATTTACTTGAATATTTTAATAACATTAACATTCCTACTTGTGCCAATTGGTATGGTACTGAAAATTGAATTTAGTATTAAAATAGTCATGGTACTTCCTAATTTTTTTTTTAATACATTAACTTTGAAAAATTTGTAACCTTTTAAAGCAGTTGTATGTGAATTATGTTATATTCACAAATCTAAGGGCACCCTTAAAAACAAGCTTAACAATAGAGTAGTTGCATGTGTTAATAAGTTCTTTAATAAGTGGAAACTACATTAACAATTAATGACACCATGATGAATATATCCAGCCAGAAATACAAACTAAATTGCTGTATTTTTTATTCCTTTCTCATAAAGCTTGTTCTCATTTTCCTTATGTTTTGACATTGGTGGTGAGTTAAACTTGCTGGCCACCTTATGCACATCAAGATTCTCTCTCACTTGCCCTCCTCAGAAAGACAGATAAGAAAACGAGATGCATAAGCTCCTGGGTCAAGGTAAGGACAGGGAGATTACTTACTAGTTTATTGGATTTACGTGGCAAGGGTTTGGTAGCAGAGGAGTTCTGGGGGGAGGGGACTCTGTGAGAAGAATCCAGAAGCTCCTCCAGATTAGATAAGAACCAGTTTCAGCTGGCTCCAAAAAGGCTACTAGCCAGAGCAGAGAGAATAAGCAACATCGGTTGTGCTTCTGTGAGAGCAGATTTAAGAAACAGAAAAAACTGCTGCACATCAACGGTTGGGAGAGAGGAGTTGGAACCAGCCCTGCTGAGGTCAGTGAGGAAGGAGGGCAGGAAGTGCTCCAGGTGCCACAGCAGAAGTCTCCAAAGACCCTGTGGTCTTTGGAGAGGCCTGTGGTTGCGCAGACTGCCCTTCTGCAGTCCGTGGTGGAGCAGGTACCATTCTGGGCAAAGTAGATTCAATTTGGGGAATAATAATTGAGTTTATTGTCAACTAGAAATAAATTAGAATACTGAGAAAACAAAACCAAAGCTAAAAACACCTCTTTCCCACTTCACTTCTACACAGGCTCAGCTTCCCCCTTGACTTGCCTACCTTGTCTGTTCAGAGGGATGAAGAATGGTTGCAGTCTGTCCATAACACTTCACTTCTGCTGCTCCTTCTTCCTTATATTTTTTCATGCTCCAGCATGGTGCGCCTCCCACAGCATGCAGTCATTCATGGACTGATCCAACACGGGTTTCTCATAGGCTGGAGTTCTTCAAGAACTGCTCCAGCACTGTTCTGTATCATAGTGTGGAGCCCCTTCAGGAATGGACTGCTCCAGCATAGGTCCCCACCAGCCTGTTCCTGGACCATTCTTACTAAAGCCATCCCTACAGCCCACCTCACTATGAAAACTTTGTCATGCAAACACTGCAGTATCAAACATCAAAAGCACAAAAATCATCCCATGACTTTGCTACCTCTAAGACAGAAAACTAGGGATTTGGAGTTGTTTATAGAGTTGCATATGTAAAACAAAAATTAAATCTAATTGATATTTTCGTTAAATTTGACTGAAAACAGAGGACAAACTGTCTTGGTATCTTTGTAGTTTCCTAAGTAAATTAAAGTTCTGTACAAATTAGAAAACACAGATCTTTTCACAAAATCTAACACTTGTTTACAAACAAAACAAGCTTGCTCAGAACACTACTAGCCTAGTTATTATATGTGAATGAGTTTGACCATCTTTCTTATTTTATAATTGTTAGTGATACTGCATGAAATTGTACAGAGTCATTCTACAGCAAGAAAAAAAAAACTTTTTTATTTTTTTCAGTGGGGGTTATGGTCGGTAAGCCCTCCAATACACCAACTAATCAATCTGTCATATTTTAGATTTCATTTTTCTTTAGTTTTAACTTTGAATGGTTCCATATTTTAACATATGTTAACAATGTGTTCCCCAGAGTGTTTGTTAGATTGTTTAGAAAAGTATAAAACAGTCCCTCAAAAATCCTAAGTGATAATGTATATGATTTGACTATCAAAAATAAATGAGGATATGAGGATTAATTTGACTAAAGAAACAAAGTAACACATTTTAAACTATATCTGAAATATACAAAGCTGAATTAATTGTTTGAAATTAACTGATCATTGATTTTAGATCATAATTGCTTTGTTTTAAGTATTTTTTAATTATAATATTATTATTATATATTTTTTTTTGAGTGCAAGAAATCTGCTTGGCAATTGAGCAAAGTATAAAAATTTTTCATTTATTTTAAAAGTGCAGATACCTAGTAACAGGTTTTGAAAGAAGGGGTGCTCTTTAGACAGTTAATAGCTCTCTTTTATATATTTTATATATTATTAATTTGTGACCCTCCCCCTCACTTTTTCTTTTTTTTTACACTTTAATGGGTAAAGAAAAAGATCTGTGTATAAACATAACAAAATAAAGAATTAATTCCTATTAGCAGGCAGATGTTCAGACATTTCTTGTTCCTCTCACTGACAGAGCAGCACAAGAAGCAGAAAAATGCTTGGCTCTATGTAAACAATGTTCTGCAACAACTAAATCACCAGTGTGTTATCAACACTGTTTTTCATCATAAATCAAATCAAATCAAAACAAAACAAAACAAACAAACAGCAAAACAAAACAAAACTCTATCCCATCCAAAACCAGCACATCTTGAACCATGCAACCAAGCTAGGTACTTTTCAGCTTAAGTTTTAGGTTCTCTAGTGAGCTACTCTTATGTTTGTTCACATCTCCAAGCTTCCACAGTCCAGTTAGTTCAATGTCAATCTTGTGCATAGATTTCAACCAGATGCATAGTATATGCATTTGTTTATAAATATCTTTTGAAATAGTAGATCTTGCAGAAGATGTTTCAGAATTTTTCCTTAAGAGAAACTAACTTTTGATAAACTGTTCCTGAACACAAAGCTACTGGTAGTCGTGTAAATTCTTTAACTGATAGGAAGAGCCCTTGAGGAGTGTGCAGGTGATCTAGCTGTTAGATTTTTATATTAGATGTTTTGGTTGAGCTCATTTCACTAAGTTTAAGCACATGCATTCAGGAGATGACTGCACAATAATGAGTATGAAGATTACTTTTTCAAAATTTCAGTGAAATATCCTAACCCTACATGGGGGGAGAATTTTGCATCTTGCCCTATCTTAATATTTTCTACTAGGTAACTCCACAGTTTCTGTTCAACAGGCTATCTGTATTAGTCTCATCTTGATTTATCATGATGATTATATTATGTTTTGCCGGTAGCTGCTGCAGGTTCTTGATGTCCTTCTGAGAAAAGAAGTGAATACCTAAGTATTTACTTAGGTACCTAAGTAGTTTATTGGGTGTTTTAATTAGCTGCTTAATAAGTACTTCTTAACCACCCACTTGTTGGCATGAGAAAATAAACTCAGATTTTGTGGTTCACTATCAAAAAAAAATAATCCAAAACATCAGGTAATCTTTCAGGTTTCTTCCTCATTGGGAAGGATGATTTTTGCAATAAACTATATTTATGATGGTCATAAGCATATTGAACATCTTTCTGGTATTAGTTGCCTATCAACTATGCTTTCCATCCTCTGGACATTCATATATGTGGAATATTAAATGCAATATAGTTAGATGCAGAATATTAAATGCAATATAGACTGTTAGTGAAGCAGATATATTAATGCATATTGTTTCATAACAAAATTGGGATTTCTCTTATATTATAGTTTTAACTTCCTTTAATAAATAGTTTCTTTCTTTCTTTCTTTCTTTCTCTTCCTTCCTTCCTCCCTCCCTCCCTCCCTCCCTCTCTTTCTTTCTTCCTTTCTTCCTTTCTTCCTTTCTTCCTTTCTTCCTTTCTTCCTTTCTTTCTTTCTTTTTCTTTCTTTCTTTCTCTTTCTTTTCTTCCTCTCCCTCTTTCTTCCTGTCTCTCCCCCCCCCTCTCTTTTTTTCAGCATTTCCTCAAAAGATCTTAAAGGCACATGTTTTCTGAAAATGTTTTAAAATTTCCTTATTTCAGAAATCATCTCAAACTTTTTGATCTCAAATGACTGATGAAAAACAAACACGCCAATCTGTATTTATTTCAGATAGACATTACTAAACTCCTACTTCTGATAAAAACGGTGAAAATACAAATAATTTTCATTGCTTTCTGTCTTGCTTTTCACAGAAGCAATAAGTGATAAAGTGATATCTGGTTGGAGTGATAAAGAAGTATCAAGTGTAACCTAACTGGTATATAATCTCTCTGACTACAGCCATGTATGACATGTGTATGTGTCTACTTGGGGTTTTGTCCCATGATTAAATATGATCCTCTTCCTTATACAAATATTTGATAATTTATTTATTTATTTATTTTTTCTGAGTCAAACCTGTAAATGTATAAATAATTTTGTGAAATCCCCCTATCTCATGTATCATGTTTAAAGGCAAAATTGTAAGTTTCTCAATTCTGTCAGTAAACTACTAGTAACATAATGAATAGTCTAGGTGAGCTAGACTCATAGACTTATAGAAAATGAACAGATCTATAATATTAGGTAATTCATAGCATGAAACATCAGAGTTTAGGCAAAAATAAAAAGGGAAAATTTGCTCTGTTGTGTCACTCTGTGACAATAACAGCAGATTTCTAACTGTAATTTAAATAAGGCCTTACAGCACTTTGTCACCAGAAAGCCCAGGTACAACCATCTTAACTTTTATTCACACATTCAAACAATGCCAAGTTTTGAGCTTACACAGCTCTTTTAAAGGACTTGCTCCAGATTCAAGTACAAGATTTTAGAGCTTGCTCTGAATTTAGAGCTTTAGAATCAAGAATTTAGAGCTTGCTCTATTGATCTCTGATCAATATCTTCTTTTACTCTCCCAGAGGTTCTTAATTTTTCTTACCTTACTGCGACAAGAAGAATGAGAAATGTCAGTTCTAGATGACACTGAAACTGCAACACTCTTTACTTTATTCCTCTTCCCATTTACAACTATTGTTAGTTATTCAAGCTAGTTTCAAACTAGTGTTCTTTAACAGGTTCTGCCTCTGGCTCCCATTTTATTTTATTTTATTTTATTTTATTTTATTTTATTTTATTTTATTTTATTTTATTTTATTTTATTTTATTTTATTTTATTTTATTTTATTAATTTTTTTTCACTACTCTTTTAGTTATTCAGAGAAAGGATGTCAAATAAATGATACAATTAGATTAATTTGGAGAGAGGTGTAATCAATTTAATGGTAGAATACACAACATTCTCAATAACTTTAATTGAAAATAGAGAATATTGTTAAAAAAATTATCTTTAATTGTTTTAAATAAAGAGGAGGTAGCTATAATACTAATTAAATTATTGTTTTCCAAACTAAAAGTGGGAGTTAAGTACCTTCAGGAACAAGCTTTTCCAGATAAGTCTTTTGTACATAGTCCACTGACCTAAAAGCTACAGATCCCATAAGAAATGTATGTAATGATATATCTTAAAAAAGGTGACAAATAAAAAAATACTGATGTACAACAGGAGATGGATATATGGTTGGTCACTTCTGGTGACTTCAACTGAGATGGTCATTTGCTTATTTGTATTGAATAACATTCCTTCTAATCATTAATGTATTATAATGGAGGTATAGCATCACAGGAATAAATATGGCCTATTAATTATTATTTTTAACACAAACGAAGAAAATAACCACTATTGAACAGTTCCATAATGCATATTCAGCTAGAAATCTAAGCAAAACCAAGTCTGCGGTATAACTGTTAGAAGTTCCTTGCTGACAAATAATTGATTTTAATTTTGAGAAAGGATTAGGAAATCTATTCACATGCAACTGTGATTTTCATCCCTTGTAGTATTCTTGTCTTTTCTAATGCAACTAACAAAGGCCTCAGATATCAAGGCTTTCAAGAAATTAGCTTCAGGTTTCATGGTTTGCCTCAGTTTTTGTTTTAAATGCAGTGTTACGCTACATGATTTCAGTAGCTGATTAAATACATAGTTATTTTATGTGTGTTGTGAAATAACATCAATATTAATACCTGAACTTACCATTAGTTGCTGCTGCTGTTGATTTTTCCCACTCAAGAAATATGTAGTTTAGAAGAGCAAAAATACATATCATACTAAGTATCTAGTTGTTTGTTAGTTTTGTTATGAGGGAAATATTGTGAAGCCTCTGGAAAGATATCCTGGAGTTGTTTTGCTAATGGAGAGAAGAGAGGGAAGAGAGAGAAACAAAGAGATGCTGAAAGTCCTAATAAAAATTACTGTGACAGATGGATCTTGTTTCTCATCCTGAGAATGTAACCACAAGATCTTGAGGAAAATCAATGAATAAAATGATGACAAAAAATTGTCAGTAGAGGGTTTTTGTGTGTGTGCCTAACACAAGAGAAAATTTACTGAAAGTTACTTTAGCTGAAAGTTACTGCCTGGTCAAGTGAGAGCACCAGCATTACTCTCTTTTTCCCTAAGAGAGAGAAAGGTATTGTATACCAAAAAGTTGAGTTGGACTACAAATGAGCAAGTTTTGAACTACATTTTCAGTACTTTTCTCCTTCCACATATGGCTTTAGAATCATAGACTCATTAAGGTTGGAAAAGACTTTTGAGATCATCTGGTCCAACCATCACCCTACTAAACCATGTCCCTAAGCACCAGGTCTAACATTTCCTTAAATGCCCTCAGGGACAATGACTCCACCACCTCCCTGGGCAACCCATTCTAATGCCTGACTACTCTTTCTGAGAAGAAATGTCTCCTATTTAGAGCAATTTAATCTCCCTCTTTACAGTAACAAACATAGTAAATTTAAAGTCTTGCATTTCATCCAGAATCTAACAGGATGACAGTCACTGTGATCTATTCTGAAAGATGCTATGGAGAAATTTATTTTAACTAAAGCTTTGTTCCACAGTAAACAGCTTATATTGCTCTAGTTTGTATATTAGGTGCAGTAATTTTGTTTGCTGACTGCTTAGGTTTATATTAAGTTGTTGAGTATAATTAAAAGAATATTAGGTTAGAAAACCTAATAAAGACCCCATATTAGCCAGTGCTTTGATCAGATTTACATTTAAAACCTGGGACACTTACAAGTGCAGGCAGTCACTTTCAGCTACCATGAATAATGAATACTTTGGGCTGTACAGTGTTGGGATGTTAGTTTGTTTTACAGATGTAAATGTGATAAACAACGTCTAACCCTTTTATTAAGAAAACAATTTTCAATAACTTTAAAAAATCTTATTTGAAAGCAGCAAAAGAAAAATTAAAAATAAAATTTGCTTCTTGAAAATGAAAAATAAGTAAAATCTGTTAATGAGATGAATAACTATAAGCTATTAAACCTGAAGAGAGAAGATAACAGAAATGTATGTACATATATATTTTTACAAGGAGTAAAACACAATGACAAAGCACTTCAACTGAGTGAAATAAGAAAACAAATAGAAGCTATTTTGTTTGTGCATACTTTTTTTTTTTTTTTTTTTCATGAACAACCAGAGTAATGTTACTTTACTTACTGCAAGGAATTGTATAATGTATTTATAATTTCAAATTCAAACATGATGGATATTTATTGCTATTATTTTTAAGGAATCAATTTTAGATTTTTTTAAGATCTTAGCTTAGTCCTAGTAATTAAAATTTGTTTAACAAAAATTACTGTTAGATGTTTTATGATAAAAAATCTCTTTTTATGAACTGATTAATTTCATTTCCTGACCTTGAGTATAGTGCTTGTTAATTAGACAGCTTCTTAAGTTATTGAATACACACAAGGAAAAAACAATAATGAATTCATCTGATGACATTTTTGGTATTTACTAATCTCAGATGTACTAAACTTTCCAGAAACTGAAACAGTAGTAGCAAATATGAAGTTCACAGAAGAATAGTTTTAAGAACTGGAAATTTGCTATTTGCTATTATATTTTCAAAGATTTCCACTTTAACCAGGATCCTTTATATGTTGTGGTGCTGAAATGTAATTCTCTTTATGACTCTCATGCTGTTATGCCTGAGAAAACATATCACAAACTTTATATTCCTGGTATCTTGCAGCAAAGCCCTAATGCATGCCTACCAAGTGGCCAAGGAAAAAGTTAATGTTGAGCTAGTTCTTTTTCTCTAAGTGGTATCTCATACCCTAGCATAGAGGGAGAAGGTATATTTGGGAGATGGTCGGTTTCAAGTCAGCGTATTTCAAAACAGTTATACTGTTGGAGGAAAAAAACAATTTGTCTTTCCCTTGTAAAGACTAACAATCTGGTTAGTTCTTATCAGCATGCTACTTTTACTAACCTGGAGGGCTGTTTAATTATGACTGGGACCCTTTCTTATCATTGGAGAGAAAACCATTATGTTTTTGCATATATCTTACACTTCTAATGAATTTCATTTTCATCTCTAAGTCACATATAATCATGGGGGTAGCTAAAAGTGGAAACGTTAGGCGAATGCAGAAAAACACAGCTGCTGTCTAACAGCTATGTGTAGCTCAGCTCCATCTTGGATAACATAAACCCATGTAATTGTAAAAATTACAAAAAATTTTACAAAATTTACAAAAAATTGTAAAAAAAAAAAAAATGTAACCCATGTAAGATTTATTTATTTATTTATTTATTTTTAGCAGAGTTAAAATCAATAGTCTTACAAAAAGCAAGACATATCTTGTAAAACTACCAGTTGATGTTAATATGATCTTGTTGCTGGAAGAATGATGGTGTGGAAACCTTTTATATTTATAAGATATTTATGTTACAGAACAGACCTGAAATAGAAATAAGAAGAGGCCCCATTCATCTTACTACAAAGAGGAGGCTACATAAGAGATGTTATTGGAAACTATAAAGTAGAGCTGTCAAAACAGACTTTTTCTTCTTGTTCAGAAGCGAAGCATCAGTTCAAATCAGTAAAAAAATCAGAAAGAAATAATGAAATTAATTTTTATTATTTTCATCAGAGCTTTAGGACCTTCAAACATTAACTGAAAAATTAAAAACTGGAAAAATTTGTGGAAAGTGTTGGTTATTTCAGCATGACTCAGGTCTATTATTTCTTAATTTCTTTATAATTTCTTAAATCACTGAGATGAGAGGAAATATTCTCACTAAATAAATTTCAGCAAAAAAAGCTATTTTGTTGAATTTTAAGAATTCAATTCCAAATATTTTAACTTCAGAATTTTCTGAGTGCAAATTGGAGTTCTCACTTAGGTTTTCAGTTTCAAATAAGCTTGCCAAAGAAGGATACTGGATATTCCAATAGCAGTGGCAGGGTTTTCAGGGCATAGAACTCTATTTTGGGTTCAGTTCAGTATAACTATTTATTACAACTGATTACTAGTACAGGGATGCAACTACTATGATAATATAATTATTGATACATGAAGTGGCTGTTAGAACTTAGTGGTACATATAAAGAATTCATCAATTTTGAAAGTTTACTTTGCAAATGGAAGTAAGAAATGTTTTGTAGAATACAAAGTATCCTTGAAGTCTGAAGTATTTTAAAGGAGATTTATTTCACTAGCCTTTGAATATTGCATAGTGAATTAATATTTCTTAAAAAAAAAAATAATAATAAAAAAAAACACCTCAAACTTTTAAAAGTCAGCAAACTTTTGGCCACAGAGACATAGCCAGTACAACTATTAAGTTCAGAAAAATATAGTACTGCTGTCTGTGTACTTCATGAGCTGAAGCTGTTAACTAAGACGTGATGATACAGAATCATGAGCATCATGATGATACAGAATCATGAGAAGATGACAGTAGCATATTTGAAATCAAGGCAGGTCCTCAGACGAAGGATTTCTATGAACCTGGGAGAAAGAGGGCAATAAAACCTTTTTGAAATGTAAATGTATTTACATTTCTGTGTACTAGTCTCTGTATGGGGCTGTCTTATTCAATTTTGCCAGAGCTGGGTCAAGAGCATCTTGAACCACGTGTCATAACTAGCCACTCCTTCCCATCCCAAACACTTATGTTTCTTAGAGCTGTTGCACCTGTACTTCTTCACCTTAATCTGTCCTTCAGCTCCTTCCTCTGTCTATTGAACTTGGCTTTGGTGCTCCCTGCTCCCCCATGCAGAGCTGTATCCTTCCCTCTGTCCTTTGGCCTTTTCCTGAACAATACTGAAGGGACAGCATCACCCTTTATAAGTCTATGAGAGTATCTATGATAAATTAATACAACTCAGTACTGTATCTGCATATGAAATCAGATACACAGAAAAAACTCACTTCTCCTCTGTGTGTATGAATATTTTAGGCCTCACTAAGTTTAGAGCAAGTCTCAAAGACATAATATTTCTCAAAGCTCTCCACAGAGAGATACAAAGAAAAGACAATAAATGAAAGAGTAGTTGTTTATTAAATGTGTTCTGTTCTACATTTTGTCTTTGGCTTGTTCTCTTGCTTTAATAATCAAAAAGCAGTGTTGATAGCTCTGATAATTTGTTGACTTGAACTGTGCCATCCTTTGTAGCATGGAAAAAAAATACAACAAACAACAAACCAAACCAACCAAACAAAAATAACTCTTCTGCAAGGAGGGAGAATTTTTAGGAAGAGAAGCATTTGAATTTGTACAAAGTCAAGATACTTCAAGCTATCTACTGTTTAATGAGACATTACTCTGACCACATCAACTGTCCTACACAAATAGTTCCTTTTGCCTCTCCTCTCCCCTCAGCTCAGTTCTCAGTGAGAGAGACCTTTAATACAACACGCATAAAATGAAGATGATATGTTTTTATGTAAGTAACCTGATCACAGCATCATAACTACTACAGCACACATCATTCTAAATCACTATTCAGTAGCAACAACTAGCCAGTTTTTTCCCACCCTTACTGCAAATTCTTTGAACTTCTAGTCCATTGTTTGGAGTGCTTGCAGTTGCCAGAATCTGGAATATCTCACAGAGACCAACTGAACAGCTGAACTGTAAACAGAATCATTAAGCAGAGGAACTCCTGTAGCCTGGTGTCATGTACAAACCATGAGAGATTTTCTCCTTTATTGCTCCTTTGCTTCATGCAAACCCGTGTTTTTAAAACAGAAATAAAGATTGAGACTTTTAATTCAATTCAGATTTTAAAGTAAACAGGTTCAAAGACATTTTTGGAACAGTATCTTAGAAGCTAGTACATTTCTAGATGAAGCAAAGTACTTTGCCATATCACTTGAATTTTTATATTGCTGTACTATAGTTATTAAGAAAGGGAACTTCACATTTCTTTAAATTCCTTAAATACTAAAAGGAATGCTGTTTTTGTTTGTTTGTTTGTTTGTTTGTTTTGTTTCATAGTATTTTTTAATCTGAGAAATTCTTCTCAGTGATTCCCTCCAGTTAAAGAAAAAAACAATAAAAAAAAAAACAACAAATGATGTGAAAAATACAGGATACAAGTGCAAGCCAAGTCAGATATTTATAATTGGCACACTTCAAGTTCATTGATGAAGACATCTCCAGCTAAAATCTAGGTCTCTATATATTTTTAATGCACATTTTTCCCAGTCTTTAATGTAATAAATCATTTATTCTCTTTGAACTTCCTCTGAAAATGGTGTTAAAAGGTAGTCATTGTCTACAAAATGGTAGTGCTTTACCATTAGGAGAACTGTACTAAACAATGTTACTTATGGGATAAAAACAAGTTCAAAACATTTAAAATCCTTTGAGATTTTGGACAGTATTCAAAAGTGGTGAAAGAAGCAGATGGTTATGCTACTAAAGTTGTGCAGCAATGTAATCCAATGGCAGAAAAATAAATATAGATCCCCGCCCTACCCCATGCTCTAGGTCATAGAGTTCCCTACTATGTGAAACAAAAATCTTAAGCAAATTTAAAAAAATGGTCTAAGAGTTAAAAAAGTCCAAAAAGCACTCAATTGTCTTAGATGTATGAAAAGATGCAATGGTGTACAAGCAAGTCAGGAATATTGCTTCAGCTGGTTTATCTGTAACTGCATTTTTTTATTTCTGTTTTACTTTTGTTATCTTTGTATGGTATCACAACAGTTTTACTATTTTAGCATAGAATGTAGCACAGCAAAATACAGCAGAGGCCTTGGGAATTGGAGACACTAGTGTGACACAGAGGAGCACAGGCATGAGATGATAGGAGATGTGGAACTGGCCTGGCAGACTCATCTAATTTGGAAAAGACCTTCAAGACCATCAATTCCAATAAACAGCTCACCCACAGTCAGTAAAGGAAATGCAAAACTGGAGTGGGATGACAAATATTTTAGGGGTAGAAAAGAGAAAGAAATAGTAACTGTTTAAAAGTCATTATATGCAGCACATTTGGCTGCATATAATGGATCTGCACATCATTGAAAAAGAGAATTTTCAAAGCAAGTTAACAGATATATAGAAATGACCCAACTGGACTTAGAGTGAAGAAGAATCAAGGAATGTCACACTCCTGACAAACTACTCCAGATACTGATGGCTTGCTGTAACTGTTCTCACATGAGGCCAGAGGCTCAGGGGGAGGGTCAGCATACCACTAAGAAAAGAGATAAAAGCTAAGTTTGTAACATTTTTTTTTTTTTTTAACGTAGTAATTAGATCTGGTCTAATAATTAGAAACATCAAGATTTCAGTTTGACTAACAATAAATTCTTGCTTTTATGCATATACGGTGTATTTCTTCTTTGCCCATAAAGCAGATCTTGAGTATAACAGCAGAGAGGAAGATGGTTTAGCCTTTAATTGAAGTTTCTGGAGACTATTTCAGACAAGTGTTTGTTTTTGACAGCAGCTACCAAGCTTCATAGCAAAGATTATCTCAGTGTTATCTAGTAAAAATAAATGGTGATCTAAATACTACTTAAAGAAAGGTAAAAAATAATAGCTGAAAGCAGAATATTTTGAAATAAAAAACCTGTAGGAGAGTAGAGGAATAGATGCTAAGTTCTTAGGGGTTTAATTACTATTATCACTTTTTTAGTATTTATTTTACAGTAGTTGTCTGGGTCAGCAATAGGATATTATTTGTTTGTCTGTTTGTTCATATTTTACAAATGGAATTAAATTTCTGGGTCCAGTGAATTAAGATGAACACGAAGGTATATCTTTTAAATGCTAAGATTAACAGATGGGAAACATGGTTTGATGAAAGTAAATGCAGATTAATGGTTCACATGGCAAAGGGAAGGATATCGATACATTTATTAAAGGAAAAAATATCTTGCACATAGAGCAAAAAATTATTTGGGAGCTATTGTACAAAAGTCTCTAACTCTTCTGTTCAGTGATAATAAAATAAATAAACATGATACTGGCTCGGAAAACACTGTAAATAAAACATGATTTTATAATTTCTAGGTAACAGTGAGCATGCACTACACACATTACCAAACCACAAAGATTAGCTGCGCAGTCCTTAATTTGCCCTGTTGAGCCAAAGTACTGCAGGATCCTTTGAAGTTGGAAGGTTTGTCACCATCATGAGTGTCAATGTTCCTGCATCTGCTAGACATCATCTCAGAGCTAGCTGCTTTGTTAAGTTAATCTTCTAGATTTTGATCCTAAAAGGAAAAGCTGTCCTGCATGGTGTGAGCTTGCACCTCAGTGCATAGCAGAATTGTAGTGATTGTGCCTTATTCATACCAAGTCTCAGATTTCATCAATACTGCATTAAAGTTATGAGGGACAGAAGAGACACACAACAAATAGATGGCTGAGCGTGAGTCTTCCAGGAGCAAAGTGTAACTTTGAATTTATTTTGAATATTTGTCTGTAAAGTGTTCATGGAAAGAGAGGGAAGTATGCTGGTGGAAGGGAATGGTGAACAAAATCAGGAAAGAAAAAAAAAGAGCACATCATACTCAGCTATAAACATAAGGGGTATGAAGAATGGAAAGAAAGGACAACAAGGGTGAAATCTGAAAGAAGTGCTAGCGTTTACTCTTCAATATTGAGGATCAAGATTTGTATTATCAAATAGTATATAAAGAAGCTCTAGAACAGACAATGTGTAATGGTTTTACGGTTCTTTCCCCTTTCGTTTTTGACTTCTAATTCTGTAAAGTGAAAAATACACCTATCTTGACAGTCAATAAAGAAAGCATATAAAATTGCTTTGTAGAAAGTCATACAACAGCAGCAACTTCTCCTTTAGTGGAGTAGAATAAAACTGTGCAACCACATAGCCAACAGAAGGCAAAATAAGAAAGGATGAAGTGAAGAGCTCTGAAGCAACAGCGTGGTTCACCTGTGAGGAAGGAAACAGATGAATAAAAAAGGATGAGTATGCATGTAAAGAGCATGTAGACAGTATAGGGATGACAAACAGTATAGCTTTGGACACAGATTGTTGACAGAAACTGATAGGCAACAGAGTCAAGATATGGCTTACAATGTAAAAGGTTTTGAGCTGAATTCTTAGGGTGCTCCCAGCTATCTATTTCACCTATGCTGTTATGCTGCTGAAAGTATGGATGTGGAAAAAAACAACCTCTTGTAAGTGGGACACTTTAGAAACCAAAGTGTAGCGTGAAACTGATCAGCTTACTTGGCTGTGTGATATCTATTGTCTTCATGAAATGTGTCTTTGCACAAGCATTGTAGACTGTTGGATAGTCAGTTGGAATGCCCTCCATTCAGTAGCAATGACAAAACATGATCTGGTAGGAGGAAACACAAAGGGAAAAACAAACCAACCAACCAACCAAACAAAAAACTTACAAGCAGCATGGACAGTTGACATTTTGTATTAGACTGAAATACATCTATTTTTCATAGATAAAATAATAGTAACATTAATTTAAAGTTGACATGTTTCTATGATTCTATGATTCATCTAGTGGTGTGGTGGGATATAGATTTATATATATTTTAGAATACATATATAGATTTTAGTATACATAGCAATAGCTGCTGTGTTGTTTTCTGTGTTAAGTGATTTCAGATGTTTATTAAGGAGCTAGGGGCTGTGATTTGCAATGCAGAGCTGCAAGAAAGCAGAGAGGGAATATTAAATAGATTATATATTCAGTAATAGTACTGTGTTCGTTATCCAATTTTGTTAAACAATCAACTAATTCCATAATGCTTTACTTGGACTAGATTACTCAGTTTGATTCAATATAAATAAAAGGTAGCAAAATTAAGGTTAAATACAACAATAGAGAGATGAAGAACATACTCATGTTATTGGGAGACAGTGAACTATATGTAAAATCAATAAATTATATTATAAAAATGAAGTCAGAAATAAATAGTTATAATTTGCCTTAACTTAGGCTGGAAAAATAATAACTGCTTTATCAGACAAGCTTGATATCTGCTTTCCTGCAGATAAGTGTGAAAGACACACATGGGAAAATTATATCAAAGTTATGGAACTTTATAAGTATAAAATACTAGAATAAGCATGCACCAAAGCGTTCTTAACATGTTCAAATTCATGATGATAAAGCTGTTTTCATCTTCAAAACATCATAACTTCCCATAAAATTTCTACTGCAAGTGGTTCATCATTCTAATCACCATGTATGGCCATATATTTTTTGGGGGAAAATGTAAAATAGATTGTGTCAAATGGTTATACTGCTGTTTACTAATGTCTCCTGTATGTTCTAATGTGAAGTGTTACTTAGTCATGTTTAATTTTAAATAGAAATACAGACTAGGTAAGACTATACATAAAAAATAGCTCAACTATGTTTTTGAGTGCAAATCTAGTTCATGACTTGATAAGAAAACATGGATAACATTTTAGATTTTTTCTTGAAATTTGTGATTTGCAAAAATATTTTCAGGACTGAATAAAGTGTTATCTCCTGTGTGGGTTGAAAATAAACAACTTTATACTTGGTGTTATCTTCCTGCAGAAATGCTGTATCTGAAGAGATATGAACTTGGCTCTGTTTTTCATTTTAGTTTTGTTAGGATTCCATTATTCACTGATTTTTTAAAATTACTTTGTGGTATTATATTAAAATTATATATAGTACATTTTTCAGTACTATTTTTAAAAGATTTGAGTATGTATGAAAGCAAATTTCAGTATAAATTCAAAATTGCAAATTTTAGTGTATAGTAAAAATTAATGCTTAGAGGACATAGTAGAATCAAGATATACAGAGGAATAAGCATATTATACATACATATATGTAAAGATTTAATTTATGATTGGTTTTAACAATTTTAGAAAATCTGTATGAAGGTTTGAAAAACATAAGAAAAAGAGAATTCTTCTTAATCTGCGGGTAAATGTCAAGGGCAACAAATCCTTACTTGAAGTTTTGTTTCAGGCAATTTTTTCCTCATCAGCTTAAATATGCTTAAATGTGCAACTCTTTTTATATATGATTATCAAGGAATCAAATAAACTTCAAGAACATCTCTTCTGCTGCCCAAATTTCTTTCTTTTTATTTCTTTTTCCTTCTGTTTCCCTTTTATATTTCATTTTTCCTCCTTTAAAAAAAATCTTTTTACATTTTTTCCTTTTTAATGAATTCAAAGCTGTTTCTTAAAGTGATTTTACATTTCACACATCTGTAACTGGCTGTCCTCCAGTTCTGAATGAAAATAAGTTCAAGATAAACTATTTACATATGAAAAAGTAACTTCAAAGTGAAGGTGAAGGGTTATTGCAAAGAACTTTTAGCTTAGTTTCCCATTGCCTGTTTCAGGAATTTTTAATACTCTTACTGTTTTCTTTCTTCTCTTCAGCATAAAAACTCTTGCAAGAAAAGGCTATCAAAATCTCCTAGATGACAGCTAATATTAAAAACAAACTACAGGAAATGTTTTAAAACATCTTGGTATCATAGTATGAAATACACATCATTGATATGTTTAGTCTAAGAACGATCTTGTTTTTAAGCAACATATATTTTCCTTTCTCCTCTATATTTTATATTCAGCTCAAGAGCAGACTTTGGAAGACCTATGTGACTGTTTTCTAATCTCTTTTAATAGTAATATAGAACTTTTTTAGACTAGATATTTTTATATTCATTGTAATATTTAATTTCAATATATTTTCATCTTACTCTTTCCTATGTACAGTGCTGTGAATTATACTTTGATAATAATAATTATTATTTAACCGAACAATATTATATGGGATTATATATATTATGTTGCAAGTTGCAATGCACAACTGCATTGGAATTAAAGGAATTAATGATTATATTAAAGGATTAAAAAATAATAATAATAATAATTTCACACACACATAAATCTTTAGAAGTCTATCTATGGGGTTTTATAATGGTCAAGGATTTTTCTTTGTTTTGTGATGTGGCAAAAAGTAATTTTGCAGGCAGACATACTAGATTGTTGACATTAGTGGAGTTGGCATATATACTTTTTTTTTTTTTTTTTTTTTTTTTTTAGTTATTGAATGTACTTACACTGTACTTACCTTTTTACACTGAAGCCCTCTCCAGTTCCACTTTAATTTAATTTGGTTATTTCTTCAGTGGCACTGATCAAGTGTACCTAAAAGTTTGGCCAAAAACATGAGCTGAAATTAGTAGCTTTGCTCCTGCAATGAAATGGAATATTACGCAATATAGACAAAGTCATCTATACATGATGGAACCTTTTCAGTGGCAATTCTAAGACTATGACATGGATACCCATAGAACCAGCATGAGCCTAATGATCTGCTTTAAGTACACGACGGTTCCCTAAATATACATTTTCCTGTGATTTTTCCTGTGATCATAAACCAAAAAAAATTACTTATGAAAAATGCTTCATACAAATGATTGATATGTATTGGAAGGAACACTTAGATTACTCTCAGGAACTAATATAGAGTATAATAGAAACAGCTGGAAACTGAATGCAAAGTTTATTGTCTACTGTAAACTTAATATTGTGAGACAGGTAATATTTTTAGTATAGTGTTTTACACCACAAGAGTTGGAAAGTTGGAGCTGGATTACAAATTATTGATTCTATTTTAGCTCTCTATCAAAAGAGGAGTGTGATTTACTTAAAATGACTGATATACCGTCTCTTGAAAATGTTATCTCTAAATAAAATGTAGCATACTTCATTTACCTTAAAGATGTATGTTTTAATGGAAATAAGTTATACCTGTTAAGAAAGAAGAAAAACTTAGAACTGTTATGCAACATGTCTTGACAGGCAGCTGAGTCGAGTAGTCATCAGCCTAATGACTGATGGAAAACTACTGGAGGGTGATCTCCCTATACTTAAAATGCTTCTAACAGTTTGAAGGATACTGGGATAGCTGTACTCTGGTCTGATCCAGCATGGTAGGTATTATGATCTGCTTATTTTGAACACATATCTTCCTAATGGAAATTGTAGAAATAGCAAATCAAATTCAATAATGCATTTTTATTAATTTGCCTAATGCTAATTTAATTGTACATCATGACCAAATGCAGATTTTCTACTAAATATTTATTAATTGCTTTAAATATTTATCTCTAATTGGTGAATAAAATTGACAGTTTGCATTAAGTCTGAGCACATTCTGAACTTGACTTTATTTAAGATACAGTCTTTCAAAAGAAAATACAATGCTTTTAGTGGTAAACTCATAAAAAGACATTAAAGATCCAGCCATCCAAGTCCAACCATCTACCTAACATTACAAATCTACCTCTAAGCTAAGTGCCACATGCACATGTCTCTTAAATATATCTAGGAATGGCAATACCACCACCTCTTTGGAAGTCTGTTCCAATGCCTGATCATCCTTTCCATGAAGAAATTTTCCTAATATTCAACCTAAACCTCCCTCAGCATAACTTGAGTCTGTTGCTTAACATCATATCACTTGTCACCTTAGAAAAGAGACGCAATTGACATGACTCAGTGCATACTCCTTTCAGGTAGTACAGACAGAGATGAGATTTCCTCTCAGTCTCCTTTTCTCAAGACTAAACAGCCCCAGTTCCTTCAGCCACTTCTCATATGTCTTATTTTCTAGTCCCTTCACCAGATTTTTTTGCTTGTCTCTGAACATGCTTGAGCAACTCAATATCCTCCTAGTAGTGAGGTGCTCAGGTGCTCACACAGTACTCAAGGTATGGTCTCACCAGGGCTGGGTACAGAGGTACAATCCCTTCACCAGTCCTACTGGCCACACTTTCTGATGCAGGCCAGGATTCTATTGGTCTTCTTGGTCACCTTGGTCACACTGTTCAAGCAAGTCTTTTTCTGCCAAACAACTTTCTATCACTCTTCCCCAAGCCTGTTCTTTGGGTTGCTATGACCCAAGTGTGGGACCTGGCACTTTGTTGAATGTCTTTAAAATTGGACATGGCCCATTGATCTAGCCTATCCAGATCCTTCTGGAGAGCCTTCCTACCCTCAAGAAGATCAACACTCCCACCCAAGTTGGTGGCATCTGCAAACGTACTGAGGGTGCACTTAATAGGCTAGATAAAAATATCAAACAAACCTGATTTTCATATTAAACAGGACCCCAATAGTGAGCCCTGGGGAACATCACTTGTGACTATCTACCAAATACATTTAGTTTCATTTGCAACAACCCTTTGGGCCGGAACATCCAGCCAGTTTTTTACCCAGTGAAGAGTACATCTGTCAGGTCATTACACTTTAGGTCACTAGTGGATTTCTTAAAATGAAAAGGTCTTTTTACTAGAAATGAATGGCCTAGGACTATAACAGGGCACTAATTTTATATAGAAATTGAACAATTCAAAGAAATTTTTATATCCCTTACTTATGTCAATAATAATAAATATAAACTAGTTTACAGATTTGAAAGTAAAGCTAAAATCTATCATAAACAGCATTATTCCTGTTCTGAGATAAACTGCTGAACTAAACACTACTTAAATGTACTTAACTCAGATATATTGAGAAAACGTTTGTTTTTCTTGAAATATGTATATTTGAGAATTACTAACACACATTATATGGTTTAGTTCACACCTACTGTAATGAGAAAACAGAAATCACACCAGTATTCATGAATGACATCTATGTCATTATAATTGAGATTTGAATGGGGACCCACATAAGCTTTGTTACACATAGCATTGTTTCCAACCACTGTTTCCTAGGTGCCTGTATGTCTTGCCAGATAAAGTCATCTGGACTAAGCATCTGGCGTAAGGCAGAGGTTCTGTCTCTCTCCCTTTCTCCCTCTCTCTCTCACTTCTCTCTTTCTCTCTCTCTCTCTCTCTCTCTCCTTTTAAACTGCTTAGTAATTTAGCATAGGTAGTTTATGGATTCAGTTTATTGTCATAAAGTTCATCAAGAGACATTCACTGAGAATATTGAATGTTCTTGATGTATTTATGCAGTTCTATGCCTCATAACTTTCTGTAAAATTGTATTAGTTATGCTGAGTTGTCTAATGCAAAAGGAGAGAAGCAAGTCATATCTAAGTTCTCTATTTGTTCTAAGCTGTTCTTTTGAGGCTTCAATTCTATTTGCTACTTTCCCTACAAAGGAGATTTCTGGAGTGCACTGAAGATAACTTAGAGATTGAGGAACTGCTTAGGGAAACTGTTTTATTGGACCTCTGGCAGCTGTGAGTGCAGTGATTGCAAGATGTGAGGTTGACAGTCATGAGAGAAGCTACCAGGGCAAATAGCAGTGTCCAGCCCTGGGCTTCCACAGACCAGACTGTTCAGGAACCTTCTTGGAAGACTATCAGGGGAGCATCATCCCGGAGAGAAGGACGGAGGAGGAAGGGTGAGGGGAAGGAAGGGCAACCTGGAAAGCTGGTTGATTTTCAAGGGTTACCTTGAAAATCTGAAGAATGGTCCATATGGATGCTCAGGCTCTCATGCAAAAGTTGCAAGACACATGTGTGGATGAAAGAGTTCCTAACAAAACTCAAATAAAAAAGGACGCATACAAAAGGTGGAAGTAAACAGAAGAGTTCTGGTATTTTGTATATATCACAATTCTTACTGTGGTTAGGGAACTTGCCAGTGTGATTCTCCAGTTTTCCTATCAGCACTGTCTCACCTCCATTTAACTCAATGCAGGGGCAGAACAAGATGGCTCATCAAAAAATCATATCAATATGTCTAGAAGATAAGCTTTAGTATGATAGATACTTTGAATGTCTCTTCAAAGTCTTTTCATATAATCGACCCATATGAGCATCCATTATATTAAATAGCTTTTGTTATGCACAATGAAATATACTTACCTTTTGGATTGTAATTTGGTATGTTATTTATATTGGCTTTGACCTAAAAATGAACTATTCTGAAGTTGTAGCAAACCTGTAAGGAAAATAACTATCCATTACATAAATCGTATTATAACAAACTTCCACTTAAACTTAATTTTCCTAAATCCATTTTTCCTTATCATTACATCAATTCATTCTCTTAATTAAATTTCGTACTTATTCTCAACTACTAACAAATAATTATCAATTTCATGTGTGATAATGTATTCAATTTTATTGCCATGATGGAAATAACTGATGCTACTCATGCAATTCAGTTACACAAAATTAATATATGACAAGCAGATCCTAAAAATGGAGCTAAGTTTTGCTGATAGAACAAAAAAGGTTTTTTTTTCTTAGTTTTAGATAAATGGCAGTCGGTATGAAAGAAATTTATAAAGGTTAAAAGATATACACAAGAATAATTACTTCTTATTTCTGGGTATGGGGTGTTCCTGAGATAAAGTTCTGCACATCATAGATTTACTGTATCAGATACCTATACTTTCCTGAGGCAAAAAATAGTTGGAATTTCTTTTTAAGGGAATATCCTAAAAGCTGTTCATTAACACAGAACGTTTTAAAAACTGACATGAACATCTAGTTATGTACTTGCAGTTGTTGCCAGTGGCATTCTAATGAACAGGTTGCCTTATCAGAGACCCATTCTTTATTATAACCATAAATGGTGCCTTACAAGGCATCATTCTTCTCAGCAATAAGCATTAGGATAATATATTTAATTTGTTCAGAATCTGCAGGGATAAGGAATTCTTTTCGCCTTTTATATTTCAATCTACAGTTGTTGACTATGCATACGGGACTGTAACAGCATTTAATGAAAGCTTCTGTGGAAAAAAAAAAAGAAAGAATCCCATAAATTCTAAAGCAGAGATATGCCAGAAGCAGAACACCTGCCACAGACTTCTTCCTACAGATAACAGTAAAAGACTCAGTGCTTGTAGGTAATAACCCACTGGCAGTGACTGCTCAAAAATTGCTTTTGAACTTGATAGCTTTGTGCAACATGACCTGATACAGACAGCTACCCACGTTATAAATAAGAATTTTGGCATATCAGTGAATGATGGACTGTAGATTTAAAGATCCAATAACATTATAGTAATGTCCCAAATCAGTTGCAAAGAGGAAATATTTAATAAAAACTAAACACTTTGCAGTATTTCTTGAATTCCCATTTGAATTCCCAAGTGATCAGAGAATATATCCTGTTTTATTCAATCATTCCAGATTCTGACAATGTTTTTATTATGATGTTGCTCTGAATCTTTCCACTTCACAGCAATATTTTGCACTGCATTTCTACAGTGTGCCTAACATGTAAGAGACAATCACTGAAACATAAAAGATGTATATCCACTGCCTCAACATACTTAATGAAACTTTTCCATTTTTCTTCTCAAAGTGTATGGAGCTCCTTCAAATCTGACCACATAAATTATCTCCAAAATATAACTCTATCCACACACACAGAAACACACATTATTAAAAATGTGAGAAAGAAATAGGCTCAGCACAGATTCTAGAGAGGCATGTCGAGGAAGATACAGGATTATTTTTTTTTAATGCTAATTAGAACTTTATGATCAGATAAACCATTTACATAAAAACATATGAAACATATGGTGAGCCAATGAATTATGAATTGATGTTAGGTTGGGACTGTTTATTGATATAAAACATGAAAGAAAAACTAAAGAGCCTGCAGTCCAGTAATGTCTATTGTATATTTCCCATTAGCTGCATAAAATACTCAAGATTCTCATTCAGATATGTGTTACATGACCAATAAATTTGGTTCACCTAGCTCCGATGTTTAACAACATTCAGCTGCATTTTTTTCTCTCAGCTATGAATCTCATTATATTTTTCCCCTCTGATCCTGCTGCATTGCAACTGTCTTCTTATGAACATTGAATTTCATCTTTCCATTCATATTTTTTTAGTTACACTACTTTCAACTTCTTCTAATTTATTTATTTATTTATTTATTTATTTATTTATTTATCTATCTATCTATCTATTTATTTATTTATTTTTGCCCTCTCCTTATTTGTTGCTTTCTTTTCAGATATTCCTAACTAACATATCTCCAGTGGTTCTTCTTTCTAAAAACAGTTTTTGCATTCATTTACCTGTGACTGTTTCCTAGAGGGAGTGCAGCAGTTTTGCTGTAGATCTTTAAATCATCTGCAGATATGCTAAAATGGTTTTACTTCAGTGTCTTTATTTAATTCAGCTCCCTCAAACATCTCCCCATGATACTTACCTAAGTGATGTCACAACTATGAACTGTCAGTTCTGTCACTTGCAATCTGAAGGTATTATACTGGGGAGGCATAATGATCTTGTATATTAACTCACATGATGAACCACAAGGGTGAAATTTTACTCAATGATCTGTTATTTAATCGGTTAACCTGGTAAATACTTTAATTGTTAGTTGTTAACAATTAATAAACAATTAATTAACAATTAATAAAATGTACTTGCTAACAATTATTAATTGTTACAACTAACAATTGTTAATTACAAATAACAATTACAACTAACAATTGTTAGCAAGTACAATTCATATTGAAAGTAATATTTCATCCTATTGTCTTGGTGACTTAAATATTTGTTAACATCCAATGTACACCATAATATATTAACAGACTACAGTCATGACTGGAAGACTTTCTGTTAGTGTGGTGTTTTTACCTTTCTGGGCAGCTGAACAATACAACTGCTTTAGCCACAACCACTCTCTCACTCCCCCTTCTCAAAAGACAGAGGAGGAGAAAATACAATGATCAGGGTTCAAGGGTTGAGAGAAGGCCAGAGAGATCACTCATCATTTGTCATCACAGGAAAAACACCATAGGTTAATATAATTTTAAAATACCATATAAATTATAAAACACAAATAAAATAAATAAATAAATATATTTTTTAATAATTATTATTATAAAACATAAAACACCATAGATTTATATATTTTTTTGCATGTCACTAGTGGACTTGGGTCCTGCTCCTGGGGTGGCTCTCCATTGGATGCAGGGAACTTATGCATGGGGAGTACCTCCTCTCTCTCTTTCTTCACTGACCTTGGTGTGTGCAGGACTGTTTATCGCTTCTTTCCCTTCTCAACTTTTTTCCTTTCTTAAATCTGCTCTCAAAGAGGTGCAACCAGCATTGCTCACTGTCTCAGCTCTGGCCAGTGACAGGTCTCTTTTGGAGTCCTCTGAAACTGGCTCTTATCTGACTTGAGACAGCTTTTGGACTCTTCTCACAGAGGTCATCCCTGCAGTCCCCCCGATGTACCAAACCCTTGCCACATAAACCCAATACAGTTAGTTACTATTTCTTGGAGAAAGCAAATAAATGAGCAAAAATTACAGCTGACATAAATTGCTGTACTGATAATAAATATGTTTTCATTATCTGCAGTTCTGGTCCCTTATCTTCATGAACTTACACTGGAGAACACTCTATCATTGCTTGTTCTCTCTTAATTGTTGTTTTTATGCCCTCATTATACTAATGACATCTTTTTATTTCTCTTTTTATCCCCTTGCTGAGAGATATGCATTGTAAGAATCTGAAATTGCCCTTCTACAAAAAGGGGGATGCCAAATACGTATGGATAAAAGACATTTACATATGGTAAAAAAGACATTTACATATGGTAAAAGACATTAATACGCATGACTGTCAAATATCTGAACCCATTTTATTCGTTTCATAAATATTTCTCATTGCTGGAAAGTTGATAGATTTCAGAGGCAAAGAGGGTACATCAAAATTATATCTGAATTAAAGTTACAGAAATTGATTTCCTGTATGACAGAAACTCTAAGGCAAAGTCAGCAAATAGTCATGGAGAACAAAACTGCCTAAATAATTTTTATTTGTTTATTTATTTTTCTATCAGGTGTCAAGTGACCAGAAAGAATACTGGATACAGTTCAATTAGTGTAAATGTAAAGGAAAATTTATTGGATATCATTATTTACAAAAAGATATGATATATGTCATGATACATTTCTGTTTGCATAGTTAACGTTTCTGTTTGCATAGTTAATCTATATACAAAATCTTTAATTCCAGTTTTATTTGGTGTGTTAGTTCCAATTTGTTGGTTGTTTAATCTTTGTGTGGTGATTCCATTTTCTTACTAGATAAGCATACCTGTTTATATATATATAGATTAAAATAATAATAATAATAAAAAAATCTTGTATTTTTATTCATGTGAATTTGTCATCATGTGAGAATTATTCTGCATTCCCTAACTAAATTTCAGCATTTTGTGACTTGTGTGTTTGCAAAATTCCACTATATTGGTGGTAGATCACTAGGAAAATTACTTTGCAAATGGATACACAAAAAGTATAAAAGGTGAATTTCTTCATAACAGAGATTCTAGACTCAGAAACTGAAATAACTTCCACGTATTATTATTATTATTATTATTATTATTATTATTATTATTATCATCATCATCATCATCATCATCATCATCATCATTATCATCATTATCATTATTATTTCTATTATGGTACAAAATTCTTTTTCTATGTGTTTTACCTTAATGGAATACATTTAGGGAACCCAGCTGAACCAGTTACTTTCAGAATTCTCATGCATACCATCTGTTTGCTTTTACCAATGTTCCCTGTGCTGAGCATTTGCTATATACACAGTGATCTTTCACACTAGGCCTTTTTTTTTTTCCCCTTGATGCAAGAATTAATGTTTCCTATTCTTTACTAGCAAGGATTTGGTTTCAAAGACATCCTGCTATTGGTAGAATAACAGCAAAACAATTTTCAGTCAATGATGCCACAGACTGAATTAACAGGAACATTTTTATTTAATAAATGTAAAGGTAGTTTTCTGTATTTCATTAATTACAAAACAACAACAAAACACCAACAGCAAAAAAAAAAACACCCACCCACTAAACAAACAAACCAACCAACCAACAGAAAGTTTTAAATTAATTTGTAATAGTTATTTCTTATGAATAAGAAATAATTGGTTGGTAATTTTCTATAGGAATTAGATTAATTAGGTGTACTCAATTTCATTTTTAGAAGTTATCTAACTTTCCTAAATATCTTTGAAAATCTTCCTTTGGTGTCCTCCAAAAGAATCACAAGTGTTAGTTAAGTTTAAGATTTGAATGATATAATGATGTGTTCTGTCCAGATAATTTATGTGCATATTTTGAGAACTAAGTGTCATTTAAAAGTATCAGAGATGTAACCAAAAAGAAGTTGGCCCACTTTATGAAGTAGATAAATAGATACAGATAAATATCTCTGAATATGGGGATCTGAGACAAAAATAGGTGTTCTGAAGTTAATCAAATGAACTTAATAGACTTAATACACTTCTAGTTTTAACACTCTGAGTAACCGTTGTTTCTGCTAGAAGTGAGCACACAGTCAAAATGTCAGAATCTGTGTTCCTGGGACTAAATGGAAGTTTCACTGAAAATTTTCCAGATGATCTGAACTATTGTTTTCTCAGACTTTTGAACCCTGTGTAGGACATGCGATCAACAGTCTCTTGTCTATGTAATGAGGCATGAATTGTATTGAGGAACATGAATATTTTGAAACTGTTCAGGAGTAAGTTGTGGGTCTAAACTATATTCACTGTTTATTTTAAAAGAATGAAGATTATTCATTTCCTCGATTTTTGTTGTTGGTTAGTTGGTTGGTTGATTGGTTGGTTGATTGGTTGGTTGGTTGGTTGGTTTTGGGAGGGATTGAATAATATTTGACAACAATCATGACATCCCATCTTTCTTATACTGTTTTGACATAACAGATTTAAAAGCCAACAACACTGACATAGATGACATCTGCTTTGGCCTTTAAAGGCCAGAGATTCTACAAGGAAGGCAGGATGACATAGTATAATACAAACAGTAATGACTAGAAACAGTACATCTTTAGAACATCTGATGTCAAAACACAAGAGAATGATCTGGACAACTTTTACTGTTAAGTGGTTATCTTAGCTCAGGGTATCTTTGCCAATGCACAGAGGTGAGTAGAGTCATAGCCAAGTTCCATCCCATTTAGTTCATAAGTATTGGATAATTCTGCTGAAGGCACTTTTTGCCTGCTTTTGCACTGTGCTTAGCACACTTAGGTGAATCACAGCTTTTCCCTTTCTGTAAGACACTGTCAGGTTTTAATGTCCCATTGATAAATGCATCAAGGCTAACTATAAATAGGTCCAAATCTTGCAGAACAAAAGCTGTGATTTGTTAATATTATCAAACTGAATGAATGAATAGCATCCGTGAATACGTCACTGAAGATCACACGCTGTGTTTGAGATTATGCATATTGAGGATCTGACTGTGAGAGCTGTTGAAGATGACTTCACTTTTAGAAATGACATTGACACAGTCAGACATTAACAGAAAAGAAGGAAGGCTGGTCATTCTTTCTCTTGGAGTGCTATTAGATACTCCTATATAAGGAATAGAGAACAGGAGGGCATAGATTCTGAAATGGGATTTTACACTTAAACTAATTCAGGAATGGATAGGATTTAAAGACATTGGAAAATAAATGATCCTAAAGTTCATACCAAAAAGGAGGAAGAACTTTAATAAGCAAATTTCAAAGTTACAATAAGAAATTAATTTGTTTCTCTCAAAAATTGACGCAGTATTTCTGCATTACTGTATTATGAAGTTTTCTTTGTTTCATGCATGGTGCTTTACATGTATTTCAGGCTCAGTACTTGCAAGTGAGAATGAATTGTCTAGTGAAGATATCCAAAGAAGGTATTTTTAGAAATCTCAGGAAAATCTGATGTGGGGTTAAACCTAATGATGTTTAATTTAAAGTGGGACATACAGCTTTTGAACTTTGCTCTTATTATTGCAGATAATAGATAGAAGATAGGTTGATTAAATAATAGCAAGGAAGCTTCTTTTCATTTTATGTAGCAGCTTCAATTCCCAAGGGATTAGAGACAAATGGAGTATTCTTTGCAATTTATCTCCACATGATCAAAGATCTATAAAATAGCTATTCTCTTATGACTTCAAAAATGAACAGTATTTAAAAAGAAATATGAAAACAACCTATTCAGAGATTTTGAAAATTAGATTTTCCAGATGGACCCCTTATATGTAATTACTTATTATCAAAAAGAGTTATAAATATTGAATTCACATATTTTATTAAAAAGTTTTGAGGAACTCTGCATGTAAATATAAGATAAAGCAACCATTAATATTATATAATTATGCTTTTAATCACTTAATCACTTATTTTTCTTGGGATAACTGACTAGTATCTAGTGAAGATGCCACTAAAAAAAAAATAAAATAAATTTCTGGGAATGTTTGGGAATGTTTGGATGCAATCTTTGAAAAAAGAAACTGTACCAGCCAAAGCACAAGCATTCTAGTTGTTTTTATGTTATTTTTTGTCATCTCAGAAGTACAATGAAGATATCCAGTCTCTTTCATTTAATCATCTGTGCCATGTATTTTACCTGTTAAATCATGAAAGGTTTACCCAGCTTCCAAAAGTTTTTGAATGTTTCAAAATATCCTTCTGCTCACTAACATGACTTAGCTAACATTACTATACTACATTCAGGAAAGCACTTCCTTATGGTGGTGGACCCCAATTAATAGACAATTTCACAGTCAGTACTATAGAATGAAGGCAATGACACTATGTTCTCTCACCCCAGGTCCTCAGTCTTTACTAGCACAGGAGTATTAATTAAAACGATTTTGACATTGGTTTTCCATATCCTTATTGCTTCCAGTAGTAGCATAGTTTATTAAATTACATCTTAGTATTAACACACAGACAGTGAGTCCCATGTCATATACTTGACAGTATTCCTTTAAGAATAAATTTTGCCAATCAGAAGGGCATACTGTTAATGCAACATTCTGTACAAGTTACTTGTTTGTGAAGCACTGAAATGAAAATGGGGTTTCTCCTTTTCACTTCAGTGGATGTAGTCACAGACAAATAATTAAACCTACCATTTCAATAAATTATACAACATACAAACAAGAAAGTTTAGTTATTGAATAGATAGTAATTACCATGAAAACAATCAGAAAATGAATAAAGCCCTCAGTAAAGTGTGTTAATCTTCCAGAGGATCATGTGAAAGCCATGTTATTATGAAACCCCACAGCACTGTGAGCTTGTTAATGTACCTAGGTAGCCTATTATCACTGATGCAATAATCTGTACAGCACCTACACTA